>NW_024871244.1:1283333-1925000 GCF_019054845.1 Dipodomys spectabilis
CTTTCTCTATAATATCTAGGCTGTCTTCAATCCCTGAGATTCATTCTTCTGTATGGTCTAACCTGCTGTCAAGACTCTCTACTTTGTTTTTTATCTCTTTTCCTTCTAGTTGGTCAGCTTTGATGGCTTCAAGTTCTTTGTTGAAGCTCTGTTTTAGGTCTTGTATGAATTTCTTTACTTCCTTAATTTGGTGTTCAGTGTTTGTCCTCAAATCACTTAGTTGATTGGTTATGGTTTCTTTGGGCTCCCATTCCTTCTGTTGGGTTCCATTCAGCATTCCCTTTGTGGTCTCCCTGACTTCCTTCAGCTCTTTGTTAATGGATTCCATGAATGCCTTTAGTGATCTTTGTGTGTTCTCTACCTGGTCTCTCAATTCCTGTATTACTCTTTGATTAGCTTCCTCCCGTTCGTGGGATTCCTGCAGATCTCTTTGAGTGTTCTCAGCCTGCTCACGCCATTCCTCCCTTTCTCTTTGAGTATTCTCAAGTTGTTCACGCAAATCCTGTATCAGTTTTTGAGTAGCTTCCTCACGCTTATGATATTCCTGTATAAACTTCTGGGATGCCTCCTCTCTCTCCCTGTCACGCTCATACAGAGTCCTTTGTACATTGTCAAACTTTTCATTTATCATGTTTGCCAGCAGTGTTTGTAGAGCTGTTTTGGAACTCTCCTCTGGATTATTCATTATCTGTTCTAACCCCTGATTATCAAGATTGGGAATTGAGATACCCGAATTTGCCATTTTTCTTGTGTTTTTCCGACTTACTCTGCCCATTTGAGATGAAGATAGCACCAGTTTTGTGCTAGAACACTATCTTAAGGCAACCATCAACCAAAGTTTGCATTTGTACAGTCAATAGTCTACAGATACAATCTAGTTCAACAGATACATCTATTCGACATCAAACAACTATATGTTAAAGGACTTCGAACCGCAGAGAAGAATTTGGAAAACCAGAAATTATTAGGGTTAGGGAGAGATGTGGGTAAAAAATAGGAATAGATTGGTGTGGGGAGGCACAGGGAGAGTTAACTATGTCCTAATCACAATGCAGGAAATAGGTTGGGTAGGATGCAAGTAGAGAGAGAGAGAGAAAGAAGAAAGGGAAAGGGGAATGAAAAGAGACCAGAAAAAAAAATAGAAACGTAAAAATTAATGTTATTTTAGAGATTAAAAGACCATCTATTTATAGAGGAATATGAATATGTTGAGAGAAAGGGAGGGACGTAGAGGAGATGTGGAAAACTTTAAAAAAATGCTTAAAATATTATATAGGTATAAAGAGGTAGTACTGCTATTAATGAATTTAAGTCTCAGAGGTTTTGAATTGAGTAATAAGTTTGTGGATTAAGTGTGTACACAATGGGGGGTAGGGTCTACTGGTTAACTACGGGTTTATCTGAGGATGTGCAGGACAAGAGTTAAGTCACATAAAGAAGAACAAAGAGGAAAAGATGGAAAGGATAGGAAAGTGAGAAGAAAAGATCAGAAGTTCAGTAGAGCTAGACAAAAAACAAAAAGATAATTAAGAATGAAAGAAAAAGAGAAAGAAGACAAGAAAAGAAAGGAAAACACACATTCACGTATTCCTAAAATAATAAAAATTATAAGAGGAGAAAAGAAAAAAAAAAAGTTAATGGAAAACAATTATTTTTTCAGAAGAGGCAAAAATTAAAGATTAATAAAAGTTTTAGAAAAGCAAAAAAAATTTTTTTATATATATAAGGTAACAAAAAACGAAGAAAAAAAAAACAAAACAAAAAAAAAGAAAAAAAGAAAAGAAGAAGAAGAAGAAAAAAAAAAGGTCTTTGATTTTTTTTTGGGGGGGGGGGAGGGGTGGGAAAAGTCCTGTATCTCCCTTTTGTCTGTAACCAGAGTGTGGTTGGAGTCTCTGGTCAGCTTGAGGTCCTGTGGCTTGATTGGTTTCTTAAGTCAGTTTGTTGGAACAGGCAGAAAAATGCTCTGCTTTACCCAAGATTTTGAGATTCCCCCTCCCAGGTTAGTTTACTGGGAGGGTGATCTGCTTTGAGAATCACAAAAGAGGGGGATGCAGTGATGAGGCTAGGTTCTGGGTAGAGTTGAGGCCTTTCAACAAACAGTAGCTTTTCCCTGTGGCTATTTTGTGAAAAAACTCACAGCACCCAGCCTGGAGCCTTTCTCAGGGTTTCTGTTTTTCAATTGATTGTGGTGGCTGCTAGAGGGAGGGGCAGCCTCTGGCTCTGGTTACCCGGTGAGGAGAGCCACTCCAATGGCTGGCGCCTGAGCTGGGTGACTTTTCCCTGGATGGAACTGAGTCTGTGAGGTCACTTCGCCGTTAAGTTTTTGTGACCTGTTAAATGACTCGTTTTATTCCAAGGCCTGAGCTGGAGCTAGCCGCTCCTCCGAGCTTTGTCGGTATCCAAGATGGAGATCACCGGTGCTGGGGGGGGGAGGGGTGGCCTTCCCTCCTCTGCTCCCTGGGAAGGAGTGAGGAAGTGGGATTTTTCTGTCCTAGTTTACTCTTTTATGGCATTGAGGGAACCAGAGATAGTCAAGGAGAACAGGTAAACAAATGCAGCACTTGTACACTGTAGCTATTGTGTTCACAATGAGCTATACCACTGTGGACAGGGACAGGAGGGATGGGATTGTCAAACAAGAAATGAACTCATTACCTGACTTACAAAATGGTTATCCATATAACAATTTTAAAAATATAATAACAATTATAAAAATCGAGGTTGATGATTCTCTCCTCCGGTTTTTGTAGGTGCCCTAAGACTCAGGCCCACCAATGGAGTTTTTGAAGGTCAATATATATGATAATTAATATAAAGCCATAATCTCTTAAGAAATGTTATAACAAGTATTTCATTCTTAGTACTGGTTTCTCTTTGAGTAGAAATTCTATATGTTGTTGGCAGAGCTAATGTTTTACTTTCTGGTTTTAATATTTGTTAGGTGTTGAAATCCTTCTTAAAGATTTGCAACAGAGTTCTGCTGTGTCTTGGCACCCTGCCCCTAACTAAAATGGTAATCAACTTTTGAAATTCATGTACTTGAGTATGAGTTTTATTTATTTAATTTGCTGATGATGGTGAACTGTCGCTGTCCTTCAGCTCTTCAGCTCAAGACTGCTCTAGCACTTGAGCCAAAGTACCTCTTCTAGCTGTTTCTGCTTAGGTGGTGCTATGGAATCAAACCCAGGGTCTCGTACATTCAAGATAAGCTGTCTACCACTTATCCACCTTCTCAGCTCCCATAAGCGGTATTTTTGTGCTAAGGTCTATCAAGCAAATCACTGAGCAAATGTATTCATTCGCCACTAGACATAATCAAAATTATGAATTATCTGATATTTTAATGAATAAAACTGTTATCATTGTTACTAGGAATTGTTTGTCTCCCCATGCTGTAAACATGGAGGACGTATTTTAAACTAAAACTAAAAAAGTAATTTTAAGGTCTTGATGCTAACAAATGTGTCCAGGTGTTATTACACTAAACAGAGAATTCAAAATGACTTTTCTTCATAAATACAGAGATTAAAGGACTTATAATACTTATTTCAAAATGCAAATTAAAGGGAAAATCAGTCAGGAGATAAAATTTATATTGAATGTTAATTTTTGAAGAGGAAAAGAAGATATTAGATGGCAGACTAAAGACAAAACACTATCAGAGCCCTTTATGCTGAATTATACAAAAAGAAGCTTTAATTGAAAAATTGAACTGGAATGTGCACATCAGGCAAAGGCAAGCAATCAGAGCATACCATCCAACAAAAACGCCATAATGTATACCTCAGAAAAAGGAAACAAGTGCAGACCAGGGCTCAAAATCCTTATCCTTTATTTCATTGATACACATATACCCTCCTACACACAGAAGCACAATCACACACATAAACACACACACACACACACACACACACACACACACACACACGAACACACAAGAATGTATGCAACAGCTCAACCTACTCACTTCCATTCAACATGAATCAAAGATCTTCCTGTAATATTTGAAACTTTAAAAGTTTCAAGTCTTTTAAGTAATTGATAACAGATGCTTAAGCAATTATTTTCTGAATAGACTCTGCTATAGAAATGAGAGTTCAAGATGGTTATAACTACTTAAACATCTTTGAATCTCAAAAGAATTAAACAAGAGACAATCCGAATTTTGGGACTATATTTCTACCAGCTATTCTTCAAAGGCTTAATAAGAGGTTGCAAAATCCAAAATTAAATATCAAATTAATACAACTAATATTTGTGTAAGCCAAGTGCAAAACACTGATCAGTGACCTATGCTGCCTCCATTTCTAAGCCGGCTGCACATTGTGGAACCTTTGATTCTACTGGGCCAGGCCCACAGTTGTCTTCCCCAGAGCAGTGGCCCTGCTGGGGTTGGCACTGGGAGCTGTGTGGAGAAGAGGGGAGGTCTCGGAGGCGGCCAAGCTGGGATTGGGGATTGGGGTAGTAGGGAGAGTATGGGAGGCCCTGGCAGAGGCTGGTGAAAGGAGGAAGGAGGCAGTAGGCCAATGACTCAGGAAGCAGCAGCCCCAAAGGCAGCTGGGTTCTGGAGAGTGTCTGTGAGGTGTGGAGTTTGGTCCCGGGGGCCTCGTGGCTGGGTGAGGAGAGGAAGGAGTCTCAAATCCCACCCAAATAGGCAATGAGAAATGAGACAACCAGTGGCTGAAGAATTTCAAGAAAAAAGGCAGGGACTTGTAGGTAAACTCTGGGGGTGGGGAGGGTTGCAGTGCTGAACCAGTGATGGTCATGCCTCTCTGGAGGCACTTGAAGTGAGTGAGGGCCAGCGCTGCTGTGCACTAGGCCTCACTCTCGCCTTGAAGCAGGCACCAGGAATCACAGGCACAGCTTCAACCTGCCTCACAGAGCTGGCCTGCCATGAGTGCTGGGGACTGGGCAGCTGCGGGGAGGTTAGGTGCAGCAGAACAGAGGAGAATGGCTGGTGGGTACTGCTCCACCCTAGCCAGGTACAGATCCACTGGGGAAGTTCTGGCTCTGGATCAGGACCAGGGACTGTCCCCCAGAGAAGTGGCCTCTGGGGATTTGCGTGTTGGCTGCTATGTGTGGGCTGGGAAATACCTTAACATGGCCAAGGAGTCTCCACAGCTAGGCACATTTGCTCCTGTGCCTCTCCCATCTTCTGGATTCCCACTGTCCTCCTGCCTCGTGCCATGTCCAACTACAGGAGTAAACTTCTCCAGGCCTCTAAGGCCATCCTGGAGATGCTCACAGGGATTCCCACGTCTGGTTCACCATGCATGCAGGGCTCACAGGGTGCTATCCTCCAGGCAAAGCATACCCCAATTTCAGCTTAGAAGAGGGAAAAGCTTCATTGTCCCAGATACAGCTGCCCTTGGGGTTCTCTGTGTACATTAGTCTTGTGCTGAGATAATGATCCCCAAAGACCGCCAAGGAGCCATTTCCGATGTGAGCACACGAGGGTCGTTTATTGCAAGCTCGAGCATGGACTCACAACTGTGAGCATCACAGTGGGTCAGAGTTGAGAACTCCGAATCTTCAGTTTGGGTTTTTATAGGGCATAGGGCTGAGGTAAGTGGGTTCATAGCTTGTCAGTTACATGATTGGTTGACATTTAATGAGTTAATATTGTAACAATATTTTTGGCTAATATGTGTAAGCTTAGCAGTAAAAAGCAAATTACGTTAAATATGGAATCTTAAGAAACATGTGTAGCTTTAGGTACCTTCCTGTCATCTGCTGATGGTTATTGCTAGGGGAGTTATGGGAAGAATGTTATTGGGACATTTCATGGTGTTTCCAGGAACCTGAGTCCTAACTTTCGGTAAAAGTCTTTACAATGGGTACTTTCAGTAAATGCCTTCACAATGTATACTTTCAGTATAGGCCTTCATAATGGACTAAGTCCAAAATGGCTATACTTTGGGTAAGGTCTCCCATTTGGGGTGTGTGTGTGTGTGTGTGTGTGTGTGTGTGTGTGTGTGTGTGTGTGTTTGGTGTGAGAAAGTCAGACACAGCTGAGCTTTGGTGCAAAACACTTCTTCCCTTCAGCATTGAGTTTGGTATCTAGTGGTTGTTCCCTCTCCAGGATTCTGAACTCTAAATTTGTTCTTCTATATACTTTTATCTTTAGATCTTAATATTCAGATTCCTAATATCTGCTTGTGAACTTCAGAATTTGCTTCATAAATGGGGTGCTTTTCTTCTAACTTTTATGAAGCCCTTTGCTTTTTTTAAATGCAGCATGTGCTGTGTTAGTGGTTTTACTTAGCCCAGACTGTTGTGGCCCAGGTTGTGACTGTTAGTTCTGAGATTAGTTTAGGCTAATATGAGATACTATCATTTCAGTCTGTCTAGTGAAAAAAGTTCAGAATCTTTATTGGAACATTTTCCTGGCTGTAAAATCAACAAAAAATTCCAGTGGTATAAATGTACAATCTGTTGATTTTAGTTAATTGTGCACCACAGCAATGAAAAAAATCTTCTTACTGAATTGATTATTTAGAATGTGGAAAAAAATCAAATATTATAGAACTTAAAAACTGATCAAATAACAAAAGAAAAAGAAAGACACTGATCAGGAATGCAGTACAAATGTAAGTGTTTAATAAATAAATGAAATGTTTGGGATTCTTATCCACATAGTAAATACAAAGGAAAATAAATAGGAAAGTCTCTGAAATCCCATCCTACACACCAGAATAGCTATCACGACTCGAATAAATAAACATCTGGAGAGGTAGAAATAAATTAGGAACTGTATTTGGTTTTGTGGTATTGTAAACTAATGCAACCTATAATGATCATAATGGAAGTTTAGACAATACCAAAAAGACACATGTGTTGATGACCTTTACTGCAACCTTGATATATAAAGAAGGAATATATATCAACATCAATATCCATGTGCATGCCAGCAAGAAAGAAAGCTGTGCATTCAACCGAGATGCACAAAAAAGAGGGAATAAAGGAAATATGCTATTCATAACTATAAACATGTTCTGGTATATAAGAAAAGTGAATTTTTTCAATGTCACTGCTATATATTTTTGGATATATACCTAATCCTAATTTCACAGGTTTCGTGGCTTCTTGTTTTTCTTTAAAAGGGACCTCCATATTGATTTTTAGATGTTGAAGATATCCTATAGTATGTGGATATTAGAAGAAATTTAAATATATCAATGAACACATAAAGGACCATCATATACAGTTTGTAATTTGATCCAATTTTAAGAAGGCAACAATTGGGGGACAAGACAATGTTAGAACCTTAATAACAAAAAAAAACAGACATGGAAAAATTTTAGAAATGTGCAACTGATTAGTTCTAATACTAACAAAATATTTTCCTCAAGTTTTAAAAATGAAACAATTAAAATAATACTTAATAACATCAAATAAGTATGCTATGGAAGAAAATGTACAATAGACATATGTTTCCCCATAATTTGTTTTAATTTATAACAAATGGATTAAAAGAAAATGTGATTACATGTCTGAAGATGATAACACATTCAAGTATCATTGATTGAATCCAGCAAAAGAAAGTAACAGAGAAGTAGAGAGTAAGAACAACCTGGGCATGGATTTAGATACTCAGTAGAACATTGTGAGGAAACAATGTGCTCCATTTTGCTCATCAACATTGAGCTAGGACAGCTACCTTTTGACAGAGTACTCGTAATGTAGTCAGAGCAGTGGAGTTACTAATTTAGGCAGTAATTTATTACTTTTATTCCCTAATCTTATGATGTGATTCCCAAATGATGTGAGTGATCCTAGATTTTCTGAGCCCTTTTTTCACCAAAAATTACTAATTCCTTCCCCTGCCAATAATTCTTCTGCTACTGTCATTTCACCTTGTTTCTGAACTCAACTCCTGTGTCCTTTTGGTTTATGAGAAAGAGCTAGAGAAATATGAGGATTGTCTGGAATCTGAGGAACATCCATTCTAGCTTGGAGGATCTGGTAAAAAACCTCCACCTGGGACTCAGAATCAGATATTAATTGACCTCTTTGGAAATAGAGAATCTCAATCCCTCAGGCAGGATTCATCATTCCTTGACTTTCTCTGAAGAGATTTGGTCCTAGGGCATAATTCAGAGAATGAACTTTCCCACCACTCACCACAGCTTTGCCAGGAGGAATAGGTTCAATACTAAAAGTGATCTCAGTCCTCACAGGGCCAGTCAGAAGCCAAAAGATCATATTTTCCTCCTCATCAGGCACCTTCTAGTAGGAACAGAGTCTGGGCAAAGTCTATGATCGAGATAAAGTGAGACTGGGCCTAAGGAGTACACAAAAGAATGATCCTCTCTTTGACTAAAAGTGAGTTGTGCAGTGAGACATGACAACTTCCTTTATATATGAAAATTCAATAGGTGAGTCATCTCACTGCCACCGTGTGGGAGGTCAGTTTCCCCAAAGAAGTTGTTAAATGTTGTGTCTACCAGTTTGCCCTCTAGGCTGTTGTCTCTCCCACCCCTTCCCATGCCAAGAATGCATTGCTTCTTTCAGACACTCAACTACTTGTCCTGAATCCTAAGAAGGAATATTGTAAGCTATTCTTTGGCAAACCTCTTGGTTTGGAGGTAGAAAAGACCAAGGCTCTGCACATGCCAAGAGGTAGAGAAGGTGAGTATAAGCTCAGATTGGTACGGAAGAACAATCATATTGAAAAAAAAAATGAAATTAATGGTTGACTAATTTAGGGTGTATAGCCACTAAATTTAGGTAATTATTAGTAACACATATACAATCATGGATTAGGAAGAAAACAGTGAAGTAGGTTCATGATAACATGGAAAAGACACATAACAGCCATAACAGGAGATGAGAGTGTGAAGGAACTGTTGGCAGAGGTCTATTTACTATCTGAGGAGTGACCTTGGATAGGAGGCTTTTAGAATAATATCTAAAAGAGAGGGACTTGCTGGGCACTAGTGGCTCACACCTGTAATCCTAGCTACCCAGGAGGGTGAGATCTGAATGTTATGATTCAAAGCAAGCCCAGGCAGAAAAAGCCAGAAGTAGTGCTGTGGCTCAAGTGGTAGAGCGCTAGTCTGGAGCTCAGGGACACTACCTAGGCCCTGAGTTCAAGCTTCAGGATCATCAAAACAACAACAAAAAACAATAATGATAAAAAGAAATAAAAGAAGGACTTAAAGATATGCGATGGAATGATGATCCTGTGTAACTGTCTAGGTAACATAAAAGGAGACAAAATTTGGAGGAAAATGATACCTATTCATTACTAATCAAGGATGCAAAGCAAATGCCAAATTCCTCTTCTCAAAAACTTCCAAACCTGGGCTCCTTGGTTGAGTGATTGCCTTGCAGGCTTGACGCCCTGGGTTCAATTTCTCACCCAGAAGTGGTGCTATGGCTCAAGTGGTAGAGCACTAGCCTTGAGAAGAAGAGGTGAGGGACAGGACCCAGGCCCAGAGTTCAGGCCCCATGATCTGCCAAAAAAAACCCCAAAAAACAAAAAAAACCTTCCAAACTTATCTTTTCTCATAATTGAGGAGAGAGTTTTTATTTTAACAGGGATTCTTATCTAGTTCAAGGTCATCAGAACTTCAGTAGAGTTTTCCTGTTGAGATATAATGCACCTAACTCTGCTGAACTTAATCATGACTAGGAAAGTATGGACATTGATGTGTTTATTATATTTCTCCTTATAAATATATAATTCTGTCAGGTATTATATATAATGTATATTGTACAATATATTATACATTTTATAGTATAATAAATATATTATAATGTAACATGTATTATATATGAACAGATTTCCTAATTTTAGAGTTAGGAACAAGCAACATATTGAAAGACGAATGCTTGAATCTCTGAGTAATTTCTCTACCACTGGACAATTCCAGGTTTCATTCTTATTACCCAAAGAGCAACATAGGCAAGCAGTGCCCATGGAGGTGGAACTCTGGATTCTGGAAACTGTGATCAGCACATATATATATATATATATATATATATATATATATATATATATATATATATTATATATGAAATATTGTTTTATACTAGTGAATGTGTAAAACTATAACAGCAGATAATTAAGTCAACATCTATGTGCACACACACTCAATCAAATTTCAAGTATAATAATTTCTTTTCAGGCTGGGAAAATGGCTCAGTGGTAGAGCTCTTGCCTTGCATGCATGAGGCCCTGGGTTCGATTCCTCAGCACCACATAAGCAAAAGGAAAAAAGCCGGAAGTGGCACAGTGACTCAAGTGGTAGAGCGCTAGCCTTGAGCTGAAGAGCTGAGGGACAGCACCCAGGCCCAAAGTTCAGGCCCCACCTCCGGACCCCCTCCAAAAAAATATAATGTCTTTTCTATGTTCCCTATGCACCTACACAGGGAGTACATGAGTTGCCCATGAATTGTCCTGGGAGTTCTTTATCTGGCTACTGTAGCTTCACATCCTTTGTTCTCTTAGTAGCCAGATGTCATGTGTTCAACAACAATACTTGTTACAGGAAAAAGTATCCACCCTGACACACAGAGGAACTTGGATTTCAGAAATGCCACAAATAAGTGGGGGTTGCAGCAGTACTTTTCAAAATTAAATAGATTGCATATTTATTAGAAAGTTTGTCAGAAAAATAAACTTCAGTGCAGGATGAAACACTTGAAGAAAACTACAGTTGAAATTACATATAGCTAGGTGCTGGTAGCTCATGCCTGTAATCTTGGCTAATATGAAGGCTGATATCTGAGAATCACAGTTCAAAGCCATCTTGGGCAGAAAAGTTGCCATGAGATACTTATCTGCAATTAATCAATCAAGACTAAATTTGATACTGTGGCTCAATGTTGTACAGAGATAACCTTGAGCCAAAGACCTCAGGAACAGTGCCCAGGACCCAAGTTCAAACTCTGCAATAGAAAATAAATAAAAATAAAAAATAAATTACATATAATTTATTACCAACACTGTATAAGGAAAATATATGACACATGGCAACATATGACTTCAAGTTCCAAAGTTCCAAAGCATTTCCTCACTCTTGAGAACTAGGAGTAATCCATATTGAAAAAAATAAAAACATGAATGATTTATACCAAATTTCAAAACATACTATATGTTATACAAAGGAAATGCAATAAACATGCATTTCACAATTTAGTAACATCATATAGTATGAAGAATCTGATTAACTGATTCATAAAAATCAATACAATGCAGATAAAACATCCAATATCTCAGGGGTCAAATTAGCAGAATAATTTCCATCTATGATGGTTGTTTTGCAAATTATCCAGCCCTATCCATCCCACAATTGCAGAAGGCTTTTCCTGAGAATGTCCAGAAACCTGTCTACTGTGAGTGCTCAATGGAGACCTGGTCCCATTCTCTATTATTTAGACATGTGATAGACTGAATATCTGATAACTTGCCAAAGACACAATTTGGGAATGGCTTCCAGTAATGACATTTTAGTTCTCAGAATAAAATGGAAATTGAAGACAGTGGGAAATTCTACCAGATCCCGGAAAGATTTCTATTATTGTGCTAAAACTGTCCCTTCTACTTACACTTGAACAAACTGCAGCAATTGTCACTCCAACCACGTGTCCAAAAAATAGCTTTCCAAATATTGACCTGTTTTCATGTTAGCAAATCAAGAAACTCTATTGTGGCCCTGTTTTACTTAAACTATCTGCTCTGGTTTGCCCAAGAGATAGTTGACCTTAACAATTTCTTAAATTTTAGGTCATCACACAATCACTTCATAGCCCTTAAACATTAAAAATACATATCCATATTAGTCTGCATTACATACTTATGACGGTTTTTCTTCATTTGTCATGTTATACATATTTGTGTATCCCAGGGCTTAGTTCTGTAATCTTCTTTCTCATGAGTGTTACCACTGAGTACATGTAATTATTTCGTTTTTTTTATCTTCAGCTCTGTTCTTTCTTTAATTCAAGTCCTTAATAGCATCATGTCTACTGACAACTCCTAGCTATTGATTTTAACAAATTCAAAAGAACCCAAAGTGAGCTTTGATTCTATCCCTCATTACTATTTGTTTAATTGATAAATCTTCTAGTTGCCTTGTCAAAATATCTTGGAGTCATTTCAGACTAACCTACTATTTCACACCTCATATGTTATGTATGAACAGGTTTTGACAAATTAACTCACAGAATATTTTAGGAACCATAAATATATAGTATATGAGTACTAATACTATGCCTTAAATTCGTGGCCTTGGTTTTTTTTTTTTTTTACTTTTCTTTTGTGCTCAGGCTGTCAGTCTTCCATTTGAGCCACAGGTCCACTTTTAGCTTTCTGGTTCTTAGTTAAAGATAAGTGTCTCATGGTCCATTTACCTGCTCTAGCATGAAACTACGATCTTCTGTTTTCAACCTTACAAATACCTAGATTTAAACGCGTGCACCACTAAAACCACCTATTATATTTGAATTAAAAATAAGTTCAAAGAACGAATATTTGTGGTATTTTCAAATCAATATGTTTTCATTTACACATTGCCTTAAAAGGTTTTTGTTATTACAGCTCACTTATCAAGAAAGGAATGGAAAAATTCATAACCAAAGAACCTTTGTATGTACCAATGCTCAAGCCTGCTAGCCACAATTTCTTTGCTGGGAAATAACAAAGGATTATATCGTCTACAGGGAAAACAAGAGAAAAAGCTCTTCACTGAAGTTGCTGAAAGGCTGATAAGGATGAGGACAAGCAACTTTATCCAGAAAGTATCACAAAGTTTTTGCTGTGGATAAGTGTAGCCAATCTTAGAGGATGATCATAATGATGAGGGGAATATTTGAAGGTGATTACAGAGGTGTACTTTCTTGAAGATATATATATATATAGCATAGTTTGTATACTGTTTAAAATGAGACAGTTACGATAGGGATGTTGTCATTCCTTGTATCGTTCACAGTATAATATTAAAACCAGGTTTATACATGTAGTATTTATAGTAATTATAGAATATCACTAATTATGCATATATTATAAATATATCATTTATATGTTATGTAATATAGTATATTACATATATTATGCACACATAATTTAATTTTTCTACTTGTCTGTCCAGGAATTAAACTAGCAATGTCTTTGAAAATGGATAGAAAGTAGGGTCCTTACAATTTCGATTGCAACATAGAGTTTTACCCAATTAGAAGTTATTTATTCTGAATTGGTTTAGAAATGGAATATCAGAATATAATTGAGCTTTCAAAAATCATTATGTAAAAACATGCCAAGAATGGAGTTCAAAAAGTATAACCTGACTCATGTATGTAATTCCAGCTACTTAAGAGCTGAGATCTGAAGATAGCTATATGAACCCAGTCTGAGTGAAATGGCTCAGGGACAACACCCAGTCTGAGTAATGGCAGAAAAATAAATTATTTGACTAAAACATACATATATATTTATTTAAATAAAGTTGTCATTCCTTGTATCCTTAACAGTATAATACTAAAATGTTTAATGCATATATTATTTATAGTAGTGGTAGACTATCAGTAATGATACATATATATGTCTATATATGATATATAAATATATAACTTCAATGTTATGTAATAAAATACATTACATATATTATGCACACCTAATTTATACTGATAACACTAATATCCATTAAATTGATATATGTTTTAGAAGAGGGAATAGATTTTTTTTTGGTACAACAAAGAAGTAAGTTGTCACAAAAATTATTCGTTTTGGATTGTATATCCATAGCAATCTATTCCCTGTGTATTGAGGGTACTGATTGATAAAAACCTGTGTTCATCAGCACAGGTGTCTTTGACACCAGGAATAATAAACAGTGGAAGCTGAATGATGTTCATTCAGGTATTTCTTTAGAAATTAAACTGATCTACATTTGGTATAAAGATCACTTATACTGTCATTATCCACACCCTTTTCATTTAAAAATATTTATATTCTGTATCAATGTTATTGCCCTTATTACCATAATTATGGAGATAATGTGGATTCATCTGGTCCATAGCTCTTGAAAATTAATGAATGTGACAAAGAATATCTTCAGATATGGCTGGTGGAATTCTGGAGTGGAATTATGGGTCTCAACTGATCAGTCTTAAGAACTTGGGAAATTTGTTTGGGCTTCTTGCCTACTTTTGGTTTTAATAAAATACTTAATTCATTTCCTAACTTGAAGAACACTCATGAGCACTTAAATTACCCTATTGTAGGTTCAGTGCTTGGAATGGTGTCTGCAAATTGTGTAGTAGGTCCCAAAAAATTCAGCTTCCATCAACATGGTGACAGCATCCTTCCTGAAGGCCTTAAGAAATATATACCCAGTTGATGTTAATATCTGTGAAAATTTGTCTTTACTAAAAAAAGTCTTATCTTCATATGAAACAATGAAAGCAATGTTGGGGTTGTCCTGTGGCTTTTATTCTGAAGGAGTTTTGCCTAAATTTCATTCTTACCCTATTAGTGATAGCAGAAGTATTCTTTAGTGCTACCCTTCATATTTCTAGTTCTGTGTTCCATTTGGAATACTATTGTAACTTCGTTTATAATCTTTATAGGGAATAAATAAACTACAACTGCTGAAGTTTTCAATAGTCAATGCATTACATTTTATGTGCTTAGTATTTTCCTGAAGTTATTACCTTTGGATTATATATCCCTAACAAACTATTTTTTATGATTTCTTTTATGATTTATATCGATTTCTTATGTGGTTCTCATATGACTTCTTAGAGATCCATAAATAAAACAGCTGAGAACAGGAAAAGAGTAGGTAAGAAGTCATAAAAATTACAATACTATTATGGTGCTCTTAATGGCTAAGTGTAAAGAATATGTAATATAACTGTTGGAAGATTCATTTGTTTTTTTGCTATTCTCTCTCCTTTCTTTGTAGAAAGGTTCTCACAACAATGTTCCAAGTGGTCTGGACCTTTCAAGGCTTGTCTTAGTGACATAAGTGATGGGATAAGGAATATGTGTTCCCATGGCTGGCTTTTAGGAAGTTCACAATATAGCAATACCTATACACATAAAGAAACTTTTGTGAGTGATGTATATTCACTTCCTCAATAGCCACAATGTCAAAACATCAAATTACTAACAACTGGCATCACTAACACCTCCATAAATCAAAAGTAAACTAAAAGCTCTACTTCAAAAACCAACATCTAAGGCAGTGTTGGAAATACAAGAAGAAACATAATACATCTAAAGGAGTGAGTTCTTTAACACTGGCAATGAGCAGGGATAGCTGAATTTTTAACCAGGCTTGAAAAGTTCGGGTGTCCAGTAACTGTGATTAGAGTTGCAGAGTTGACCTTGGTATCAAGATTGGAGGTAAAATTCAAGGCAGATACGTTGCTGCAGTATTGTAGCACGATACACTGTGACCCTTCCTGAGAATGGTAAACAAAGAGTAGAAGCTAAGTCATTAAAATTTATAGGAAGGATTCTCCACTGAGAATAATTTCAGGGGGTGATCATTACTCTTGCGTTGAAAATGAATAGCCCATCATTCTACTTTAAGCTCTAGCATATTGCTGATTTGAGGACAATTATAACATACCACTGTGCCATGAGTGCTGAGCAGTGTAGGTGTATATTACTCTAATATATGTAAAAATCCTTACAGGTATGGAATGGCCTGACCCTGACACTTCATTCTTTGTTGTTGAGTTTCATGGAGAAATGTTCATAATTAGGCAATTCACACTCATCTGAGTCTGACTCAGGCAACTGAGATAAGACATTAGGGTCATCACTCCAGTGACATGGTCTGTGACATGTGAAATAAATGACATAATTTCACAATGCAGATGTGTTTCTGAAAATGCATACAATACCAAATACCAAATATACAAAAAGGACAATTATCCATCTCATATTATCAGAAGTAAAGATACTCTTGAATTGTACTTACTTGCTAGAAGATCACAGGGTCACTGCTAACGTTTGGTATCTTTCCAGGTGCTCAATCTTCCTCAATCTTTTTGGAGGAAGTGTTTTTCCATAGTTTTTTTTTGAGGTGTTCAGAAAATCATTACTGTCACTAACCGCAACCATGGGACAGGAAAGATGATGGGATACCTGGCCAAAGAACTGAGAAATCACAGGAAGTGATAGGAAAGAAGACACCAGAGGACCCCCAGCCTCATTGCCAGCTTCTGGATCACCAAATCCTGCTTAACAAGTTTATATTCCTTCTACTACAAGGGGATTGGTGGTCAGTGGCTATAGGTATGTCCATAAACTAAGGCATTAACCTAGCTTTGGTTACAACTATTAACATGAGGTATTGTTTGTATACATAGTGATAATTGAATCCCTTATTGTTAGGGAGCAGAAGGGAGCAATAGTCATTACATCCATAACACAGACATCCATCTTGTCTCCAAAGTCTTAATCTTTTAGTGTCCCCCAGCTCGAATTTGAATACTCTTGAGGTAATAACTCATACCCCTGTCTTCCCTTGATTGACCTTTCCAGAGCAGAGCTCTCAGCCTTTTGATTGCTGTTTGAGATGTCTTCCCACTCTATCCCTTTCCAGGTTTAACAGTTTGACCCTGGAATCCCTCACAAGTACTGTGACAGATGTATTATTTTGAAAAATATATTTTTTTCTAGGATAGGTTCAATTTTTAAATTTTATTTTACTTCAAAAAATACTGTACAGAGTGGTTACAGTTACATGAGTAAGATACATTCCTTGTTGAATATTGTTACCTACTCCATTTTTGTTCTCATTTCTCTTCCCACTCTCCACACCTCCTCCCCACCCCATAGTTGTAAAGTTCATTTCTGAAAGTGTCTTGGGAATATCATTGTTGCAATGGGTCACTCTTGTACTTCTTTCATCACTTTATTTTTTCTCCTTCCATCTCCAAATCAGATAAATGTGTATACAAGATGGAAGGTATCAAAATCAACACAGAGTTTGCTAGGGATAAACCAATAGAAAAAACAAGTGAAATAAAATAAAATCTAGATACTCTACCGACATCAAGGTTGATATCTGAAAAAAAAAAAAAAGATTTGTTGTTTCCATGTCTTCGAGTTCATTTCAATTAGCATCATTTTGTAAGGTCAAATGTATATAAATCTGGAGCTAGAAATCCCACTCATGGGCACTTGTAGAAATGATCTCAAGATAAAACACACTAAATCTACAACTATATTTTTTGCAGCATTATTATTGTAGCTAAGATATGGAACCAATCAAGATGCCCCTCAATAGATGAATGGATCAAGAAAATGTGGTAATGTTATTCTTCTATCAGAATGAATGATAGAATGATATTTCCTTTCTTAAGAAAATGGAAAGACTTGGAAAACAATCATATTATGTGAAGGAAGCCAGACTCAAAGAAAAATAGGTTCCAAGGTTTGCCTCATTTTTATTAATTAATATATGCTTAGGATAGTCCTGACAGACAGGTTAACTTTTTAAACTCTTAATATTCCCTTTTTTTCTCTCGTTCTTCTTCTTCCATGCCATTTGTGTGTGTGTGTGTGTGTGTGTGTGTGTGTGTACGCAGACAGTAATGAAACTTGACTCAGAGCCTCAAAACTCTTGCTTGGTTTCTTCATTCATGACTGACTGAGTCTGTACTATTTAAACCAAGGTTTCAATCTGTCTTTGATTGAACAATTGAACATAAATATCTCATGGATTGCTACCTCAGCCATCTGTGAACCGTAATCTTCCAAGCTCTGCCTCGTGACTATCTAGGAATAGGGATGAGGCACTGGCATCCAGCTTTATTGACAAGTGCTTTTTGCTTTGATTTGTTTTTGTTTTTTGTTGTTTGTGCATCCAAAATCTGTATGGAAAACAAATCACTTATAACCAAGAATATTCACATAAATGGGTGTTGTTTAAATATTATTTTATTAATGTTATCCTTTTACATACACATTATATGATTTGATTTTTTGAACTCTATTGTTGCAAAAGGTCAAGTCACATATATAATTTGAATCTTCTTTTCTTAGTTTTACAGTGTGTTAGGTGTTTCAAAACAGAATTTACCAAGGTTTAACTCTGCACTACTGAAGCAGCACCTTTATGATTATTCAATGTGCTATAAATCATAAGTTCATCACTTCTTGTGGCATCATATGAGCACAGGTATTTTCCTATAATACCTCCGCATAGTTTAGACATCAATGCCATGCACTCTTCTGCCAAATATGCAAGGACATCCTTTGTAAATCTCCTTGCATTTTCACTGTTCTTCTCTCTACTCTCCCATGCTAAGTCCTGTGATGATCATGTTGATTTTCTCCCCTGTTACATTCATCATTGCATCTTGGCAAATATTGGTATGCACTACTGTAATTCTGTCCATTCTCCTTGTGCTTCGTTTTGAACCCTCTCACCGCGGAGGGTCAGAGATTGGGGATATTTTCTTCACTCTTTAGCTCAAATATCAACCTTTACTTTCTAGCAATACATTCATTGAATTCTTTCTGTAAAGTCTAATGTCTTGAAAATGATTACTGCATTTTCATGGCTTTGCTATTTGGCATTAGGGAAGAACATAGGTCAGTAACTATAACTTAGGTAAAAGAAGATTGCAATCATGCCTCCATATATGTTGTTAATTGGATAAGTTTTACTTCAAGGTCTACCTGCCTGCTTCCTTTTCACTGTTTATTTTTCAATGTAGCCTTTTTCTTCTGGAAAGTATTTATCGGCCTAGTGAAGATCCTACTGTAATTAGTCATTAATTTTATGCCAACATCATTTCACAGATCTTTCTGAGTTTCTTCAGGGTCTGTATAGTAATGCTTCACATTCTTAGATATGCTTTTAACATCGATGCATCCGATGATAAAGACACATTGCTTAAGTAACCATTTTGATGATTGAAAAGAAACGATGCTGCAATCTCACTATATCACAATTTTCTGGTTTTAAATTCTTTCAGATTAGAATTGATGCTGGAGAAGGAACATTCTGTGTACAATTTTATATTTTCCTAATTATTTTTAGTATACTTTTCAATATTGTATAAAGTTAAAACATTACTACTTACTTAGTTTTAGGATTTCTAAAATGGTTAGAATAAAAGTTCTATTCATTCACAATTTTAAGACGATATTGTCCATTATGACCAAGTGAGATATTTTAAACTTTTTATTTGTGGTCCTTAATGGTGGTGCTGGGGAATCAAGTTCTTGGTTCATGTGTCTTAGTCTACTGTGTGCCTCTGAGCCTGATTTGACCTATGGTTTTATTTTCAATCAACTGGAATAAAGCAAAATTTCCCTAGGAAGGAATTAAAACTTGGTTACTTTCTCCAGTATCTCTCACACACATAAAAATAATATAATTCTACACTGAAAGAAAATGGTGTTCTTATATTTTATTTATTAGTAGTAACTTTTTATTTTTTGTAGCCCCACTCTTCACTAAGTCTTGCCCATTTGCTATCCCTCCTTCCCATAAAACTTGACTAGATCAACTGGAAACCCACTTCTAGTAAGCCTTATCCTTAAAAAGCTCAACATTAACTAACCTACCCCATGGAAGCCCTGCTAAAAACTTTCAAAGGCCTGACTGAAACCAGACTCCTTCCTGAGAGCCCTCCTCTGCTTTAGGGAAATCCCTCTTCTATTCCACCCCTTCCTGGAATCCCTGCTCTGCACCACCAGAAACCAGGCCACATCAATATCTCCTTCTATGTCCCACCTTGCTGCAATAGAACCCCGCCTGCACCAGGCTCCTCCCTCAAATCCCCACCTCATCCACCAGATGAAGTCTGCCCCTAACTATTCTAAACCCTCATAGTCGCATTGCTCCCATATCCTAGTACTTCCAAACTCCTCCCTTCCCTTTTATACCCCACCCCCAACCAGCCTTCTCACTCCAGCGCCCCCCCACCCGGTTTCATCAGATACTCAGCCTATAACTAGCCTACTTGTAAGAGACCTAATCCCTCAGGCACAGACCTGAACCTACCTCTTCCCACAAAGCCCATCATGCTATACCAAAAACCCTTCAGCTCCCTATAACTGCCCTTGAAGCCCTGCCTTGCTTGGCCAGAAGCTTCTCACACAGCCCATTTCCTGCCTTGAAAGTACAAAATGTCATGTCAAAAACGAGCTTTACAATGTCAGTGTGGGGCAGGGGGGGCAGGGAAGGATTGGGTGGGGGAGGGAGGGGGGCTAGGAAGGGAGGTGAAGGGTAAACAAAGGAGGAGGATGCAATGCTTGGTAAGAAATGTATGCTTTATCCTGCCTATGTAATTGTAACCCCTCTGTACAATATTTTCTCAAATAAAATAAAATTAAATTAAAAAAAAAAAAAGACAGCCCTGCTCTACCACAAGCTTCTCTACCTCCCACATCTACTCTCTCAATGCCCTGCCTTGCTCTCCAGATAATCCTGCCCCCTATTGGCTCCTCCCTTAGTTACACATCTTACTCCACCAGATACACTGCCCAAAATTATCCTACACCATTGTAGCTCTTCCACTCTTTCTCAAAGCCCCTCCTCCAACTAGCCCCATGGCTCCAAACCCTGCCCTGCTCCTGAAAAACCCCACTAGAAAACCCCCACCACACTATGCCATTTCTGGACACCCACATTGCTCCACTGGAAACCACTGCACCAGTTGGCCTCCCTCTGAAAGGCTCACTAGACTCAACTGTAAATCCCAGTCCCTCCATAGTCCCCTTTGGAAGGTTGTTTTGCCCTGCTGGAAATCCTGTCCATAATCCATGTCCTGCCTTACAACACTGAAATACCCATCCAATCTTACTCTTCTTTACGAAGTGGTGACTGGCTACACCAGAAACCCCATCCTACCTAGTCTAGTGCACTGGATCTTATCACTGCTCTCACAAAGCCCTGGTCCTTAATAACGCCTCCATACATTGTGACTACATCCTGCTCTGCTGGAAACCCCACCTCCACCCTAAAACACTTTCCCAAAGGCCTGCCATTCTCCATGAGAAACCCCGCCCCTTGCTAACCTATGTCTTCTGAGTACCACCCTGCCCTCTCAAAGCCACACCCTGAAAAGCCACTCCCTCATAGCTCCGCATTCCTGCTCCAGAATCCCCACTTTCTGTCAACCTCTTGCCTCCATTCCCTGCCCTGCCTTATGGGAAACCTCACCCTACATATCCCACAAGGGCTCACAGTGTTCCACCAAATCGGCTCGTCTAAGTAACCTCCTCCTTTGTAGCCTCATTCTTCCTTCTCAAAGCCCCGCCCCAAACAGCCTCCTCCCCAGTGACCCAACCTACTTGCAATGAAAACCTGTCCACCTGCCAGCGTCCGTCTTAAGTCCCACCTACTCCACAAGAGACCCCTCCCCTAACAAGTCTAGTCCTTCCTGTTCCCTTCCTGATGTATCAAAGCCCTACACACACTGGCCTTCACCCTCAAAGCCCTGTCCTGTTCCACCATACAGGCTGTGCCAATACCAACTCCTCCCTTAAACCAGACAGAGCTCCACCAGAAACCCAATATCACCTCACCCATGAAGGTCTCATCTAGTAATTTTTATAACAAATGTGATTTTGAACATATCTGGGGAAATAAAAGTTCCTGCCTCCAGCTGGGCTCAGTCACAGAGAAGGATTTGTGCCTGTTTTTGATTTTTCAGCTAGTCCTGACAATGCAAAAATTCAAGAATTCAAGCAAATAATATGGACTAGAAGTATGGCAACAGTGGTTGAGCTTCTTGGTGCTATACAACAAAAGTCCTGTCTAGCAAGCAGAGAACTCCTGGATAGAACCCTAGTAATACTCCTCTCTTCCACCAAGAAGCCTAAATAAGTTTGCCCTATTTCAACATCTAATTTCAAGGCCACTGACAGATCAGAGATGGTGACATTTCTTTAAAATCAGGTATTCAAAAGAGACAAAGTTATTTAGGCTTGAAAGAATTGAAAAGAAAGGAAAATGCATGTGATATTTTTAGCTCCATAATTCTTGAAAACATAAAATGAATATATCCATGTATGTATGTATATACATGTATGTAAATATATGTGCAAGTAGTTCATCTCTTTTCTGTGTAGCAAATGGTACAAATGAATCTGCACAATCACTACTCAAAGGCACGAATATACAAAGAGAAGGAGCAAAGAACTTGTATTCAGAAATCTATGGTTAGACAATAACCCTGAAAATCTTTTACATCAGTTTGCATTTGTCAGTTACTGCAGTACAGGGACAGTAAGGAGACAATGTGATATCAGGCAGAAGAAATAAGAGAAATGAGAGATGAGAGATACAAATGGTACAATATTCTTTCTGATGGGTAAGTAGAATTTCCAATGTGTGTGTGTGTGTGTGTGTGTGTGTGTGTGTGTGTGTGTGTGTGTATTACATTTTCTTCATTCATTTCTCACTTGAAGGGTATCTGGGCTGATTCAGTAAGCATGGTTGTGCTGAAACATTAACTATATCCTGGTTTGTAAACTTTCAGGTAAATGCCTAGGAGTAGAGTTGATGGAAAATATGGAAGTGGGTAGTCAAAAGAGAGGTAGAGGGAGAAAAGATAGAATGAAGAAGAGGAATTGGAGGAACAGTAGAGAGGAATCCAGTAAATTTCCTACAAAATTAAGAAAAGTGAAGAAAGATTTTCATAGAGGTGGGATGGATGAGAATGTTGAAAGGGTTGGCATTGATCAAAGTATACTGTACGCATTAACTGCTTTATTTAATGATAACTCAAAATAATGATTAAAAATCATGTCCCTAAAATGTTATGCAATTAGAGGCAAAGCATGAGAATGTGCACAGATCAACTCTAGGGTCTATAAATCTTTTTTCGTTAGGATGAGTTTTAGAACAACAGTAATGATGCCTATCATCTGAAGAAAATTTAATGATTTCCAGCTATTTAACATAATCATTTTAGTTGATATGGTTCAAGTGGCATTGGCTACCTCGTGATCAACGCTCTCAGATATTGAATTCAAGACTTGATCTTGAACATAAGTAAAAACAATCAATAAAAGTCAAGCACTTTCCCCGGCACTAGTAGCTCATGCCTTTAATTCTAACTTTAATCAGAAGTCAGAGATCTGGGGATCTCAGTTCAGTATCAGCTTGGATAGGAAAGTCTGTGCGATTCTGGTCTCCAATTCACTGCCAAAGAAAGCTGGAAGTGGATTCGTGGCTCGTAGCCTACAGAATAAAGCTCAAGAACAGAACCCAAGCCTTGAGTTAAAGCCTTAGAATAGTTCATATATATACACAAATGAAGTGAGTCTCTCAAGTTCTCAGCCTTCAATTTCCCTAATCTTAACTCTAATCCTGGTCAAAACCCTAAGAGTTACCGTGATGATAATAGTAACCCAATCCTAAAATTAATGGAAATTACTCCAGTTTAGATACATCCTTACAGATACCCATTGTCTTTGAAATGATTTGCAATTTGCTCCAAATCCTACAGATTTCCTAACCTGGACTCTGAAATCTATCTTGTTCCCTATTAGGAATCATTAACCTCAAATTCTCATATCATGAAAAATACCATAGTTTCCATTGATCTTAACTTTTACTGAACTACTGTATATCCAAAAAGAAGCTGCGGGTTTACTTAAAATCTACTCTCCTTCCAAACCCTAATGATATATCTAAACCTTACTAGAAACCTAACTCTAAATTTAACCCTGTTGAACCATGAATAGGAAAATTAGGGAAACTCTGTAGTTTTTGTTAAATTTCGCACTTACTTTACTTGAAAGTGTTAGTAGAAACTCAGTTTTACCTTAAAGCTTACCGTTCCCTAACCCTAAGCCTAAACGGAATTAGGAAAGTAAACCTAAACCTAGAACTAATGGCCTTTGGAGTCTAAAAGCCACACAAATACATTTGTTTTTATTCATCCTAACTTCAACTCATCTTTCTAAAAATAGTTTGTAGTTTCACTCATTATCTTGTCTTTATTGTAACCCTAACCCTAACTGGAATATTGATGTTAACCCTCACCCAAATCATACTCTAATCGTAATATTATTAGCAGTTTGCTATTTCACATTCATCCTAATTCTAACTCTACTTGTTATTCTAAGATTTACTTTCACTTTGACCCTAAATTTTCCATTTCCCTAATGTTTACAGTAAGCCTAGCTGGAATTAAAAACCTAACTTTCACCTTAATGATAATCCAATTCTAATGCTTAAGAAAAATACTCTAGTTTTTAATCATTCTAATGAATATTCCAGTTTTCACTCTGGAAATGAGTTTCAGTTTGCCCTAATTCACGCAAATTTTCTGACTCTACCTTGAAAGTTATGTTGTTCCCTAACATGAGCCATTATATTACTTGTCTTCAAATTCTCTTACCAGGAAAATACTGTAGTTTCCATTGATTCTACCTTTTCCTGAACCACTGTATCTGAAAACAGTTTCAGATTTTCTTACCATCTAGTCCATTACTTAACGCTAACTCTCAACATAAACCTGACTGGAAAACTCTCATTAATCACTACAAGAATGATCACTGAGGAATAAATATAATGATAATGTTCTAGTTACTATTCAGCCTCACGTATTTGCTTTTACTTGTTAGTGAACACAATTTTATACTAAAAGCTTTCTTATTCATAACAGTAAATATAATCAGTAAATATAATCAAAAGAAAATACTGACCCTAATCTTAATCCAAATTATATGACAATACTAACACACAAGTACACTAGTTTTCATTCATCCTTCCAAACATAGGTTACAATTTTTCCAATATCTTAGTCATTTTCTAACCCTAAACTTAATTTTTCTTAACTGGAACATTGAGAATAACCATCAGCCTAATTGTAAGTAGATTCTAATATTAAAAGCAATACTTTAGCTTACATTCATTCTAATTCTTATCAGGCTTATATTAAAATTTACCTTCAATTTGACCCTCATTTATTTTCTCCTTCACTCCAAGCCTAACCATGGCTGGAATCCTAACCATAACCTTGACACTAATCGTATCCCAATTCTAAAATGTATGAAAAATGCTCGTTTTGTGCAAGCCTAACTGAAATTCCACTGGTAATTCTTGAAATAAATTGCAGGTTTTTGGTAAACCCTACGGATTTTTTCACTCTTAACTTTGAATGTATTTTGTTCCATAACAGGAACCATTATACCCATTGATCTCAAATCCTGATATTAAGAAATACATTGTACGTCCATTATCCCAGCTTTTCCTGAATTCCTGGAATCTGAAAAATAGGTTCACATTTACTTAATATTTAACATTTCTATTTTTTTTCTTTTTGTCGGTCATGGGGCTTGCACTCTGGGACAGGGCATGATTCCTGAGTTCTTTAGCTCAAGGTCTGCGTTCAACCAATTGAGCCATAGCACCGCTTTTGTATTTTCTGGTAGTTAATTTCAGATAAAAGTCTCATGGACTTTCCTGCCTGGGCTACCTTTGAGCTGCGGTCCTCAGAAAACAGCTTCCTGAGTGGCTAGGATAATAGGTGCGAGCCACTAGTTTAACCCATTTCTCTATCCTCAACACTGGTTAACCAGAAACCTAATCCAAATCACATTCGGAATTTAACACCAAATGGTTAATGTAAGGAAAATTGTTTAGATTCTATTCAATCGCACATTTTTTTGGCTTCTACTTCTAATTGGAAAACTAAAATTTACCTTAAAGCTTATCCTTCCCTAAACCTAACTGGAACAAAAAAGTATCTCACACTTTAAACCAAATTATATCTGAACGTTTGAAGTAACAGAGACTGGTTTTCAATCATTCTTGCCATTCATTCTTCTTAAAATATGTGGCAGTTTTACACAATGTCTTACATGTTTTTCTCATCCTAACCCCGCTCTAACTGGCATACCTTGCCTAATCCTAAGCCTACATATAACGGAATCATCGTGTTAATAGCAAGCCACTTTTTTCATATTTATCCTAACTCTTGCTCAGCGTGTAGGTCTAAATTTTACTTGCATTTTGAACATAAATTTTTAAATGTTTTTCTATTTCCTGTCAGGTTTTATTTTTTATTATTTTTTAAAAATTTTATTTTGTTGCAAAGATGCTTTAAAGAGGGATTAGTTACATGTATAAGGTAAGGATTACATTTCTTGTTGAGCATTGTAACCCACTTCTTTCTTGTTCTCCCACTACCCCATCCTTCCCCAATTCCTTTTCTCCTCCCTCCCCTTGGTGTAAACTTCATTTTCAACATAGTGTCTTGTGAGTATCATTGTTGCAATGGGTCATCATTTGATGAACCTAAATTTTCTATTTCTCTAATCCTAATTCTAATTCTGTCTGGGATCCTAACCTTAACCATAATAATAATAATAGCTCAATTCAAAAGTTAACAAAAGATATTCAGGTTTTTGTTAATCCTATTAATTCACTGTACATCTTGAATTAACTTGCAGTTTAGCTTAAATCTTACAAGTTAGTTTATATGTGCATATATGAAGATGTAATTTTATGTGAATAACAGAAGATCTTTGGAGGAACGAGTAATGAGAAGGAAATAGAGGGAGTATAATCAAATATGTTAAATATATTATGGAATTGTCACTTCTGACAATTAATATCCATTAACAAAATAACTAAAAATTAATAAAGAACACTGTCTTCTAGTGTTCTTTAAGAAAGCCATGATCTGTCTTCTGAAAAAATAAACTCGTGTTAGATAAACATTTTTTTATGCATAATTTATATTTTTGTCCAATTATTTAACTTAATGAATAAAAATTTATCGAATAAGGCTCCATGACAAAACAATATAAAACAGTTACTTAGCAATTGTTTCAGAAAAAGTTATTTTCATGAGTTTTAGGAAACGGGATTGCTATTTCCCTACAAAGCAATGAATTAGTTTTACTAATCTATATTTGTAGTAAGTTTAGAGAACTTAATTGGCATGAAAAACAACTAACTCTACATCTTATTTCTTGAATGAGTGATATTTTAAACATTTTCTTTTATTCAAATAAATACTTAGGTTTATATTTCAAAACAAGTGCAATTTTATCTCATTTCAGAACTAGTATTTACCCTGCAATTAAATGTACTAGCATATTCAGGTATTTAAAAGCTAAATTTTTTATGTTTTATATGTAGCTCTACATATTCAGAATGACATGATTTTTTTATTCATAAATGTCTAACCTCAGATTTTTGCTTTATCAGTATAAATTGTCCCATGAGGTTGTAGTGAAAGCTCCAGTAACCAGAGTGGTCAAAACCATTTCCAGAATTCTAAATTTTAAATCAAATCATTTTTAAGCTTTGATAATATCATTTATTGTCACTTCAGAGCAGTTAAGCTAAAACAAATACTACTTTTTAAACATTTCATTCATATTGTAAAGAATATTAACATAGATCAAAAAGAGACTATTTCAGACTCACCATATTTGGTGATCTTAGTGGGAAGAATGTAGAGAGTAGAAGTTCCCTATACTCAATAAGTAGTTTTGGTTAAATTAAATCATATATCTGGATTTCCAATTTGGAGGTTAATGAAATGGAAACAAGAAAATAATAAAAAATACTTTGGGATCAACAGAAAAAGATATTTGTGCATGTACCACAGTTGCTTTATTAGTTTGTAGTTGAACACTGGACTTCGATTTATATCTTGGCTGTTGTTGTGAGTAATGTGAATAACAATGAACTACAGATATATTTATGAGTTACCCAGAGAGAAATAATCACGCGATTCGTGGGTCAGATGATATTTCAACTTTGGATGTCTTTAGAAAACTGCATACTACTTTCTACAATGAGAACACTAACCTGTATTTTGACCAAGAGTGTAGAAAATTTCCTTTTCTCCACAGTGTCGCCAGCGAACATTATTACCTTTTGAGTTTATTTAAATGGCAGGTTTTTACTGTGTGCAGTACCCAAGACTGGCCTTAGACTCAAATCCTTTTACTCCATCCTCCAATCACTTGGAATTACAAGCCTTTACAACCACACCTGGTTCCTTGGGTATTTTTGATGAGAGTTATAATAGTTAAGAAGTAATATCATAATAATTTTGAATTGCATTTCTCTAATGACTTCTGCTCACAAAGCATTAAGAGAGCATAGAAGTTGTATTAAATACAAATTTGTAAATCCACAGGCGATTTTCAGGGCTTTTTGGAAAACATGTCTATTCAGAACTTTTGTCCATTTTTAATCAAGTTTCTTGTTAATCTGATCTTTAATCTCTCTATAGAAAATCAATAATTAATTCATAGTAGTAGAAAGGAAAAAGATTAAGCAGCTCCAAACATTTTTAAATTTTTATTAACATATTTTTAAATCATTTTCTGTTAACGCTTGAGACTATATAACTCAATGGAATTAGACCTTTTACAAGGCTATATATATTTTATTTATTTTTCTTTGATTGTTCGTTCTGAAGGCTACATGGCTAATTTCACTTGGTTTCTTTCAGTCTCATGTTCTTCAGATTTCAAACTGAAGAATAAATGGAAGGAAGCAAACAAAAAATATAGTTCCCCTCATCTGACGATGCCTCTACAAGAATGAGGAAAGTGTTCATCCTTCTAAGGACCTATGATAGACTATCAAAAAGACATTTTATTCTTCTAGGTCTTCCTTATCTTTGCGATGTAACTTAAATGATGTAAAACACAACATACTGCTCAGATACTTCCATGTTTTATCAGTTTTGCACATTTTCATATGGATTTCACCTCAGTCTACAACATTCCCTCATCGTTCTGTCCCTGATATTTTTACACTATCATGACATAAGATAACCAGTTTGATTTACAGCATAAGAAGTTATACACCTGGCTTCCTTGGACTCAGAGCATGGTCAGTAGATATTAATTCTGGTTGCTCACACTACATGTAATGGTTTCTGTACTACTTATCACATTCTTTTTAGTATTTTAAAAAGAATGGTGGCTAAACTCAAAGATCATTCATAGGTTTATGTTAAGTGTTTCACAAGTTTTATTCTCTTAATTCTTAAGATAACATTTGCTATAATGCTAATGTTATTACCATTGTAGTGTTGGGAAAAATTGTAGTTAAAGACAGTAAGTGCACGGCCCAAAGACACACACAGTGAGGAAAGAAATGAGTCAAAGTTTCCAAAAGTCTTTCAGCAATACCAAAAAGGTGGGTAAAATCTCTCCATTCTTTATACTCTCAATTCAATATTCATATTGCCCAAGAAATAAGAGCGTAGCAAATATTGCCCATGGTGATTGTTTTCTGTCACATTTTGTCTTCAACACAGACTGCGTTGGTGACATTGGGTTATCATGCACAGAGCTGAGCTTATAAATTGATGTCTGAAGACAGCCAAATTTCTTCTGTCCCACAGTTCCAGTTTCTTTTTTAAAAAGTACTAAAACTTTTAAATATCATCACTTTCTGTCTTTTAACAATCCCCAAACAAATTAAATTATCATAAAATCACTCCAAAAGGCTTTCAAATTAGGAGATGATAAAACAGGCTCCCTTGAAGTAAATTTTCTTTTATTTTAAAAATTATTCTAAAAGCCTTGTTCTGGCTGGTCACACCTATAATCCTATCTACTCTGTATATTTGCTCAGGAGACTGAGATCTGTGGACAACACTTGGGAGCCAATCAGAGTCAAAAAAAACACGTCATGAAATTATTTTTCAAAAAGTTTAATGAATTAGCAAAGAGCCAGGAATTGAGATGTAGCTTATATCGTAGCTAGATAGTAAAAGCCTAGCAAGACCTTGAAGACCTGATTTTAAACTCTCAGCATGCCAATATACATGCATGGCGTGTGTTTGCACGCACGCATGTGTTTGATTGTGCGGTGCCGCACTCACTCACACACACACACACACACACACACATTTATTCAAATTACCTTCATATCAGTGTTCTGCATTAATTTCTTTGTTAACGATATTATATGGGTAAAATAGAGGAAATAAACTATTCCATCTCAGAGCATTTTATATATTTTTTATTGTAATAATACTGTGCAGAGGGGTCACATTTACATGAACAAGGAAACTAGTATATTTCCTAACAATCATTGTTAACTCCTCCTTTGTATTTCCCCTACCATCCCTTCCCTCCCACCTCCACAAGTACACTCCCCTCACCCTTCCTTCCTACGCCTAAATTGTAAAGTTCATTTTTCAACATAGTGTCTTGTGCATCTCATTGTTACAATGGGTCAACCTGTATCCCTATTTGAGCATTTTTTCCCTTCCCCTCCCCAAATTAGAGAAGCATACATACAAGATGTAAGTACACCAACTTCAAATACAGAGAAAACAGGGGTTATAGCATGGGGAGAAACATACAAAGAAACAAAAAAAAAATGCCATCGCACATCATAAGTACGTTAGAAACAATAGCAAGAAACAAAAAAATCCACTTGTGTCCCTATCTTGGGGTTCAATTTCTTTAACATCATCTTATCTGGATATATGCACATATCTTTTGAACTTTTCTGCTTATCCAAGACATATATTCGTTATTGAAAATAAGGGAAATCATGGGACCTATATTTATTTGGACTTGGCTTACTTTACAAAATAATTTTTTTTTCAAGTCTTTCCATTTCCTATCAAATTGGGAGATGTCATTCTTTCTGATGGAGACATAGAATTCCATTGTGTATATATACCACATTTTCTTGATCCATTCATCTAATGGGGCATCTGGGTTGATTCCATATATTAGCTATCGTAAATAATGTTGCAATAACCATAGTTGTGCTGGTAGTTTTAGTATGGTCTTGTTTATGATCATTTGGGTAAATCCCCAGAAGTGGGATTACTGTGTCATAGAGGAGTTTATGTGGAGTCTTTTGAGGAAACTCCATACTACTTTCCAAAGTAGTTGAACAAGTTTACACTCCCACCAAGAATGCAATATGGTTCCCTTGTGGCCACATACCTTTCAGCATCTGTTGTAAAAAATATGGAACGCTCCACGAATTTTCATGTCATCCTTGTGCCTGGGGTGTGCTAATCTTCTCTGTATTGTTCCAATGTTAGTGTATGTGATGCTAAATTGAGCATAAAACATTTTTTATATATAAAGTATAATTTTTATTGATTTTTTTAAACTAGACAATTCAACAAAAAGTAAGTTCAAAAGAATTGTTGTGAAATTTTAGAATCATGTATTTCTTACATAAGCACACATTTAAGAATAAAATCAAGATAGACATGCCAAAAACAAAATAATTCTGGATATTTATTGTTCAAGAGATGTGTAGGAGGAGAAATTCAATTATTCTATACAAGGCACCTGTCAAAATGAACATTGCAGAAAGTGTTAAGGTTTGTTAAAAGTTTTAATGTTTTAAATATGCTTACTTTGGGGATTTTGCTTATATATGCCAAAAAATAGGACTATTTGGCAAGTATAAAACTTTTCTATAAAGTATTTAAGATTTATGGTAGCAGACATTAAGCATTAAGTATTTACATTTCAGAGTTTATGGGAACTTCATTAATGAGGAGTTGCAAAGTCTTTGTGTAAAGAAGCAGAGTGAAGAGTTAAGACTTTAACTACACAGTTTCTGTTAAAACTTTAGGGATTCCTTACTTTATTTGTTAGCAAGGAATAAATGATGATATAAGCCATAATGTACACATGTATGTTACTATTCACACACATACATATACACATGTATACATGCACACATGGAGAAAGACACATAATTACAGCCAACATAAGTTTCACCAGTTATTGAATATGCCTAAACGGAATACTTGGAACAATATGTGTTGAAGATGTATTTGTCTCTAAGAGTTCTTTTACCACTCCTCTTATCTCTTAAAACTGGTAGTTTTAGAGAGATTTGACTTACAAAATGCTGTACAAGTGATAGCAAGTCAATTGGGTATAAGTCATATGGTGTTTACTTCTTCTCACGGAATTCTTAGTCTTGTAGACACTCTCAACAACCAAAGTAGCAAGAGAATACCCTGGTAAAGAGTAAAGTTATAAGGCTTTAAATGGCATCTTTACTTGAGCTCTTTTTCCAACAGCCAGCATGAATTCCTAGGCAGATGAGTGAATCCTCAGAAAACTGGACTCTACATATACATTTAACTCCACTCATGATAATCAGTGGACAGAACAGATAATGAATAATCCAGAAGAGAGCTCCCAAAAAGCTCTACAAACACTAATGGTAAACATGGTAAATGAAAAGATTGAAAACCTGCAATGGACTCTGTGTGATCAGGATAGGGAGAGAGAGGAGGCAAACCAAAGATCAAAACAGGAAGCTCATGGGCGTGAGAAAGCTACTCAAAGATACATAAAGGAATTGCCTGAGCAGTTTGACTACACTCAAAAAGAAATAAAGGAATTGTGTGAGCAGGCTGAGATCAATCAAAGAGAACTACAGGAATTGCATGAACGTGAGGAAGCTAATCAAAGAGTAATACAGAAAATGAGAGAGCGGGATGAGAATAGACAGAGATCACTAGAGGCATTCATGCAATCCATAAACAGAGAGCTGAAAGAAGTCAGGGAGTCCACAAAGGGAATGCTGAATGGATCCCAACAGAAGAAATGGGAGTCCAAGGAAACCATAACTAATCAACTAAGTTTTTTGAGAATAAACACTGAACACTAAATTAAGGAAGTAAAGAATTTCATACAAGATCTAAAACAAAGATCCAACAAAGAATTTGAAGCCATAAAAGCCCAACAACTATAAGGAAATAAAAAAAAGTAGAAAGTCTGGATAGTGGGATAGACCATGCAAAAGACTGAATCCTGAGGATAGAAGACAGCCTAGATATTATAGAGAAAGAACATACAAGCATCCAAGACAAATCCAAGAAATATGATAGATCTATTCAACATTCAACCCGTGGAAGACACCATTACAAGGCCTAATCTAAGGAAAATGTGTGTAGAGGAGCACCTAGAGCCAGAAGTCAATGGTCTAGGAAATTTGTTTAACAAGATCCTAGGAGAGAACATCCCAAACATGCAAAAAGATAGGCCTATTCAGATACAAGAAGCTTTTAGAACTCCCAATAGACCAGACCAGAACAGGATATCCCATTGTCACATTATAATATGCACAGAATCAATTCAGACCCAGGAAAAGATCCTTAAAGCTGTCAGAGAGAAAAGGGTAATCACTTATAAAGGGAAACCAATTAGAATCACCTCAGATTTCTCAGCAGAGACAATCAAAGCAAGAAGAGCCTAGAATGATGTAAGCCATGCCGTAAAGACAAACACGAGTCAACCAAGAATAATTTACCCAGCTATACTCTCCTTAATAATCGGAGGTCAAATAAAACACTTCCATGGCAAAGAAAAATTGAAACTATATATCTCTACCAAACCAGCCCTACAAAAGAATCTTAAAGATGTCCTACACAGAGAAAACCAACAAGACCACAATAAAGGCCAAGAAACAGCACCCAAACTGAGAATCCAAGAACCATAAGAATACAGTTGCGGCAGCCCCTAACAAGTTGGATAAAATGGCAGGAACTCCCAAATACCTCTGAGTTCTATCTCTCAACATTAACGGACTTAATTCTCCAATTAAGCAACAAAGTGTGTCTACTTGGATTAAAAAGCAAGATCCTTCTATCTACTGCCTTCAGGATTCACATCTTGGCCACAAAAACAAACATTTTCAATTATAAAGGCTAGAACAAAATCTACCAAGCAAATGGTCCCCATAAACAAGAAGGAGTTGCAATCCTAATATCAGATAAAATAGACTTTTAATTAAAATTAGTGAAAAGTTCGGTACATACTAATTAAGGGATTACCCCTTCAGGAGGATATTACAATTCTAAATATCTATTTGCCAAACAACGGAGCACCCAAATTTATCCAAGAAACACTATTTTCCCTCAAATCCCACATAGATCCAAAGACATTAATTGTTGGGGACTTTAACACAGAACTTTCCCCACTAGATAGCTGAATTTCGCAAAAACTCAATAGAGAAACCGCAGATATAAAAAACTGCATAAACCAAGTAGATTTAACAGACATCTACTGAATATTTCACCCAGCAGCACTAGACAATACGTTTTTCTCCACAGCACATGGAACATTTTCCAAAATAGACCATACTTTAGGCCACAAAGCAAACTTGTCCAAATTCAGAAACATTGAAGTTATACCTTGCATTCTCTCAGACCACCAGGGAATAAAATTAGAACTCAACACCAAAAGCCACCAAAAAAAGCCATGTAATACATGGATCCTGAACAACACACTACTGAATCACGAGTGGGTCATGGAAGAGATTAGAAAGGAAATTCAAATGTTCATGATATTCAACAAAAATGAACACACCAATTTGCTGTGTCCGCTGGGACACAGCAAACACAGTATTCAAAGGCAAATTTATACCTCTGCGTTCCTACATCAACAAATTGGTGAGATGTGAAACCAATTTAATGAGACATCCGAGCCTCCTTGAAAAAGAGCAGCAAGATAAACACAATCCAGTAGATGCAAATAAATAATTAAAATTAAATCATAATTAAATGAATTGGAATGTAAAAAAAAATAGAAAGAATCAAGAAACCAAAGAGTTGAGTCTTCAAAACATTTAACAAAATTGACAGACATTTAACAAACTTATCAGAAAAAGAAGAGAACACACCCAAATAAACTCAGAGATAACAATGGAAATATCAGAGAAACAACTAAGATTCAGAACATTATAAGGGAATGCTTCTACAACCTTTAAACTAATAAGTTTGAGAACTTGGCAGAAATGGACCTTATCCTAGCAAATACTGACATGCCGAAACTAAGCCAAGATGAGTCAAACTATCTTAAGAGGCCTATAACAAGCATTGAAATAGAACCAGCAATAAGAGACCTCCCATGTAAGAAAAGCCCAGGACCAAATGGTTTTACAGCAGAATTCTATAAGGCCTTCAAAGCAGAGATCACGCCAATACTCCTCCAACTCTTCAATGAAACTGAAAGAGAAAGTTTACTAATGAACTCATTCTATGAGGCCATCATAACACACATCCCAAAACCATGAAGGGCCTCATCAAGGAAAGAGAACTATAGACCCATTTCGTTTATGAACATTGATGCAAAGTTTCTCAACAAAATTTTGGCCACTTGACTTCAACAATTCATCCAAAAAATCATACATCAGGATCAAACAGGATTCCTTTCAGGGATGCAAAGCTGGTTTAATATATGCAAATCAATTAATATAATTCATCACATCAACAGCAGCAAGGATAAGAACCACACGGTCGTCTCAATAGATGCAGAAAAAGCATTCGACAAGATCCAACACCCCTTTATTATGAAGGTTCTGGAAAAATTAGGAATCCATGGAACATTCCTCAATACAATAAAGGCTGTATATGACAAACCTATAGCCATCATTTTACTTAATGGTGAAATACTAAAGCTATTTCCTCTTACTCAGGAATGAGACAAGGATGCCCACTCTCTCCACTTCTCTTCAATCTAGTATTGGAATGACTAACTACAACAATAAGACAAGGTGAAAATATAAAAGGGATCCAAATAGGGAAAGAAGAAGTAAAACTCTCCCTCTTTGCAGATGAAATGTTCTTGTGATTAAAGAATCGCACAGAGTCCACTCCAAAATTACTCAAGCTGATTCAAAACTTTGGCAAAGTAGCAGGGTGTAAAATTAATCCTCAAAAATCAATAGCTTTTCTGTATGCCAACAATAAGAAAAGTGTGGCTGAAATTAGGAAAGCAACTCCATTCGTAATAGCTCCACAAAAAATAAAATACCTAGGAATTAGCCAAAGAAGTGAAGGGTATCTATGATGAAAAGTTTAAAAAACTGAAAAAAGAAATCAAAACTGAACTTAGAGAGTGGCAAAACTCCCATGCTTCTGGATTGGAAAGATCAACATCGTGAAAATGGCAATATTTCCAAAGACTATCTACAAATTCAAGGTGATTCCTATCAATATTCCAACCTCATTCTTCAAGGAAATAGAACAGGCAATCAAAAAATTCATATGGAACAATAAAAGACCCTGAATAGCAAAAAATGATCCTTAACAGAAAGAACAGTGCTGGAAGAATATTAATACAAATTCAAATTCAACTACATAGCCATAGTAATCAAAACAACTTGGTACTGGCACAAGAAAGACCTCAGGACCAATGGAATAGAATTGAAAACCCAGAAATGAACCTACAGAACTATAGCCATCTAATCTTCGATAAGGGAGCTAAAAAATAGAATGGAAGAAAGACAGCTTCTTCAGTAATTGGTGCTGGCAAAATTGGTAAACAACTTGTAGAACACTAAAGCAAGATACATATGTATCACCCTGAACCAGAATCAACTCCAAATGGATCAAAGACCTCAGAGTCAAAGCAGACACTCTGAAAACATTACAGGATGGAATAGGAGAAAACCTATGTCTTGTTGGCACAGGCTGAAATTTTCTTAGTAGAGACCTGGAAACACAACAAATCAAAGAAAAGTTGGACAAATGGGATTGCATAAAATTGCAGAGCTTCTGCATGGCAAAGGACATAGCTAGCAAGATTAATAGAAAGCCTACGGATTGGGAGAAGGTCTTCACTAGCCACAAAATGGACAAGGGTCTCTTATCTAAAATATACCTGTAACTCAAAAATTAAATCCCCCAAAAAAAATCTTCAAAGAAGATAAATAAGTGGTCTAAAGACTTAAAGAGAATGTTCTCTAAAGAAGAAAGAAGGATGGCCAGTAGACAAATGAAGAAATGCTCAATCTCCCTAGTCATACAAGAAATATAAATCAAAACAACATTGAGATACCACGTCATGCCAGTTAGAATAGCAAAATTCAAGAACTCTAATAACAACAGATGCTGGAGGGGATGTGGAAAGAAAGGAACATTAATGTATTGTTGATGGGAGTCTAAACTTGTTCAGCCAGTTTGGAATTAATTATTGAGGTTCCTCAGAAGTCTTCACATAGAGCTCCCCTATGACCCACCAATCCCACTTTGGGTATTTACCCAAATGTTCACAAACAAGACCACACTAGAGCTTCTAGCACAACTATGTTTATTGCATCATTATTTACCATAGCTAATATATGGAATCAACCCAGATGACCCTTAGTAGATGAGTAGATCACGAAAATGTGGTAAATGTACACACTGGAATTCTATGTCTCCATCAGAAAGAATGACATTGCTCCATTTGTTAGGAAATGGAAAGATTAGGAAAAAAATATATTAAGTGATGTAAGCCAGGCCCAAAGAAACATTAAGTGCCATGTTTTCCCTTATTTGCAATAACTAGTCTATGTGTGAGACAAACAGAAACTGTCAGACAAGTTGATGTTAGGGAAATGAAACCTAAGATATATATTCAATTGTTTATTTTTCCTGGAATGCGATTGTTTCTAACACATTTATAAGATTATTTCTTTTTTGCTTTGTATGTCCCTCCCCCACTGTAAAAAACCCTGCTTTCACTGTACTTGATGTTGTTATAATTTGTGAAGGGGAAGGGAAAAAGAAAATCGTTTAAATAATAGGGATACAGTTTGACCATTACAACAATGAGATGTACAAGTCATTATGTAGAAAACAAACTTTAAAATTTTGGTGGGGGGGGAGGATTGGTTGGGGAGTGGGGAGAGGACAGGAAGTTATGGGAAGGGGAAACAAAGGAGGAAGCTACCATGCTTGATAAGAAATGTAGTCATTATCTTGCCCATGTAATTGAAACCCCTTTGTGCAGTACTTTCACAACAACAGCAAAACAATAAATTTAAATATGGAATCAAATTAGTTCCAATAATGCATTGCATTAAGGTATTTAGAAATAACTGAGAAACTTAAAGGTGCATAAGACTTTTTTTTATTGGAAATGAAGGGATATTGGAATTTGGTTCTCTACATTTTAAGCAATTTGCATAAAAGAATAGGCAAAATAAAATTTACATTTTCAGCAGACTTGACACGCTAAATTTTGTATATTGAAAGGGAAACAAGCCTCAACAATATGCCAATTCTCTTCTTATTAATCTCTAAAGGTTTATGCTTCTGGTCTCTGAATATTAAAACTTCAAAAAATTTATGTTTAGCTAGTTGTGCAGAGGGGTTTTGCTTCATCATGTCAGTGTTGAATAGAGTGTATGTGCATTTCAATATACAGTGCATCTGGATTATTGTCAAACTTCACATTTTTCTTCCTTCCCTTACCCCAACCCCACCTATCCCTTCATGTTTCCTACTTATATTCTGACGTGTACATTGAATGTTATGAATGTATTAGTCCACCATTTCCCTCTCCATTCTTCTACTCTACTCCCTTTTAGCCCAGATCCCCTTTTAAGACTTGTTTCAAATTCATGGTATTTTGTTAGACATCTCTACTTTGGCATTTGGCTATGGGCTTGCCACATCCTCTCTTCCAGGTTTGACCTACATAAATGAGTATATTTCTCCACAAAACTAATCTCAGAATGACTAAGATAGATCTCCTTTACTATTCACCTTCTGTCCTAAATTTAGAATTGGACTTTCAGGGTCATCCATTAGAGCATTTTTATTCTCTACACACTGAAGTTGGAAGGGAAATAATTTCCATGCTCTTAGCATTATGTTATCTATCATGAATTCCCATTGCTTGTCATTTCAGAAGTCTAAATTTAAAGTCATATTTTCTGAATTATATTCACACAGTATAAGTGAATATCAAGGGTAATTTACCTAGTATTGGAAGTTTAGGGACGATCTTCAATTTCTGATGATAGAAGCAGGAATCAGTTTTAATTTTCAGTTTACACTATGTAGTGAACCCTGTAGTCTTCTAAATTTTCGATAAATTTCAAATTACTTTCTGTTAATAATTTAAAAAGTTTTATTTCAGTATTTGAAATGCTGCTCCAATTATTTTAAAAGTTTCACAATAAGTTAGACTGAAATTTTTCCTCCCATTTTCCCCACTAGTTCAGGTTAAGTCTCCTTTCACTTTATTTTTTTTGAAACCAAGGGATGAGGGTAAACAGAGTGATGATCATTACTCAGATATCTCCTTCTTCTTCTGTTTCTGCTTTTCTTGTTGAGAGGAAGACTGGAGCAGTGAACAAGATTGATGCTTGACTTCACAATACAAGGGAGCATTCCTGGCATGTCAATTATTGTTTCTCAGAATCACTTAAATTGCTTCCTCTTGCTTTCTCTCTGACAGTAACCTAACTGTGGCTTCCTTGGTGCAGAAGGAAGCACACTTACAGGTTATTACCCGTAAACTGGTATTTTATATCCCAGCTTATTAATACCAAACATAATAGCTTTGGCTACATAAATGCAAAGGTACTGATTGTCCAACAAAACCTAAGTGAGGAGTAGACAATTCTACTCAGCTACCTGGTCCTCTCGTATCCTCCCTTCCACTCCCCTCCCCTCATTTAACCTCCCTTCCTTTCTTCTTTCTTTGTGTCTCTCTCCTGCATATTCATCTCTAACTTTTCTCTCTTTCTCTTCCAGTAGCAAGTGATTAGGTTTATCAGACAACACATAAATAATTGAACAAATGTTTTTTTTCTCCTCTTTTTGTGATTTTTTTTTATTCTTAAGAAGTGAGTTCTAGCACAGCACCAGTGGCTTACACCTAGATAGTTGGTAGGTTCAAATTTGACAATTGCAATTCGAAGCTATTCCAAGTCGATAAACCTAAGAGATTCTTTTCTCCACTTGTAGTAAATGGAAGAAGTGAAGGTGTGGCTCAGGTGGTGTAGAGCAAACATTGAGAATTAAAGCCCAGATAGAGGTCAAGGCCAGGAGTTCAAACCCCAGTACCAGAACAATATTTTTTTTTAAATGGGTCCTTTGTCTTTGAAAAGGGATATTTCTCCAAAAATTCATACCCAGGAAAATTTTCAAGGTCCAAGACTCTTTTTAAGGCTCTTTCACATCTTAAACTAATTCCTCTAATTGATTTATATTATTTAAAATGGGAGTCACACTTCTTACTAAAAAGTATGCGCATTACTGAACAGTTCTTACCATTTTTAATGTAAAGGAAGCATGAGAGAAGAATTCACCTCATTTGGGTGAATTAGGTTTGACTCACTGACAGACTTTTGCAAGTAAATGAGGGTCTGTTTACATGTAAAGAAGTTTATATAGATGGTTTTCTAGGAGAGAGAACAAGCTACCTTTTTCCAAGTTTGAATCAGATTAAGTTTATTCCTGATATGGTAAAGAGAAGCTCATCTCATATAACACTATACAGATAGTAATTTCAAAAATATTAAAAACCCATATCTATGTTTTTGAACAGCTAATTTGTCACAAACAAAAAACAGTTTACTGAGCCAAGAAAATATAAGTTAGAGCAATAGGAACTATGTTAAATATAGTTAATGGTTGAGTGATATGTGTAAAAGAGTTCTGTAATCGCAACTAAACTATAAATTTTTTCATCATGTCCCTAAAAAGAATCTCTAAGATAGGCCTTGCTAAATATGTCATAGAGGGTTGTGTTTATGCAATTGTCAGGTTTGTTTAGGGTCCAATATCTTCCACTGTCGCTTGGGTTGCAAACTGCTCACACCACATGCATTTTCTGGAAACGCCTGCTGTCTTGCTAGGCACCTAAGGTATTTTTGTGCAACTGTGAATAGTTATTGTTTTTCTTCTTGTAATTATACCTGTCAGTGTGAAGTCCTTTCATGATAAGAATAATAGTTTCTGCAACTTTTGTTCCACTAACAAATCTCAGATAAAAGTATAGTCGGGTGCCCGTGGCTCATGCCTATACTCCTAGCTATTCAGGAGGCTGAGATCTGAGGATCACAGTTCAATGCCAGCTCAGGCAGGAAAATCCATGAGATTCTTATCGCCAATAAACTACCAGAAAACTGGAAATAGCGCTACGTCTCAAGCGGTAGAGCTCTTGCCTTGATCTGAAGAGTACTTGGGCAGCACCTAAGCCCAGAGTTCAAGCCCCACGACTGACCATACATCCATCTATCTATCTATCTGTCTATCTATCTATCTATGTATCTATCTATCTATCTATCTGTCTATCTGTCTGTCTGTCTGTCTGCCTGTCAGTCTGTCTGTCTGTCTGTCTGTCTATGTGTCTATGATGAGATGAATTACATTTAGATATAAATCAATATTTGTGATAAATATTTAAAATATAAGTAAATATATGATGTATTTATAATATATACATATATTTACATATATAAGATCATATTATATCTGTATGTTGATAAATATACTTTTAATTTATATCCAAAGAGTACATCTGAAGATTTTGGGGGAAATGTAGAGTGTCTAAAGGCTTACTACTGACCCACCATACTTTCAATCATTTTATCCACTTATTACAATGTCTGGAGTACTAAGACTGAATGATTATGAAACAGAGTTATTGTTTTATTCCTTATGATTTTGGATTAGAAACATCTACTTACTTGGTATAAAACCTACCCAAATGTGATCTTGAAATCACACTCCACAAACTGGACATATACATCAATTTAGCCACTTACAGGTCTCAAACTTTCATTTGAAACCTGTATCTCACATACACCCAGTTTCCTTTGAGTCAGCTGCCAGTACAAACATGCCTAGATTTTCATGCTCACATATATCCCCATACTCACATGACATATTAAAGGTAACATTGTAATAAAAATAATATATATATATATACTGAAAAAGAAAACCTTTGCAAATGTAATTATATTTTATTTTTAAATACAATGCATTATTGAAATACTGATGAAAGAGCAGATGAGAGATGTTTCTTTTTTTAAAATTTTTATTTATTTTTTATTGTGAAAATGCTGTATAGAGGGGTTACACTTAGATGGGCAAGATAATGAATATATTTCTTATCAAGCATTGTAGCCTCCTCCTTTGTTTCCCCTTCTCATCCCTTCCCACCTCTCCCCAACCCTCACCCAGTCCTCCCCACCCTGCACCAGTGTTGTAAAGTTCGTTTTCAACATGACAACTTGTTGCAACATTGTTGCAACGGGTCCACCTGTATCCTTATAGTAGAGTGCCTGTCTAAAGAGCATGTTTCTTATTCCAAACATCATTATTTCCATCCTTCCTTATCCCACATAAAAAAGCATAAATAACTACAGAATTAACTACATGTTTCCTAATCACTCATTGAAGAGAGAACCTGTAACATATATATATATATATATATATACATATATATATATATATATATGTATATATATATACACACACACACAATGATATACTATTTAGCCACACATAATTATGAAATCATATCATCTTCAAGAAAATAGAATTGGAAACCTTCATATTAAAGCAATTAGCGATACTGTGAAAAACAAATATTAGATTACTCATATGCAGAATCTAGACCAAGAAAATAAAATGAATGACCCACGTGTAAAGATGGAACTGATTAAGTTTGGAAAAAAGTAAGAGATGAAATGAAGAGAAATATTGTGGAGTAAATATATTCAAATATTTCATAAGTTAGTATGGTGACATAATAAAATACAAGTATAAAAATAGAATAATAAAATTAATAAAAGGAATAAAATTTAACAAGCTACATTACGTGGACATATGTGTATAACAAAATACTTTTGTGAAATTAATATTTGCTAATAAAAAGTAAAATTCATTCCAGTTGTTATAGATTCATATGTTATTTTCCATTTTTAGCTTAGATATTTCCCTGATAAAGTAAAAGGAGAAATAGGTTTTGCTCATTTAGAAGGACAATCTTGTCCAATTAGCATAAAAGTATTCTACATAATTACTGTCAATGTGAAATTGTTCAAATTATTATATTAGAATATTTCCAATTGACTCTTCAAAATATTATCCTATAGGTATATACTTTTTGTTATTTATAGAATATTTTTCTACTCAATTACTATATACCATTTTCTGAATGCGGTTTGGTATATGTAACTCGAGTATATTATACCTGACCAGAAAATCAATTATTCAAACAGTTTTTATCAAAATTCCTGTAACGAAATAAAGAGGTAAATCTAAATTATGTATATTTGAAGACAATGCTTGCTTAGTCCTCTTCTCACATTCTTCAGTCCCTTCATGAGAATAATACACATTGTAAGGGAATGCTTAACATGTTTTAGAGAAATAAGTTGACTTTAGTCGAATGAGTTACTCTATCCTGCATTTTGGTTTACTTTATATCCAGAAGAGCTCAATTCTTACCTTATGATTTTCCTTAGAGTCTATATTCTGGTTTAACCTCTGATGGGTGACAGATAAAGTTATAAACATTTTTTTAAAGTGGCTAAATTTAGGCTGAGGAATGTAGGTACAACTTTACTCATGCAATAGGCCTCATCAGTCATGAGACCATGATATGAAAATGTTAACCTATGCTTCCTGAAATCATGCTTATGAGATTTTGTGTATTAAAAACAGTGGTTATTAGCATTTGTTTTGTAAACAACAAGATTTCATGGGTTAGGAACTGAAGTGAGATATTAAACCCAGAACAAATATTAAGGAGGCATCCAAAATTAGTTACCAAGATATAAATCATTTAACACAATGTTTAAAAAATGCAAGACAAAGGATATAATTTTTGAAAAAAGCCAACATATAAAATAAATACAAAATCAGTATGACTGATTTTTCTTTTTATTCCAGTTGCAATACGGATTGCATGATGACTTTTCTAGTTATATGTTTAGTTAGGTCTTGATATTTAGTTGGAGAAGTTATGTTCTTTCATATATTCATTTGTCAGATCAAAGAGGAACTGAATTCCATGCCAGAGTCAACATCCATAATAATGTTACAGTTGTATTCTACTACTTTGCCACAGTTTCAAATCAGCTCGAGTAACTTGTGTCTTCTTTGGATCTAATTAATTAGGTATACAATTTAGTCAGTACTAGATTTTGACCACCATTTATTAAAATATTATTTTCCAGAAACTACTACTCTTCTCTCTTTTCATGAGATTTTTAATTTCATTTATATAATGTGCTGATGTTTTCCTTTAGATAATCCACATTCAATCTTCTAAAAACAGTATAATTTGGAGTATTTTTAAATTATGTACACTCATGTACACTGCTCAGATTCTATTATTTGCACATTTTGTTCTTGTTAAGTCAGTAGTATTTAGCTCTCATTATGGATATTTTGGAATTACTAATTGCATTTCCGAATTTTTATGAATGTTATGATTTTTGGGATTTAATACTGTAGTATTTTTTCTTTTAAATATGTACAGATCTTACTTTATATACAGCTTCATTTGTTTTAAACAATTTGATCCATTCAAGGGATTTTCTATATTAGGTTGATCCAGATGAATTTAATTACAAATTAACACAACCTTCTGAGAGACAGTTATAGCTCTACTTAAATTAACGTATGTTTGAAGGTTTTGTAATTTAAAAAATAAACTGGGCACAACATGTTTTTGTTCTGGGGAAGTTCCAATTTGTTGGTTGTTTTTCCAGCTGTGATGACTTCAACATATGTGTGCATTTTATTTCAATTGTTTTGTGCCTATATTTTGTTTTATATAACAGAAAATACAAAAAAAAGAATCAGTGATTTAGAACTTTTCCAAATAGAATTCTAAGAGAGACACTGCAAGTTTTGTGACAACTGGGAAAAGGGACATCTTCTTAGTGCAGAGGTTAGCAGAATAAGAGAGACATTGTTTGATGAGATTTGAATTCTGCCACTTCCTGCCTCAATATTTCCAATGGTATTACTTCAACGTATTTAGTGGAAAGAAAATAATTTTGTCTGTATGAATTCACAATTTTTGGTTTAATTGAGCCACACTACATATTCATATGTGATTTTACCTCTAAAATCTTTTCTCCTTAGTTTAAAACCACAGATGTGAATTTATAATGTAAAATAGCACCTAGAATTTATATGAAATGGTCCAAACTATTTAGAATGCAATGATTATAGTGTGTGAGATAGTATGTAATAATTTCTTTTGGGGAAAGTCAATTACAGTGGATTTTTGTGAAATACTGAGTAATAGAATTATATTTGATTCTGTAAAAAAAATTCAGGGTTATGGGCTGGGAAGTTGGCTCAGTGGTAGAGTGCTTGCCTTGCATCCCTGAGGCCCTGGTTTCGACTCCTCAGCACCGCATAAGCAAAAAGTGAAAAGCCGGAAGTGGCGAAGGTGGCTCAAGTGGTATGGCACTAGCCTTGAGCTGAAGAGCTGAGGGAGTGCTCAGTCCCAGAGTTTAGGCCCCATGACCGGACCAAAAACAAACAAACAAAAAATTCACGGTTACATCTAAAAATTCCTCAGTTATAAGTAAATTCTGAAAAAAAATAAGATTGTTTACTGGAAAAAGCTAGAAGTTTCAATAAGCTTGTTTTTTAAAAATTCACCTGGATCTAGACTTTGGTGGTTCATGCCTGTAATCCTCGCTACACAGGAGTATGAGATCTGAGCATCGTTGTTGAAAGCCAGCCTGGGCAGAAAAGTCTGTGAGACTCTTATCTCCAATAATCTGCCTTAAAACCAGAAATGGCACTGTGGCTCAAATGGTACAGTGGTAGCCTTGAGCTGAAGAGCTGAGGGACAGTGCCCAGGCCCAGAGATCAAGGCCCACAACCAACAAAAAAAAATTGACACGGAGTTTTACTATATTATTTCATGATTTTTTATTAGTGGTTGTTCAGTGAAAATGTCATTGGTTTTATATTTCTGATGGCATAAAATGAGCCTACTATTGTCTTAAATTAATCAAAAAAAATCTTATTCTATGACTGCACAAATTTTGTGGGTAATGGTTAAAACCAGTTGCCTTTTTGAAATAAAATATTTATATCACCCCCCCCAAAAAAAGAGGAACAAAATAAAATATATGCCAGAAACTTACTCTGTAAATCTTCATGGACTAGTAGTTTGTCAGTTTGTTTTAACTTTTAATCAAAAATTAAAGTAATTCTGGATAATATGAACCCATTTAAATTTCTTCATCCTTGTCATTTAAGATTCACTTTAAAAAGAAGTTCAACAGGTGAGTGTTTTTTCCTTAGTTTTCCAAAGAAATGATTATTTCACCATTATAATGTATAGCACAATATACCCAGAGAGCATTTCTTAAGGAAAAAGAATTTTTCCCATTCTTTGGTTTGCTTCAGTCTGTATTTAAACTGCATACCACAACTTACCCACCCTATTGTCTGGCTTTTCATTTGAAACATGTCAAAAGTTTTCCTTCCCTGCTGTGTCAGCCAGCAAAGTTTTACAAAACAGTCTGCTTTCATTCATTGTGTTTTCCAAAATATATCTCACAAATGCCAACAATGAAACACAATCTGAAACAGCTGTGGACTTTTCCACTTATAGTGGAAAAATCACTTTCCGTACTCCTTAGAAACAGCTGTTTACAGGCATTAATTGCTCTGTCAGTTCCATGCTTTAGAACAGCTGCATTTGACAATGGCGTACATGTTAATTTGTTTACCACATCTGGTTTGTTTTCATGAGGGACTGTGTTCATGGAAGATGGTAATAGACGAGTTTTGCAATTATGTAGTTTAATAGGGCTCTGAGTTGTGGATATAAAACATCCATTTCAGTGACTAAATATTTAAATTAAATTCCATAAAGTATATTCTTTCAATTTTCTGGGTAAAGTGTTCTACAATCTAGGTATTTTTAAAGAAATATTATATGTTGTTTCCTTGGTGAAACGTAATTGGAGGACTTAAAATTTTATATACCATGGCCATCTTAAATGAGGTAGATATATTTGGATTGGCATGCAAAACTTTTGGTAAGTAAGGTAAGTGCTCTACCACTGAGCCACCTTCCCAGCCCTTCACGCATGCAAAACTTTTGGGACAGTATTAATGTTTGAATCTTGGATAGGATTTGATTGGGAATTGTGGCACACTTTCATAGTATAAGAAGAAAAACGAAAGGCCATACTAATATTTTTTTGGGGGGTCCGGTTGTGGGGCCTGAACTCTGGGCCTGGGCGTTGTCGCTCAGCTATTCAGCTCAAGGTTAGCGCTCTACCACTTGAGCCACAGCGCCACTTCTGGCTTTTTTCTTTTTGTTTATGTAGTGCTGAGGAATCTAACCAAGGGCCTCATGCATGCAAGGCAAGGGCTCCACAACTAAGCCACCTTCCCAGCCCCATTAATACTTTTCTCTGCTACATTGTTGTATTAGTTTATTCAAACACACACAACACACATACAAACACACAGATACACACATTTGTAGTATAAAGACCCACCCCGTCTGCAAGAAAATATTTTAATAGGAATTCCATAAAATATTTAGTCTGCTGAGTTCTGATTAGAATTTACAGAAATATTTACCTACTTCTTCCCCTGGACAAGTCATTATCATTTGTGAAGGTGTTGCCAATTGGTTTTAGAATGCCCCAGAAAGATCTATGTGTTAAAGAAAAATGATTTTCTATTTCCTCCCAGACTGTGGAGAATATCTGAATAGTTCTGGAGATTAAGTTCTTCAGCGTGTAAGCTATGAGAACATAGACTCTCAACTACTTTCTTATTTTATCTTTTAATCAGCCTAGGTCAAAAGCTTTTCTCTTTGACATACTCGCCACCTTGCCATTGTCTTGTCACAGGCTCCCAAAGCAATAAAACCAACTGAACATACACTGAAACCTTCAAACTTGTAAATCTGAATCAACATTTCTGTTCAATAAGTCAACAACATCACTTATTATGGTAGGTTATAAAGCTAATCCAGAAATCTAGTCTTTCTAACAATGTAGAGTATATTAAATTATGCTTCATTATAAAATATCTAACTCCATGTTTTATTTTATATTTTTGTTTCTGTTGATCCCAGGGTTAAACTCAGGGTCTGGATGATGTTTTTGTGTCCTAAGCCAGTGCTTGACATACAATCTGAACTGGAACTCCATTTGCCCTGGTGGTTAATTGGAGATAAGAATCTAATGAACTTTCCTATGCAGGCTGGATTTGAACTGTGATCTTCACATCTTAGCCACTTAACTAGCGAAGATTACATCCTTGAGCCACCAGTGCCTACCCATGTTGAATATTTTGTGTAATTCAAATTTTCAGCATTTTATAGATGCTCCTACTACAATATAAGAAAAATCTTAACCTAGTTTTTATTGTATTTGATGTTGGTATAATTTGTGGAGGGGAAGAAAAAACCAAATTGTTTAAATAGGGATACAGGTGGACCCAGTGCAACAATGAGATGTAAAAGATGTTATGTAGAAAAATGAAATTTACAACTTTGGCTCAAGATGGGAGAGAGGGTCAGGAAAGGGAGATGGAAAGGGATGATAAAGGGATAGAAAGGAGGAGGTAACAATGCTTGATAAGAAATGTACTTATTACATTGTCCCTGTAATTGTAACCCCTCTGTATGGTATTTTCAGAAAAAAACTTAAAACATAATAAGGGTATTTGTGAATTATATAATGAAGGAAGAATTTTCATCCTCTACAAAATGTATGCAAAATCTATGCTAAACTATCTATATTTTACTGTACCTTTCCTGCAACCAGTTTGATATAGTTTAATACCTGTCACTCCAAGTTTCTCTATAATCTACTGGAGATTTAATTTTTCATGTATGTATGTATATGTATATGTATATGTATATATATATATATGTATATATATATATATGTATATATATATATACCTGTATATGTTCCAATGTGGATCATCAAACTTGAAACTTTGCTTTTTTTTTTGCTGTTCAGTAGTTAACCTGGTCGGCTCAATCTGTGACAATATCTCTGCTCATTCTGATCATTCCTTTATTTACAACACCATCAGCCTTTTAAAATCAGCTTTATTTCCAGAGATGATTAACAATCAGTCCAACCAATATACACCCAGAGGGTTTTAATGAAACCAGCTTAAAGGAAGGAAGACAACATGAAGTGACAACTACAAAATTTCTACAGAGACCTGACATCTTTCACATTTCTGCTTCCTCCTGATACTTAAGCAAGCATTGACTAACACTATAAATAATACTGCAATTATCACTTAAAGATCAGTGATTTTTCCAACCTGAAGCCTTGTTTTCCATGATTTTTGACATAAACTTTTGTGAGACTTTTTTGATTGTGATGTGATTCCATCCAAAACAAAGCCATGTATATCAAGAAAGCCAATGTTTTCAACTCAGAGTACTAAACAAAAGAGGGAGAAAATTAAGGTTAGCTATATATGTTAAGCACAAATATAGGCAATGTCAAGATATTTTGAAATTGAATACTTTTACTGGATAAAGTGGCTCAAATCTATAATATTATCCACTTGGAAAACAGAGCTTAGAGAATTCCAGTTCCAGGCAAAATGTTTTACGCTTGTGTTAGGAGGACCTCAGTCCAAGCAGACCCAGGCATAGTGATACTACCTCAAAATAAGCAATCAAATTATAATCTGCAGGTATGGTAGTAATAGAGATGCTGGTTCACAAGTAAAGGCTTTGAGTTCAATCTCCAGTAGCGCTGGGAACTTAAATGTGACATGTCTAAGATCAAGACTTCATACTTGTCTTACAAGTTCTAATAAAACCTTTACCTCTTTTGCTATTTTTAAAAAGTATAACCATAACTTCCCTACCCCAAACAAATAATTTCATATTAGAGATTTTCTTCTATTAAGTAATATGTTATGTCCCACTGAAATCAGACTAGAGTTAAAAAAACCCATTGTCTTACAAAGTGACTGCATATGGAAACAGAATCTCAAAGGTAGCATTTAAGTTGAAGTCTACTCCAAGAGAAGCAGAATGTCTTGAATATGCCAAGGAAAGAGGAATCAGAAGCCAACTCTAATCTTGGAGTTCTAATTCCACCAACTCAGAGACAATGTATTTACAATGTTAATGCTACCCAATCTGTGCTAGTTTATTATTGCAATTACTAGCAAACATGTAGAAGCTATAAGACACGAAAAGTCATTGACTCTTCAGATCCAAGACTCATCTCTATAATCCCAATTATTAAGTACGAGACTTGGGGGATAATGGTTTTCAGGCTAGTAGGAAAGTTCATGAGGTTCTATCTTCAATTAACTACAAAAATTTCTGGGCTGGGGCATGGTTCAAATAGTAGACTGACTACATTTTGCAAAAACAAAAAACAAAAAAAAAGAAAACTGAGAGCATAATGTATGTTCAAGCTTCAAACTGGCAGGAAGAAAAAGTCCTTAGAAGAAGACTATGAGACACAGAATTATGAATAGGAAAGCAGAAACAAAAGAAATAGACAAAGATATAGACAAAGCTTCTCAATGTGAAATATTGCACAAACTGTAATATTTAGGATTTTCCTTCCTATCCAGTAGAAATAAATGGCATTTTTACTTGACGAAACTAAAATATAAAACTGTATGAAATAAATAATCACATTACTTTTGTTTCCATAATTTAATTGTTTTCCAAAATATTTCTCGAATTGTGTAGCTTTTGAAAATCAATAAACGTTGCATTTTCATAAATGATTACATATTCTTCCAAGTGTTGTCTGAAATTTATCTACACTGAAATAATTGCCATTGACATCTTTGTCATGATATTTATACTTTCAACTGACGTTTCACAAAACTCATACCCAAAATATAACTTTTTATTTTGTTCATGCAAACATAGGAGCATAAACATATGTCTCAAAATATTAGTTACTCTTATCTGCTGTCATTAATGAAGTATAACTAATAGAATTAAGTTTATACCCTGAGGAAAATGAGATACTTCTTTCTAACTACAGACTTGCAGGCACCCACACAATCACACACACACATATATATTTACCACTCTGACTCAGGTTAGATTCCTGACATTGGGTGTCAGCAGTGATCTAATAATCAAATTTTCCTGCCCAGACGTAAAATACATTCATAATTCCACACAGACAAAAACACCAGATCATTCAAAATAATGAGAATATTTAACAGAACCAACCAGCACTTGAGCCATCTACACCCTGATTTCATTCATTCATGATAATGCATTTTTCATATCATAATTAAAAATATTTTGTCTCTGATTAGCAGAAAAAATATGCTATCATGTAATAGAAATTGTAGGTAAAATTACTTGTAATCTTTAATATATCTTATCAAAACTTCTGTTTCCTTCTTGCAGAGTGTTTCTGACATTTTGCCTTAATGTCTATAATTAAATTACAAAGGACATGCCATATATCTTAATTCATTTTTCCTAAAGGTTATGCTATGGAGTTGAATCTGATTTGTTTGCTTATTCTAAATTAAATATTCTCAACAACTTGAATTATTGTTTATGTTACTCCTAATCCAAATGAAATATCATATAGAACTGGAAATTCCCCTCGGCAATGATTTGTGAATGTCATTAATGGTTGTGGAGGGATGAAGGATTTGAATTATCTAGAGTGCATTAAAAATGGCACTGTTATTCAAAGGGCTGATCATTTAGTCAGCTTTTAAAGTGTGGACTTCTTATTTCATCTCAGAAGATAACAGTATGCTTTTCATCACATTCTTGCCTGCAAAGCAGTAGAATTATTTCCTTTGTAATGTTCATGTCCAGCTGCGACTTTAGTGAAACCAACAAACAACTGCACAGCTATATTAGCTGCTCTAGGGATTTTGAAATTTTCTTCCTGTAGCCCTTGTGATTTGAGCCCAGATTCATGGGATAGTCACATAATCCACAAAAACAAAGCACCACAATATACAAAGACCACATGCAAAATGAGGTTCAATTTTTTCTTTGTTGTTTCCTATTTTTTTTTTTTTTTTGCCGGTTATGGGGCCTGAACTCTGGGTCTGGGCGCTGTGCCTCAGCTCTTCAGCTCATGGCTAGCGCTCTACCACTGGAACCACAGCACCACTTCCGGCTTTTTCTGTTTATGTGGTGCTGAGGAATCGAACCGAGGGCCTCATGCTTGCAAGGCATGCACTCTACCGCTGAGCTACCTTCCCAGCCCTGTTGTTTCCTATTTTTATTGATTGTCTTTTAAGGAGCTAAGGGTGCTTATTTCTCATTATTTTTGATGTGACTTAAATAAATTTTTCAGACTTTTGAAATAATATAAAGAGATATAAAAGAGACCTATTTAGTCACAAAATACAGCTAACCGTTTGCATGATTTTTTAATTCTAATTCTGTTCTCAGTTATCTTCAAATAATGTTGAGATCAGCCTAGAATATGTGTAAATTGACATGTATAAAGCACACAGAATTCTGGAATCTTTGGACTGTGATTTCTATATAACTTCACTTAGAAAAGAAAATTATCACTTTCTTCATGTCTTAAGTAATCTACTTAAAACAAGTTCTATTAATTTTATTAATAGATGTCATAATCTATGGTCCTGATGAATTGCATAAGTATTTGATTCCTTATGTCCACTGAATTAACATTATATTTATTTTATTTTTTACACATGAAATAATGACATTCTTGAGGATAAAACATGCCTGTTTTTCATTTTGGTTGCCAAAATTGAATTATTAGACATTTGGAACATTTAAATTTGAACTTTTAAATTTCACTAGGACTTGAATTGTGTTACTTATATATTCAATATTAAAATAAAAAGCATCATTAAATAGAAAGCAAAATTATGTTATCACACATTAACCCCTGAATTGACTTAATGATAAAAAATAATTAGATTAATATAACAAGATATACATTCTCAAACTAACTATGAGTTATGGAAACAGAAAACTTCTTTTGTGTTTTGTGTTTGTTGTTGTTTAAAGTTTGTGATAATTCTGTCTTTTTTACCTTATGCCTGGTATATTCATTGTATGTCTTCAGGAAGGTGAGGGGTGGGCACAGAGCTTTAGGGAAAAGAGTGAAAAATTGCAACAGTGGAGTTCATTGAACATTGATGAAAGTGAACTATTTAACACATGGGTAGGGACAGGAGGGTGGGATTGGGAACAAGTGTGGGTACTGAAGACATTTCACAAAAGGAAATGTACTCATAATCTGACACTTGTAATTGTAATCCATCTATAAATCTCCTTAATAAGAACAACAGAGTAAATTTCTGTTAAAAAGGTAACCAAAATGTTGTTTCTTAGAATCTAGAAGTTTGTTTTGTTCACTGGTTTAAGCTGGTTGAGTCTCTCTCTGAAAATAGCGACATTGACATTCATTGGGCGAATTTTTGAGCAACTACTAGATAAAAGTCAATTATGATTGTATGTTTTTGAGACTGATTTATTTCTTTAATCTAATTTGTATTATTTCTGTCTACTGATTTTTGGTTTTGTTTTTTCTGTTTTGTCAAATACTTAGTGGTGCACCATTAGTGCTGATTTAAGATTTATCTAATTTGTTGATGTACATACTCAAAGCTATAAATATTCCTCTGAGTATTGTCTGTGCTGCTGCTGTGTCCCAGAGGAGGTAGTATTTTGTGTGTTCACTTCCACTGAATTCCATCAACGCTGGAACTTCCCTGCATATCTCTTCAGTGACTCACTGATGATTTAGCAATGTGTTATTCAGTCTCTGTGAGTTTCAGAATGTTATGTGATGCCTTTTGATGTCTAGATCTAATTTGGTCCCATCATGGTCTGACAGGATACAAAGAGTAATTTCATTTTTATTTTTGAATTTTGAAAGATTTCCCTTGTGATCTAAGATTTGATCTACTTTGGAGAACATTCCATGGGTTGCTGAGTGGAATATATATTGTGACAATAGTAGGTAAAATACTCTGTAGATATCTGTTAGGTATAGCTTGACAATACAGTTATTTAGCTCTAAAGATTTTTGCTAAGTTTTTACCTTGATGGCCTGTCCAGAGGTAAGAATGTTTTGTTCAAGCAACCAACAACTTATTTGGATGTATGCATGTTTTTAGGGTAATTAGTATTTCTCTGATTAATTTGAGAGCTCTAGGATTCAGGATACTGATACTTAGAATTGTTATAAACCTCTGATGGAGAGTTTTCTTTGTCAGTATTTAATGTCTTTCTTTGTCTCTTTTTACTTTCATACCACTTTTATTTTAAAGCCAATTTTATCTAATATTAGTATAGCTCCTCTAGTCTGATTATGAGGTCCATTTTTAATTTGTAAAGATGTTGTACAGAGGGGTTACAATTACATAAGTGAGTTAATGAGCACATTTCTTTTTGAACAGTGTCACCTCTTCACTCATGTTCTCACAGTTTTTCCCTTTCACCCTCCCTCTCGCGTAAGTTGTATAGTTCATTAACAATGTAGTGTCTATTAAGCAGCACTGCTGCATTTAAGCATTTGTGCCACCATTTCTCTTTTCTCTCCTGCCCTATCCAAACGTACATATAAGACCAAAGGTGCAGAAATTTAAAAAAAAAAAACGGCATCAGAACACTGAAGGAAAAAGCAAAATAATAAACAAACACTCATAATCATTTCTTGGAGATCATTTTAATGAACATTATTTTATATGACAATATTCGTAAAAGCTATTGATCCTTTGTGATCCTTTCCAAAGGGCATCCTCCTTTGATATAACTGTATAAATGTTTAGAATCCCATAAAATTTATCATGTCCAAGTGTAATGTTTTCTCTTTTACCATCCAACTGTGTTTACATGTACAATTAGAGGCACATTCTACTACAACAAATGAGGGAAATTAGGCAACCTATATTTATTTGAGTCTGTCTTTCTTCACTTAATATAAGTTTGCTCCAAGTCTTTCCATTTCCTTATGAATGGTGTAATATCATTCTTTCTGGACCAATGGAATCGCATCATACTGAAGAGTTTCTACATGGCAATGGAAAAAGTTAGCAGGATATATAGAAAGAGAACAGAATGGAAGAAGATTTTTACTAGCTAAGCATTAGACAAGTGTTTTCATAACTAACCCATATTTAGAGGTCAAAACATTAAAATCAACAAAAATAACCCCTCAAATAAACAAGAACCCAATTAATATATGGGATAAAGACTTAAAGATAACTTCTTAGAAGAAGAAGTAAGAATGACAAATAGATGCATCTCTCTCCTTAAAAGAAATGCAAATCCAAACAACACTGAGATTCATCTCACCCCTCTTACAATGTCATTATGAAAAACTGAACAATCACAAATACTGATAGGGATGTGGCCCAAAGGAAACTGTTGGTGGGAATGTAATCTTGTTCAATCACTTTGGAAAACACTATGGAAATTGCTCACAGAACTGAATAGAGAGCTACCTACCTATTATCCAGCAATTCCACTTATGGTCGTTTATCCAATAGAGCAGAAACAAGGCCACACTGAAGCTACCAGCATAATTAAGTTCATTATTGCATTATTTTCTGTAGCCAAAATATGGAATCAGCCCAGATGCCTCTCATTTTAAAAAGAGATCAAGAATTATATATGTATATATAAGTTATATTTATACATATATATCTAATTTTATTGATCCCAATTTACAAGTATATATGTACGTATATAAATGTATGTATACAAACATATATACATATATGTATACAAACATATAAATACATACATAATGGAATTCTGTTCATCCATCAGTAATAATAATATTGCACCATTCTTAAGGAAAAATGAAACACTTAGAAATAATATTAAGTGAAATAAAGCAGACCCAGAGAAACTTAGTTTGCATGACTTTCCTCACTTTTGGTAGATAGGAGTGTCTATAAATGTAAAAGTAAACACACTGGATGGTATGCTAGGAAGTAACTGAAGTGTCAGGGTCCATGGAGAGTGAAAATACTATAATTCTCTTAAAAGGCTAAGTCAAAGCCCAACAAAATAAATACCAGTAAATGTGTAGTGCAAGAGAGGACAGTGGGGGGCAATGTGCGAGGGGTAGGAAATTGAAGGGGAAAAGGATAGAATACAGGCAAGAATCCATTGTGTACTTCCCAGAATTGAAATATACAAAGCAAGGGGTAGTGTGAAATGGGGTTCAAGATGTTGAAGTGGTAACACAAATCCAGGTGCATTGTACACATAAACTGCTTTGTTAAATGGCAAAAAATTCCATAACATAATATTGAGATACATAAGGATTGGGGTTGATTGGTAGGGGAGGATGAGAGTGTTGAAAGAGGTGACATTGATCAAGATGCACTGTATCCACACACTGTTTCAGTGAATGGCAACTCCTTTGTACAACTAAAGATAATAAAAATATTCAAAAAATTAAGTATGATAGTTAATAGAATGTTGCACCTCAATTCCTATTTACAAATATATTTAAACCGGAGACTTGGAGAATAAAATTCAAATAATAAAACCTTATGAATCTTTTTATCAGAATTTGTGAAATTTAAATCAAAACTTTGCTTTTTGTCAGCTATTGGACTGTTAAAATATTTCAAATAAGGGGCTTAAAAACATCAGGAGTATATTATCCATATTGTAGAAGCTTAAACATTGATTTTAAAAATGGTTATTCAAAGCAATTCATTTTCTTCTGGGGGGGTCTACTTTATGATTCATTATAATCTATTTGCTGGACGTTCACATGGCAGAGTAATTATATTGGGCTTCTTTCGTCAGGATCATTATTGCAGGGTCATCTCTGAAAGGTTGATTCTAATGTCACCAGACAAGAGAATAGAATTTTAACATGTGTATCTAGAAGGAGTTACATCACCCAAAACACTTTTCTACTTTTGTTTTAACTCAGTGTGGTGTACATTTGGATATTATTTCATAGAACATAATAAATTAAGGACAAGATTATATCATGTAAATTATGTGAATGATTCTTCTTACGATGGGAATAATTATAGTGATGGCAAAGTGAAGTATGATTGTTTAGTGGCTCTTGAATCACATCATAGGTAACCATGTTAACATGGTACAGCCTTTCTAAGGCCCTTCTGATGTATTTGAACAAACTCCAATGAGTTAATTGCTTTCAGAAATATTCGTTTGTGCCAACAAATTCAGATCTCCTTTCATTTTAATTACTGTCCGCTATTAGGACTCCCACAAACACCAAAATCAGAATATGCTAATTTCTCTTATAAAATATATAATAAAAATGTTACAATTAGTATAACATAAAGACTAATATTAATAGCATTATAATTACTAGTATTCACATTATATAATATATTGACATCCCTTGGTTACCTAAATAAATGTAAATTGTTTGCAAATAATTATTTGATGATGTATGGAAAATGAGAAAAAGATTTGCATACATATTTTCTACAGATGCAAACAGATTCACCCGGTTATTTCTGAACCTTCATTTGTTGGTTTCATTCATTTATGGGGAACATGTAGAGAAATGAAAATTGCAAACTTGCATTTACTAAAGTGTTAATTACAAGTTTATGTTGGGCTAAATAGCACATTTTATGAATTAAATTGTTTTTGTCCCTTCCTTCCTCCCTCCCTTCTTTCGTTTCTTCGTTCCTCCATTCCTTATTTCCTTCCTTTTTTACTTCCTTCCTTCTTTCTTTCCTTCCTTCCCCCTTCCCTCCATCCCTACACCTCTCTCTCCTTCTCTCTTCCTTCCTTCCCTCCATCCCTACACCTCTCTCTCTTTCTCTCTTCCTTCCTTTTCTTTCCTTCTTTCTTTCCTTCATTTTCTTCCTTTCTTCCTTTTTTTCTTTTACTCAGACTATTTCTTATGGCTATAGAAAAAATAGCAACTGTTATACTCCAAGGTGTTATGAGTAATTATAAATATACTATATTGATATTAATCTTAATAACCTAAGTTATATCTTAAGACAAATTGTAATAAAAACAACTTCACAAAATTTCAGGATATGTAACAAATATTACTTTCCATAATATTGTTTATTTTTTCAAAATAAATAAGAATTTATACATAATATTTTGTTTGTGTTGTTCTTGTGATTTGAACTCCAGACCTATCCCTTGATTTTTTTCCTAGCAAGGACATTGCTCTAACATTTGAGCTGCAACTCAACTTCTGGCTTTGTGTGTGTTTGCGTGTGTTGTGATGTGTGTTTGATTAATTGAGGTGCGACTCACAAACTCTTGCCAAGTCTGGCTTTTTAAATTTATTTTTATTTTTTATTGTGAAAATACCGTGCAGAGGGGTTATAATTACATGGGCAAGGTAATTAGTACATTTCTCATCAAGCATTGTTGCCTCCTCCTTTGTTTCCCCTTCCCAACCCTTCACATCTACCACCCCTCCGCCCCTCACCCGGCCAAAGTTGTGAAGCTCTTTTTTCAACATAACGACTTTTACACCTCATACTTGCAGTGGGTCCACCTCTATCCTTATTTAAACCATTTGTTTTTTCCCTTCCCCTCCACAAATTATACCAACATCAAATACAATGAAAGCAGAGGGGAAGGGGCATGTCTGAGACAAGCAGCAAAGGTCAGATAAGTTGATGTTAGGTGAAATGGACCCCAAAATAAATATTCAAATGTTTTTTTTCTTGTAATTGTTTCTAACATATTTATAAGATGATTTCTTTGTTGTCAAGGGTGGCTTTGAACCCCAGCTTCCTGAGTAGTGAGGATTACAAGCTTGACATACCTATATTCAGCAATGATATAATATATGTAAGAATAAAATACATTTCTTGTTATTTGAATTCTAGAGGCTGAATTTAACAAATTAACATTTAGATATTTATTTAGTTACTGAATCTGAACCTGCAGTGTGAAAAAAAGTTTTCAGTTTTATGAAAAAATATACACTCAAAAGTTTAAATGACAGAATCTTTGCACAAATTGAAATACTATAATATTCAAAAGCGATGAAGGGACCGTTAATCAAATTTCTCATGTAAGCTATAAGCAATAGGCTGTGTCAGGGTGAATGAAGTAATTTTTCATTAAATTATATTATCTACTCTGGTCACATGATTTTCTCTTCTTTTAAACCTAAACTTTTTTGACATAAAATATAGATTTATACATTTTTGAGTATATAAAAGTCTAATTACTGGTCATTTATTTCTGTTGTTTGAGTACTGAGACTTTTCAGAGAAACACTGAATTTCATGTATTTTATGTCAACAGTGATTTTTAGAAACTGAATCAATCAATAATTGAATCAATTATTCTTTTTTTTATTTTTATTTTTTATTTATTTATTTTTTTTTAATTTAAATTTAATTTTATTTGTGAACATACTGTACAGAGGAGTTACAGTTACATGGGCAGGATAATGCGTACATTTCTTACCAAGACTTGAAAATACCTTATTTTTGAATGATAGGAAATTCATATTATTCCTACTCTATAGAATAATTAAGAAAGAAATGTTTGTGATAGTAGTTATTTTTCCATCAACTAGAAAGCAAGAACCTAACTATAGATGACAAAACTTGAATAGAAATGTCATAAAATTATGAAAAATTAAAGTCATTATGAGTTAGATGAAATAGTCATTTTTGAAGGTCACAAGATGAAATCTCTGAAGCTTCCTTATCTGTTAAATAAAATGTATTTGCACTCAAAATATTTCTCCAGCAATGGTATAACCAAATCACCTCCATGCCAAATAGCTTCTCTGATTAATTCAAGTAAATATTTAGGAACAGAAGTTATCACAATGTATAGAAATATCTACCCACCACTCTAGAAATTAAACCTGAAAACATAAATGATTGAGATTAATAATTAGCTTTCACTAAATTGCGATAAAGAGGTGAATCCTTTCATGTGGGCATAGTTGTAGAGATTTGGTCACTGAGAACTTGTGATCAAAGGTTTTAAGTTCAAAGTCCTTTCCTCTTCTTCCTTCTTTTTCTTCTTTGTCTCCTTCTCCTTCTTCTTTTCCTTCTCCCTCTCTCTCTTCCCTCCTCCTCCTTCTCCCTCTCCCACTCCTATGCCTCTTCTTCTTTACTTCCTGGCTTCCATGAATACACATATTCCAACACATATTCTTGACATCGGGTACTGTGCCACCCAAGTGAATGAGGATAAGAAATATAAAATCAGAAGTCAAGTTTAGTCTTTCCCCCTTTTAAGTTAATTTTATAAAGTATTTTTTCATATTAATAGGAGACTGTCACAGCATGCTCTCATTTATTATAGGGGATAAGATTTACTGGAAAAAATCTAACCTAATGAAATGATTGATTAAATTAATATTATATTAGGACAAATCTACTTTAAAATATCAGATATAGTTCAATACCTGGCAAAAAATCACCGTTATGGTTTCATATAAAAGACAACAGAATACAATCTGTTCCTCAAGGAAATTAACCTATAATTGGCAGTATTGTCAATTTCATAAATGATGTAATAAGACTATAGAACAAATTTCAACTCAAACTGCATGATATAACATTTACTTTGTCCCGTGTATACTATCTTTGTCTGGTTCCCCAAATGACTTGTATTTTATCATATTTTTAAATAATTTTAGGTACTTGTGTGGGACTTGCTGTTTGACAAAGCAGTGTATTAACGGTGTATAGAGAGTTTCGTTTTTCTTTTTCCTCTCCTGAGGTTTGAACTCTGGATCTAGGGGCTGTCCCTGAGCTCCTTTGGATGAATTCTAGAACTCTATCACTTGAGGCACAGCAGCACTTTCTGATTTTTCTGAGATTTAATTGGAGATAAGAATATGACAAACTTTCTTGCCTTGTCTGGCTTCAAACGTCAATTTTCTGCCTCCGGATTATCACGGAATACAATAGTGAGCCGCTAGTGCACAGCTTAATAAAATGCACCTTTTTTTGCCTAGTCCTGGGGATTGAATTCATGCCTTGGCAATGTCCTTGAGCTTCTTTTCCTCGTGCTAGTACTCTATGACTTGTGTCATAGTGCCAATTCCTGCTTTTTTCTTTATGTAGTACTGAGAAATCAAACCCAGGGCTTCACACATGCAAGGCAAGCATCTACCACTTAGCCACATTCCATGGGCAATACAATGCACCTTGATGATCATTATCCCTCATCCTTCTTAATCCTATTTCATAGCTCAATTTACATGAATTTGTAGAATATTCACTGGCTCTTAATGTTATTTATAGTCACTCAGAGGATATATCACAGATCATATTTTCTTGAAAGTCTTATTCATCAACATACTAAAGTTGTGCATTATAGAATTCTGTGATTTTAAATTCTAAATTATCACTCAGATTCACCCACTACTATTATAAAAATTTTCCTAAGGTTAATGCAAATGCAATCTGTAATTCTTCGATAAAGTACACTGATTCCTAGAATGTTAAATTGTTGGAGTAAGAACATCACCTTCAGATCAGGAATATTTTATCATTACTACCCTCTCAAAATGCTCAAATATTTATTAATAGTCATTTCCTGTCATCATTTCCACCTACTCTCCCCTTAAGCAGCTATTATTTCATATTCTACCTCTACAGATGTGTCAATTTTAAAAACCTCATATAATTAGAAAATGTAGTCTATTTTATCCATTTCTCCCATGTAATATCACTGTTTCCAAAGTAAGTCCATGTACATTTTTCTCATGGATAGAGCATATTGTTTTGTATGCATGCATATATTGGAATAACATCCTCAATGGGCATTTCAATATTTTATTATGTGTTATTATGAAGGGTTTTGCAATGTATAATCTTGTACATGTGTCTCATTGGACATATGTTGAAATCTATTTTGTATATAATATTATAATTCAAAATGCTGGATCATAGAGAAATTCTATGTGTAATGTCTTAAAGATTTCCAGTATGCCTAAGAAACTGACTATATCATTTTAAGTGCCAAGAACCAATGTATAAGGATTGCAATTTCTACATAATGGTTGTGCAGGGCTATCTTATTGTTTCTATTTTCACTAATCTCTATATGTATGCAATGTCTAGGTATGTTATGATCTTTCCATGTGTTCCTTGATTGCTTTTATATTACTATAGAGATATGTATTTGGATTTTTGGATAACTTATTCAGGATGATTAACGTATTTCATTGGCATTTATATGCTATTAATATATTTCTGATTCAAGTCTATTTAAATAAATGTATATGTGTACACACTACATGTGCAAATGCATATATTCATTCTTATATGTGTATATATTCTTATATATGTATACATATATAAAAATATAATATGTGTACATACATGTAAATATACATATACATATATTATTATTTTCATTTGACTGTAAGTTATTGTTTTATTTTATTTGCCAAACATGCTCTTTATTGATTTTAATTTATTTTACGTTTAAAATGTTGTAAAGAGGAGCCAGGCGCAGGTGGTTCACACCTGTAATCTTAGGAAGTCAGGAGCCTGAGATCTGAGTATCATAGTTCAAAGCCATCGTGTGCAGGAAAAGTCCATGAAATTCTTATCTCCAATAAACCACCAGAATGCCTGAGGTGGTACTATGGCTCAAGTGGTAGAACTCTAGCCTTGAGTTGAAGAGCTAAGGGACAGAGCCTGAGCTCAAGGTTCATGGCCCAGAACCACCACCAAAACCAGCAACAAGAAAAAGAATACTGACTCAAAAAACAATAGTATTAAGCAGTCTTAAAGACAGGATCAAGTCTAACATTTTAGAATTATCTTAGATACCAACAATCTTCGAGTCAAATGAGCCATGAGCCCTCAGAATGTTGACTGAATTTCTTAGTTTATTTACACAATCATTATAAGTATGCATTTTTTCATCTATCTTTATTTTCATTTCACCACAGAATGTGTATTTTTATATCCTTTATGTCATACTTGAATACCAAAGCCTATGGAAGATAGTTATTAATTGGTGTATATTAATGATATGAAGATATCTTATTGAAATATCTTACACTCTCACATATGGATGAAGGGCCTGATTAAGCTGTTTCTGGCTTTCTCCATTCCCATTGCTGCCACGCCTACTCTGGTGGAGTCTGCTTAGCATGTGACACCTGCTTTCAGATCTGAGAATGGGGCTTCAAAGAGGCCTACCTCTTGGAAAGGCTGGCAAGCCCCTGGGAAAGATGTGTTCCTGTTTTTCTTTTCTTCGCTGTATAGGAGTGCCTATTAATCTTTTACTGTTCCTGCTGCTTGTTCTACTTACTCATGCTCAACGTTCCCTTATTCAGGGCTCTTTCTTGGAAGTGTTGACAACTCCAACATCTGATGAGTGTCCTGAGAATATGACTAACTCACAAGAGTTAAGTGCTACCCTAAAAGTTCCTCTTATGGAGGCCATGAGACAAGTCATAAGTAAATATAAAAGTATTGGGAGTTTCATGACGTCACTTCAGCAGAAGGAATTGTTTGTAAGAGATTTACAAGAAGCTGTAGGCACGGCTAGAGTAGAAAGAGTGTATGGTTATTGGAGATTTCCCTTTAATCCTGAAGAATATACAATAGACTCATATAGATATCCTGTAGATACGAAAGATGTACAGGGATATTTAGACCAAAAGCTAAATAAGATTCCTAAAGGTTGGTAGATGGAAGGTGGCAATGGCTTATCAGAGGAAAATGGTGGGATACTCCATTATCTAGAGGACCCCAAAGACTTCCCCCAGATCCATAGCCTTTTACAGGTGTGTATGATAAGGAGGGCAACCATTGGGAAAACTACTTATGAAAAAGAACTTCTTATTACTCTCTTCCATTTACTGAGAGACTAGCTAGATCTAGATCTCCTTGGTGCTTACTATCAAAGAAGGAACAAGAAAGATCTTATGAGAGAGTTAAGGCCTCTATGGAGAAGAGTAATCAATTGTGAAAGGGTTACAGAGAAGACACTATGAGCTTGAATTTGATATATGGCCAGATTTAACTAAGTATACTGAATATCATGATTTTTGGCCACAAATTGGGGACCCTTGAAAGAATGGCAAAGAAGCACAATTGCTTAGAAAAGATTTGAAACGCATAAAGTACAAAACTAAACAAAAGTAACAATAATGTACTAGAGTTCATGCCTTTTTGTCCAGCACCTTGCCCATATGCTCTGGTTAATGGTTAATAGGTGATAAATATCTAAACCAATTGTATTTCTTAAAAATAGAGGTAAAGCCGAAAACAAGCGCCTATCATCCTAGCTTGTCATCCAAAAACAAGATCAGGCGACCAGCTGGTGACCACCCAAAACGAAGCCTTGCACCAAGATTGTGTAACCTTTTGCCCTTTCTCATGGAGACTTTTTCTATAAAAGCTTGTTATCTTCTGCAATAATCACATTCAGCATTCACTCTTCTTGTGTGTGAGTTGTCTGTTTGCCATCTCCCCACCTGTTCTATTTACCTCCACTAGGTGTCCTCCCTCGTCCCTACAGAGCCGTTCCGATGCATATTGTCCTTTATATTTCAACTGTTTTCTGTGAATTTCTTTGTGCTACCTTCACACATTGTCAAAATGTATTAAAGTGCTATTTACTCACCATCATTGAAAATTATACAATGTTGAATATAAAAGCAAAAATCTAAATAAATGGAGTCATAATTTTTGTTGATTGGAGGATACAATTGAGAAAAGATATAAATTGTCTCTTCCCCTTTTTTTTGTCATTCATGGGGCTTGAAATCTCTAGTCCTAGTGCAGTCCTTCTGTTCTTCAGTTCAAAGTGAATGCTCTACTAATTGAGCAACTGTGCCACTTTCGGTTTTCGGGTGGTTAATTAGACATAAGTGTCTTAGGGACATTCCCATTCAAGCTAGATTTTAACCACACTCCTCAGATCTCAGCCTCTATGCAGCTAGGATTACAAGCATGAGCCAACAGTGCTTGGCTTCACAGTTTTATTTATGTTTATGACAATTTCTAAAAACACCTGACTAGCACTCTTTGAGTCATTGACAAAGAAAAATAAACTGGAATATATTTCTCTGTAAAATATTAAAGTTATTAGTGTAAAATTGTTATATTTGTAGAGGAAAGATTATACACCTCAATGGGTCTGTAGGGTACCAGATTAGATCCACATAAATATTATCAAGGAATATTTAATAAGGGGTAAATCCAAACATTTGTGGAATGACGTTCTGCTTTGAGGTGATAGTATAGGCAGTATTTGGGAAAATTAAAAAGTGAACATTGACTTAAACATAGCAATTTATTCAAATGTTAACTTCAAGCAGGATTAAAACGTGGCATATAAAACAAAAAAGAGATGTAAATGTAAAGCAAAGGAAGATGTTTTGACAATTTTGAGATGAACCAGTCAAATTTGGCATTAAAAGTATAGGAAAGGAAAATGAAAGAGTTGAACTCAATAAAAATGTAAAACAATTTAGTCTATGAAAGCTCATATATAAGTGGTGAATAGAAGTTGGGAGCAGGTGGCTCATGTATCTCATCCTAGCTACTTGGGAGGCTGTGATTTGAGTATTGCTGTTTGAAGGCAGCCCACAAAATAAACTCCCTGATAATCTTATCTCTGATTAATCAGCAAAAAAGCCAGAAGTGAGGCATGACTGAAATGGTAAATTGTTAAAAAATTGCAACAAATCTCAGGGACCCTGAGTTCAAGCCCCGGGGACCAAACAAGTTGGAATCAACTTGATATAATGTAACTGTTATAAATTTTAACCAGTAAATCAATTAATATTCCACATTCCCACAAAAATATAATTGGTAACAAAAGGCATAATTGTTTTCTTAAAACAAGTAATGGAGTCATGAATTTCTTTCACTTTACAATTCATGTTTTATGTAACTTTAATTAGCAGACTTCCAGGACTAAAACTAAATATATTAATTGTATACTACAAGAAGCAAAGTGATTATAGTTAAGAATAGATATTTCATCCTAGCCAGAAGATGTTTTTGAGCATTCTCACTAAAAAGAAATGTTACATGTAGAAATTAATGGATATGATGTAGCTTTATCATTACACAACATATAAATGAATGCGATTATCAATCAATGTCTCATAGCTATGTAAAAAATAATTGTGTAGCTAGGAGCCAGTGGCTCATGCTTATAACCCTAGCTACTAAGAAGGCTGAGAGCTGAGACTCATGGTTCAAAGCCAGCCTAGGCAGGAAGGTCCATGAGACACTTATTTCCAATGAGCCACCAGAAAACTGGCAATGGCTCAAGTGGTAGAGCACTAGTCTTGAGCTGAATAGCTGAGTGACAGTGTTCAGGCCCAGATTTCAAGCCCCACGACCAACAAAAATTAAAAAATAAACAGAAATAAACAAATATTTTGACATAAATGTTAAAAACTATACTCTAAAAATTTTTAAATCCTTACTTGGTATACTAGTTTATATAAATATAGAGAATTGCTTTCTGGATTAGTTGTCATTGAATCAATTTTGTAAATCACACATTTGTCACTCAATTCGTTTTTGTATATTTCTATACTTATATACTTTAAGTATAATTAAGTGATACATGAAAGCCAATACTGTTTTAGGAATCTTCCTTGGCTTTCTATATTTAACCCTCCTACCCTAAAATCAATATGCCCTCCAACATAGTCAGACCTTTCATCTCATTGGAGCAGAAAAGTATAAGCCATAATCATTGTTGGAACAAGTAACGTTTCACTTAGTTTAAGAACCAAATTATTCAAATCACCTTAACAATGCCAGTAATAGCAAAATGTCTTCTGAGCTTTTCAGTCTTTAAGAAGATGAAAATCTTTAATTATACATCTATTTTTTTTCTACCTAACATCCTATATCTTAGAAGATATTTTTGGGTAACTTTCTGTTCCTGATTAGAAGACCGGAACAAAGGCAATAATGAAAACAGCCAAGGAAAATACTTGAAAACTATTAAAAAAGCAATCACAGACACTCCTGTTTTCATCAATTTCGATGAGAATATACGTTAAAGTATCACTTTTTGTTGCATTTAAAGAGCAATAATTAAACTTTAATTAGCAGTGAAGAAGGCAACAGAAAACTTTGTTTGAAGACAGCTTGACTTTGAACAATTCAACACAAGCATAATGGAATTATCTTGTTTTTCTATGCAGTTGTCAAAATAATAGAGAACAACACCCAAAGGCAGGAAAACACCTAAGTCAAAGCAGTAAACTTTTGTCTATAAAATAATTTTGAGGGGCTGACTCTTTTAAAGTCAGGCTTGCAAAGAGGAAAATGTATTTGCTTTGGTGTGAACAATAAAAAATATAAAAATCCTCTATTAATGTTTATCATATTTTGACTAGGACTTCTTGTGTTGGAGAAGAGAATGGTATGAAAAAGTTCAAGATTATTGGACTATTCCCCAATATCATTCTTATTTATCAGTTATAGCTATGGAAGTAGCCTTGATTACTCTTAATATCATTTTTCTTTACATTTGGAAGCATTGTTTGTTTCTGGGTTATAAGCAGCAAACACTTGAGTATTAATAATGGGTCATTTCCTAAGAGTAGAAAGATGCTGTGTAAACAAACCTAAAATATCAAAGACTTAGAATAGTGGAAACTATTTTCTAGCTATATCACGCTCTGTAGATGTAGATTTTGTTTCCCATTGTTTCAGGGGAACCATTTTTGTTATCTTCTTTTTCACCGTCTAGTGATCCTATACCATCCTGGGATGGCTGGACATTTACTGGATTCTCTAATTGCTGTTGGAAAGTTAGGAAGGATAGAAAAGTGAGTTTTGAATCTGTTTTATCTTATTTTTATTACTTTAGAAACTGTAACTCGAAATATATTATCTCTATAATATTAGGAGCCATTTCATTTCCACATTCTTACCCTAGCCTTCTACATAATTTTGGTATTAAGTGATCTCCAAATGAGAAAATAAAGATAGGAAACTTCTTATTTAAATATTATTTAGAATTTCAAGGCTTCTCTATGTAAGGCCCGTAAGTATTATGCACATCATACATGTGTACATAGACAGTGGCAACATTTTCTTATTCTCAAAAACTAGGAAATGTTGTGTCCCTGTAGTTGCTTCAGGAAAAGGCTGTAGTTGAATTAGTTTACTAAGCTAAATCTGCTGTAAAATATTTCTACAAGTTAGTTGGCTTAATAATCTGTATTTATCATTTTTCAGTTCTGAATGACAGAAATTTAAAAGAAGTCTCACTAGATTAAAATCGAGCCACCTACAGAGCTAAAATATTTTTCAAATAATTTTAGTGGAAAAAGCATTTACTTGCTGTTCTTCTTTCCAGAAATTCAGAATCTGGGTTGTTGTTGTTTTATTTTCTAATGTAGCATTTTTACATGTCTTTGATGGTTCTAACCGCATCATGTCCTTTAGAACTACACCTGGGACTTTAAAGTACCCATTTGAATATATTTCCCCCATCTGATAATTCTTCATATTTGTGTTCCTTGGATTATGAAAGGTGAATATTTTACAAACTAATATACATATAATGCAAATTTACATTTGAGAGATTAGTTATTTGGGGAAGACAGATATTATGGAAAGGTATTTTGATATGTAAAATGAGTGTGTAGCAATCTTTCTACTATAAACTGTTACCCTTTCATTAATTTTGAACAATATATTTCTTCAATGAAATATAACTAAACAAAAAAATTAGTCCTGGAAAGCAATTAATCCTGATTAGAACATTGTCATGTACTAGAAATCCTAAATGCCAGAGAACAACACCTGAAGTAGTTGTGGCACTATCACTTTTTGTATATTCTGCTTACAGTCTTCTGGTTTGAAGAGCATTGGATTGTTATTATTTTGGAATTATGGTTAATATTTATTTGACTGCTATTTTTAAAGAATGCATTACCCAATACTGGTTCTCTTTTTCTAACTTTTTTGGATCTATTCTATTTCTGAAAGAAACACAGCCATTTGCATTACATTGACTGCTTATTGAAGTTGAATCAGCATGGAGAGGAAAAGAAGAAAAAAAATATATCTCTGTGGGTATGTCAAAGTAAAAATGTATCTACTAGCTATTTATCTTAAAATCATCTATTTTTCATTATGTTTACATTCTGATAAAATTTAGCCTCTCAACTCACACAATGTTAATGCAGTCTTATTTCATGCCTCCCCAAAGCAAACAACAAATTACTATTTATTTTTAATTTATTTTTAATTTTTTAATTATCATTTATTTTAGAAACTATATTTTTATAAAGTTAGCCAAGGCAAATGGTTCACTAGCTGTTTAGAGTCATGTTCAGAGTATATGGTGAAATCCAGAAATGGAAAAATAATCATGTATTTATTCTTCATTGAGCCACTCTGATTTACTTCATCTATTTCTGAAAGAAGGAAATTCTGGTTTTGAAGCATTTTGCTTCATATCCACGATGTGTCATTCTTCCTTTATTAAAAGGAGAATTTGGAGAAAAGATGAGAATCCACACTAGAAAAAGGAGAAAAGGAAAAGAGAAAGAGAAATCTAGATATTATTTTCTTCCTCATCTCAATCATAAGGTCTGGATAATGATTGTGGATATTAGATACTGTGCTCTAGAGTGATTAAACACATCTATAGAAATAGATAATCCCACAAGTTATCACACGGAGAATGCGTATTTATTAAAAATTGTAATATCATCCAATAAGAAATGTTATCAATTTGTTTAGTTCTTGTTTAGGATTTGTCAAATTCTAGTGTACTATAGTCAACTATCATAAAGGTATAAAAGAATGGTAAGAAACTAGCATCTTAATATCATATTCTAATATTAGCTTAGTTCTGCCTGTGTTATATGTATGAGGTTGTATTTGAGTTTTGCCTCAATTTCACATACTATACTCTTCCAACATGTAAGTTGAAAGAAGACTCCCTCTGGAAATATGCTACTTTGATAGCTAAGGGGAAAAAAGACACAGATGATGAGATAGATATCTTCCCCTAGAAATAGCCTTTCACCACTTCTGGTTCACTTCTGTAAGCTGAAGTAAGTCACATGACCAACCTTGACATTGCAGAGTAGAGGTAAATCTCACCTACAGGAAGCTGATTCAGGACATAGAGTCATATGCCAAGATATGTAACACTTGAGATAAACAGGAAAAAAAAAGAGAACCATAATACAATCAATCATACTTGCCATCACATGTGTCTGCAGGAAGGATGCTATTATGTTGCTTATTTTCTGAAACTACTGAGATCTTCAAATCATGTCTTTTATGTTTGGATGTTACAGAAATTAGAGAACATTTTGATACTGAGACAGCATAAAATCTCAAAGAAAGTTGGAGAAATCATTTCAATACTACCTTTTGTTCTCCAAGAAAAGACACCTTTTTATAGACAATAATTTATAATTTCTTACCTAGTATCTTATTTTCCAGAAATGGATTTTGTTAATATATGTGACTATCCACCAGAATAAATGTCTTCATTTATCTGCATCTTGTGCAAACAGCAAGTCAATTAGATGTAAGTGGGAGTTCATCAGTAGCACTTTTTAAAAATGCAAAAAATGTGGACAGAGAGCCAATATACATATTTTTCCACCATCACATACTACATCCTCCTTCTTCCTTCCTAGGAAACACACCCAGTCAATAAAAAGGCGTAGATAATTGGTTCTTCACAAGGAAAGTGGAAGCAGAATGTTATGGATGTCGGGGATGACAGTTAATAGTGTTTTACATAATAATATCACATACAACAGCCCTAAGAGTCCTGCAGGTCTTGACATTATTTCCTTAGTGATGTGATAGGAATGTCAGCCTTACTGGACTTAGTATTGTTTTCCACTTCCTTTTCTACCACCTGGCCTAAATTGTAATACATATTAACGGAATGATAAAGCAATGCCATCTTAAGAAATTTCCATTGCAACAAGACATTATGTCAAAAAAAAGAACTTTACAACTTTGGCAGTATGAGGGGATCGGTGGGCAGGGATGGTAAGGGGAAACAAAGGAGGAGGCAAAAATGTTTGATAAGAAATGTAGTCATTACCTTGCTCATGTAATCATAACCCCTCTGTATTGTATTTTAACACAAAAAATTATTAATATAAAAAAAGAAAGTCATTTAGGGCTCTGGGAATGTAGTTTCATGGAACCGTTATTGCTTAGCATACATGAAACCCTGGGTTCAATTACTCAGTACCACATAAAGAGAAAAAGAAACACTGGAAGTGGTGTTTTGCCTCAGGTGGTAGAGTTCTAGCCTTGATCAAAAACAAAAACAAAAACAAAAAACAAGCTCAGGAACAGTTCCCTCCCCCTGAGTTCAAGCCCTAGTACTGGCAAAAGAGTCATTTAACTAGGAAAAGCAAAATAAAGAACCCATGCTTGGAATATATAATTGCTCCTTCCAAATGATACCTATCAATAGTTCTTAATTCATGTACTTTACCTATATTAGAATACTGTGCTGAACAAAAAAAAAAAACGTTGTGTTAATAGGTCATGGCAATTAATACCAGGACTGTGCTTAGACATCAGTGAAGATTAATCCTGGAAATTCAAAGATTCCAGGCTCGTGAGTGGCCACTGCAATTCACAATCAGAAGGGTAGTATAAGTGAGATTTTAAAATCTTTTTGGTAAGCTAAGGCACCAAAAAGGCAGAGGTTAATTAATAGTTTTGACAGAAGGAATAACTCCAGATGGAAGGAATAAATGATAATAATAACTAAGTTATACCATAAACTGTTGTAGAGAACCATTTTTGGTTATTGAAGAACAAGTTATCAACTAGGCTTATTCCTCATTGCCTTTAGCATTCTAACAACTTAGACTAGTTCGTAATCTCTGTGTGATAAGTTGTATATCCTTCTATGCTGCTCTTTCATACCTGATCTCCTTTGCTTTCTACAAATCTGTCTTTCTCTATTTCTGTATGAACAATTTCTGATACTAAGTCCACATACGCAGACAACAGAGGATGCTAATGTAAGAGTCCCATAGCTCATGAGTCATTAATGTAAGAACATGGAAAAGGAGGACATATTTATTGCTACCTCCATTTTATTGAAAGCTTCAATGTCACACAATTTGATTCAAATTTCCATTCTTTGTTAACATAGTGTCATTAAGTGCACATAAATGCAAATACGAGCTGGGTGCTGGTGACTCACACTTGTAACACTAGCTACTCAGGAGGTTGAAACCAGAGGATTGTGGTTCAAAGCCAGCCTGGTCAGGAAAATCCATGAGAAACTTATCTTAAATTACCATCAGAAATCCGGAAGTAGTGCTGTAGCTAAAGTGGTAGAGCACTCATCTTCAGCTGAAGTGCTGAGGGACAGCACCCAAGATCAGAGTTCAAGCCCCACGACCAACAGAAAAAGTTCCTCAAAAAGAACGACGAAGTCAATAGTAATCTTCCCAAGCAGAGAACATAATTCCAAAATAATTCAGTGAACCTACGTTTGCTGAGTTAAATTATGGTTTCTTTGCTGAACATATTCTCTTCTTTTAAAAAATTGTTGAATATTAGATTTATAATAAACTTCATCTAACATGTCTTGGTTCAAAAGAGAAGTCCATACAGTTGATGTCTCTTGGATTTATTACAATCTAAAAGCCAACAGGCAGGAGAGTCTGGCAAACTCTTATCTGTAATTAAATACCAAAAAAGTAAGAAGTGGAGTTGTTGCTCAAGCAGTGGAGTACTAGCTATGGTGGCAGGAGGACAGGAAAGACAACTGTTTAGGGACAGGGTCCAGACTGAGTTCAAGCCCCAGAGGCAGCACAAACTAAACAAACAAGCACGGAAAAAAACCCACATATTTCTTTGGGACCATCCTTAAAGCACTGGTTTAAAAGAGGCTCCTTTTGCTAATCATACTCACGGATCCTGCTTTTTGGAATCCTTATTGCTATGGTGAACTCAGGACCAGATTAAAGAAATGGATAACGGACTCCTGCAACAAGACAATCGTGTCAGGAGTGAAATATCTAGGCATAAGGTACATTTAAACCTACATATCTTTGCTTCTTTGCAGTAGAACACTTTTAAAACAACGTTATTCCCATTTTATCTATTTTGGCCTTCAAATGGCATATTGTTTCCTTTTGTAATACTCTCAACTAGAAATTTACGGACAAGTTTTATGTGAGTAAAGAACACACTCGAAAAAGTCAGGGACAGAGTTTCCTTCCAGCTTTGAATTCTTTTCTTGTACAGTAAAACGAGAGCACAAATTAAGTTGAACTTGTCATTTCTCTATGTTCAATTCCTCTCTTGGAATCAGTTTCCACTTCCAGTAACAGTTCCTTCCAATTACTTCAAGTAACAATCTATGGTGCTGCTCCAGGTAAAATGAACGTTTTGTGGCTTCATTGAAATAGCACAAGTAAATCGTTGTACATGAGGTAACATGTGTTCCAGAAACAACTTAGTAATGAGAAAATACGGAATTTAAATCGTTTATAAAACATTATACATGTACATATGGCCATATAAAATGGTGTTAAGTGAAATGGACTCCAAGATAGGACACAACTTGATTTTTCTTTATTGTCACCTAACAGGTACTATGTGATATTTTTGTTTCTCTTCTATTTTCTACCTCCACGGTATAACCCCTGTTTTTACTGTACTTGATGTCGGTGATCTGCATCTTGCATATACCTTTTTCTAATGTGGGGAAGGGAAGGGAAATAACAAAATGCTGAAACAAGTATACAGTATGACCCATTGTAACAATGAGTTCTACAAGACACTATGTAGAAAATGAACTCTACAACTTGAGGAGGGCAGTGGGGATTTGGGGCTACGAGGAGGGAAAAGAAGGCAGGGGAAAAACAAAAGAAGAGGTAACAATGCTTGATAGATTATGTACTAATTAACTTACATATATAACTCTAACCCCTCTGTACAACATTTTTACAATAAAAAAAAACATGAAAAATCCATTACCTTGGAGTACATTAAGTTCAAATTTCCTAAATGCTCTATAAATTAAGACCAATTTTAAGTGAGAAGAAGGATCTCAGAAATATTTGTGTATGTGTTGTGCATAATTTCACAAGTGTACATAAGTTAACAGTAGGAGAAACAATATGAATAATAGGAGAAAAAGAAGTTCTGTGTTTAAGTATGGTTGTTCAATACAGTATAGAAGACGCTGCAAATAAGACAAATTTGAAACAATAAAGCCAAGGCCAGTATGTAAATCTACGGGAGTGATATAGAGAAAGCATTACTACTAAGTGGAACATGAAGGATGAGGCCACTCTGTTTCTTCTATTAGCACTAAATCATGGCAACTAATAATACAAATTTGTAAAAAGTAGAATGGAAGAACAATTCTAGTTTCAAAGCAAGTCAGATATAAGAGCATGGAGTTAACTGGAAAAAAGCCATGTTGAGAGACAAGGAATTATATTAGCAATGAGCTGTTTGCTAAGTTCATATATCTTTTTATTTCTTTCCTTTTCTTTTCTTTTTTCTTTGGTATTTGTGGGGCTTGAAGTCTGGGCCTGGGCATTTTTCCTGCTGCTCAAGGCTAGCAGTCTACCACTTGATCCACAGTGCCACTTCCAGTTTTCTGGTTGTTAATTGGAGAAAAGTGCTTCAGAAACTTTCCTACTTGTGCTGGATTTGAACTGCAATCCTCAGATCTCAGCCACCTGAGTAGCTAGGATTATAGACGTGAGCCACTGTCACCAGGCTTAAGATCACATTTCTAACAGTGTACACTCAATATATGTAATGTGTATGTTCATCTATCTTTTTATGAATTCTTAAGTTAAAAATCTGGGTTAGACTTTACATTCACAAAACTGTTTCAATTTTAAAAGTTGATACTCCTGGAAAGATAAAACCTAAGAATGTAAAGGATTCTGGGAAGTTCAGTTTGCATTCAGCCTGGGGGAAAAAATGTATTTGCGACAATACCTATAATTAACCAGCCTAAACCTGCATTGTAAGAATGGCTGAAGTGATGGAATATTAGGTATAAGCAAGACTGCTGAATAAGAGCTTGAGGTTTTGGCATATATACATGCAAGCATGCACATACGCAGAGGCACTTAGATGTGTAAACACACATATGAAACAACTCTCAGAATGTGTAGAAAAAGTTGGAAAATAATAGAACATATGTCCTGAGTAAGAATAGAACAATAATAATTTTTAATATTAGAAAATCCTCAAGTGAACTTTCCTAAAAAGAGCTTGAGAATATTACAAAGGTAAGGACCGGAGACATTAAGAAAGTCAAGTAATCATTAATAAAGGGATCATATTCATGGAGGAATGAATCAGAGAACCCTGCAGGTACATCTAAAAATGTTCATATCCTGTGTCAAATGTTAGAACGTCTTTGAAAATTATACATAAACAGTCAGAGCTGTCAGTCTAGTGTATAAGATCATTAGAGAAGTTCAGAATTGCTAGTCTGTTTCTAGATTAAATAAACCAACAAACTATGGCAGGGCAATGTGATACAAGCCTGGAATTCTAGCACTCAGACTAAGTTAGGAGATTAGAGAGTGGAATTACATAGCGATACCTTCCCTGGACCAGGTAGTATAATTTTGTCTCAATAAAACAAGCCAAACAACAAGAAAGCAATACACAGTTGGAAGTTTGGGCTAATTTTTTCACTATGTTTTGATAAGTCAAGTTTCCTATTGAAATGCAACTCATATAGAATCCTCACTTGTGTTTTACATGCTCTCTTCATTACAGAACATTGCTAGATGCAAAATAGCTCATGATTCCCAATCAAAAATTTGAAAAAGTAAGCATCATTCTGTTGGATTCGAAAGAAATGATGAAGAATTACAAAAGCTTAAGCCTGGAGAAATAGCAAAGTTCATCTAATGTAGGATTTTGGAGACTTGCGTAAATTAGAAATTAGATTTGGAATGAATGTTCTTTGTTTATAATTTCATATTCTCTAGGATACTACAAAATTGTTTTCAAGTAGAAGATTTAATTTAGAAATTCACAAATGATTCTGGCATTCCATTTGCCTAGAATATTCTTTCCAATGAGGTATAATTAGAAATTCGTTAATAGATTATTGCAACAGTTCATGTATAACATGATAATCTGAATAATCTAGACAAAGTTGCCAATAAATGGATGCTATTAATTTATAAATTTAGAAAAAAAGCAATTTTTGAGACTTTGGTGTAATATGGTATGAAGAGAGTAATTGTATGACATCTTTTTTCTTCTACGTATACATAACACAAGAAGAAATTTCCTTACGTACCTCTTAATTACTCATACAATGAGGGAAAAAAAGCTAGGTTTAATGTTTGTTTTTATTTTGTTTTTGTTGTTTAGTTTATGCTAGGGCTTGACCTCTGCGTCTGGGTACTGTCCCTGAGCCTGTTTTTGCTCAAGGCTAGTGCTCTACCGCTTGAACCTCAGTGCCACTTTTGTCTGGCTATTCCTTATGAGTTTATTGGAAATAAGAATCTAAGGAACCTTGCTTCCTGGGTGGGTTTGAACCATAATCTTCAGATCTTAATATTCAGATATTCAGATCTCCTGAATATCTATGATTAGATAAAAATATATAATAAAATTAATATAAAATAATAATATAAATACTATTTGCAAGTGTTGTGATCTCAAGAATACCACTGGAGGGAAAATGATGCAGAAAAGTTTAGTGTAGTGTTCTTCGCACATTTGGGAGGGCATCACAGCAGAAGTGTAGTATTTTTTTTCACAATACTGATAAGCTAGTCATCATGTGAATTCAGGCAATTTTTAGGTGCACCTTACAAGTTGCAAACTGTTGGGCTAGGATGACTTTACAGCATAAAACTTGGGATTGATTGTCATAGAAATAATAGATTACTCTGATGAACAAATGTTTACTCTTCAGGAATTAATTATTATTGATAGGTCATAGTTTTATCTTCTACCAGAATGTGGCTATTTTTTCTATTGACTTTTAAATATGTAACATCACATTCGAAATTTCATCTATTGCAGAATTAATTAAATTTCAAACAGATACTGTTTTAAATGTCTCTGGTATGACATGATCAGAATTTGAAAACGATTAGTTAGTAGTCATCTTAATCTTGATGAATACACATATTCTGTCGACTGAACAATTATTCAGTTTTAAAAGTTAGGAGTTTCCATAGAATTAAACTATTTTCTGTTTTAGTATGATATAATGGTTTTTCAACATAAAAGCACGTATATTGTGAAGATATTGTATAGTTTGATAACATTCAAGTTGATGACCTTCTGATAAAGAAAGGGGGAATAGAATGGTATTTACTATATCAATACAATGAAATTATATTTTATGTAAGTTATTTTTTATTTAATTTTATTGTCAAGGTGATATATAGAAGGGGTTGCCGTAATTATAAGATGGTGAATATATAACATGTCGAACTTTTTACCCACTACCTCACTTTTCTCACAGTTTTCCTTCACCCCAATACCCTTCACAAGTTGTAATGTAAATTTCCATAATGTTGTCTTGTGAGCATTGCTATTACATTGGTTTGTTCTTTGTACTTTGTCACAACATGTTGTTCCTCTTCCCTTCCCTAATTAAGATAAATATATAAACAATGACACATGATACTGAAATCAAATACAGCAGGGGACAAACCATATGGGAAAACGCAAAAGATAAAAGAATCACAGAGTACATTAAAAACAACAACCACAAAGAACACCTTTGTTTCCATATGTAGGAGTTCATTTTACTCATCATCATCTTACACCTAGCTACTGAGCCATTCTGCTCATCTGCTAGGACGATCCTAGATATTTCCTACTTGTTACAAATTAGGGAAACCATGGAATCTCTTTGTTTGTGTCTTGATTATTTTACTTAGTAAGATTTTTCCATTTCCGTATGAATTGGAAGCATAGAATTGCACAGTGGATATATATATATAGATCACATTTTGTCAATTCGTTCATCTACTGAGAGGCATATTGATTTAAAACATGACAGATGCCACCTCCCCAGATATTATAAAATCATGGTTTTTATGAAGATAGGATTTCATGTTGGTACAGGTGTTGGGATATCTGGATGAGTCTAATGTATATCTTGCACTGAATTAGGCAGGAAGATATCCAATATCGTATGGGTTAAAATGGTAGTGACAAAATATTCCCTTGAGAAAGATATAGGAGGCTGCCAGAAGTATGAATTAGTTCAGATAATTTTGAAGGATTTAGAAATGCAAGCTCAAGTATGTCTCTTTAAATAAAAATTATGTAATTGGAAGGGCAAAAGATGGGAGGGGGAAGAAAATGACTGACAGCAGATCATTGTCCCAAGTTAGAGTATAAAATGCCATAATGTACAACTTCCCAGTTAAAAAGAGAGTAATATACTATGTCCCACTTAATTTAGGTACATGCAAAATATTTACTTGGGTTTTTCCTACTTTAACCCTCCAAAATAAGTGAAGTCTTATAGGAAAAATTATGTTATTTCCATTACTTCAACCTGAACACTAACTGTGATGAGCCCTCTTTTTCTCACTTTGCACTTGGAAAATAGTCCCTAACTTGATGATGACGTGGCTGATTAGAGTCAGAGTTAGGGACTTCTACTTGTACAATTATCCCAGAAGAGTTTAAAGCAGTTTTTCCCCAAGATATACAACTACTTTTTCTTAAGCTGAAATTATACTTCAGCATTTCCTTGGCACATTCTACTTTGTACCTCTCGCTTTTTTGCACATTCCTTTTGAGTTCATAGTTGCTCTATTTCCATTTCGTCTATATAAACTGCTAAGAACATTGTTCAACTACCACTTCTTGTTTGCACAAGACCAGTCTATGTATGAAAGTACTTTGTCCCTAATAAGCAATAGGGTAGTTCTCACTCTTTAAGGAGAAAAGTTCCAATTTGTAAACCTATGCCCACATTAGAGGATGTAGAATTTAAAGCATTTTGAGACAAACTGATATTAGAATTGAAAGTCTCCTTAGGTCAATTTCCTTGGAACTCATTAGTTTTCCCATGAGAAATATAAATAGACACAAAATCTAGAGCTAATTAGTAAGTATCCGAATTAACACTAGATCCTAGATGTTGTGTTAGTACAAGTCACCATTGTATTATTGTTACATCAGAATTCTTCCCTACTTGCCAATGGGTATGAGAAAATGAAAGAAAGGCATTAAAGCAAAATGTCTTATCTTTTTAGGCATTCAGTCATACTGCTGAGGGCAAAGTCTGAACTCGTCCATTCAATAAAAGATTGAAGTTTATAAAAGTATTCTCTACATATAAGAATTTGTGGCAGGTTGATTGACAGGGTTATTTCACCATGGAGATATCCCTAACAAGAATTAGAGTTAAATAGAGTATATGGCAGTTATGATGTGTCAATGGCTAGTGAGGCATTTTCTATTCTAAAGAAGAATCAATTCGAGGAGTCTTCATTTGCCACGCCTACTCCGGTGGAGTCTGCTTAGCATGGGAAACCTGCTTTCAGACCTGAGAATGGGGCTTCACAGAGACCAATCTCTGAGAATGGGACTTCACCGAACTCTACCTCAGAGAATGGGGCTTCAGAGAGGCCGACCTCCTGGAATGGCTGGCAAGCCCCTGGGAAAGATGTGTTTCTGTTCTTGTTTTTCTTTTCTTCACTGTATAGGAGTGCCTATTAATCTTTTACTCTTCCTGGTGCTCATTGTACTTACTCATGCTCAACGTTCCCTTATTCAAGGCTCTTTCTTAAGAGTGTTGACGACTCCAACATCTGATGAGTGTCTTAAAAATATGACTAACTCACCAGAGTTAAATGCTACCCTGAAAGCCCCTCTTATGGAGGCTAATAGACAAGTCATAAGTAAATATAAAAGTATTGGGGTTTCATGATGCCATTTCAGCAGAAGGAATTGTTTGTAAGAGATTTACAAGAAGCTTTAGGCAAGGCTAGAACAGGAAGAATGTATGGCAATTGCTGGGATAACTTCTTAGGAGAAAGAACTTCCTGTTACTCTCTTTCATTTACTAAGAGACTTGCTAGATCTAGGCCTCTGTGGTGCTTACTATTAAAGAAGGAACAGGAAAGATCTTATGAGATAGTTAAGGCCTCTATAGAAAAAAGTAATGGTTAATTGATGATAAACATGGAAACCCATTGTATTTCTTAAAAATAGATATAAGCTGGAAACAAGTGCCTATCAGGCGACCAGCTGGTGACCACCCAAGAATGAAGATTGTGTAACCTTTTGCCCTTTCTCATGGAGACTTTTGCTATAAAAGTTTGTTATCCTCTGCATTAAATCGCACTCAGCATCCACTCCTCTTGTGTGTGAGTTGTCTGTTTGCCATCTCCCCACCTATTCCAGTTCCTCCACTAGGTGTCCTCCGTTGTCCCGACAGAGCCGGTCCGCGGCATTCAGTCACATCAGTAATGATGTATGCTCAACCTAATACTTAGTGTTACTTGCCCTACATTTATAATGAATAGGCTGATAAGACATCCAAACATATCTAAAGATATTTCAATAAAATCCCAAACTGATGTGGATAGATGGGCCACACATTGGAACTGTAAGACAAATTAGGCTTCTCTGTGTGTAGTTCAATGTATAAACTCCTGAATAAACAAAGTCTTCAAAAATATTCACACAATACGTATAAGTAAAGTTCATGACAGTTATATATGTATAATTCTTCTAAGGTCAGGATAAAAGCATTGGTTCCCAACATTTAAAATCAACAGGATCTGTTGAATTTATGGATCCATAATAATATGTCTTCATATTCCTATCCCAAAATTTTATCAATATGACTTTGACCAAAACAATGTTCTTATTGAACTTGTCTATGTCCTTTTACTTTTCAAATCCAAATAGCATATTTCTTTCAATATCTTCTTGCAAATTCCTTCCTTTACTTCTGTAAATTTGTGTTTATTAGTTTTTTATTTCCTTATTTATCTCTTTCTCCCAATCTTGTCTACAGTGGTGCCCACATTGCTCACATTTGTGTCAGAATTTCCTTTTCGTTTTCCCTTCAATAGTATCCCCAATTTTATTATTCTTTTTCATATTCATGGTCATGGATATTTTGATGATGTCTAAACAGACCCATCTTTGCATCTAAACTTTAGAACTATCAGATTTTTTCCCCTAAATCTATCATTTCCACCTGTGGTCCTTATAACTAAGAGTAGCACTAACACAGTTGCCAGCCAAACGTGTGGAAGCACATTAGATTTTTAGATTTCTTCTTACACTTCTACTCCTTCCCATTAGATAAGTTGATCAAGATTTTCTCTTTCTGTAACACAAATGATTTCTATTTTTTGGGTGGGTCGGGTGGTGGGGCCTGAACTCTGGGACTGGGTGCTTTCCCTCAGTTCTTCATCTCAAGACTAGCACTCTACCACTTGAGCCACATCACTACTTCCAGCTTTTTTTTCTCTGCTTATGTGGTGCTGAGAAATCGAACCCAGGGCCTCATGCATGCAAGGCAAGCGCTCTACCACTGAGCCACCTTCCCAGCCCCTACTCAAATGATTTCTATATACTCCTTTTTATGCACCTGACACCATCCTGTTTCATTTAATCAACACTGTCAACTAGTCCTAAAACAACCATTTCCAAATTATGCTTTTTCCCCATAGTCTTTTCATATTGGTCCTTTCCATCACCAAATTACTCTCTTTGTAAGCACAGAGAGTGAAGAACACAGATACAAATTCTAGTATCATTTACTCACTACATTGACTGTTGGCCTTACATTTCTCATCTATAAATGGATGTAATATACCAGAAATAATGAACAATATATGTGTTGATTTCTAGAGCAAGAAAAAAGAAAAGTGAAGAGTCCTTACATTTTCCAGCTTACCTTACAAATAAGGAAAGAGTCAAATTCAGTTTGTTGGTATAAAGTCACAAATTGTTTCCTGCAGAAATAAAAATAAATTTCACCTCCTGTCTCTAAGGTCTATTTCCTTTTAAGGTAACTACAGATATGTAAGTAGTACTGTGTAAAGAGTGTCATGTTTTTTCAGATGTATTGAAAACATATCCTTAATATATCATTGGAAACATTGATTATTGAATAGTATCTATATGAGAATATTTTTGAACTAATCACACTAAGCTGAAAACTACATCTTAGCCCATCAAAATGTGGAAATAATTAAGTTTGTTTATAAGAAATTAATACCACCAAGAAAAGTGTGTATACATTAGAGAGACTTGCAGGAATAACATTAGGGTTTTTACTGTCTCTACCTGTTTATGTGATAGTATTTCTTGATATTTAAACTCTCCTCTTGTTATTCTTATTGTATGTAATCCAACGCTATTTATTACTATATATTCAATGTGGGAAATACAGCTTCAAAATGTGTAAAGTTTTTTTTTCCTTTTCAATCACAATATTGTCATTATCAGGGTATACTGTGGTCATCAATATCCTCATCAAAATTATTAGCAGCATAAGTGATAACTATTGAAACTCTGATATGTATCTGTGATTTTCCGATTATTTGTCTTTTGATTAATAATTTTAATGTTACCACTGTGCATGCATCCATATTAAAATTTTGAACAAAGAAACAAAAAATAACTAAACCATAACAGGTAGCTTGACTATGTGCTTATAACAAATTATAGAATAGATTTTTGAAGTTTTGCAATTTCCTAAGCAGTATGAATTAACTTCCTCTCTCCCCACCACTACACACAAATATTTAAAAGTTTGAACAGAATTATTTCAAGTAATATACTATAAATATTACTACAATATTATGTGTATATCTAAAATTCCTTTAAAAGTAATAAATGCTACATTCCATTCAAATATTACTTATTTTATTCTAGGAAACTTTTGGAAAAATACACTGTATATCTTTGAAATAAAAAGGTAAAAAAATAGTAGCATAAAAAGTTTTAGAGGGAGTCTGTCTTCAGAAATATATTTGTATATATATATAGATAGATAGATAGATAGATAGATAGATAGATAGATAGATATACATACATATATATAATGTGTAGAAAGACATACATTTTTAGAGATTTTTTGTCATCAGAAATATGTACATATATCTAAATGTATGTGTAGAACGATGCACATTATAGAGAAACAAAAATCTTGAAGCATAATTAAAATTAAAAAATACATTAAACCAAGTGCCAGTGACTCACACCTATAATTCGAGCTATTCTGGGAAATGAGGTCTTAGAATTGTGTTCGAATCTAGCCCAGACAGAAAAGTACTTGTTAGATCCTTATCTCCAATTAGCCACTAAAAACAGGAATTAGCTCTATGCCTCAAGATGTAGAGTGCTGGCTTTGAGCACAAAATGGCTTAGGGACAATGCCTAACCTTGCAGTCAACATCAAGAACAACAACAAAATATATCACATTAATTTCACAGAAGCATGTTTTACCTGCTGTGAGCATTTCTTAGAAACACGAACACATGCCCATGAAAAATGTTAGGTAAAAGTATAGAATATTTATGTCTAGGTTAAAGACATGACTATTTAGATTATTTAAGATATTTAGGTAATGACTCGAAATTAAAAATAATGATAATATATTGGGACTGGTCTTTTATTCTATTTTATGATAGTAATAAAATGATATTTGTAATTATTCTGTAAAATTACTCTTGCTTGGTATTTTAATTATAATAAATGATAAAATTTTAAATGATTTCCATAGGAAAGGATAATTTTAATGGTATTAATTCTTTTGTAATTTCAAACAATTAGGAAAATTATTCCAAGGCTGGTTTGCTCTAAGACTATATTTGTTTTCTTATTCTAATTTTCATATGTTCGTAGAAATTAAAATTCCAAAAATTCAATGGATGTTGGCATTCAGGATCATCGTCATAGATACTACTACTAATAATAAGTGGAATTGTTTTATTTCATTTGTTTTTGTCACAAATAAATCAAGATGATTATGTCTTTTCACTTTATTGGCTCTTATCCTGAGAATACTTTTTTCTAGCAAAGTAGAGAAAAGCAAATGTATTGAGCAAGTAACATATGGCTATCATAAAATGCAGATGCACAGATTTGTGTTTTCAATCATTTGCTAAAAGTTTCTTCCAGAAAAGGTTATCAATTACATACAAGTGATGTATAATTCCTAGATATTCCAGTTATCACATACATTTTTTGATTGGGTTATCTCTACATAAACTCAAAAAACAGACAAAAAAACTCAAAAAAAAAAAAAACCAGAAATCACATCTTTTTTTTAGAAGTTGTAGTTTACAAAGAATTTTTAGCCAACACCAAAAACATCTTTTTAAGTATTTTGGATTTTGTGTGAAGAATTTTTAACTATAGTTTTATTTTTTTGCTGATATGAAATTCGCATGCATTATATTATCTCCTTTCATTGTATACATTTTAGTGCTTTGGAAGTGAATTGTACAATCATAGCTTTTCCAAGCCTAATTTTTACAAATAGAAATGCTATAAATTTTAGAACAGATATTAAAATAGATATAAAATTGAGTTACCGGAATTTGTCCTGCATACATCTTCTATAGGGTGTCTTTTCAAAATTTGTTTTGGGGAATTATTTCCAGGTTCTCACTCATACTGTTGAAGTGCACTGTCAATGAACTACATACCTGATCCATACAATTTTTTTACTTCTCTGTAATACATACATAGAATTGTAATGGCTAGAGCATATACAATTCTCTTTGACCTTTTGAAGACTTGAAAATGTGCTTGCTAGACTGCAGTATTACACAAACCATTCTGCTATGCGGAGCACATCAATTTCTCCACAAATGCATTACTATATTTTGTGTCATTTTTTATATTATGGTCATACTAGTGAGTTTTCTTTTTCTTTTTTCTTAGATAATAAATAGGAGCTTAATTCATATGCACCTCCTATTGACTATTAATTTACATATGTTCTTTATAGGAATATCCTGTTCAGGAAAAATTTATACAGAATGAGAAGACATAAAAGTACTTAAGATTCAGGATCATTGTAGCATTAACATTGTAGCATTAACAATTATGTGCCTTCTATCTGTTGGATATGTTCTCACTACTTTCATGGAATTAAGAAAGGTTATCCCTTGATATTAGTTTATTCTTGCTTTTCTTTAGCCACTAGTGCTTTCGTGTCAAATTTTTGGAAACCTTTACTGATCCATTGTCATGAAATTTTACATTTATGTATTGTAGGTTTTTACAACTAACATTTAGTTTGATAATCATTTTTTTATTTTAAATTTTTGTATAAGTTTTGAGGTAGTAGTCTAAGTTCATTCTTTAAAACTAGAGAGGCAGTAGTACCAATACACCCATTTAAGATTCTATTTTTATTTCATTAAGTTATGGCATCTTTTCAAAATCTATTGACAATAAAACTAAGAATTTATTTTTGATAAATCTGTTACATTCTTCTATGTGTTGGTTCTTTCACTAAAAAACATGGTAATAAGATTCAAATCTAGTATGAGTGCTCAAGCTACACCATTTTACAAGATTGTTCTGACTGACCTGTCTTCCTTGAATTTATATACAAGTTTATTGAGCAGGTGGACCAACATTCTACAGATATCTAGATGTTTGATAGTCACTTATATTTTGCACCTTGTAAAAACACAAGACCCAAGATATTATATAGGGAAAAATGTCTTTAGAAAATGTTTAAAACAACTAAAATTAATTTAGGAATGAGTTAAGATTTAGTTAACACTATAGCATAATAAAGTTGAATGATAACGACTTGAGCTGTACTACAGAGGAGAGTGAGAGGGGATAGAATGAGGGTCCACCTAGGAGTTGTATGTCATTGTTATTGTTTTTCAAAAACAGAAAGACTTCAGAGAAGAGAAGGAGGAAAATAATCAGTGTCCTTAATCAAGTTTCTTTTTAATCCACCTAATAGTGTGGACTGAGAGTCAGAGAAGATGGGAAAAATAAAATAGAAAGTAAAGCATTGTATAGACCTCTTACAATGTAAATAAACTGTAATAGGAATATGATAATTTCCAAAAAAATAAAGGAAACAATAGGTAAACTCTAAAGGCAAACAGAATGAAGAGAGAAAAGAAGCAAAGTAAAGCCTTTATCAATAACAAACACAAGAATTTGGAAGTGAAAAAGTCAGTATAACATGTGGAGGAGATGGGGACAAACAAGTCGTTTAAGGATTCAGGTGGACCTGTTGCAACAATGAGAAGTACAAAATGTCATGTCAAAACCAGCTTTACAATGTCGGGGGGGGGGGGGGAGGGGGGGTATGATTGGGTGGGAGGGAGGGGGGAGGCTGGGAAGGGAGGTAAAAAAAACAAAAACAAAAAAAAAAAAAAAAAAAAGCAGTGGAAATATTCTAAATAACAATAAAATAACAATAAAAATTGCTAACTTGGATAGAAAATGGATCACATTTTATCATATGTAATTTTGAAAAACATACTAGGAATGAAAATTTAAAAGTCATAATTTAAAACACTGTTTACATTATAACTATACAGTATAGTTCAGTGGTGAAATCTTGACATAGCATATGTGAAATAATGGTGTGATCTCCCAAGCATTACAAAGTACACACAAAGCATACCCACACAAAAACCACAAAAACATACACACACACATACACACACACCACATACACACATTTGGAATATTGATATTATAATATTCAATATTGGAAATTATCACAAATAATAAGAATAGGTTAATATATGTAATCATAATATTGCTCATACTATTTAAACGTTTACTAGAAATCAAATAGTCACAGTATACTTGGATTCTTATAGATTAAGTAAATTGAAAATTAAGAAAAAGAAGACATGAGAACCTTTGCAAATAAGTTTTAAATAATAAACATGTTGAAACATGTATCATTTAATTTTGACAAACGATTACTGTTACTGGTGTTTTAACCTCAAGATTTAGAATACGATAACCAGGTGCTCTATATCTCACTATGGGTGGCTATATCTCTAATCATTTCACTCTGGATATTTTTGTGATAAGGTCTCATAGTTTCTCAGGCTCTCCCGAATTACAAACCCTATTTGCAGTTCCTACCATAGGTAGAAAATTGAAGCCACAAATCACCATGCCAGCTCAAACTTTTCTTTAATTCAAGTACAAATATTTCCAAAAAAGTGACCAGGAAATGAAGGCTTTCTTAATATAGTATGTGCTTCTTGAAAATACAGTAATTATTTGTTACCTGGAAAAATATGTTTAGAACTATAAGGAAATCAATTTATTTAAATTCACTAACCATATAAAAATTAAGAAAATAATTTTAAATATTCACATGTTAAATATTTTTAAAGCAACATATATGTGTCTGAATAATTTAAATGTGTAAAAATCATGCAAAATTAAATTAACTAACCCTACACCTCTGAAAAAAGAATTATCCTAAAGAAAGAAGAAAATGAGGAATTAAGATCAAAATTTGAAATATAGAAAATAAAATGAAGTGTACTCTTTAGTTAACTTAAGTAACTGTAATCCCTTTTTACATCAATTTTATAATAAAAAATGCGTGAACAAAGAAAGCAAAAGTACATTTGATCAATAGCAACAACAAAAGCATCAGTAATTTTTTCAGTGTACAAAAAAAGTCGATGGAGGGGATAACAATGTTCCTTCCAAAGGAAATGTACTCATTACATTATTTATGTAACTGTAACCCCTCTGTACATTACCTTTACAATAAAATTATACTGAAATTAAAATAAAACAAATATTATAGCAATTAAGAATTCTTAGAAGCCATTAGTTAAAAACTTTATAAAAAACTGCCCCAAGTACCCAAGGAATATTCTTTGATGATACCATTTAAATACTTAAACTTCAGCAGAAAAGCAAAATATTTAAAAACTGTTTAGAAGAGTTTGAAATTTGGTATTGCTTTTCCTCCAGCACTGTTCTTTCAGTTAAGGATCGTTTTTGCTATTCGGGGTCTTTTATTGTTCCATGTGAATTTTTGGATTGCTTTTTCTATTTCCTTGAAGAATAAGGTTGGAATATTGATAAGTATCATATTCAATTTGTAGATAGCGTTGGGAAGTATTGCCATTTTCACGATGTTGATCTTTCCAATCTAGGAACATGGGAGTTTTTGCCACTTTCTAAATCTGTTTTTTCTTTTCCAGGTATTTAAAGTTTTCATCATAGAGGTCCTTCTCGCCTTCGGTTAAGTTAATTCTTTGGTATTTTTATTTATGGGGCTATTACGAATGGAGATGCTTTCCTAATTTCAGACACAATTTTCTCAATGTTGGCATACAGAACAGCCATTGATTTTTGATGGTTAATTTCATACCCTGCTACTTTGCCCAAGTTTTGAGTCACCTTGAGTAACTTGGGAGTGGAGTCTTTAAATACAAGATCATGTCATCTGCAAAGACGGAGAGTTTTACTTTTTCTTTCCCTATTTGAATCCCCTTTATGTTTGCATCTTGTCTTATTGCTGTAGATAGGCATTCTAATACTAGATTGAAGAGCAATAGAGAGAGTGGGCATCCTTGTCTCGTTCCTAAGTTTATCGGAAATAGCTTTAGTTTTTCACCATTGAGTATAATGCTTTCTGTAGTTTCTTTCCATCTACTGGATTGGGGTTTATCTTGATGCTCTTTTTCAAGGAGTGTCAGATCTCATTAAATTGTTGGTTTCAGATCTCTCCAATTTTTTGATGTAGGAACTCAGATCTATAAAGTTGCCTCTGAATCATGCCTTTGCTGTGTCCCAGAGGAGCAGATAATCTCTGTGACAATTTTTGTTGAATAACATGAACATTTGAACTTCGTTTCTCAGCTCTTCCATGACCCACTGAGGTTTCAAAAGTGTGTTTTTCAACCTCCATGTATTACTGGATTTTCTTTGGTGACTTATTGTGTTGAGATCTAATTTTATTCCCTTTTGGTCTGAGAGAATGCAAGATATGAATTCAATGTTTCTGAATTTCGACAAGTTTGTTTGTGACCTAAAATGTTGTGGATTTTGGAAAATGTTCCATGTGCTGCTGAGTAAAAAGTGTACTCTGATGCTGCTGGATGAATATTCGCTAGATGTCTGCTAATCAGTTGATGTATGCACTTGTTTAGATCGGCGATTTCTATGTTGAGTTTTTGTCGAGTTGATCTATTTAGTGGGGATAGTGGTGTGTTAAAGTCCCCAACAATTAATTTCTTTGGATCTATGTGAGATTTAAAGTAGTATTTCTTGGATAAATTTGGGTGCACTATTGTTTGGCAAATATTTAGAATTTTAATATGCTCCTGTAGGAGAGATCCCTTAATTAGTGTATAGTAACCTTCTTTATCTCTTCTCAATAATTTTAATTTGAAGTCTTTTTATCTGATATTAGGATTGCAACTCATGCCTGTTCATGGGGTCCGTTTGCTTGGTAGATTTTGTTCCAGCCTTTCACTTTCAAAATGTGTTTTTTTGGGGGGCAAGTTGTGATTCCTGAAGGTAGCAGATAGAACATTCTTGCATTTTAAAAAAACTAGACAGTCTATGTCGCTTAATTGGAGAGTTACATCCATTAATATTGAGAGACAGGACTGAAAGGTGTTTGAGTGTTCCTGCCATTTTATCCACCTTCTTGGGAGCTACGCCTACTGGGTTCTTCCTATGGTACTTGGATTCTGTTTGCGTGTGGTTTCTTGGCCTTTATTGTGGTCTTGTTGGTTTTCTATGTGTAGGACATATTTAAGTATCTTTTGTAGAGCTGATTTGGTGGAGATATATTGTTTGTTTTTCTTTACTATGGAAGATTTTTATTTTACCTTCAGTTATGAAGGAGAGTTTAGCTGGGTACACTATTCTTGGTTGATAGTTGTTTGTCTTTAGGGCATGGCATACATCATTCCAGGTTCTTCTTGCTTTAATTGTCTCTGTTGAGAAATCTGTGGTGATTCTAATTGGTTTTCCTTTATAGGTGACTGATCTTTTCTCCTTCACAGTTTTAAGGATCTTTTCCTTGGTCTGAATTGATCCTGTGCGGATTATAATGTGACGGTGGGATGTCCTGTTCTTGTCTGGTCTATTTGGAATTCTAAAAGCTTCGTGTATCTGAATATGCCTATCTTCTTGCGTGTTGGGAAGTTCTCTGTAGGGATCCTCTTAAACAAATTTTCTAGACCATTAATTTCTGACTCTATGTGCTCCTATACACCCATTTCCCTCATATAAGGCCTTCTGATGGCGTCTTCCAAGTGTTGAATAGATCTATCATATTTCTTGAATTTGTCTTTGATAGTTGTATGTTCTTTCTCTATAATGTCTAGGCTGTCTTCAATGCCGGAGATTCAATCTTCTGCATGGTCTAACGTACTGTCAAGACTTTCTACTTTATTTTTCATTTCTTTTCCTTCTAATTGGTCAGCTTTTATGCTTTCAAATTCTTTGTTGGAGCTTTATTTTAGATCTTGTATGAAATTCTTTACTTCCTTAATTTGGTGTTCAGTGTTTATTCCCAAAGCACTTAGTTGATGGGTTATGGTTTCCTTGGACTCCCATTCCTTCTATTGGGCTCCATTCAGCATTCCCTTTGTGGGCTCCCTGACTCCTTTCAGGTGTCTGTTTATTGATTCCATGAATGCCTCTATTGATCGTTGTCTATGTTCATCCTGCTCTTGCAATTCTTGTATTACTCTTTGATTAGATTTCTCACGTTCATGCAACTTTTGTAGTTCTCTTTGACTGATCTCAGCCTGCTCACACAATACTTTCATTTTTCTTTGAGTGTTCCCATCTTGCTCACACAATTCCAGTATCAATCTTTGAGTAGATTCCTCAAGCCCATGAGCTTCTTGTTTTGATCTTTGGTTTGCCTCCTCTCTCTCCCTATCACGCTCACACTGAGTCCTTTGCAGGGTTTCAATCTTTTCATTCACCATGTTTACAGGAGTGTTTGAAGAGCTTTTTGGGAACTCTCCTCTGGATTATTCATTATCTGTTCTGTCACCTGATTATCTTGAGTGGGCATTGAGATACCCGGACTTGCCATTTTCCTTGTGTTTTTCTTGCTTTTTCTTCCCATTTGGGATGAAAGTAATGCCAGTTTTGTGCTAGAACACCATTTTAAGGCAAGCATCAACCAAAGTCCTGTAATTGCATAGTCAAAAGTCTGCAGATACAATCTAGTTCAAGAGATACAGTCTATTCAACATTAAACAACTATGTATTAATGGGCTAAGAATAGCAAAGAAGAATTTGACAAACCAGAAATTATTATATTTAGGGAGAAAGGTGGGGAAAAATAGGTTTAGAGGGATGTGAAAAGGTAAAAGGAGAGTGAAATTAACCAAGTCCTAATCTCACAGAGGGAAATGGATTGGAAAGAATGATAGGAAAGAGAGAAAAAAAATTAAAAAAGAGACAAAAAAATGAAAAGACAAATATTTAAATGTAAAAAGTGAAACTCTTAAAAGTAATGAAAATTTAAAGAAGTAATATTGAGAGATGAACGGGGATAGGATGAGAAGAGGGGAGGGATAGAAAGGAGACCTGAAAAACTAAAAAATAAAAATACTTCCAATATTGTATAGGTGTAAATAAATAATACTGCTATTAAGGAATTTAATCCTAACAGGTTTTGAATTGAGTAATATATTTTTGGATTAAGTATGTACACAATGGGGGATAAAGTCTTATAATCAATGACAGGTATATATGAGGATGAGCAGAACAACAAATAATTCAAGCAGATCAGCACGGGAGTTTTTACCTTCTCCATTTCCAACCTGGGCCGGTTCACCCCTTCTTAGGCAACCTGGTGTTCCCCCGCTCCCAGGAGGGCACCATATTGATGCCAAACTTAGTGTGTACACCCAATCGGCATAGTGTACTGCAGCCCAGAACTCCTGGACTCAAGCGTTCCTCCGGGCTCAGCCTTCTGAGTAGCTGGGATTACAGGTGCGCACCACCACGCCCGGCAAATAATTCATGCAAAAACAACAAAAGATGACAAAGTAAAAAGAATGACAAAGAAGGAACAAAAAAGACCAAATCTTCAGTAGATACTTTTTTAAAAAAAATCACACACACACATTTTCACCTAAAATAACAGTTATAAGAGTAAGAAAAAAAGATTAAAGAAACAAAAGGAAAAATTAGGAACAACTCAACACATACATTCAAAAGAAACAAAACAACCGAAGAGAACAAAAATTAACTCAGTACTCAAGAACCTGCAGGAAATGCAAAGATTTTTTTTAAAAAAATAGCTATGATAAGCTTCTGAAAATCCTGACTACATGGGAGTCTACTGTTGTAAGGATAGTGGTTAAAGCTCAGACTGGTCAGAATGATCTGTTCACAATGCCGGACACCTATTATTCTAAATTCCAGGAAGAATAACATGAAGTAGACTGAGCCCACGATCATACACAAGTAGGAAGCGAGATTCTTTCTGAAAGTTAATCAGGATAATTTAGGGTTGGGGGCATGCCCAAGTGGTAAGAACATACATTTACGAGACATAAGACACTCAATTCAAATTCTAATATTATGGGTATTAAAGAAAAAAAGCTATGACTTTAAATAATGGGAATAATTGCAAGATTTGATTATTTGAGTGGAGAAAAATCCATGAGAGATAGTTTACCCATGTTGCAATGTTTTCTACTTAAGTGATAATATTATGTGGTACTCCAGACATAACAGAGTTACCTTGCAAATGAGCATGGATGTGCATTTGGGTGAAGGAAATACTCTTCACAAGTGTAAATTAAATACTTTTTGGGGGTAGATTTCAGTTCTTGAACTAAGAGCCTGGGTGATATCTCTGAGTCTTTTCTCTCAAGGCTATCACTCTACTACTTTGAGCCACAGTTTCAATTCTGATTTTCTGTTGGTTGTTTGGAGATAAGAGGTTCATGGACTTTCCTGCCCAGGATAGCTTCAAACCATGATTGTCAGATCTCAGCCTCCTGATTAGCCAGGATTCCACGCCTGAGTCGTCCATGTTTTTAATAATTTAGTAAATTCTACAGTTACAGAAGTTATAATTTATCATTATAACCTTTATATGTGTGTATCTTTATATCAATGCATACATATAGAAATATTTTAACATATTTTTGTATCTACAGTACATTATGAAATCATCCTTCATTATAAAATAACATGGAAACAAGTTTAATGAGGAGCAAAGAAAAGGGAATTGTCACGTTTCTTGTTGTTGAATGAAATATGAATTGTGAGAATCAGTTTCAGAAAACAATTTAACAAAATGGGTAATGGCTTTAATTCCAATCCCTTTATTTGCCCACATTGTACATCCTCACACATGAGTGTCAAAGTCAAACCACATTTTTTTGCCTTTGTATTTAAATCACATGTTATAATTTAGTGGATAGGTGTGAAGTAATCAAATAAAGATTAAAATAATAGTAAGTGAGGCTATGAGTTAGAGCTGAAAATTATTTTAAATATGATAATAACTAATTAATTCCATATTTCTTACTTTTACTCTATTATCATATCCCTCATTCCCACATTAGGAAAGTACATAGAAGGTTCTTACTAAATCATGTGTAAAATTACGAAAAAATGTATTAAAAGAATATGGGCACATCAGGGCTGTGAAAGTGGCTCAGTAGTAGAGCTCTTGCCTTGCATGCATTAGGCCCTGGGTTTGATTCCTCAGCACCACATAAGCAAAAAAAAGAAACTGGATGTGGCTCTGTGGTTCCAGTGGTAGATCATTAGCCTTGAGCAGAAAAGCTGAGGTACAGAGCCCAGGCCCAGAGTTCAGGCCCCTTGACTGGACAAAAAAAACAACAACAAAGAATATGGGCACAGTGTGGTTTTAGCTGATTGAGAACTGTAGGGGGTAGTGTGTTTTTGAGATCTTGAAAAACATTGTGATGGAGATGATGGAAAGGATGTGCTTATTCTGGAAAATTGGCTAGAGGATTGCTCCCAGAAAAATAGTGGTGAATTCTTCCAAAAGGTTACGGTAAAATCACTCTCACAATCATGTTCTCTACTGCACTATTAACCGTAGAGAACTTATGGAAACAGCCCAGAAACCCTTTAGCGGAGGGATGGTTGGAGAAAGTGTTGCACATATACACAATTGGATTGCACCCATCCATTATAAAGACTGTTACAGCAGTTGCAAAGAAATGGATAGATCTAAAATTAATTATGTTAAATAAACAAGGTCAGAGCCAGACACACAAAGGACGCTTATTTGGAAGCCAGAATTTTATGCAAGTTAAACAACAATATTAATCAAAGCACGATATTTGCAGAGGAGTATTTGAAAGGTGTAATTTCTTATAAAATTGAACTTTTAATCCAAAAAAATGAATACCAGGAAAATATCACTTGGAAAATGTGAGGGGAAGTCAAAGGGAAGGAATAAAGGGACTTCTGGAAGTAGAGAGTGAAGCCATAATATTCAATGCAGATAGTATGAAACTAGAAAAAATGAAAGTGGGGTGAGGTTTGGAAGGATGTGAGAAAGTTATGTAAAGATCCATTCAACGAATCAGTTTATAAGAACAATTTCTTATAAACTGATTCGTTGAATGGAAAACCTTTAGTAAAACTATTTAATAAAAATATAATTAAAAACAATGGAGACATCTGATCTTAAAACATGAGTCAATATGATAATTTACTTCTCAGAAATTTTCTTTGTAGGTATTATCCTCATAATGACAAAAAAGTGAACAACGCAACGAATGTCAATACATCTCTTTGCATATCCTAAATAGACACAATATAAAAATCACAGTAAAAATATTAGAATATATCACATGATAAAATAACAGGTACAAAGTATCAAACTCTGATTGTTTTTCCAAGTGCTTTACCTTTGGTATCTAATTTAATCGTTACAATAATCCCATAAAGTGGAACTACTTCTATTTTCAATTCTAAGATGATGATATTTAAGTCTTCAGAGTCGGAATTACTAGTACAACTTTGCACACATAGTAAGTGTTAGCCTGCGGTCCAGTCCCACCATATCAAATAACTTCATTCTATTTTATAACTAAATACCAGCACTCAGGCTACTAATTCTAGGAAAATTTCCCAAAATTATTGTGCACACTCTAATAATATTTCACTTCATCTTTCTCAGAAAATAGGTAATTAAGCCTGACACCAGTGGCTCATACCTATAATGCTAGCTACTCAGGAGGCTTAGATCTGAGGATTGAGGTTCAAAGCCGGCTCAGGCAGGACAGACTGTGAGACTCTTATCTCTAATAAACCACTAGTAAGCTGGAAGTGGCACTGTGGTCCAAGTGGTAGAGTGCTCGCCTTGAGTGGAAGAGTGCAGGGACAGTACCCAAGCCGAGAGTTCAAACCCCATGACCAACAGCAACAACAAAAAAGAAAATAAGTAACTGTAATACGAAAATTCCAAGTTCATAATCAATTTATACCTCTCTGGTGAAAGGAACTGCTAAACTATAACATTCTTGGTTTCTAGCTCAAAATAGTAGAAATCATATTTTATTCCTTCACTCAACACTGTACTGCCTGGGGACCCCATCTCTTACCCCATTCTTACTGAAAGAATGACCTGCCCAATTCCTGATGGAAACAGACTGCAGGTCTTTTGGAGCAATCGTTTCCACATTGTAGCTCACCTAAATTGTTTACCATTAGAAGTGTTTTCATTGTTTTTGATACCCAACATTTTGAGAGAAATGTACTACTTTAAAATGTTATTAAAATAAGACTGATATAAAAATCACTTTTGACCCCAGATAAATACTTTACCCTTCATGTACCCAAAAATGCAGTCTGACCTATCATTAATGTTAGGAACGAGAGGGTAAAAATCATAGACACCAAGACCTAAGTATGAATTTAAGACTCTCCAACTTGTGAATACAATTGGTTTAAAAAGACATCAATACTACTGCATTTTTAAATTCCCTATGATCATGATAATGATTCCCTATGATAATGATAATGATAATGATAAACTATTAACACTTAAAAATAACTCATTTTCTTGGGAGTAGTACACAAAACAAAAGGCTAATCCTAATCATTTTAAGAGAACATTATTTATACTAAAAGTTCACTCATAACTAAAGAGAGTCTAAAACTAACTGAAGTACAGAGACACAAAGGAAATAATTTAAGTGCATCATGTACATTCAATGGACTGTTAATAGAAAACAAAGTTATACTAATAATTAGCTTACCCAATTCACTTACCTTCTTTTATTCTATTCATTTACTTTCATAAAAACTGGATTTTCATAAAATGATGCATAAAAAAGCCTATATACCCACTTACATTTACAGATCTTAACAATTTTTATTTCAGAAATTCTATCTCTATAGTCAATGAACTGAAATAAAACTAAAATATTCAAAGGATTTTCAGAAATTGCAAGACTTGCTCTGGGATGTTATATAAGCCTTATTTGTTAAAATTGCCATAGTTACTCCCACAAAAGAGCCATTAGTAAAGATACCTGTGCATGTACAAAACACTTTCAAATACGTCCACAATCTGGACATGACACATGCTTTTTGTTTGTTCATTTTTGAAAGGAATATCTAACAAGCATATCCACAATACTTACTTTCAATCAATAAGATGGGATATTCAAACGTAATATGGGTTTGATTATCTCTTAGTGAGAATAGATATGATCTTGCAAAGAAAGTGATTTTCAACAGAAATCCAGAAAGAGTTTATCCAATTTGTGTTTTACAGGAATAACGAGAGAGTAATATCTGTTTGGTAAAGTCGGTCCAAATCACTCCATGAGTGTATCTTAAGAGTATAACCAATTTAAGAAGTCAAATATATATTTTGTACTGACAATGATTTTATAGCAATAACTTACTACCTAATAATGTCTGTATCTTCTTACCTAACATACAATAAGAGCTGAAAGCAGTCTCTTTATCTAACTTAATGTTGTAAATGCTTTGATTATGATGACGTTATTATTAGACAAATAATATGTACAGATGGGTGGTTCCACTGAAATGACATGACAGAAGACTGATAAATAAAAACATTGCAACACAGTTAGCTCTTTTCAGCCTCACCCTGTCCACATTGGCAAGCAACATTGCAACAGCACACGCACACATATACACATACACACATGTTTGCACATGTATACACACATATACATGCATGCTAAATTCAGGGTTTATTGTACAAAAAAGTTCAAATAAAATATTAGTGATTAGGACAAATGATAATATGCCTTATTACAAAATAATACATAAACCATCACCACGCTTGTTACATTTTATCTGCCTCTCCACATGTGACCACTTAATTTATTTTTAATTAATTAATTGCCTTATTAATTAATTCATTTGTTTGGTGCAAATACTAGGGCTTGAACTCAGGACCTGGCTTTGTCCCAGTATTTATTTTTTGTTTCAGTTTTCTCAAGGCTAGCATTTTACTGCTTGTACCACAGCTCCATTTCTAGCTTTTGCTGGTTACCTTCAAATCAGAATCTAATGAACTTTTTATTCCTTGGTCTGCTTTCAAACCACAATCCACACATTTCATCTTTCTGATTAATTACTACTAAAGACATAAGCCATGAGTGTGGCTTCTACTTTTTCCTCTATAGGTATCTAATGCACATACTTAGATATTAATTTAAAAATGAGAGTATAGAAGCAAAGTGTACAGTGATGATACTGTCCTGTCAGAAATACAAGTTAGTAATGTAAATTTATTCTTAAGACCATACACAAAAAATACCAAGATATAGTGTAAGAGAACTCATCATTGAACATATGAGCGTTAAGAGTTTTCTAATAGATCCATTATTTATTGGTACCCAACATTAGAAAAATGCATGAGGCATTAGTAAAATAGAAGTCCTTTGCATGACTACATACATTCCTTGTTTTTTTAAAAGACATTTGCTTTCATCTAAAAAGTAGGCCTGTCTATAGTCTTCATGTGATGTTGATGATTGAAAGTGAGGAGGTCAAAATGTATTAGTAGTCCTTAACTATCAATTCACATTTTTTTCTTGGAGAATATAATGATCAAATCAGTAGTTCAGAATCAGCAAGCAATAGTTCAGAATCATGCTTCCAGTGCAAGTGGATCATGAGTAAGAAATCCTCAATGCCAATTTCCACAAAGTTTTGTCACAGATACCATCTCCCTGACTTCTCTAGCTGCTTTACTACCCTCCTATTCCTTCATTGTACAGGAAAAGCGTGATTCAACTGATTTCAGTCAGATCTGTTACTAGAATTATCAAGGATTTAGTTGATTTTCTGTAATTTGATCAAAGTTATGTCTCTTTATGTAGGCTACTAAAAATGTATTTACTAGCTTCAAGTAATTACATGAATTCTATTTTCATCTTTTTTAAAAAATAAAATTTTGTTTGCTCTATAAATTGATCAGAGGCATAGATTTTGTGGCTAGCTAGGTCACTGCACATCCTTCTCTCTCTCTCTCCCTTTCTTGGTTCTCATGGATTTTATGATTGTTCCATAATTATCCTAATTTATTTTGCTTTTATATTTTTGGTTGCATCATTTCACTTTTTGCTTTGCCATTTCCCAAATCATTTATATAGAAGGCATTAGATCCTATTTTCTCATTCCTAGAATAAGTTGCACATGAAGACATCACTGGTCCTCATTTTCAGTGTGTATGTTTGAATACGGAGGAACATCTTTACTCTGCTCTCCATAAATTCCCTACTCTCCAGTTAGAATAATTTCAAATAGTAAAATTAGAAAAAGAGAAAACAAATAATGGTGAATAAACAGATGCAGAAAATTCAATGAATATTTCTGACCAGTTCAAACAATATGAACTATTAGGGAAATACATGGACACCTCATTCTCACTGGCACTCAAAGTCTCTGGTTAGAAAATTCTTAAGAATATGAGGAACAACATGAAAAAGTAAGGAATGGTATCAACTGCAAGAAAAAAATGGAGAAGGATCCAAGCAAGTTTCTTCATTGGGCTGCCAAAAATATTCGGCTTACTACAGTGTGGAGACTTCTTTCCCAAAAGGCCACTCATGTGAATAGTAGGGATGACGATGAGTATACCCCTCTTCATCGAGAAGCCTACAGTGGACACTTAGGCATTGTCAGTGAGTTGGTGTCTCAAGTGGCACATGCAATAACTGTAGATGACTGGACACCCCTGCATAGTGCATGTACGTGGAATAATACCAGAGTGGCTTCTTTCCTACTTCATCATGATACAGATACCAATGCCCAAACTAAAGGCCTCTTGACACCCTCACATCTTGCTGCTGAGAATTGAGATAGCAAAGATACACTGGATCTCCTTCTTTTGAACCATTATATAAAACCAGGCCTGAAGAACAACATAGAAGAAACTGCATTTGATATTGCCAAAAAGATAAGTATGTATCATTACCTCTATGAAGATTTGGAAGGCTGCACAAATTGTTCACCTAAGTCCTAAGAGCAATATCTTTTTGTATTTTTTGGTCGGTCATGGAGCTTGAACCCTGGGCCTGGGAGCTATCCCTATGCTTTTCAGCTAAAGATGAGTGCTCTACCACTTGAGCCAGAGCTCCACTTCCAGTTTTCTAGTGGATTATTGGAGATAAGAGTACCACAGACTTTCCTTCCCAGGCTGGCTTTGAACCATGATCCTCAGATCTCAGCCTCCTGTGTAGCTAGGGTTTATAGGCATGAGCCACCAGTGCCTGGCAACACCAATATTTTACTGTAAAAATTCATGGATTCCGCAGAATTCTTCCAAGTGAATTGCCTGCATTGGATGTCAAAATGTATTAAATAGTTTTTGTATACATGTACAATGATTTCTTCAGGGTTTGTGATTTTTTAATCAGGAATAATTTTAACTTACCTGTTGAAATGAGTAGTACAGAAGATAAAATATTTCTGGTGCTTGCATGAAAATGTATATTTTAAAATATTCTATATTCTATGTTTGCATAATGTTCATAATTTATTTTATTTTCTCCTAGATATACTTTGAATTCTACATTATTTTATAATATATAGGTTCATTAACATGTCCTTTCCGATTGCATTCCATATAGAAACAGTTTTATTCCTTTTTTTTCTAGGTCTTAATATTATTTTTCTTTGGGATAAAATGACAATGTTGTCTAATTTGAAAATTTTTGTAAAGTTTATGTTATGTAAACGCCTATCTGAGGTGAAGATTTAATACACTGATGTCAAACTAAATTTAATTATATGAATTGTGTGTATTGTTATACTTGTAATTTTGTAATCAACTTTTTAATAACTGTTTTTCTTTTCTTGCATCTGAAGAATGAAAAATATGGAATACTTCTCAAATTTTCATATTAACCTTGTGCAAGTGCCATGTTAGTATCTGTATTGTAATTTGAGTATACATGCTGCTGAAGCATGTAGTATCCTCTAAATTATGTAGTTAATGAAGCAATCTTTATACAGGCTTATACCTATGGGTGCCTACTTGTAACAAGGAAACCTTATTGTTCCTAACAATGCTATCGGTCTTATTTCCCTAAAATTCTGTGAATAGTGGAAAAAATTATATTGATCAGTTGATTACTCACATTTGCAAATTTTTTTGTGAATGACTATCTTAAGTCTTTTGATTTGGAATTTGATCGTACTCTCAATTATTTATAGATAGGTCCAAAAGTGATGGCTTTTTCAAGTATTTATTTATCCAACTGAATTAGCTTTGTGGACCTAATGGATTCAAAGTAAGCGTTGCTTGAGAGCTACTTCTAAACTTCTTCAGCTGACATTTTCCCAAATGAGGTGTTACTGGCACAAATGTCTACCTGAGCCTTTACGCTTTTTCCATGTGGGAACAGACCAATCAGAACATCTTACCCTGACAGCATAGATTGTCTTACTGGAACAAAACTAATCTTGGTTACAAGGGATCATGGAGAGATGAACAGTTCAAACAGAACTGTTCAGACTAGAAGGTATTTTATCAAAATATAATTGTTTATTATACCTTCCATTTCAAAAGTAGCTAAAGCCAAGAAGGTGAAAAAATTGTTCGTATGCATGATTACTTAATGTCCTGGCCTGTCTACCATCCAACCAGGCAGGAACTTACACTACTGCCTTTTTATCACCAAATATTTTCAGAAGTCCATATATTTCTCCTCATTATTAGGCATTAAATTGATAATGTTTTAATCACAGTGTTTTCTATTGCCTCCATGCTGTAAATCTACAAATGGTAAAGTTTTAGGTCTAACTCTATCAAACACTGAGGTAGAGATAATGGAATAATACTTTAAAACAAAGTTGCCTTTGATACAGTAACTACAACAGAACAATGCAACACACGTGTCTTTTAATTATATTATATATAGTTATATATTTTATATTTATATGTGCTTATTTTATATTTCACACAGTGAAACTTACTGGAATTAGTTGATAATTGGACAAATAAATTGATACTTATTTATTCCAATAAATAGATTTGGAATATAAATAATTAGGTTTAAAATATATATTAGACTATAAAAAGTATCAATGCAATGTTTTTATAATAAACTTGTGATACATTGTAACTGTTCTTGGACTTCTGAATCCACATGGTAAAAAACAGTGTTTTCCTCTAATCTATAATGGATTTTACCCTGCTGCTCTGTTTACTGTTTTAACTCTCTTGTCCCAGGCTGTTTTTCTCCATATTTCTGAAGCATTCCTACTGATAATGCCCAAATTTTGCTAAGATGTCTAGAAAATATTATTCTTCTGCAGTAACCATGGGTCCTAGGATCCCAGGTCCCAGTTGCCTGCATCATCAGATAATAGGGGCAAGTCTTCCCACCAAGGCCCATGCAACATGTCAACACAAATAATTGAATACCCATCTCAATTTCTCATTTCCTACATTTCAGGGCCCCAATTCCTTGAGATGCAGGAATTAGCAGCAAGCAATTGTGAAATGCAAGGCAATTTAAAATGAAGGATGAGATCACAAAATTTGAGAGAAAGTACTGTAATTCAAACATTCAACTTACAGATGACCAACCCATATGAGTGAACAAGTTCACAAAGTGTCATAAGATTATTTTTAATACCCCACCCTATGATTAATGAAAGATTTTATTCCAATATAAATTGGCCAAAAAATAGTTCCTGCAAGGATAGATCCATAATTGATCTACCAAAGCCCAGAAAACTTGACTTAGAGGTCAAATGTAATTCAGAAAAAACATTTGAAGCACTAAGAAGTGCTTCAAAACACTGGGACTTCAGTACAACATGGTTCTGTGGTATAAAAATGTCACTCTCAAACCAATGATAATCTACATTGAATCTCCTAAAAGTGTATTCCTTTTCAAATAAACTTTTCAAAATCACATTCGCCAAAATAACATTTGACAAGTTGATTATACTTAGTGACATTACAAGTTTTTCAAGTGTAGGGAACAAGTTACAATAGAGTTGAATTATTTACACAACACTAATGCAAAACACGTTCAACCTTTCATTAAAGTGTAGAAATAGTACCACCCACAATTTGTGTTTTTCAGTAAGGGCCTTCCAGAAATGTGATAAATAGATCAGCTTCCTAAATTTCAAACCCAAACATTAGCTAATAAATTACATCATTTAATGTTACATTTTAAAAAGTCAAAAATAGTAGCCTTATCATATGTTATTTTATGTTTTCCCTCTGTCTAACATAGTAAGAAATATGACTTTAAGTCTTGAATATCGGTACTCTTCTGAGATATGACAAACATAATATCTGTCTTCTATTTCTATCATATTCCTCTCTAGGAATAAATTATATTTTCTTCTTTTTCCAAAACTTATAGGTAGTAGAAAATATTATTCCATGTAAAATAAAAGAATCTCACCATTGTACAAAGCCATTTATAAAAATTCGTAGTTAAGAATACATTCTAATCCATTTTTAACTTTCTTTTCGACTAAAGATTAATCTTCTAAATGAATGAGAATAAAATCATGTTTAGGTGCTTCACGTCTCCAGTCTTGCAAATTGTTGCTGCAGATGAATCAATTATGGAAATATAGGCTGACATAGTTCAAGAATATGCAGGATTGAAAGTCCATGGAATGTATATAAACCTTTCAAAGTATTAATACACAGTTTAACAGAATGACAATCAGGAAGTTGAAACCAGAGAGGAATTATAGTAAAGACATAGAATGAATGAATAATGAACAAGTGGCAAGTACAGTTAGAATACTCAATGTGCACATATGATAAAGGAAGTGGTAAATTGGAAATAAATCTTGGAGAACGGGTTCGTGAGGAATGACGGAAAGAGTGACTCTAATCTAGGAGCATTAGACAATTAGATGGATATATTTAATTGTAACACAATTGCACAACCTTTTAAAATTCAGTTAAAAAACACAACAAGAACAAAAGCACACAAAAATTACAACCTAACAACAATCTCTAGAGAGTATGAATATGAAATCTCAAAATTTTCATCAGTTAAAGTAGGGCTGTATTGGGAAAAGCAAACAAAGCTGTTCAAAATGGGAAGTTTGAGATAGGGGAGAAATTTGAACAGAATTAAATAGATTATCTAAGGTTATAAATCACCTACATCTGCTGCCAATAGTATCTTTCTTCTAAGAGTTTTCTGTCTAAACTGGGTAATCGAATCCTGAGACACACTTGGTAGCTTGTGAGGATAGAATAGAAGAAACAAGATCAAGAACCCATTACTCCACTGGAGAGAAAACAATCCTCTATATTTTCTCTAATCTCTCATCACTACTCTTTCTTCATATTTTAAGTCAATTGATTTTGAATTATATTTTTCCTTCTTTCTTCTGGCAAAGTAATTGGTCGTCAAAGTAATTCATTAAATATTATTTGCCCTTTGCTTCTTTCATGCTGTTTAATTGGCCAAGTGAGTCCATTAAACTTCCCTCTTGCATTTGGTTGCCATGAAACAACATATATGTTAATGAGGAGAAATCTAATGTAAAACAATGTCTCCAGAAAACTGTCCAAGAAGCTGTGATCACAAATATTTGGCTATATTTTTTCTTTTACCTTGAAAGACTTCTTGTGTCTAAAGTCAAAATTAAGTACTCCATCACATGTTGGTTCAATCAGAATTGTCTAACCTCAAAGATATATTTTGCTAACAAGATGTTTAGAGGAAACCAAAAAATACTACACTTTTATCTTCTCTCTTAAGATTCTCCTGAGATACCATATCAGGAACAGTTATTCCATGTAAAATTATTTCTATAGATTATTTTTTTCTTGGTATTGCATTTCTTCACCAAGTTGTATGGAGAAGAATAGAGTTAAATGACCCATACCTTGGAAGACAGTGTCTGTTACAAAAGGACAATGCTTCTATGTCCTACTTCTATGTCCTCTTCTTAGCTCTTGCCGGATTTCCAATTAATCACAGCTTCTTGGCTTCAGGTCTAGTGAACCTGAAGAGCCATACAGGCTCCACCACTGCTACATCTTCATTATTTCTCTTTTAAAACTCTTTAAGTTGCCTCATTTGGATGTGGAATGTATTTTCTTGTCTTCATTCAATCAGTTCTGCATTGTAGTGAGCTAAATGGTCTCTGTAAAATCACTTTAGGGAGTAAAAATACTAACACAATTTATATAAAAATGTTTTGACCTCCCTTCACTGCTGAAGACAATACACTTAGCTAAGGCTTCTAAGAAAACTTTTTTAATTAACATTTCCATTTGCTCAATTCTTTTCTGAACTTTTTGGCATATAAAATAACAGAAGTCTTCACTATCTGATATTAATAAGGATATTATTTTTTGTGAGTCACTTAGAAATGTGAAATCATTGGTTTGAAGTTATACAATCAAATTTTTTTCTGTGTTTCACTGCTTTACGTCCAAAGACATTGTGGAAAGTGTTACAAACAGAAATGTGTAATCCCAACACTTTCTTCCATTATGAAGGGCATTTTCTCCCTAAATATTTTGACTCAAATTATCTTTTTCAGAGAATAACTGCTTGGAAATTAAAGGTAAATTCACAAATTTTGAAGCCTCATTTTTTTAAGAACTTTGAATTTAAATTGCAATACAACCTTGTTTCAAACAGTGAGAATATAGTTCCTGGGTAAAGACAACTCCAAGGGAACCTACAGGACTTACAGCAAGGTTTCTGAGGTCAGATTGTTTAGTGTGAAAAAGAGCCATATTCATCCACATTTCTCCCTCTCTACTAAGTTTCCTTGGATTTCTTTGCATGAAAGCCTATTGTTCCAGGCAATTTTAAATTTTCTTAATAGGCTAAGTTGTTAAAATTTTGAACAATTAAAATTTACCTGTCATAACTTTAAAACTCTTGAAAATCCTTTATCAGAACCACGAATTCATCAATCTTAATTCCACCCTTACCATCAAAAAGTTAACATGCTGTTTTATGATATAGTATCCATGCAGCTATTATTTTCCAGTGGCTTTGTTATGCGTATATATAACCATATTAGCTGATGCTAAGCAAAATGAATTCAAATATATGGAACCAGATTTTTTTCATTTGTGGTTGTTGTTTTTGATGAACTATGTGATTTCTGATTTCTTTGGGTTTTTCCCCTATGGTTTATCCCTGCTGTATTTCATTTTGTATTGTGTATATATTTACCTTAATTAGCAAAGGGAAGAGGAAAAGCATAATGGTGAGACAAAGGACAAAAGGAAAACCAATGCAATAGCAATACTCACAAGACAATATGTTGGAAACGTACATTAAAACTTGTGAGGGGTGAAGGGGTGAAGTAAAACTGTGAGAAAAATGAGGGAGTGTTAACAAGTTTGAAAAGTTATGATTTAATTCCTTACAATTACTGTAACACCACTGTACATCACTTTGATAATAAAATTGAAAAAAATAAGCTGTATAAAATATACTTCACTGTATTGGCACAGTAAATAATATTCTTTATCTAGTAATATTTTAAAAATCAATACTATTTGGCATCTAATTTGAATTAATTACCCCTTCTTTATCAGCGGTTCATCAACTTGAATGTTATCCAACTAGAAAATATTTTCACAATATAATTGCCAAATTTTTCAAAAAAGAATAAATTTAGTACTTTCTCATTCTAAAACAGAAAACAGTTTAATGCTATGGAAACCCATAACTTTTAAAAGTAAGTAAGTTGTTAAGAGGACAGAATATATGTGTTCTTCAAAATTCGTATGACTAATAACTACTAATTTTTAAATTCGCAACATTCCTGAGAGATTCAAAACAGTACCTGTTTGCATGTTATGTAATTCTGCAATAGATGCATTTTCTAATGGGGTGTTACAGATTGAGAAGTCAACAGAAAAATAGCCACATTCTGGTAGAGGATAAGACTATGAAGCATGTGTAATAATTAATTCAAGAGTAAACAATTGTTTATCAGAGTAAGCTATTATTTCTATGACCATCAATCCCAAGATTTATGCCATAAAGTCATCCTAGCCCAACAGTTTCCAACTTGTAAGGGGCAACTTTAAATTTCTTAATTCACATCATGAATACCTTATCTCTATTTTGAAAAAATACTATACCTCTGCTAATGTGAGGCCCTCCTTGTTCTGAAAAGAACACCACAATAAAATGAACTGCATCATTTTTCCTCCACTGGTATTCTTGAGATCAGAACACATGCAAATATTATTTATATTTATACTTTTTTAACTATCATAGATATTCAGGATGCAAAGATAGGAAAATTATGGTTCAAAGCCCACCCAGGCAGGAAGGTTTCTTAGAATCTTATCTCCAAAAAACTTCTCCACAAAAGCCAGACTCAAGTGGCACTGAGGTTGAAGTGGTAGGGCACGAGCCTTGAGTAAAAACAGGCTCAGAGACACTGCCCAGGCCAAGAGTTCAAGCTCTAGGACGAACCCATAAAACAAAAACAAAACTGAAAACAAACCCCAAACCTAGCATTTTTCTTCATGTATACAGAGGCACGTAAATAAGGAAATGCCTTCCTGTATTACATATAGGTAGAAGAAAGTAGATGTCACACAATTACTCTGTTCATACCATATTAAAGAAAACCCTTAAAATATTGGTTTTTCTAAATTTATAAATTAATGTCATCCATTTGTTGGCAACTCTGCTGGATTATTCACATTAACATGGTATACATGAACTGGGTGAATTATCTATTAACTATGTTCTAATTATAACTCTCTTGAAAGAATATCTAGGCAAATAGAATGCCAGAATCATTTGTGAATTTTTCACTTAATCCCTCTACTTAAAAAGAATTTTGTAGTATCCTATAGACTATGAAATTACAAACAAAACCAAAAAATATATTTTAAATGTAAATTCTAATTTAACAAGGTCTACAAAGTCCTACATTAGGCAAACGTTACTATTTCTCCAGACTTAAGCTTTTGTAATCCTTCAACATTTATTTGGAATCCAACAGAATGAGGCTTTCTTACTTTTGCAAATTTTTGGATGGGAATCATGAGCTATTTTGCGTCTAGGAATGTTCTGTAATGATGAGAGCATTTAAAACACAAGTGAGGATATACATTAGTTGCATTCATTAGGAACCTTGACTTCTCAAAACATAATGACACAATTAGCCCAAGCTTCCAACTGTATATTCCTTTCTTGTTGTTTGGTTTGTTTTACTGAGACAAAATTATTCACGTGGTCCAGGGAAGGTATCCTTATGTATTTCCACTCTCTAATCTCCTGTCTGAGTGCAAGAATTCTAGGCTTGTAGCAAATTGCCCTGCCATAGTTTGTTTATATAATCTATAACAGACTAACAATTCTGAAATTCTCCTCTGATCTTATCCATTAGACTGACTGCTCAGACTGTTTATGTACTATTTTCAAAGATGTTTTAACATTTGACACAGGATATGAACATTTTCAGATGCATCTGCAGGGTTCCCTGATTCATTCCTCCATGGATCCTATACCATTAATAATGATTGTTTGACTCTCTTACAATCTCTGGTCCGTACCAATGTAATATTCTCAACTTCTGGGGGAAAGTTCAGGTGAGGGCTTGCTAATAATAAAAATTATCACTTGATTCTAATCTTACTCAAGACCTATTTTCTATTGTTTTCTATGTTTTCTACGTATTCTGAGAGCTGTTTCATTTGTGTATTTTTGTGTGCACCTATAAGTGCCTCTGTGTGTATGTGTATGATTGTACGTATGTATGCAAAAACCTAAAGCTGTTATTCAGCAATCTTGCTCGTGAGTGGTATTCCAGCTTTTGCCTGGTTAATTATAGGTAGTGTCGCAAAGCCTATATTGTCCAAGCTGGATGCAAATTGAACTTCCCAGACTCCTTTACATTCTTAGGTTTTATTTTTCCAGGAGTAACAACTTTTAAACTTCAAACACTTTTGTGAGTGTAAAGTCTAACCTGTAGCCCAGATTTTTAACTTGAGAATTCATGTAAAGATAGATGAACATTATACATTACATATCCTGAGTGTACACTGTTAGAAATGTGATCATAAACTCAGTTGTTTTGAGATCTGAGGATTGGGTTTAAAGCCAGCATGGGTAGGAAAGTCCTGGAGACTCATTTCTCCAATAATTACCAGAAAACTGGAAGTAGTACTGTGGCTCAAGTAGAAGAGCACTAGCCTTGAGCTGCATTTCGGAGGGACAGCAACCTGTCCCATATTTCAAGTGCCACGAACAAAAAAAAAAAGAATATAAGAAAAGGAAAAAAAAAATGTGATCATAGCCACCAGGTTCATTGCTAGTATAATTCCTGTTCTCCTAAGATGGACTCTTTTTTTCCAGTTAAATCTATTCTCCCATATCTGACTTGCGTTGGAAACCGAATCATTCTTCCATTTTCCTTTTTGCACATTTAGGTGAATAGCAAGCGTGATTTAGAAAAGGAGTGGCCTCATGCTTCATGTTCCACTTAGCAATAATGCTTTCTCTATATCACTCCCATAAATCTACATACTGGACTTGGCTTTATTGTATCAATGTTATCGTTATCTTATTTTTAGAGTCTTCTATATTGTAGTGAACACTTATATATAAACACAGAACTTCTTTTTCTCCTATAATTGCTATTGTTTCTCTTAGTGTTAACTCATGTACACTTGGGAAATTAATACACAGCATATAGACTCACAAAAAATGATCTGAGGACCTTCTTCCCATTTAAAATTCACCTTAATTTACAGAGCACATAAGAAGTTTGAACAAAATGTTCTCATGGATAAAGTATTTATAAGCAATTTAAATTTCATTTCTCTTCACTAAGTTGGCTCTGAAACACGTGTTACCTCATGTCCAAAAGTGTCCTTGTGCTATTTCAATGAAGCAAGAAAACATTCATATTTTTCCTGGAGCAGCATCAAAGTTTGTTACTGGAAGAAAATGGAAGTAACTTTTAATGGATGTGGAAACTGATCCCAGGAGAGAGATTGAACATAGAGAAATGACAAAGTTGAAGTTATCTATTGCTTTGTACAAGAAAAGAATCCAAGGCTTGAAGGAAACTATGTCTCTGACTTTTTTGAGTGTGTCCTTTACTCATGTAAAACTTGTCTGTAAACTTCCGGTTGAGAGTATTATAAAAGGAAACAATATACCATTTAAAGGCCAGCATAGAACAAAAGAAAGTAACTTTGTTTTAAAAGTGTTCTATTGCAAAGAAGCAAAATATGGAGGTTTTAAAGTGTCTTATGGATGGATGTTTCACTCCTGAGATGATTCTCTTGTTGCAGGAATCAGTTATCAATTCCTTTATTCTGGTCCTGTGTTTTCCATAACAATAAGGACTCCAGAAAAGCAGGATCCAGTGAGTATGATCAGCAAAAGCAGCCTCTTCTCAGATCACCATTATTTTAAGGAGAGTCCCAAAGAAACACCCAGGGTTTGTTTTGTTTTCTTGTTTGTTTAGTTTGTGCTTGTTCTAGGGCTTGAACTTAGAGACTGGCCCCTGTCCCTGAACAGTTGTCTTTCTTTCCCACCTGGCCCAAAGCTACTAATCTACTGCTTGAGCCAAAACTCCACTTCTGGCTTTTTTGGTATTTAATTACAGATAAGAGTTTGACAGACTCTCTTGCCTGGGTTGGCTTTGAACTAAGACAGTAAGAAAGCTAAGTGACATCAACTGTATGGACTTCTCTTTTGAACCAAGAAACATGAGATGAAGTTTATTATATAGCTAATATCTGACCATTTTTAAAGAAGAGAAATGTTTAGCAAGAAGCCATAACAAATAACTCAGCCAAAGTAGGTGCACTACTAAATCATTTGGGAAGATTACTATTGACTTTACATTCCTTTGGGGGAAACTTAAAGCCATATTTGCACTTTTTTGTTGGTTGTGGGGATTGAACATTGATCCTGGGCACTGTCTCTCAGCTCTTCAGCTCAACTGAGCACTCTACCACTTTAGCTATAACACAATTTCCGGGTTTTGGGGGTTAATTGAAGATAAGTGTTTCATGGACTTTCCTGAGCAGGCTGGCTTTGAACCAAAATCCTCTGGTCTCAACCTCCTGAGTAGCTAGGATTAGAGGCATGAGCCACTAGCACCCGGCTCATATTTGCATTTATGTACACCTAATGTCACTATGTAGACAAAGAATGGAAATCTGAACCAAATGATGTGACATTGCAGCTTTTCAGAATAATTGAGGTAGCAATAAATATGTCCTCCTTTCCCATTTTGTTACATTAATGACTCATGAGCTATGGGACTCTTATACTAGCATCCCCTTTCATCTTTGTAGGTGTATTTAGTATCAGAAAATGTTCATAGAGAAATATAGAAAGACAGATTTTTAGAAAGCAAAGGAGATCAGGTATGAAAGAACAGCATAGAAGGAGATACATTTATCACACAGAGATTAAGAACTAACCTAGGATATTTTGAATGCTAAAGGCAATGAGGAATAAACCTAGGTGATAACTAGTTTTTCAATAACCAAAAATAGTTCCCTAGAACGCTTTCTGCTATACCTTAGTTACTATTATTTTTCTTTCCATCTGGAGTTATTCCTTCTCTTCTGTCACAACTGTTAATTAGCCTCTGCCTTTTTGGTGTGATGACTTGCCAAAAGAGTTTCCAAATCTCACTTAGACTACCCTTCTCATTGTGATTAGCAGTGACCACACTCAAAAGCCTGGAATCTTTGAATTTCCAGAAATAATCACCTAACATCTAAGCACATTCCTGGCATTAATTGATATGACCTAATGAACAAAATATTTTTTCAACACAGTATCCTAACACAGGTAAAGTACATTAATTAGGGACTATTGTCAGGTATCAGTATGGAAGGAGCAATTATACATTCCAAGTATGGGTTCTTTATTTTTCATTTACTAATTAAATGTTCATTGTTGTTGTTGTTGCTGTTGTTGTTTTGGCAGTCCTGGAGCTGACACTCAGCGCTTGGGAATTATTCCTCAGCTTTTCTTTTTTATCTCAAGGCTAACCCTCCACCATTTGAGGCACAGGACCACTTCCAGTGTTTCCTTTGCTATTTATGAGGAATTGAACCCAGGGTTTCATGCATGTGAGGCAATCACCATACCATGAAGCCACATTCCCAGAACCCTAAATGACTTTCTTAAGATGCATTACCTTTTCATTCTGTAACTATGTATCATAATTTTAACCAGAAAATTTTTGCTAGAAAAGAGCATTGTCCACAGTACGGAGTCCAGGAAGGCTAGATGGACAATGGATAACTGTCACCTTGTAGACAGGGCACAGAGGGACTTACCTCATGGAGCTGGTACAATAGACTGAGTGAGACAGCTCCTGACCCACAGCCTACCTCCAGAATGAGAGGGCCACCTTGGTTCCAACCACATGGGGATGCTGGGTCACCTCCTCCAGCACGCATTGAATCAGTTCCTGAGAGTGAAAGAGAAAGAAAGAAGGTCAGAATTACACTTAAGCCTGGTGCTGGTGGCTCAGGCCTATAAGCTGAAGTACAATTGAGGCTGAGATATGAAGATCGTGGTTTATAGCCAGCCCAGGAAGGAACACCTGTGAGACATTTATCTCCAAAGAACCACCAGAAAATTGGAAGAGGTGCCGTGACTCACGTGGTAGAGTGCTAGCTTTGAGCTGAGGAGCTCAGGGAGCTGCCCCGGGCCCAAAGTTCAAGCTCCGTGACTGAAAAGAAGTGGACTTCCCACCACAAGAAGTGGACTGAATAGCACTCATTGTCCTAGGAAGGATGGCAGAGAAGTGAGGCCGAGCTTCCTGTCAGCTGGAAGTTATTAGTAGTTCACCCGGCTCCTCTGTGCATCAGTTTCCCCAGCTTCATAACTGAACAAAGTGAAGGATCCCGTTACTCATGGGGATAGGTTAATAAAGAAAGAGAGCCATGTTTTGTTTCACAATCCCTTACCTGTTGCACCATTAATAACACACACCATCAGATATCTTTCCAGGTATCTTCCTAACATATGCTCACAGAATTGCCAAGAACAGTATCAGATGGTCCCTCCCTCTGTGCCTGTCCCTGCTCCAGAGATCCCTCTGTATTAATCCCTTGTTTCCTCACAACTGTCACATGAGGAGATTGAAGTCGAATAGTCAAGGTCCAACCCAGAGCTTCACCTCTGGTCAAGAATCGGCTGCCATGGACTGAGTTTGGGACAATCCATCTAAACCAATGACTGTGCGTGGCGCTATATGTCTACCATCCCAACTACAGAAGACCGGGCCTAGTGGTTCATGCCTGTCACAGATAGGAGGACCATGATCCGGCCCAGCCTGAGCATATATTAATTCTCCATCTCAGAAATGCCCAAGACAGAAGAGCTTGACTCGCATGGTAGAAGACCTGACTGGCAAGCCTAAGGCCTTGAGGTCAAACCCTAATATACCATAAAGAACCAGAGTCCCAGTGCCAGATGCTCATGCCTATAATCCTAGGTACTCAGGAGGCTGAGATCTGAAGATCATAGCTCAACATTTAAAATAGGGCTGGCCTCGCCCATCAGACATCATGATGAGAAGGCCCAGAGTCTGACCTATGCTGTTGAGCTCCATATTAGCATAACTCATATCCTCACTAAGTGTTGGCCTTGCTCTCTGTCCCCCTAGGAAGCTATCCCCTGCAGGCCGCACTCCCAGGTCCTCCCATGCTTGCACTGCCACCAACCAGGCCCAAGGGAGTACTCAGCTCCATTGCACACAGATCTCTTGTTCTTGTAATTTAAGTGTGCTGTGTCCCCTTCATGCCTCTCACCATTCCAGGCCCCCAGACCTCAGCTGTGAAGCCCATACATGCCCCAAAGATAGCAGGTAGAAGTTACCAAAACATTCAGCCTCCTTTTTACAACCCACTTCTACACACACACACATACACACACCCGCGCGCGCACACACACACACACACACACACACACACACACACATCCAGACCGGTGACAGAAGTCTCATCCATGCAGCACCTGCAATTTGCCAACTCATTACTCACCTGAGCACAGTCAGGCTGTACAAGGAAAAAGATGATCTCTCTCTCTCTCTCTGTCCCTCTCTCTGTCTCTCTGTGTCTCTTTGTCTTCAGGTGAAAGATTGACCGAGCACAGAAGACAAGGGCTCACACAGCAAGGGTGTCTATCTTCTGTATCCAACATCTCCCATCTCCAGAAAAAAAGGAATAGACCCCAGAAGGCAGGTGTAGACATGCTGCTCCCCACCTCTGATTAAAGCCACTGGGTTCCCACCAGGGAGAGGAAGGGCGCTGATGTGAGGCTGTGTGGTTCCCACTGCTCCAGGCCAGAGGATCTGTGGCACCCACTCTTCACCCAACCCTGCATCTCCCTGTATCCTGGGACACTAGCCGCTGGGAATGGTGGTGGGATACTCGGGTCAACACCTACCCCCACCCCTGGGGCACATTTGTGTCAGTGTGTGGGCCAGACTGTGGGGCACAGGGGAGGCGTGGTTCCAGGTCGGAGGTGAGGGGGATATGGAGTAGCAGGGTGCGGGGCTCACATGTGTTGCTGGCAGAAGTTGTTGGAAACTGCTCAAGGTGGGGCAAGCAGCAATGGCAGAGGCATGACAGACACTCAGGCCCTGAGCAGAGAACAGGGCAGCCAGGACCAGGTCAGAGCCACAAGCTAGCTCGTGGCACACCATTACACCATTGCCTGAGGAATCCATGGGTCTGAACCTATAAGCACCAGGTTTGAAATGCTGCTCCATGGGGAAGGGGGGAGGGGCAGGGGCGCAGGCGGGCACATGGTGGGCCTGAGGAAGGCCTCTCTTCCTAGGTCTGGAGTCTCTTGGTCACCACTCAGCCATCTCTACCTTCCTCAACTGCTGGTAGTGTTGTCAACAAACAGAGGGAATCACAGTGCTACTGGGCAGCATGGAATGTGGGCGTGGCCACTATTCTTGTATCCCATTGGTCAGAAAGAACAATGAAACAATGGGGGTGTGGCTGGAATCCTGTGATGCAGGCAGAATGGGCGGAGTCAATATGACAGCACCCCCTTTCCCCAGAACTCTGTCCAAGCCAGTTGGGGACAAGAGAGTGACCTGCTTTAGCAGGATGGCTGCACAGATTATTGTGTATGTCTGTTTGTTCCCAGACCTTGAACTTAGGATCTGGGCACAATCTGTGAGTTGCTTTTGATCAAGGCTAGCTCTCCACCACTAGAGTCACACGGCTTTACTTCTGGCTTTCTTGGCACAAGTTGGACAGGAGTCTCAAGGACTTTCCTGCCTAGGGTGACTTTGACCATGATCCTCCTTTCACAGCCTTGTAAGCTTTAAGGAGGACTGCTGAGAGCCACTGATGCCTGGCTAATCATTGGTTTTGCTGATGTTCTTGGACAGACCTGTGAGTTACATACCTCAGATTTAAGTGGTAGGAACTGGAGCCCACAGTTTGAATCCTGGTCTGACACCAACAAATGGCAGGAGATCCTATGAAACTCATTTCTATTCATATGATTACCAAAGGAATATGATGTTTGTCATGATTAAATGGGCACTACTTGAATGATTCAATGATAAAATTATACACAATTACATTATAGGACACTGGTTGATATTAATTAATACTTTATGAAGCATTTAAACAATCACATTCATTAAATGGAGGCCAAATGAAATACCTACGAATTGGGCATCATATATCATGGAGGTGCCATTTTTTTTCTGCCAGGACTGGGATTTGAACTCATGGTCTAGGTAACCCTGCTGTTTCACTATCTGGGACGGGGAAGCTTGCCTCCTTGAATTCAAGAAATTCAAGTCTGTTCCTTTGGCCTGAAATCGATGTCCACCACTAGAAAACATCCTTTTTGTGTATATTTTAAATATATGATTTATATTTATATACATACGTTGATTCCATATTGCATTCAGTGTAGTTATTAATTTTATTTTTTGTTTTATTCATGTATTGACTACTCATTTTATTGACTGTTATGACACGTAGAACAGTGATTACATTGATTACATAGGATATAGGTTTGCATATGTATTGCACGTCCTTCCTGACACTAACGACTTTCACAGAGAAGGAAAACATGTGTCACCATCAGCTTCTTACTACACGATTCATTTTTTGGGAGTACTGGCATCTGAACTCACAGCCTACAAGACCCAATTCATGAATGAGTGAGTGTCAGCCTGCCATCATGTGGCAAATTGAGCTGACAGGCAGTTACGAGTACCTGAGATTGAGCCCCAGCGGTTGACAAAATAAGAACAGATTGACATGCAGTTGGTAGTACACTAATAAATATATATCTTTATAGAGTGCCAGAGATGTCTATACATTATTCACTTATGTAGACTACATTCTTACCAATTCAGGGGTATTTATAATGCTACATGTAATTAATGTTATTGTTTCAATTCTTATCAAACAATTAAGTAAATCAATCAATATCCTGAAATTATTGCATTCTGTAAGTAATAGTATTCTTTTAATGCTTCATAAATATTAAATAAAATCAGTCTCCTGAAATGATGCTGTCTAATTTTATAGGAGCATCATTCACCATCAACTCATTCAACTGTGACATTGATAATATTACCTTGTTATTCCCATGGATGGGAACGAATCTCTTAGTATCTCCTGCCATTGATTGGTGTCAGGACTGGGATTCGAAATCGGGGCCTACATTGCCATGTTGACCTATGACTTCCTCAATGGTCTGAAACCTTCAGCAATGCAAGGTGAAGTACCCTTTGCAACAGTGTCATTCAGACCCAGGAGGGTCACCGTGCAAAGGAAGAAAACATAAAAAGGCCATCTCACTGCATTTTTTTTGTACATTTTTGCCACACAAGACCTGGGGGTCTAGGATTCCAGGATCTACTGTGGGTCCAATGGCTGTACCCCAGCATAGAGTGATCAAAGCTGAGGCAGTTACCACAAACTGAGTTCAAGCCCCCTGCTGAGCAAAAAATAATTAAAAGAGGTTAGCTCCCTGGCTTGCAATTCAACCCCTTTATTCTGCCAGGCTTTGGATTTGAACTCAGAATCTGGGTAAATCTGCAGCACTGCGGAAGAAGGGGGAAGCTCACTGTATTTGAAGATAAGAAAGTCAGGCCTGTACTGTAAGCCAAAATTCAAGCCCTAGCCTTGGAAAACATGCTATTTATATACTTCGTAAATACATGATTTGTACTTACCTATGGATGTTCAGTCCATACACGTTTGGTGTGGCTGTTCCTTGAGTTTTTGTTTTATTTATTTATTTACCATTGATTTTACTATGATGACACTCATTCCCTTTATTACATTGATGACATCCTATCACATGGAATCTAAATTTGTAGACGTGTTCTCCATCATGCCTGACACCTAGGACTCTCAGGGAAAAGGAAAAAAGTTTCACACTTGGCTTCTAACTAAGCTGACATGGATAACAACCTATTCGAATGGCTATAGAGTTGTCTATATAGAATTCTCCATCCTCGCTGAGACCCAGGATTTTCACATCACAGGAAAACAGGTGGATCGATTGGCTTCTCAAATCAAGGTGAATCTTTTGTCAGTGCTGGGATTTGAACTCAAGGTCTAGCAAGCCCAATTGGTGAATGGGTCATAGTGAACACAGCAGCCTGTGAGGCACTAAGGAGGTAGGCCGTTCCCAGGACCTGAGATGAAGCCCTGGTGGGCGCCAATATAGTCATAAATTCATCATTTAAACCGAAGATCTATATTTCCATACATGGATGGGCAGCATCTTGCATTCGGTGTAGTCATTCTCTTTATTTTGTGTCATATTCATTGATGTACTGTGTATTTTCTTGAGTATAGGATAATAGATATAACTGTGGTGACCTGGATGACAACCTATTCCCTTGAGTATAGAGTTGCCTATGCATTCTCCATCCTAGCTGAGACCCAGGACTTGCACGACACAGGAAAACTGGTGCAATGACTTGCTTCTCACATCAGGGTGAATTGTGGCAGTGCTGGGATTTGAACTTTGGGCCTAGGAGGCCCAACTGCCCAATGGGTCCACGTGATCACACCAGACTGTGAGCCACTAAGAGCTGGTTGGTTCCCAAGAACAGATATCGAGCACCAGGGGGGCCACAATTGTCCAGAATGCATCATTTAAACATGGGATGTATATTCAAATCCGTGTGTGGACTGTATTGTGCATTTAGTGTAGTTATTCTAATTTGTATTCTATTCATGGATGTATTGTGTATTTTCTTCAGTGTATGATGACAGGTATAACTGGGCTCACATGATAACAACCTATTCCCATGGCCACAGGTTGGCCCATGCATTCTTAATCCTATCTGAGACCCAGGACTTGCAGAGGAAATGAACACATGTGCAACAATTGGCTTCTGACATCAGGATGCATATTTTGGCACTGCTGGGATTTGAACTAGGGGATGAGCAGACCCAATTGACGAATGGGTTTATGTGAGCACACCAGCCTGTGAGTCACTAAGGAGTAAGGTTGTTCCCAGGACCTGAGATAGACCCCCAGGTGGGGATGTCAGGGGAGGGCACACAACAGTCATCTATTCATATGTTGAAGGTAGTATGCAAATAAGTACACATTTGTATAGAGTAGGAGAGATGATAATCTGTGATGGAATCCAATCTACCATGTGTCTACTGATTCTTGGATCTTTCCAGATGCCTTCATTTCATGACTGTGATGATTATTGTCATGCTTAATCAACACTGCTTTACAAATAAGCGAAACCCCATGAGTCTTGCCTATCATTTCCTAGTCACATCATGCATGAACTACTCATTCGATGAGATCGATCGAATTTCATGACTTTTCCTGGTCGAGAAACCAGTGTCTCAGGATTTCCCGCCATTGCTTTCTCATGGGGGTGGGCTGAATTCAATCTTCAGGCAGGGAAACCATACTCCTTGTATAGATTTTAAAGATAGGATTTATACTTCCACACCGATATTCAGTAGATACCGTGTTTAGTGTGTTAGGATTTATACTTCCATACAGATGTTCAGTCCATATCATGTTTAGTGTGGTTATTCGGTATATTTTTTTTTATTCATTTATTTATGATTTATTTTATTGACTTTGATGACACCTATAACATTTATTACATTGTTTACATCATATCACATACCATCTAGATTTGTAGATGTGTTCTCCATCATGCCTGACACCCCGGACTCTCCCAGAAAAGGAAAACATGTGTAACACTTGGCTTCTTACTCAAAGATTAAATTTTTGGCCGTGCTGAGATCTGAACTCAAGGCCTAGCAGGCCCAATTCATGATTGGGTGATTGTGAGCACGGAAGCCTCTAGCAAGTTGGTTCCCAGTCACTGAGATCAAGCCCCAAGTTTGGCCAAAACAGCAAAACATAGATAGGCAGAGGGTGGCATACAAATAAATAAATATTGTTAAAGACTTCCAGAGCTGTCTATCTATGACTGAATGGCATCTACTACGTTTCTACCAACTCTTAGGTATTTATTATATCTCCATTGAAACAATATTATTCTTTTCATGCTTAATAAACAATTAAGGTCAATCAGCATCCTAGGATTATTGCATCCAATTTTAGACTTGACAAATGCATGAACTACTCTTTCAATCTGTATTCTTATGCATAGGAATGAGTCTCTTGTGATCTCCTGCCATTGGTAAGTGTAAGGATTAGGATTTGAACCCAGGGCCTATGTTGACATGTTGGTTTATGGCTTCCCTGATAGCCTGCCAGCCATCAGCAATGGCAGGCCAAATGGCAGGCCAGGTCTACTTTGAAACCATATCATTCAGACCCAGGGTGGTCAGCAAGCAAAGAAAAAATTTTAAAACCCTGAGCCCTCTACAGCTCCCCACATTTTGTGCTGTTCTGCTTTTTTTTCCTTCCAGCAAGCCATCTGGGCCTAGGGTCCCAGGATCAACTTTGGGTCCCGAGGCTGCACGAAGCTGAGTCAGAGTTGCCATGACCTGAGTTCAAGCCCCGTGGTTGCAAAATTACTTAACTAATTAATTCATTAACTAACTAACTAATGAAATTGAAATAATAAAGCTCTTTGGTTTGGTATTTCTGCCAGTTTTCTTTCCTAGTCTGGGATTAGAACTCAGAGTCTTGAAGAATCCATAGAAATGTGACGGAAAGCGCAGAGTTGCCATTACTTGAGTTCAAACCCCATGCCAAGCCAAAAATAAATAAGTAAGTCACTGACCTCAGCAGGGAAGTTAGTTGTGAAGATGGGAGGTAAGGGATGGTAGGAAAAACAAACGAGGAGGCAACAATGCTCAAATGTACTCATTACCTTGGTCATGTAACTGTGACCCCTCTGTACAATTTTTTTTTTTGGTCCAGTCGTGGGGCCTGAACGCTGGGCCTGGGCGCTGTCCCTCAGCTCTTCAGCTCAAGGCTAGCACTCTACCATGAGACACAGCGCCACTTCTGGCTTTTTTTTCTTATGTGGTGCTGAGGAATCGAACCCAGGGCCTCAAGCATGCAAGGCAAGTGCTCTACCACTGAGCCACCTTCTCAGCCCCTCTGTACAAATTTTTAAAGTATAAAACGTAAAACAATATTATGTAGTGCTCAAGAAGCACTTTGGGGGTAAGGGATGGATGTCTGAATAGCTGTACAAAATTCTACACTGATTTCTTTCAGTGTTCAGTATGGAACTTAATAAACAAAACTGTTTCTGTTACAAATATTAAGTCACTTTCTTGGAACTGGGGCCAGTATTTCTGCCATTGCTGGGATTTGAGCTCACTGTCCAAGTTACTCTTTTGCACCTTGGGTGAAGGCTACGCTCCCTGTCCTTGAGGAAAAGATTTTCAAGCTAGAGTTTCCAGGGCCTGAATTAAGGCCCTGCAATAGGAAAAATATCTGTATACATGTGTAATATAAGCTATGTAGGTACATATGTATGTTTATTTCATATTATGATTATTATTATTGATTTTGTATTTAATTTTTATTTTATTCATTTTATTGTTTATTGTATTTAGTATTGTTATACACATAATATTTATTATGTTGTGTACATATATTATAAAATTATACACAATAATTCAGTACATTGAATCATTTTCAATAATACTTTATTAAGTGTTGAAACATGATATATAATTAAATGGAGGCATTTGTCAAGTAATCACATGGTTAGAGTCTGTCCTATAGGGATTTGTTTAGATGATTTATACTCAGAAGCCTTTTCTTGTGGATAGGCAAGTTCAGCGATAAAATTGTAAGGTTGGGCTGGGAATGTGGCTTAGTGGTAGAGAGCTTGCTCAGCATGCATGAATACCAGGATTTGAATACTCAGTGCCATATACTCAGAAAAAGCCAGAAAGTGTGGTGTGGCTTAAGTGGTAGAGTGCTAGCCTTGAGAAAAAAGAAGCTCACAGACAGTACCCAGGCCCTAATTTCAAGCCCCAGGTCTGTCAAAACAATACGCCAGTTTCCAGTGGCTCTGGAAACCTACTTTCTCAGAAGGCTGAGATCTGAAGATCACAGTTTGAAGACAGCCTAGGTAAGGAAAGCCTGTTAGACTCTTACCTCCAATGAACCATCAAAAAAAAACCACATGTGGCACTGTGGATCAAGTGGTAGAGTGTTTGCCTTGAGCTGAAGGGCTCAGGGACAGCACCCAGGCTTCAGTTTGAGACACACAACTGGAAAAAAGAGTGAGGGTTAATCAAAGTAATTTTCCTATTTGCTATTTATGAGAATATTTTTTGGAAAATGTATGCTGATGTACACAGAATTGGAGTCAGACCTCAAGATTCAATTGTAGCACATCCATAAGCCCAGCCTCTCAGACTCTAGCATTATAAACTTGTGTCCTACAGGGTTCTGAAAGGCACACAGTTGAAAGGCTTAATATGTTCCCCAAGCCGTTTGTGATAAGCAGTTAACTTGTCTTGTCAATGTCATTACAGTTCTGACCATAGCAGAGAACCAATAGCTCATGCCCATCACGCTAGCTCAGGAGGCTGAGGTCTCTATCACTGCATGAAACTAGCAAAGGCAGGGAAGTCTAGGACACTCTGACTTCCTGTTCTGAAAGGTCAGATGCTCAAGAAATTCCTGTGCTTCCCTTGGTGATGAGAAGTTACTTGCACTATAAATGTTCTTGGAGTTCTTGAGCTACAGAAGAAGGAAAGAAATATTATTGACCCATCTGGGATTCAAATGAAGTTCTCAGAATCCAAGCCCTAGCTCTGTTAGCAGGAAGAACTCCAGTGTAACACTGTATTTGAAGGACAGAAAACAGTTTCAAATGCAAGGCTAGGTGCAGAGAACTAGGCCTGCAGGATTAGGAGGCAGAATATACACACTCAACAAGGAAGTGAGCTGCGAAACCATTTCATTCATTCCAGGCACAGCCAGCAATGGGGGAAACCTGAAACATTTGATAGAGTTATAGCAGGGTCAGGCTTTTCTCAGCCTCTTCAAATGATGACTAATTAACCTTCCTCCCTCAGGTGAAGGGAGCTTCAGGCTATCTTTAAGTTACCAATAGAGAGCCAGTTTACTGGGGGAGAGGGGAGGAACAGAGTAAAAAACCCTGCTCTCTGGTCTTAGGGAGTGGGTTTTTGACTCTCCATTTGTCACATTTGAAGGTCCTTCAATCTCTACCAATCCATTATCCTTACTTCATGCTCCACATCATTAATGCAAATCCCCAGTCCAAGGAGGGGCAGGGCCATTTCTCTTCTGTCTCCAAGCACCTGAGTTAGAACCTGGCTCTGCCATCTTGACTCTAGGGTTCTTGGCTGCCTGAGAAGTGGGACAGAGACAGTCATCCTGCTCTGCGATTGTGTGAAGGCGATGCTGGTGTCCTGGCACACTGCAGAAAGCTTCATGATTGGGAAGTGTTCCCTTCTTTCCTTCTGACTTCAAAATCAGATTCGTCTATCAATATTCTTTCTTTCTTTCTTTTCTTCCTTCTTTCCTTCAGTCTTTTCTTCCTTCTTTCCTTCAGTCTTTCCTTCCTTCCTTCCTTCCTTCCTTCCTTCCTTCCTTCCTTCCTTTCTTTCTTTCTTTCTTTCTTTCTTTCTTTCTTTCTTTCTTTCTTTCTTTCTTTCTTTCTTTCTTTCTTTCTTTCTTTCTTTCTTTCTTTCTTTCTTTCTTTCTTTCTTTCTTTCTTTCTTTCTTTCTTTCTTTCTTTCTTTCTCTCTCTCTCTCTCTCTTTCTTTCTCTTTATTTCTTTCTATCTCTCTACCTACCTTCCTACCTAGGTAGCTATCTCTTTGACAGTTGTTGGGTTGAACTCAAAGCTTGGGCACTGTCTCTACCACTCTGCTACTTGAGCAACAGCACATATTGTGGCTTTGTCTGTGTACTGGTGCCTGCGGAATCGAACCCAGGGCTTCTTGCATGCTAGGCAAGCATTCTCTCATTAATCTTTATTCCCAGTCACTTCATTTTTTCCTTAATAGCAATTTTTACATAAGTATGCTAGCATTTTATGTTCTCAAGTTTATTTTTCTGAATACCGGTTACTTCTAAGAAACCTGATCTTCTCTTCCCCTGCCTGATTTGTGATTGTTCCTGAATTGCCCTCATGATAAAATGTAAATAAAGGCTGCTGAGAGCTTCAGTGTGCATCATATAAAGACACAGGCCTAGAACCCTGTAAGAGAAAAAGCAATGGGCCTGAAATGAAGAGAATGATGCAGTATGCACAACTAGCATATCTGAAAAATAAACCAGTAAATAATAGCAGAGTTTGCACTATGGGAGGTAATATACATACACACATAAGTAGGTAGGGCACTGATATATAAACTTGACCTTCCCTTTTTGAATTTTCTTGTGGCCATCCCAGGGCTTAAACTAAGGGACTGATGTGTTCCTGAGCTGCTTTGCTAAAGGCTGAAGCTCTACCTCCACCACAGCTACACTTCCTGCCAGCTGGTAGTTAATTGGACATAAGCAATTCCCAGGCTTTCCTGCCTGTTCTGGATTGTATCTCCTGCTCAGTTTTCTCTCTCAAAGCTGGAGCTCTACCCTCTGGGCCACTTCTCCACTTCTGGTTCTCTTGTGGTTTACTGGAGAAAATAGTCTCAGAGACTTTTCTGCTCGGCTGGCTTGAATGGCGTTCTCCTGAGGAGGCTTCAAGTGGTTTCCTCAGGGATTCACCGAGGATCCGCTCCACACAAACCCTTAGTCTAAATCTCTAGGAGTACTAGAGAAAAATGGAAACATTGTTATACCCCAGTTGCAGAACCCCCACCAAAAAGACCACTGAGAGTCAGACTTTACAGCTGTTTTAAGGTTTTATATAAACGGGCTGCAGCTAGGGCCTTGTCCTACACTCTAAACAGCAGCACCTAGGAGGAGAGCCCCAAGGTAAAGATTTGCAGGGTTTATAAAGGCACACAACTAACCAGGTGTATGGATTGCCACCATGTGATGCTCAGCTAGAAACAAGGAACAAGTGGTCACTGCCTCACAACTTTAACCCTTCATTCCCCCCATTGACTTATGGTCCTGAGACACAATTTTGTGGCTCCAGCCCCAAACTAAACTCCAACTGCTCTTGATCTTGAATGGGTATGGTCCTTAACTGACCTAACCATACTATTAAACAACAATACCAGTAACAATCAGTTCATTTTTCTTTTCTTGAGGTGTATGCAGAGTGGTTGGGTAGGATGCTTGGAGAATTCCCATGTTTCCTCACGGTTGTCCAGGGCAAAGGGATCAGCCGTTCTGGTGTGGGAGCAGTGGGTCCAAGCAACAATGCCATCCACCTTAAGGGCAGTAGGTGTAGCCATTAGCACCATGTAAGGTCCCTTCCACCGTGGTTCCAGAGATATTAGGTTTTGCCTTCGAACAAACACCCAGTCCCTTTGTTTGTACAAATGGAGGGGGGGTAGGAATAGAAGCAGAATCATATAATGCTCTAAGCTGGGGCCACATCCTCTTATGCACCAGCTGTAAATAGTCAAGCTTACACAGAAATTCAATATCATCCAAATCAGCAAGCAATTCAGTCTGAAGGCTAGGGATAATGGGTGGGGGGTGTACATACATTATTTCAAAAGGAGTAAAGCCAAGCTAAATGGGTGAATTTCTTACTCTAAACAGGGCAAAAGTAAGCAGCGATACACAGTCTGGGCCAGTCTCTAAGGCCAATTTAGTTAAGGTCTCTTTTAGAATCCGATTCATTCTTTCTACCTGCCCTGAACTCTGGGGTCTATAAGCACAGTGCAATTTAGAATCCGTCCCCAGTGCTGTGGCTATTCCCTGAATTACTTTTGAGAACAAAGCCTGTCCATTGTCCTACCTGATGGTGGATGGGAAGCCATACCTGGGTTGGATTTTTTCCAGGATCTTCTTAGCCATGATGTTCGCAGTCTCATGAGTTGTTGGGTAGGCTTTAACCCATCCTGAAAAGGTGTATACAAAAATTAGCAAAAATTTATATCCAAATTTTCCAGTTTCAATTTCTGTGAGGTCTACTTCCCAATACACACCTGGCCTATCTCCATGGAGGCAAGCTCCTTTGTAACCAGTTGATTAGGGGCATTGGTGAGCTGGCAGCCTTTAAAATTTTTAACAATGTCCTCAATGAGTTGATTTCCTTGCCTGATTTTTACTTCTGAGTTTAGGAGCAAGTCCTCCATTCTTCGGGTTCCCATGTGAGATACCAGAGGGATTCTCCTAAGAATCCTCTTGCCCAATCTTTGTGGCAAGATAAGTTTCCCCTCACCAGTTTTCTTCCAGTCTTCATTTCTTTCTCTGTCCATGGAAATTTTCTTTATCTACCCCAAGTCTTCTTGGGAGTACTGAGGCTCAGGAGGCAAAGCTTATGGCCCTGGGTCTACTTCCGCTCTGGGATGGAGATCCACATCCTTAGCTGCCTGATCGGTCAAGTTATTTCCTCAGTTATTGAATCAGTTACCTTTTGATGTCCAGGACAGTGGCAATATTTACTGGTTCCCATGAGGCACGGATGAGGCTTAAAATTTCTTGTTCGTTTTTAATAGCCTTTCCGTCAGCTGTCAACAGCCCTCTCTCTGGGTAAATGGCTCCATGGACATGCACAGTGGCAAAAGCATACCAACTGTCCGTGTAAATGTTTAGTCTCTTCCCTTTTCCCTTCTGTAGGGCTTTTGTTAGTGCCACTAGTTCTGCTCTTTGTGCAGACGTTCCCTGGGGGAGTGCTTCTGCCCACACTATCTCAGTGTCCGTTGTGAATGCTGCACTGGTGTACCTTTTACCATCTCAAATGAAACTGCTGCCTTTTGTGAACAAGGTATGATCGGCATGCGATAGTGGCGAGTCCAACAAGTCTGGCCTCTTTTCTTTCACCTGGTCACTCTTTTCACACTCAATTTCACGTTCTCTGTCTTTCCTTTCCTGTATTTGCTACTCTATCTCTCTCTCTCATTGTAAACCTTTTCACTGCAGCTTCGAGATCCCTAATAGACTTTTCACCAAGTCTGTCTAGAGCCTGCAACTTTCACTTTATGTCTGGTGCAGCTTGATTTATATAGGCAAACATAATCATCTGAGCCGACTCCTGGGTCTCAAGATCATACGGGTATATTGACTAAAAGCTTCCATGAGCCGCTCAAGATATGCTGTTGGACTTTCACTTCCTTCCTAACATCATAAACTTTGGCCATATTAGTACTTTGGCAATCCGCCACCTTGAGACCTGCCAACAGAGCCTGGAGATAGACAAGGAGTTGCTCCCTACTTTCAACTGTATTGTAGTCCCATGTTGGTCACATCTCAGGAAAATAGGTAGTGATTAGGGCAGGATCTGTGATAGGTGCTCCTGTGGGGCCAGGGATATATTTCTGGGCCGCCTCTTGGATACAGTCTCTCTCTTCGGTGGTAAAAAGGACCTGTAAAAGCTGACTACAATCATCCCAAGTGGGCTGATGAGTAAAGAGAATAATTTCAAGCAAACGAATTAAATCCTGGGGTTTCTCAGAAAAGGGGGCATTTTGGGTGTGCCAATTGTATAGATCACTGGTAGAAAATGGCCAATATTGGAGTTGCTGTTGACCATCCGCATCCACAGGACCTATGGGGCATAAGGGAAAAACAGGTGCATTAGAAGGAGGATTGATACGATGGCATTGTCGAGTGACTGGCCCCTCAGAAACTTTAAGGGCAGGTGCCGAGTGTTCTATAGCTCCCTCCTCCTCTTGATCATTCACAGGTTCTGCAAAATGAACCTGGAAAGGAGAGTATGGGGGAGGAAACATTTCTTCATCCAAATTATCTCCCTGAAAAACCAAGGGGTACTTTTCTTTCCCTCTGTGTCAGTTTCTTTGTGTAAGTCTAGGGGGCTAGATGGAGTGGGGCCTATGGTTTCCAGTCCCGTCAGACGTACAGTCCAAAAAACAATAAACAGTACAAACAAAACACACTCATGCCCTACAGTTACAAAAAAAAAAGCCTTACAAAGTGGAGATCTCCCAAATTGGTCCACTGACTAAAGTCACGATGGGGTTTCACACCCACACCACACAGCAGAAGGAGCAGAGCCACAGTGGGCCTCCTAACAGAGGCCCTCTTGGTCAGTTCCAGCCCAAAACTGAACGGACCCCCGGCCTACAATACACACAGCAGTGTTCCAAGGACCGCCCCCGCCACCACAGACAGCGGGGTTCCAAGGACTCCTGCCCCACATGGAGGGGTTCCACCCCAAAAGATGATCTTGGACATCTCCCAGTTGCTCCAGGGTTGTGGTGCAAGCACTTCTGCTTCAACAACCCCTTATGAATCGGAGTGGCCATCCTCACAAAGGAAAATGAAAGTAAAACAGACAAATGATAGGACAAGACAAATTAACAAAGACAGCTCTGTTTTACCTTTGGAGTCTGAGATCTGGGGGGTTTTTGGGGGGGATCCTGGACGAGCCCCCACTAATATGTTATACCCATGTTGCAGGATCCCCACCACGAAGAACATCCACAGTCAGACTTTACAGCTGTTTTAATGTTTTATTTAAACGGACTATTGCTTGGGACTCATCCTATACTCTCACACAGCGGAGCCTTGGAGGAGAACCCTGAGCTAAAGATTTGCAGGGTTTATAAAGGCACACAACCAACCAGGTGTTTGGATTACCAGCACGTGTTGCTCTGCTAGAAACAAGCAACAAGCGATCACTGCCTCAAAACTTTAACCCTTCACATGAAGATGCTCCTAGTGGGTTCTAGACACTTAATGTTGGAGACACAAAACACTCATAATTATTAGATCATTTTATAGGCAAAAGGAGCAATGCAGACTGTATGAGGATCACTCCAGCTTTCGGCCCTCATATGCTGAGACAGTAAATTCACAGCAGCTCCATGCTAAGTGACAGAACTGGCATGTACTATGGATCTTTGCTCCCAAATCCTGTGACACTCATTTCTCACTTTTGGCCTCAAACCTGTGACCAGAGGGGAAAATGAGGAGAGAAAATCCTTCTAAGGGAAAGCAGCTATAAAGAACATTTGGTAGTTTACTTATAAATTAAAACCTTGGGAATGACCCTGTTAAGAAGTCAGATTGTCCAGATTAAGAAATGAAGAAGAGAAGAAATAAGGTGCCAGTGGCTGCTGTCTGCAATCCCAGGTCCTCAGGAGGCTGAGATTTAGAGAAACTTAGTTTGAATGCAGCCAGTGTAGGAAAGTCCATGAGACAGTTATTTCTAAGAGATCACAGAAATACCCAGAAGTGGGGCTGGACTCAAGCTTAATGCAATACCCTTGAGCAAAAGGAGCTCAGGGACCATGCATAGGCTCATATTTCCACCCCAGGACCTGCCCCCTCAAAAAGAGCCTGTATTTCCATGTCTTTGTCTATTTATTGTATTCTTATAGGTGAAATTCCCGAGGAGCTATGATGAATAGCACCAACTTAATAAATTTGTATTCAGTACAATGAGTTCATAACAGAGAGACTTCTTTCAAGATAGTGCATGTTCCGGGGGTCCCTTCACTGTTCACAGTGTAACCTGAGGGTTTCTCTGCATCACAGTCCTGCTGGAGGAAAACTTTCTCATTGCCTGAACAGGCACACAAAAGGCCTCACTCCTGTACAGTTCGGTAACAACTCCATCTGTGCCAGTTAGTGAGGATGAGTGAAGGTCAGGAGAATAAGACCTCTTTGTACCCTTACTGATCTCTATCCCCAGTGCTCTGTTTTAATAGAAGACCTTCATTTGTGCCACCTCCGATGGCAGACCAAGTTCTGTGTGCTTATCCTCCCTTTGTGAGACTATATTCTGGTGTTCAGTTACAGTGTTCAATATAATTCAGGAGTCCTTCAGGCAGACAACTAGGGCACTGAACATAATGAAACGATACATTGCAGGCAATGTTGGGCCTATGATGCCTCTCCTATGTTTGTGGAGACTTGGGAAATCCAAGCACATGTTGGATATCACAAAGCTCCCTGACATCTATGATTGGTGAAGCTCATCAGGTTTTGAAACCTTTGACTTCTCCTAGTTTGGCTCTGGGTGCCTAGGTTTTGGGTTTGAACACAGGGCCTGGGTGCTGACCATGAGCTCAGTTGCAAAATCCCAGTGCTTTATCATTTCGTGTAACAACATTTCTTCTGGTCTGTGAGTGTATGTGTGTGTGAGTGTGTATGTGTGCACACCACGGTGTGTGTGTGCACAGGTGTGTGTGCATGCACACATATACATGAGTCCTGAAGCTTGACCTTAGGACATGAGTACTGTACCCATTTTCTCTTGTAGAATGATATCCCTCTCCCACTTGAGCCACAGAGCCACTTCAGGCATTGTCCTAGTGACGTGGTCCTGAGAAATGAAGCCCATGATTTCATATATGCAAATTATTCTACCACTAAGGCACATTCCCAGCCCTCTACTTAAGCTATGTTAGTTTATTTCTGCCTTTTGTTCTTGTTGTTGTTGTCGATTGAAGGAGTTGAAGTCTTGGCATGGGTGCTGTCCCTGACCTCTTCAAGTCCATTCTTGTGCTCTACCACTTGAGCCACAGAGCTACTTCCGGTTTTCTGGTGGTTCATTGGAGCTAAGTTTCTCAAGGACTTTCCTGCCTAGGCAAGCTTTGAACCATGCTCTTCAGATTTCATCCTCCTGAGTAGGTAGGATATCCTACATGAGCTCAAGCACCCAGCTTCCCCTTCAGGTTGTTAGTAGTGAATTAGAGATAATAGTCTCATGGTACCTTTTGTGTCTGGGATAGTTTGGAACCCAGATCTTTAAAACTCAGCTTCCCGAGAAGGCAGGATGACAGACTTCAGCTACTGCCCCCTTGGCAATGGCCTCTGCTGCAAGGGGGTCCATGGCTCCACGTGGTGGAGTGCTAGCCATGAGTCCAAGAGGTAAGAGTCAGTGCCTCAGTCCCGAGTTCAAGGTCATGACCAAGAAAAAAGTAAACCAAACCATTGTCTGCTGTAGACAACTCATGAGTCTTCAGTAATACATAATTTTGTTCCTGACATGGGGACCTATCTGAGCCTCAATATTCATGTCTGTATAATCATCAAAGTTGTGGAGCTCTTACATAGACAACATGTAAGAATGCACTCTGTTAGGCACATAGCACATGGCAGTCTTTGCACCACTCAGCACACAACATCCTGTGAAATATTCAGCACCCAGCTCCCAATGCAGGACTTAGTACACTGCATCCTGTGAAAGACCCAGCACATAGCACCATGTGCAGGCCTCAGAACGGAGAACCCTATGGAGGACTCAGCACATAGCTCCATTCCACAAGCTGTCACTAGAATTAGGGTGCTTTCATCAGTATCACCATTCTTGGAGGAAAAATTTACAAACCATACAAGCTTACATCTAAAGGTTTAGTCGGGTGTTTTTCTTGGGAGGGGTTGTTAGCCATGGGGCTTGAACTCAAAGCTCTACCACTTGGAGCAACGATTTGAGATGTCTCTTAGACTTCCTGCCAGGACTGTGTTTTAAAGCCCCTGAGCAGCTAGGATGACGGGCATAAGCCAGGATGACATGGGTAACCCATGGAGCTGGGTTGCAGCGATTTACCTGTGGCTAAGGCAGGTTAGGTGGCAGCTGTCAGCACCAGATTACTAGCTTGCTCTTTAATGAGGTTTTTGAAGTTCTGTTCTTCTATAATTACAGTTAGAGGTTCCTACCTTTTTTTGGCATCAGACCTGGGGCTTGATTAAGAGCTTAGACACTGTCGCTAAATGCTTGTGCTCAAGGCTAGCACTCAATTGATTGAAAGATAGCAGAAATTCTGAGTTTTCTGTTTTGTGGCATTGAGGAATCGAACCCAGGGCTCCATGCTTACTATGAGAGCACTCAACCACCGAGCCTCAGGAGTGAACAAGGTATAAATAGATAGCGATTGCTGTATATAAATATTTTGTACACAAAAAGGAGATTTCTGCATATCATTAAATTATAGATAATATTGCTACCAATTCTTAGGTATTAAATTATGTCTCCATTTAATGATGTCTCCCAGTTAACAACTAATAAAGCATTTATTAATAATTACTCAATATCTTATAGTTTATCATATATACATATATCTATACATATAATTAGATATTTCATAGAATGAGACCAATGTCTATATATTATTAAATTATGCATCATGTGTTACTCCAAATTATTAGTTATTTAATTATGTCTCCATGTAATTTTTATTCTGTTAATGCTTAATAAAATATTAATTAAACTTAGTGCACAAACTATACTTATTGCATCTAATTTTATCCTAGAATGATTCACTACTGATTCAATCTGTTTATCATTTATTGTAGTGGCAATTCTTCTGCCTATGATGTTTTTTACCTTTATTACATCCTATTACATAGCATATAGATTTGCATCCAAATTATACATCCTACCTGACACTGAGAACTTTCACAGAAAAGGAAAACATGTGTCATGATTGGCTTCTCACTCCAAGATTACATTTTTGGGAGTTATGGGATCTAAACTCAGGGCAAAGAATGCTCTGTTCATTAATGGGTGACTGCCAGCACAGCAGCCACTAGCCAATTCAGCTGCCAGACAGTGCCCGGGCCCTGAGATTGAGCCACGTATGTTGACTCCATATTGTGCTTAGTGTACTTATTCATTTTATTATTTTATTCATTTACCATTTATTTTATTGACTGCTATAACACATGGAATATTTAGTACATTTATTACAGAGGATATAGAATTGCCTATGTATGAAACTTCACATTCAGGACTTTCACAGAAAAAAAAAAAAACAACATGTGTCTCCCTGTGTCTTACTGCATGATTCAATTTTTGTCAGCGCTGGCATCTGAACTCACAGCCTACATGGCCCAATTCATGAATGGGTGAGTGTCAGCACGCCAACCTGGGGCATATGGAGCCAACAAGCAGTTCCCAGCACCTGAGATTGAGCTCCAGGAGTTGACAAAACAAGAACATATGGACATGCAGATGTTAGTACACAAATAAATATAAATCTTTATAGAGTACCAGAGATGTCTATACATTATTTAGTTATATAGGCTATGTTCCTACCAATTCTTGGATATTTATTATGCCTCCATGTAATTAATATTACTGTTTTCATCCTTAATGAATTATTAATTATGTCGACCACTGTCCCGAAACTATAGTGTCCATGTAATTAATAGAATTCTGTTAATGTGTCAAAAAATTTTCATTAAAATCCACCGGCCTCCTAAAATTACTCTCTAATTCCTATGAATAGGAACAAGACTCTTAGGATTTCCCTCCATTGGTAGGGGTCAGGACCCGGCTTTGAACACAGGGCCTATGTTAGCATTTTGGCCCATGGCTTCTCTGGAAGCCCAACAGCCTTCAGCAATGCCAGGTTACCATCACTTTTCAGCCCTGTCATTTATACCCAGGATGGTCACCTTGAAAAGAAAACAAATGTAAAACTGGCAGCCATCAGCAAGTTGCTGTTTTTTTTTTCTGTGTCATTTTATTTATTTATTTTTCCTGTCAGAGTTTGAGGCCCAGGAACCTAAGCTCGGCTGTGGGTCCAGTGGCTGCAACCCAGCCTAGAGTGATCAAAGCTGAGGCAGAGTTGCAATGCCCTGAGTTCAAACCCTGTGCTTGACAAAATAAAAATACTTAATACATACATGCATACGTACATATATACATTAAAAATGTTTAAACATTTATTAGGCTACTTGGTGTTGTATTCACGTCATTTTTTCTGCGGGGCCTGGGATTTGAACTCAGGGTCTGGGTAAATCTGCAGTACTGTGGGGGAAGGGAAAGGTCACAAGGCTGGAAGACAAGAAAGACAGGCCTGTTCCTAGCACTCGCAAAAATAATATTCGTAAATATTTTAAATACATGATTTATACTTACATACACATGTTTACTGCATATTGCAGTTAGTGTATTCATTTTTTTATTAATTTATTATATATTTTAGAGAGTATGATTACATGTATAACATTTTTTACATCCTATTACATTGAACATAGATTTGCCTTTGTAAATCATTCCTGAGACCCAGGACTTTCACTAATAAAGAAAACAAGTGGGACAATTGCCTACTTCCACCAGGATTAATTTTTTGGCAGTTCTGTGATTTGAACTCTGGGCCTAGAAGGCTCACTTCATGAATGGGTCAATGTTAGCACACCAGTCTGACGTAAGTGAAGTTGTCGGGCAAATTTGAGGACCTGAGATGAAGCCCTAGGAGTGGCCAATATATAAACAGATAGATATGTAGATTGCAGTATGTGTGCATATTTACATATGTATATGAATCTCTAAATAAAGTTATATAGAGAACCAGACATTTATGTCAATGCTAGTTTATAACTCTATATAAAGAATGATGACATATCTTATTTTTATATATTCTATTACTATTAATTATTTGGTCTAAAATTATGCCTCTATTAATTAATCATGGTAGGAGACTTAATAAAGTATTAATTAAATTAATCAATGACCTGTATTTGTTGCGTACAATCTTATACTACAATGACTAGCTAATCAGTAGTTCAATTGGTACATTACAAAGATTCTATTATTGTTCCTATAGATAGGAACGAGTAGGTGGAATTCCTAGGATCAAACTCAGGGCCTAGGTGTCTTGGTTGGGCTCAGGCTTCCCTGACAGCCAGCCAGCCATGCAAGGACATGTGCAATTTTCAAGCCGAGTCATTTAGAGCCAGGATGGTCACAGTGCAAAGCAAACAAAGGTAAAACTGTTGTCTAAAACTTCCAGGTTTTTCTTCCTCCATCTTGGTTGGTTTATGTTTTTTGCCAGAGCTGGATTTGAACTCGGGTTGTAGGATCCCTGGAGCATCTGTGGGTGTAAATGCTGCACCGGAGCCTAGGGTAATCAAGGCTGAGGCAGAGTTGTGGAGACCTGAGTTCAAGCCCCGTGCCTGCACCCAAAAACAGTTAAGGTCCTGGCTAGCAGTTTGGGCCATTTTATCTGCCACACCTGGAATTTGAACTCAGGGACTGGGTAACACTATTGTGCTTTGGGTGAAGTAAAAGCTAACCTCCTAGAAGAAAAAAATCTGGAGCATTTCCCAGTGTGTGAATTCCAGCCCTATAACTGGCAAAAATAATATTTGTACACAAGTATAATATATGTCATATATATGTATTTGCATAGATATTACATGTTGTACCTAGGGCACAATATTTCCACAGAAAGGAAATCAAGTCAACATTGGCTTCTTACTCCACCTATTGACTTCGACACTGCTGCGATTTGAATTCAGGGCCTGGAATGTCTAATTCATCAAGGGGTCAGTTTAAGCACAGCAACCTCAAACAAATTCAATGCCAGGCAGTTCCCAGGACCAGAGTTCTAGCCCGAGGAGTGGCCAATATATAAAGAGATAGATGTGTTAATTGTTGCAAATACGTGTATATAAATGTAGAGAGAGAGAAAGAGAGAGAGAGATGTATATGTATATTCTACTGTACATTTAAATATAAATATATTTATAGAATGTTAGATGTCTATATATTATTAAATTACATGTAATATATTACTAATAATTATTAGATATTAAATTATGCCTCCATTTAATGAAGTATCATGGATTAAGGCACAATAAAGTGCTCTTTGTGTAAATGGAGCTCAGGGACAATTTCTAGGCTCATAGTTTAAGCCTCAGGATCTGCACTAAAAAAAAAAAAAGAGCCAGTAACTGCATGTGTTTGTGTATATATACATGTATTTCTATCAGTGAACATCCATAGTTGTTATCAAGAATAGCACCCAGGTAACAAATTTGCTTTGAATAGAATGATGTCATAGCACAGAGAGTGCTTTCAAGATAGGGCACGTTCCTGGTCAAAAAAAATTTAAGGCCGTCCTTGGAATTTGAACCATTTTTCTGACAGGACTGGGATTTCAACTCAGGGTCTGATTAACTCTCTGGCACTGTGGGGGAGGGGAAACCCACCATCATTGAAGACACACACATACACACACACACAACCCATATGCATGCAAAATCAGAGATTTCTACACTGTAACCTTTGGGTATTCTCTACCTTTTCCCCCACTAAGTCTAGTGGTTGTTGGCCTAGGAGTTTGATGCATCCAACACCACCTGACATCTATAATTTTGGGGAACAGAATGGCTTCCCCGATCAGCCTTTCCCAATCCCAGCTCCTTGATTGGATCATGGTCTATCCAGACCCTTTGGGGTTCCTTTTACAGACTTGCCAAGATCCTTTAAAAAGGCATCACATTCTGGGCACTGGTGGCCCACGCCTGTCATCCTAGCTACTTAGGAAGGTGAGATCTGGCTTCCAAGCCAGCTTGGGCAGGAAAGTGTGTGAGACTCTTATCCTCAATGCACCATCAGAAAACAAGAAGTGTCCCTGTGGCTCTTGAGAAAAAGAGGTCAGGGGCAACAGCTCATGGACAACAACAACAAGGAGAGGCATTGCATGTTGGCTTTGGGATTGGCATGGGCCAAATATTAGAAATTTCAAGTGCGCCAAGATAAAGCAGTACCTCCTTTAGTCCCGTGCTCCACTATCTTGTCCACCTCGTGGCCTTGGCCGTGCTTCAGGTAAGGATGGCTCTGGATTGACAGGATGGCTCCAAGGAGGAAGATCCCAGACCAATTGCCCCGGCTCCTTCCTCCCTGCTCACACTGCTGCTTCTGCTATTTGACATAGACCTTCTTCCTGAAATCCATCCATGAGATCATTGACACCAACACAGTGATGAGTGGTGGGTCCAGCCTAACTCGGGTATGTCAGAAGTGGAAGTCAGCCTGGGACTAGGAGCTTCTACTCTATGTGTGTGGGCTGAGGCCAGGGCTGACATTTATTTCATTCTGAGCCTTGCATGGTTAGGGAGACAGTGTAGACATGACATTGAGTCAGGTAAGACGGGAATCTGTAGGACCACTTGTGTGGGGGAGGCTGTGGGACTCAGGGGGCCACTGTTCTTGGTACTCCTCTCTCGGATGTCCCTCTCCCTCTCTCATCCCTCAATAGTAAAAGAGAAACTTTAAATAAGGGTATCAAAGAGGGGCAGAGGAGTATTTCCATGTGAACCAGACTTGTGCTTCATATTCATCCTAGCCCCTAATTCCTATTTATTTGAGGACTGGCCATATGGGTTTGGGGGCAGGGAATCATCCTAGCTGAGAATGTGGCTCAGTGATAGAGTGGTAGCCTAGCAAGCCTGAAGCCCTGTGTTTGATTCCAAAAATGAAAAAGCTGGAAGGGGAGTTGGGGCTCAACTTGTAGACTACCAGGCATGATCAATTAGAGATCAAGGAGAGCGGTCAGGCCCTGTGATCAAGCCCCATAACTGGAAGAACAAATCTTTGTGGAGGCTTTATTTTCCCTTTGGAAACAATTTATTCTTTGTGATAAGCATACCATAGGCCTCTTTCCTGACCACCAATGGGCCATTAGATGTCCCTGGAATTTGGGCCTCCTCCCAGCAGCCTCTGTTCTACAAGGCCCGGAGTTTACGCTTCCTATCACCAGGCAGATGGAGGCCTAGAGAAGCCCACCTGGCCACCTAGTTCTGGTGGCTGCTGAGGATTTGGGGACTCAGTATGTCACATAGGGAGTCATCATCCCCATCAGTCTACAGAAAGTGGGACAGAGCACTGCAAGCCTGAGCGCACCAGCTGTGGGCAGTTCTGGATGTGGGGATCTGCATCAGGACATGCTCTGTGGGGGAGTCCGGGGAAGGGAACCCTGACCTCTCCTCTTGCAGTTTCCACACTATCCTGAATTTGCAATTCTTCAAAACCTTTCTGCTTCTCCCTCATTTTGACCACCCAGGAGCCTGAGGCCTCTGAAGCAACTGCACTTGTGGGGAGCTCAGCCTGTGTCAGCATTTGGAGCCCTGTGTAAGAGAGACCGCAGCACTTGCAGTTATCTACTCTTCATCTTCTCCTGAGACAGCCGGCACCTGCACTCTGCTTTCTCCTGACACAGCTGATCCAGAATGAACATCTGTCCTTTAAATGCCAGGAGGGATTCCTGGATGGTGCGGATATGTGCTGACAGCTGGTTGCATCGATGCTGGAGCTCATCTGCAGGACTTTGGAGGTCCACCTCATCAGACAGGTTGTGGATGAAGCAGATTTTCTTCTCAGATGCCCACATGTCCCACTTCCCATTCTCTCACATGTTGTGGTGGCAGATCACGGGGCAGGGGACCTGTGGCTCTGGCTCTATCTGGCACTGGAGCTGTCCCAGGGAGGAGGAGTGCCTGCAGCAGTCCTGAAGGAGTTGCCCCCTGTAGATCTCAGGCTCTGAGAGTGCTAACAGAGCCAAGTCCCCCTCAGTTTGGGAGACATCTCCATCCTCTGCCATGGGCACATCGAGGAGAGTCGCTTCCTCAGCTTTTGCTTCTCCAGGGTTCACATCTTCCCCTTCCCCAGGGAAAGCCAGGAAGCTCAGCTGGGCCTGCAGGTGGACTTGTCACTTCCAAGCACTTGAAACTGTCCTGCCACTTTGGGGGCACCACCTAGTCCCCCCATTTGGTCGGACACTGCACTTGTTTCAGCTGCTCCAACAGCTGGGTCTACCTCTGCAGTTGCTACTGCAGGACCTACTACTTGGAGCACAGCTGCTCATTGGAAGTGATGTGCTGCTCACAGGTGGCTCTGAGCTCCTTCAGCTAGGACAGAGACTGCTCTTGCTGCTCCTGCAGCCCCCGAGCCATTTGGCTCTCTCTCAGCCACCTCTTTCCATTCCTCTATCTTCTAATCTGAGCAGTCCAGCTGTTCCCGCAGATATTTCGTCAGCTGCTGTTCTGAGTCCACGATGCTGGTGAGATCCTCCTTCTCACTGCTCACCATGGGGAGAGCGTCCTGCAGCAAGGCCAGCTGTTCCTCCATCTGTGTGTTGCACACACATGCACCTCGTGGGGTCTCGGGGATCTCCTGCCTATCCTTGGTTTTCTCCTCTAGTCTTCCCAGTTGCTCCCGCTGCTCCGCAATCTGGAGACGGAGTCTCTGGTTTTCCTGGATGTAGATGTGAAGTTGTTCCTCCAGGTTTTTCAACCCCATCTGCGTGTGGTAGATGTGGGCCTGCAGTTGCTGCACCTCCTGAGATGGACCCTCAGGGGGCAATGGCTCTGCCAGCTTCATTCTCAGTTCCCCCAGCTATTCTCTAGGTGCATCACCTATCTCAATCCTCACTCCTTCTCCTCTGTCAGTTGGTTTACCTGCTCGGTCAGCCACCAGTCCTCCTCCTTCTGCAGGGTCCTCTAAATGCTCAGGTTCTGCGAGAAGGTGTCTGTCTCCAGATTTGCTGTGGTCACCATTCAGCTCAGGTTGTCCTGTAGTCTCTTTAGTACATCATGCTTCTGCAGCACTTGTTGGAACTTGCAGATTCTGTTCTTCCTGTTGCTCCTCTATGTCCAGAGTGCTTCCAGCTTCTCCTAAAACTCTGTGTTCACTTGCTCCATGTCATAGAAACTTCTGGTCTTTTCCTTGAGCTGAAGTGTTAGATCATTCAGCTGTCGGAACAACATTTCAGTCTCCTTCTGTAAGTAGTAACCACAGAAGCTACCATCTCCAGCTCCCCCATTTCCTGCTCTATGGCCTGTAGGCAGCTGGTGAGGGCTTCGTGCTCCATTTCTGTCATCGGCTGTAAGCAGCATGTGGGCTGGTGCTGATTCTAAATCACTTTCTGCCGAAACCACCCTCTGTATGGGTAGCTTGTGGATGTCTAGCTCAGTTTGGTGCTTTGTGCACTTGGGCTACCTTCTCCTTCTCTTTCTCTTGTCAATCCTGCACGTCTGTCTTTTCCTTCTTCAGTGGTTGGATCTTGTCACAGAGCACCTGGTTTCTTCTTTTGCTGTAGTGCAGGGCAGGCACCACATGTCTGTAGCACCTCTGCAGATTATTGGTGGTATCGGGACCCTTGAACTCTGGACCCTGGTGGCTGTGACTATGTCCAAAAGCAGGGGAGGCCTTTGGCAAGACCCTCCATTGAATCACCCTCCCCAGTGTAGTTTGTCTTTGGGATCCTTCCCTTTTTTGTATTCTTTGTTTTCTTGAATGTTGAAGGTCTGAGGATGGGATTTTTCTGCTGGTGTTCTGGCAGTAGTTTGTTGCCCACAGCTCTGTCTCAGATTCTTGTTGTTTGAGACATCTAAGTCCTGGGATGGGAAAGATGGGCTGGCCACATTCCCAGGCTCTGGGAAATCCTCTATTCTCCCACTCACTGACTAGGTCCTCAATTTCCTATTGTACTCCAAATTCACCTCGATACTCTTGCTTACCACTCAGTTACCTCTAACTTCCTCAACTGCTGGTAGTGGTGTTAACCAACAGACGGCCGGATGGTTGCACAGATTGTTGTGTATGTCTGTTTGTTGCCTGTCCTGGACATTGAACTCAGGATCTAGGCACAGTCCATGAGCTGCTTTTGCTCAAAGCTACACCTCTACCACTGGAGCCACACGGCTCTACTTCTGGCTTTGTTGATACTGAAGTTGGACAGGGGTCTCAAGTACTTTCCAGTCTAGGGTGACTTTGACCATGAATCTCCTTTCACAGCCTTGGAAGTATCATGGAGGACTGCTGAGAGCCACTGGTGCCTGCTTAATCATTGGTCTTGCTGATATTCTTGGACAGACCAGTGAGTTCCCTAACTTCGGGTTTAAGTGTTGGGAGCTGGAGCCTACAATTCTAATCCTGGTCCTGCCACCTCCAAATGGCAGGAAATCCTAAGAAACTCATTTTTATCCATATGAATACCAATGGAATGTGATATATGTCATGCTTGAATGGGCAGTTCTTGAATAATTCTAGGATAAAATTATATACAATTATATTCCACAATACTGATTGATTTTAATCAATACTTTATGAAGCGTTTAAAAAATTACATTCATTAAAGGAGAAATAATGAAATACCTAAGAATTGATTGTCACATAGCATAGAGATGCCATTTTTTTCTGCCAGGACTGGGATTGCAACTCATAGTCTGGGTAACTCTGTTGTATTGTGTAGGAAGGGGAAGCTTGCTTTCTTGAAGTCAAGAAATTCAAGTCTGTTCCTTAGGCCTGAAATCGATCCCCACCACTAGAAAACATCCCATTTGTGTACATTTTAAATATATGATTTAAAGTTACATACATATATTGACTCGATATTGCATTCAGTGTAGTTATTCATTTTACCTTCTGTTTTGTTCATGTAGTAACCATTTATTTTATTGACTATTATGGCACATAGAATATTGATTACATTGATTATATAGGATATAGGTCTGCATATGTATTCCACTTCATACTTGACACACAGGACTTTCACAGAAAAGGAAAACATATGTCACCATCTGCTTCTTACTCCACGATTCATTGTTTGGGAGTGCTGGCATCTGAACTCATGGCCTACAGGGCCAAATTCATGAATGATTGAGTGTCAATCTGCCATCCTGGGACAAACTGAGCTGATAGGCATTTCTCAGGACCTGAGATTGAGCCTCTGGAGTTGACCAAATAAGAACAGATTGGCACGCACATAGTAGTGTGCTAATAAATATATATCTTTATAGTGTGCCAGAGATGTTTATCCATTATTCAGTTATATAGACTACATTCCTAACAATTATTGGGTATTTGTTATGCTTCCATATAATTAATATTATTGTTTTAATCCTTAATAAACTATTAAGTAAATCAGTGTCCTGAAATTGTTGTGTCCCTGTAAGAAATAGTTGTCTTTTAATGCTTCATATTAAATAAAATCAATCAGCCTACGGAAATCATGATGTTTAAATTTATACAAGTATCATTCATGAGCAACTCACTCAACTGTGACACTTACAACATTCAATCATTACTCCCTCTCTTAGGATCCCCCGCCATTCAGAAGTGACATGACTGAGATTGGACTCTAGGTTTATATTGTCCTGCAGGACTGCCTTCCCCAGTACCCTGCCAGCCTTCAGTACTGCAAGGTGAAGTACCCTTTGTAGCCGTGTCCTTCAGACCCAAATGATCATGGTGCAAAATGTTAAAACTCCATCCCACCACTTCTTCTCTGTGTGTTCCCCCCCCCCTCATAAGGCCTGGACGTCTAGGATCCCAGGATCACATGTGGTTCCAGTGGTTGCACCCCAGACTATGGTCATGGAAGTTAAATAGAGTTGCCTTACATGAGTTCAAGACCTTGTTTCGCAAAAAAAAAAAAAAAAAAAAAAAAAAAATTATCTCCCTGGCTTGCAATTGGTGCTGTTTTTCTGCCAGGGTTTGGATTTGAACTCAGGGTCTGAGTAACTCTGCAGCACTGTGGACAAAGGAGTAGCTCACCGTGCTTGAAGACAAGAAAGTCAGACCTAGGCCCTAGGCTTGAATTCAAGCCCCACCCCTGGGAAACATACTATTTATATACATTGTAATGATAGGATTTGTACTTACTCATAGATGTTCAGTACATATCCTGTTTGTTGTGGTTATTTATTGTATTTCTGTTTTATTCATTTATTTACAATTTATTTTATTGACCATGGTAACACATATTCCATTTATTATTTTGATGACATCCTATCACATAGCCACATAATATCTAGAGTTGTAGACATGTTCTCCAACATGTCTGACACCCAGAATGCTCAGAGCAAAGGAAAACAGGTGTCACCCTCTGCTTCTTACTCCATGATCCAATTGTTGACAGTGCTGGGATCTGAACTCAGGGCCTAGCAGACCCAATTCATGAATGGGTGTGTCAAAACGGCAACCTCTAGCCCAGGAAACTGCCAGGCAGTTCCCAGACCCTGACATTGAGCCACAGGGGTGGACAAAATAGACATACATGGATAGGCAGGTGGTAGTACACCAATAAATATATATTTGTATAGAGTGCCAGAGACACCTATCTAGGATTCAATGACATCAACTACATTCCTACCAACTCTTAGGTAGTTACTATGCCACCATTGAAGGAATAGGATTCTTTTCATGCTTAATAAACTATTCAATAAGATCAGTCAGCATCCTAGGATCATTGTGTCTAATTTTAGACTAGACCCATCCATGGGGAAACTTCTCAATCAAGAATTTGCTCACATTCCATCGGTATTCCGATGCATAGGAATGAGTCTCTTGGGAAATCCCCCGATTGGTTGGTGTCAGGACCAACTTGAACTCAGGGCCAACATTGCTGCATGGGACTATGGCTTCCCTGATAGCCCACTAGCCTTCGCCAATACAAGGTGAAGTACCCTTTGTAGGCGAGTCATTCAGAGCCAGGATGATCACCGTGGAAAGGAAACCAATGTCAAAAATCCATCCCGCGGCTTTTTTTCTGTGTGTGTGTGTGTGTGTGTGTGTATTTTCCTGCAAGACTTCAGGGCCTAGGATCCCAGGGTTGGCTATGGGCCCATGGCAGCCCGCCACCCTGAGGTTACTGAAGCTGAGGCCATTATATTCCTAAATTCATAATTTAAACATAGGATCTATATTGACATACATGTGCAGATAGCAACTTGCATTCAGTGCATTTCTTCTCCTAAATTTGTGTCTAATTCATGGAGATATTGTGTATTTTACTGAGAATGGTGACAGTTATAACTGTGCTGACATGGATGACAACCTGTTCCCATGGTTATACGGTTGCCTATGTATTCATTCTCCATCCTAGGTGAGACCCAAGACTTTCACAGGAGAGGAAAATAGGTGCAACGACTGGCTTCTGACATCAGGATGAATCTTTTGTCAGTGCTGGGATTTGAACTCAGGTCTGGGTAACTCTGTTGCACTGTGGGGGGAGGGAAGGCTCACCATCCTTGAAAACAAGAATGTCAGGCCTGGTCCAGGGCCTTCTTCGATGCCCTAGCACTGGACAAAATAAGAAGCCCAGCTCTTTTATGAATAGCATCTCTATTTACGTACAGGTGTGGTATGCGTCTTGTATTCAGTGTAGATATTCTTTTTATTTTGTGTCTTTTTCAAGGATGTATTGTGTATTTTATTGAGCATAGAATGACATATAAAACTGTGCTGACATGGATGACAATCTATTCCCACAGGTGTAGAGTTGCTTATGCTTTCTTGATTCTTGCTGAGACCCAGCACTTGCACAGTACAGGGAAACAGGTGCAAGGATTGGCTTCTCAAATCAGGATAAACCTTTTGGTAGTGCTGGAATTTGAACTTGGGGTCTAGGAAGCCCAACAGCCAAATAGGTCCGCATGAGCCAATCAGCTTGTGAGCCACTAAGGATCTAAGCCATACCCAGGACCTGAGATCGAGCCCCAGGGTGGGGATGGGGCACAATATTCATCCATTCATAAGCTGAAGCTAGTATGCTAATTACCTATTTGGATAGAGTAGGAGATGTAGTGAGCTGTGTTCATATCCAATCTACCATTTGAGTACTGATTCTTGGATCTTTCCCAATGCCTCCAATTCCTGAATGTGATTCTTATTGTCACACTTCATGAACTCTTAATTAAAACTAATTGTTGTGCCATACATCTTGCCTATCATTTCCTATGAGAATCATGCATGAACTAAATTCTTCCCTAGGACTGAATTCAAGCACCTCATAACATTTATAGACATGTTAAATATATGATTTATACTTACATCAATATATTCAGTCTATATCATGTTTTTTTGGAGTGATACATTATATTTTATCATTTATTTATTTAGTTAGCATTTATTTTATGGACTGTGAGTACACCTATAACATTCATTGCATTTATTCCCATCTATTCCATAGCATGTAGCTTTGCAGACATATTATGAACTTGTACAGAAAAGGAAAACAGGTGTCACCGTTGAAATCTTACACCAGGAAGAAATTTTTGGTAATGATGAGACCTGATGTGAAGGCCTGAGAGGCCCAATTCATGAATGAGTGAGTGTCAACTCCACAGCCTCTAGCCCATTCAGCTTCCAAGTGGGTCTCAGGACCTGGGATCAAGACCCAGATTTGGCCAAAATAGCAGTAACTTTGTATGATGATGGTGGTAAATAAATAAATATAAATTTATTTATTTATTTATTTATTTATTTTGGGGTTGCATCATGGGGCCTGAAGTCTGGGCCTGGGCGCTGTCTCTCAGCTCTTCAGCTTAAGAATAGCACTCTACCATTTGAGCCACAGTGCCACGTCCGGGTTTTTACTTTTTGCTTATGTGGTACTGAAGAATTGAACCCATGGCCTCAGGCAAGCAACGCAAGCACTCTACCACTGAGCCACTTTCCCAGCCCAAATATGAATTTAGATATTTAGGTACTGCCAGAGGTGTCTATCTAGTATTCAATGACATATATTACCTTCCTACTGATTCTCATGAATTTAGTTAGGACTCCATTTAATCATTAGTATTCTTTTAATGCATAATAAACTATGAATTAAAATCAAACCCTGTCCAGTGATTATTGGGTCTAATTTTATGCAAGACTGATTGACAGACTACCCTTTCAACCATGACATTAATCACATTCCTCTTGTGTTCTTATGGACAAGCAATAGTTTCTTAGGCTCTTCAACCCCTTATAAGTGGCATGACCGCGGTTCGAACTCAGGGCTTAGTGTCCATGTTGGCCTATGGCTTCACTGACAGCGCCAGCCTTCAGAAATGCCAGGTGACCTACAGGTTGCAGCCATATCATTCACACCCCGGATGGTCAACCTGCATGGAAGGAGAACAGAAACTGCTGACCTTCCGCGGTTTGTGGCTTTTTTTCTATGCTGTTTTCATTTTGTTTTCCTGTGAGCCCCTGAGGCCTAGGACCCCAGGATGAGCTGTGAGTCCAGAAGCTGCACCATTCCAGCCTAGGGTGATGGAAACTGAGGCAGAGTTGCCACAACCTGGCAAAAAATTAATTAATTCATTAACAACACTATTGAATCTCCCTGTCTTGGATTTTGTGCCATTTTGTTGTCTACCAGGCCAGGGATGTCACCTTGGGATCTGAGTAACTCTGATGAAATTGGGGCAGGGGGTGGAAGAAAATGGAAGCCCTCCTCCCTTGAAGACAAGGAATTCAGGCCTGTTCGCTAAGCCTGAATTCAAGCCCCAGCCTTGGAGAACATAACATTTATAGACGTTTTTATTATATCATTTATACTTACATCCATACATTCAGTCTATATCTTGTTTGTTGGAATGATTCATTATATTTTATTATACATTTATTTGTTTACCATTTATTTTATGGACTGTGAGTGCACCTATAACATTTATTACATTCATTCAAATCTATTCCATAGCATGTAGCATTGCAGACAAATTATAAACATCATACCTGACACCCAGCACTTGCACAGAAAAGGAAAACAGGTATCACACGTGCAATCTTACTCCAAGAAGACATTTTTAACAATGCTGGGACCTGAACTGAGGGCCTAGAGGCCCAATTCACAAATGTGTGAGTGTTAGCACGGCAGCCTCTAGCATTCAGGTGCCAGGTGGATCCCAGGACCTAGGATGAAGACACAGGTTTGGCCAAAGTAGCAATACTTCTCTATGGAGATGGTGGTATAAAAATAAACATATATTTAGATATTTAGATATTGCCAGTGATGTCTATCTAATATTCAATGACATATACTACCTGCCTAGTGATTCTCAGATATTTAGTATTCTTTTAGGGGCTGGAATGTGGCTCATTTTGATAGTGCTTGCCTTGCATGCATGAGTCCCTGGTTCGATTCCTCAGCAACACACGATCAGAAAAAGCCGGGAATGGCGCTGTGTCTCGCATGGTACCGCGCTAAACCAGAGCTGAAATGCTGAGGGACAATGCCCAGGCCCAGAGTTCAGGCCCCACTACTGAAAACACACACACATACACACACACACACACACACACACACACACACACACAGATTATTATTTTAATGCATAATAAACTATAAATAAAATCAATCCACATCTTGTGAATTCTGGGTTTAATTTTATGCTAGACTAACTGACAAACTATTCTTCCAACCATGACATTGACGACATTCCTCTGGTGTTCCTATGGACAGGCAATAGTTTCTTACGCTTTCCAGCCCTTTGTAAATGTCATGGCCGGATTCAAACTCAGGGCCCAGGTGTACAGATTGGCCTATGGCTTCGCTGACAGCCTGCTGACAGCAATTCCAGGTGACCTACAGGTTGCAGTTGTGTCATTTGGAACCGGGATGGTCACCATGCAAGGAAGGAAAACCGAGAAACCTGTAACAGTTCGCAATTCATGGCTATTTTTCCTTGCCATTTTCACTTTTTTTTCCTGTCAGCCCCTGAAACATAGAATCCCAGGATGGGCTGTGGGTCTAGAGCCTGCACCAACCCAGACTAGGGTGATGGAAGCTGAGGCAGAGTTGCCATGACCTAACTTCAAGCTCCGTGCTTGGCTAAATAAATAAATAAATGAAATATAGAAAATAAAATAAAATAAATTTTAAAAATTTAAAAATATGGCTTGGAATGCGTGCTCATTTTTTTTTTCTGCCATGCCTGGGATTTGAACTTGGAGTCTGGGAAACTCTAATGCACTGTGGGGAATGTGGAAACTCACCCTCTTTGAATACATGAAATTCAGGTCTGTTCCCTAGGACTGAATTCAATCCCCAGCCCTGTAAATTAATTTTCATCCACATTTGAAATTATTAATATCTACATACTTATATTTACTGCATATTGCTTTTTTGTATTATTCATTCATTATATTTATTGACTATTATTACACTTATAACACATTTTAATTTACTACATCTTATGAAAATTATACAGATTTGCATATATATTATATATCTTACTTCAGACCCAGGACATTCACAGAAATACTATAGTAGATGATGCCTTGCTTAGAAAAGCAGAAAGAATACACCAACTGAAGTCTAATTTACTGAAGTCTAATTTATCCCTAGGCACCACAGTGGCTCTCATCTGTAAGCTACTCAGGAGGCTGAGAACTGGAGGATGAAATTTCAAAGCCAATGAATGCAGAAAAGCCTGAGAGATATCATCTCCAATTAACTGGCAAATGCCAGGCTACAGGCATAGCTGAAGTGGTAGAAAATCAGCTATGAATAACAAAGCCAAAAAGAGCAAGCTGACTTCAAATGTGAGGAGAGGAGGTAGGGGAATAAAAGGCAGAGAAATCCTCCAAAAACAGAGAACAAAACGACAATACATAAATCCCACCTAATTTAAGGTACCAACCAAACTGAAAAAAAATGAAGCTTGTGCAGTTTTATAACTGTACATGAGCACATAAGCTCTTAGGTGCACTTCAAAGCTATGTTTTTAATAATATATATGTATATATATTTATAATGCATGTATATATATATATATATATATATATCTTTAAATAAACTAAGAAACCAACCAATGAATAAATACTTCTGAATTAGTGCCTTAACCATGGCATTATAAATTATTTATACTAAAAGTGTATTCCAAAGTGGTTGAACAAGTTTACATTCCCACCAACAATGAAGTAAGGTTCCTTTCTGTCCACATCCCCTCCAGCATCTATTGTTGTTAGAGTTCTTGATTTTTGCTGTTCTAACTGGAGTGAGGTGATATCTCAATGTTGTTTTGATTTGCATTTCTTTTATGGCTAGGGATGTTGAACATTTCTTCATGTGTCTATTGGCCATCCTTCTTTCTTCTTCAGAGAAGCTTCTCTTTAGGTCTTTCGCCCACTTACTTATTGGGCAGTTGTTTCTTTGAGGATTTGTTGTTGGGTGGTTTAATTTTTTGAGTTCCAAGTATATTTAGATATGAGACCCTTGTCCGTTGTATGGCTAGTAAAGATCTTCTCCCAATCCGTGGGCTTTCTATTGATCTTGCTAGCTATGTCATTTGCCCTGCAGAAGCTCTGCAACCTTATACAATCCCATTTGTCCAACCTTTCTTTGATTTGTTGTGTTTCCGGGTCTCTATTCAGAAAATTTCGGCCTGAGCCGAGGAGACCCAGGGTTTCTCCTATTCCATCCTGTAATGTTTTCAGAGTGTCTGCTTTGAGTTCAAGGTCTTTGATCCATTTGGAGTTGATTCTGGTGCAGGGTGATATATAAGGATCTAGCTTTAGTTTTCTACATGTAGTTAACCAGTTTTGCCAGCACCATTTACTGAAGAGGCTGTCTGTCTTCCATTCTATTGTTTTAGCTCCCTTATCGAAGATTAGATGGCTATAGGTCGGTAGGTTCATTTCTGGGTTTTCAATTCTATTCCATTGGTCCTGAGGTCTGTTCTTATGCCAATACCAAGCTGTTTTGATTACTATGGCTTTATAGTAGAGTTTGAAATTTGGTATTGATATTCCTCCAGCAGTGTTCTTTCCATTGAGGAGCGTTTTTGCTATTCGGGGTCTTTTATTGTTCCATATGAATTTTTGGATTGCCTCTTCTATTTCCTTGAAGAATGAGGGTGGAATTTTGATAGGTATTGCGTTGAATTTGTAGATAGCCTTGGGAAGTATTGCCATTTTCACGATGTTAATCTTTCCAATTCAGGAGCATGGGAGGTTTTGCCATTTTTTAAGTTCTGTGTTGATTTCCTTTTTCAAGATTTTAAAGTTTTCATCATAGAGGCCCTTCACTTCTTTAGTTAAGTTAATTCCTAGGTATTTTATTTTTTGTGGGGCTATTACAAATGGAGTTGCTTTCCTAATTTCAGCCACACTTTTCTCATTGTTGGCATACAGAAAAGCCATGGATTTTTGGGGGTTAATTTTATAACCTGCTACTTTGCCAAAGTTTTGAATCAGCTTAAGTAATTTGGGAGTGGAGTCTATGGGATTCTTTAAATACAAGATCATGTCATCTGTAAAGAGGGAGAGTTTTATTACTTCTTTCCCTATTTGGATCCCCTTTATGTCTGCATCTTGTTTTATTGCTGTAGCTAGGCATTCTAACACTAGATTGAAGAGAAGTGGAGAGAGTGGGCATCCTTGTCTTGTTCCTGAGTTAAGAGGAAATGGCTTTAGTTTTTCACCATTGAGTATAATGCTGGCTGTAGGTTTGTCATATACAGCCTTTATTGTACTGAGGAATGTTCCATGGATTCCTAATTTTTCCAAAACCTTCATCATAAAGGGGTGTTGGATCTTGTCGAATGCTTTTTCTGCGTCTATTGAGATAACCATGTGGTTCACTTTGGAAAGCAGTATGGAGGTTCCTCAAGAGACTCCATATAGAGCTCCCCAATGACCCAGCAATCCCACTTTTGGGCATTTACCCAAATGACCACAAACAAGGCCACACTAAAGCTACCAGCACAACTATGTTTATTGCAGCATTATTTACCATAGCTAAGATATGGAACCAACCCAGATGCCCCTCAGTAGATGAATGGATCAAGAAGATGTGGTATATATACACAATGGAATTCTATGCCTCCATCAGAAAGAATGACATTGCCCCATTTGTTAGGAAATGGAAAGGCTTGGAAAAAATTATATTAAGTGAAGTAAGCCAGGCCCAAAGAAACATAGGTCCCATGGTTTCCCTTATTTGCAATATCTAGTATAGGTATGAGTCAAGCGGAAAAAGTCAGAGAATGTGATGTTAGGAAAACGAACCCTCAAATATGTATTTTAATGTTTTTGTTTCATTCATGCATGTGTTTCTAACGCATTTATAATATTATTTCTTTGTTGCTTTGTATGTCCCTCCCCCACAGTGTAACCCCCGCTTTCACTATATTTGATGTCAGTATAACATGTGGAGGAGACGGGGACAAACAAGTCGTTTAAGTATTCAGGTGGACCTGTTGCAACAATGAGAAGTACAAAATGTCATGTCAAAACCAGCTTTACAATGTCGGTGGGGGGGAGGGAGGGGGGGTATGATTGGGTGGGGGGGAGGGGGGAGGCTGGGAAGGGAGGTGAAGGGTAAACAAAGGAGGAGGCTGCAATGCTTGGTAAGAAATGTATGCATTTTCCTGCCCATGTAATTGTAACCCCTCTGTACAGTATGTTTTCAAATAAAATAAAATAAAAAAAAAATGAAAAAAAAAATAAAAAAAAATAAAAAATAAAAGTGTATTCCAAGTTTCTTTTCTCAGAATCAATCTTTAAGAAGTTTGTTCATGTTCCTGGCACCGGTGACTCAAGCCTATAATCCTAGCTACTCAAGAAGCTGTGATCTGAGGTTGCTGGTTCAATGTCAGCCCAGGCAGGAAAGTCCGAGAGACTCTTATCTTCAATAAACCACTAGACAACGGAGGTGGCACTGTGACTCAAGTAGTAGATCACTCGCCTTGAGCTGAAGAGCACAGGCATAACCCCTGTGTTCAAGCCCCAAGACCAAAAGATAAATAAAAAACGAAGTTTGTTCATGCAGATCATAAAATTCTAACATTCTGAGCTTTAGGAAACTTTTCTGCCAGGGACTTATGCTCTTTAGGCAAGTACTCTACTACTGAGATACATCACATTCCCATTGTTTTGTTTTTCATGTTACAATCCAGTTTATTCCCAAAATGCTTAGAAGTACCTACTGTCCTCACAGAAGTGAAGTTTTATTCAGAAACCCAACCTTTTGTGCTATGAGGACTCCCCTAGTGTATTTCTTGGTAGGCACTGAGGAAAACTCATATGACACAAATGCAGAGAGTTTATAATAGTAGAAATAACTGTAAATAGAAATAAATTCAACAATCCGGATATTCTAGGGAGAAATGATGTCCTTATTTTCATTCTCATTCTTCAAGGCAGATGGTCAAAATAGAAACACCAATGTGCTATACTGAAATGTAAAAGTTTAAACTCTTTTTTGAAAAATTCTCATGTTATAAAATCAATATGTATCCAATAAAGGCAAAGTGAACTTAAAAAAATATTAAAAATTCTAATGAAGCTCCCTGGCTTGGAATGTGTGCCATTTTTTTGTCTGCAAGTCTTGGAATTTGAACCCGGGGTCTGGGTAACTCTGTTGCACTGTGGGGAAAGGGGAAGCTCGCCGTGCTTGAAGACCAGGAAGTCAGGCCTGTTCCCTAGGCCTGAATTCAAGCCCCAGACCTGGAAAATGTACTCCTTATATACATTTTAAAGATAGGATTGAACTTCCATACAGATGTTCAGTCTATATTATGTTTGGTGTAGTTATTCACTGTATTTTTTTTTATTTTTTTCATTTATTTACCATTTATTTTATTGACTGTGATGACACCTAACTATGTATTACATTGTTTACATCCTATCACATACCATCTAGATTTGTAGATGTGTTCTCCATCATGTCTGACACCCAGGACTCTCCCAGAAAAGGAAAACAGGTGTCGCACTTGGCTTCATACTCCAAGATTAAATTTTTAGCACTGCCAGGATCTGAACTCAGTGCCTAGCAGGTCCAATTCATGAATGAGTGAGTGTGAGCACAGCAGCCTCTAGCCAATGAAGCTGTTAGTTGATTCCCAGGTGCTGAGATCGTGACCCAGGATTGGCCAAAACAGCGATACAAGGATAGGCAGACAGTAGTATACAAATAAATATATGTTGGTAAAAAGCACCATAGCCGCCTATCTATGATTGAATGACATATACTATATTCCTACCAACTCTTAGGTATTTATTGTACCATAATTAAACGAATACTATTCTTCTCATGCTTAATAAAGCATGAAATTAAGACCAATCATTGTCCTAGGATTTTTGTATCCAATTTTAGGCTCGACCAATGCAGAAACTTCTCTTTCAATTGGTATTCCTATGCATAGTAATGAGTATGTTGTGATCTCCTGCCATTGGTAGTTGTCCTTAACTGAATTTGAACCCAGGGCCTATTTTGACAGGTTGGCCTATGGCTTCCCTGCTAGCCCACCAGCCTTCAGCAATGGCAGGTCAGGTGTACTTTGCACCCGTGACATTCAGACACAGGATGATCACCACGCAAAGAAAAAAAAAAAAAACACCCATCCCTCTGCAGCTTGCCACTTTTTGTGCTATCTCACTTTTTTCTTTCTGCAAGCCCTCTGGGCCTAGGATTCCAGGATTGGGTAAGGGTCCCGAGGCTGCACCCAGCCTAGGGTGGTCGAAACTGGGGCAGAGTTGCCACGACCTGAGTTCAAGCTCCATGATCAGCCAAAAAAAAAAAAAAAAAGGAAAAAGACAAAAGACAAAAATTAATTGATTAGTTAACAAAATTTGAAAATAATAGAGCTCCCTGGTTTTGAATTTCTGCCAGTTTTCTTTTCTAGACTGGGAATTAAACTCAGGAACTTGTAGCAATGTGAAGGAAAGTGCAGATTTGCTACTACTTGAGTTCAAATCCCGTGCCAAGACAAAACTAAAAAATTAAGTCACTGAACTTGGCACGGGGAGTAGTTGTGGAGATGGGAGGTAAGGAATGGTAGGGGGAAAACAAAGGAGGAGGTAACAATGCTCAATAGGAAATATACTCATGACCTTGCTCATGTAACTGTGACCATTCTGTACAACATTTTTACAATAAAAAACATACAAAAAAAGAAACAATGTAGTATTCTGAGAAGCACTTTGGGGTTAAGGAAAGGATGTCTGAATAGATGTACAAAATTCTACACTGCTTTTTATTTAATGTTCAGTATGGAACTGAATAAACTGATTCCATTAAAAAATTAAGTCACTGTCTTGGAACTGGGGCCAGTATTTATACCATTGTTGGGATTTGATCTCACCATTCTGGTAACTCTTTTATACCATGGGTGAAGGAAAAATTTACTGTCCTTGAGGAAAAGAAATTCAGGCTAGAGTTCCCATGGCCTGAATGAAGGCCCTACAATGGAAAAGATATTTCTATACATGTGTAATATATGATACATCCTTACATATGTATGTTTTTTACATGTTATGTTTTTCATTATTGATTTTGTATTTATTTTATTTATTTGATTCATTTTTTATTTTTTTATTTTACTTATATTATCATTCCATTTACATTTTGCTCATCTATTATAAAATTATACACAATAATTTAAGACATTGACTCATTTATCATTAAAACTTTTTATGTTGAAACATGATACATAATTAAATGGAGGCATTTGTCACAGTCTTCTCACGTTTAGCGTCTCTCCCAAGAATGAGCTTTGTCTTACTTATCTTTGGACACCTTCCTATAGGGATGTCTTTAGATAATTTATACTGAGAAGCCTTTTCTTGAGGACATGCAAGTTGTTGGATAAAATTGTAAGGGGGAGGCTACAAATGTGGCTTAGTGGTAAAGAGCTCACTCAACATGCATGAATACCAGGGTTTGAATCCTCAGTGCCTCATACTCAGAAAAAGCTAGACACAGTGGAGTGGCTCAGATGGTAGAGTACCAGCCTTGAGAAAAACAATCCCCAGGACTGTCAAAAACAATAGGCCAGATACCGGTGGCTCACACCTGGAAAACTAAATTCTCATTAGGCTTAGATTTGAAGACCACCGTTCAAAGACAGCCTAGGCAACAAAAGCCTGCTAGATTCTTATCTCCAATGAACCACTAAAAAATCCCATGTGGAGCTGTGGCTCAACTGGTAGAGAGTTAGCATTGACTCAATTGCTCAGGGACAGTGCCCAGGGTTGTTACAAGACACACAACTGGAAAAAAATTCCGGGTTAATCAAAGTACTTTTCTATTTGCTAATTACGAGAACATTCTCTGGAAAATCAACGCTCATATACACCAGAATTGGAGTCAGACCTCCAGGCTTAAGTGTAGCAGATCCACATGTCCAGCCTCATAGACTCTAGCATTGTAACCTTGTGTCCACAGAGTTCTGAAAGGTCCAATGTTGAAAGGCTTAATATGCTCCCAAAGCCTTTTGTGATAAGCACTTGGCTTGTATTGTCAATGTCATTACACGTCTGAACCTAGCAGAGCACCAGTAGCTCTTGCCAATCACCCTAGCTCAGGAAGCTGAGGTCTCAGGATCACACCAAACCCAGCCAGGGCAGGAAAGTCTATGACACTCTGACTTCCACGTCTGAACGGTCAGATGTTCAAGAGCTTCTTGTTTTTCCTTTGATGATGAGAAGTTACTCTAAATGTTCTTAGTGTTCTTGACCCATTGACCCATCCTGGGTTCAAATGAAGTTCTCAGGATCCAAGCCCTGGCACAGTTAGCCAGAAGAACTCCAGTGTAACACTGCATTTGAAGGACAGAAAACAGTTTCAAAATCCAAGCTAGGTGAAGAGAACAAGGAGGCAGAATATACACACTCAACAGGGAAGCGAGCTGCAAAACCACTTCATTCATTTCAGGCACAGCCAGCAATGGGGGAAACCTGAAACATTTGTTAGAGTTACACCAGGGTCAGGCTTTTCTCAGCTTCCTCAAATAATGAATAACCTTCCTCCCTCAGGTGAAGGGAGCCTCAGGCGATCTTTAGGTTACCAATAGAGAGCCAGTTTAGTTAGGGAGAGGGGAGGAACAGAGTAGAAAGGCCCTGCTCTCTGGTCTTAGGGAGTGGGTCTTTTACTCTCCATCTATCAGATTTGAAGGCCCACCTTCTACCTCTGCCAGTCTTTTCTCCTTCCTTCATTCTCCACATCATTTATGCTAATCCCCAGTCCAAGGTGAGGCAGGGTCATTTCTCTTTTGGCTCCAAGCAGCTGAGTTACACCCTGGCTCTGCCCTCTTGGCTCTGGGGCCTTCAGCTGCCTGAGAAGTGTGAAAGAGACATTCTTCCTGCTCTGTGGTTGTGTGAAGATGATGCTGGTGTCCTGGCACACTGCAGAAGGCCACATGACTGGGAATTGTTCTCTTCTTTCCTCTTGAAGTCCAAGACCAGATTCATCTATCATTTTTCTATCTATCTATTTATCTATCTATCTATCTATCTATCTATCTATCTATCTATCTATCTATCTATCTATCTATCTATATCTATCTATCTGTCTATTGACTTTCCTTCCTTCCTTCCTTCCTTCCTTCCTTCCTTCCTTCCTTCCTTCCTTTCTTTCTTTTTTTCTTTCTTTCCTTCTTCCATTCTTTCCTTCCTTCTTCTTTCTTTCTTTCCTTCTTTCTTTCCTTCTTTCATTCTTTCCTTCCTTCTTTCTCTCTTTCTTTCTCTCTCTCTTTCTTTCTTTCTTTCTTTCTGTCTTTCTTTCTTTCTATCTTCTTTCTTTCTTTCTTTCTTTCTTTCTTTCTTTCTTTCTTTCTTTCTTTCTTTCTTTCTTTCTTTCTTTCTTTCTTTCTTTCTTTCTTTCTTTCTTTCTTTCTTTCTATGTATCTATGTATCTATCTATGTACCAACCTACCTACCTTCCTACCTATCTATCTACCTACCTACCTACCTATCTACCTACATAGTTATCTCTTTCACATTTCTTGGGCTGAACCCAAGGCCTGGACACTGTCTCTAGCACTCTACTACTTGAACCACAGCACCAATTCTGGATTTTTCTGTGTATATGTTACTAAGGAATTGAACCCAGGGCCTCTTGCATGCTAGGCAAGCACTCTCCCACTAATCCACATTCCCAGCCCCCTCCTCTTTTTTCTTAATGGTAGTTTTTACATATATATGCTATCATTTTGAGTACCCAAGTATAATTTTCTGAATACCGCTTATTTCTATGAACTATGATCTTTTCTTCCCCTGCCTAATTTGTGACTGCTCCTGCATTGACCTCATAATAAAATGTAAATAAAGGCTCCTGAGAGCTTCAGTGTGCATCATATAAGCAAACAGGCCTAGAAATCTGGAAGAGAAAAGCAATGGGGCTGAAATGAAGAGAATGATGCAGTATGTACAATGAGCATATCTAAAACATAAATCAGTAAATAAAAGCAGAAGTTTTGCATACAGCCACTTTGCACTTAGGGAAGTAATATACACACATAAGTAAGTAAGACACTGATACATAAACTTGGCTTCTCTTTTTGAATTTTCTTTTGTGGCCATCCCGTGGCTTAAACTGAGGATGCAATGCATTCCTCAGCTGTTTTTCACAAGGCTGAGGTTCTACCACTGCCACAGCTCCACTTCCAGCCATCTGGTTGTTCAATAGACATAAGCACCACCCAGGCTTTCCTGCCTGGTCTGGCCCTGTATCTCCTGCTTGGCTTTCTCTCTCAAAGTTGGAGCTCTACCCTCTAGGCCACTCCTCCACTTGTGGTTTTCTGGTGGTTTATTGGAGACAATAAACCTTTCCTGCTATGGCTGGCTTTGAATGGAGATCTCCCGAGGAGGCTTCAAGTGGATTTCTTCAAGGATTCACCTAGGAGCCACTCCACCCAAAACTTTAGTCTAAATCTCGAGAGGTACTAGAGAAAAACGGACACAGGAACATGTTTCTAGTGTGTTCTAGATAATGACGATTTGAGACACACAACTCTCATAATTATTAGATCACTTTATAGGCAAAAGGAGCAATGCAGATAGTGTGAGGTTTCGGTCCTCATATCCTGAGACAGTAAATTCACTACAGCTCAATGCTAAGTGACAGAACTGGCACTTCCTGTGGACATTTGCTCCTAAATCCTGTAACAGTCATTTCTCACTTTTGGCTTCAACCCTGTGACCAGAGGGTAAGATGAAGAGAGAAAATACTCTCAGATAAAGCAGATATAAAGAACATTGGGAAGTTGACTTATAAGTCCCAACCATAGGAATGACCCTATTAAGAAGTCATTCCAGATTAAGAGCAAAGAAGAAAGAAAGAAGGTGAAAGTGCCTGGTGACTGTAATCCCACCTCCTCAGGAGGCTGACATGTAGAGAATTTGAGTGGAAGAATGTCCTTGACAATGTTATCTCTAAGAGATCACAGAGAAACCCAGAAGTGGGCCTATGACTCAAGCTTAATGCAGTACTTTTGAGCAAAAGGAGCTCTTGGACCAGGCGTAGACTCATAGTTCAAGGCCAGGACCTGCCCCCTCCAAAAAAACCTGTACCACAATTTCTTTGTGTATGTATGGATGTATTTCTATAGGTGAAACTCCTGAGTGGCTATGATGAATGGCACCAAGCATGGAAAATTGTATTCAATACAATGAGTTCATAACACAGAGACTGCTTTTATGATATTGCATGTTTCAGGGCTCCCCTCACTGCTCCCAATGTAGCCTGAGGGTTTCTCTGCATCCCAGGCCTCCTGGAGGAAGTCTCCCTCATTGTCTGGACAGGAACACAAAAGACCTCACTCCTGTACAGCTGTGTACCAAATAACTCCATCTGGGCCAATTAGTGATGATGTGTGGGCGGGCTCTGAAGGTCAGGAGAAAAAGGATTCTTTTAACCCTTAGTTATCTCTCTTCCCAGTGCTCTGTTTTAACAGGAGACCTTCATTTTTGCCACCTCCCATGGCAGGTCAAGTTCTGTGCTCTTATCCTGCCTTTTTGAGACTATATTCCAGTGTTCAGATAAAGTGCTCAATATAATTCAGGAGTCCTTCAGGCAGACAACTAGGGCTCTGAACCTAATGAAACATTTCATTGCCAGCAATGATGGGCCTATAATGTCTCTCCTAGATTTCCAGAAGCTTGGGAAATCCAAGCACATGTTGGTAGCACAAAGCTTCCTATCATCTAGGACTGGTGAAGCTCATGAAGTTTTGAACCCTTTGACTTCTCCTAGTTGGGCCCTGAGTGGCTAGGTTTTGGGGTTGTACACAGGGCCTGACGTGCTGACCATGAGCTCAGAGATGAAATCTAGTGCTTTACCACTTTGTCACACCTTCACTTCTGCTTTCTCTCTGTGTGTGAGTGTGTGTACATGCATGTGTGTATACATACACAAGCCCTGGAGCTTGAACTCAAGACAAGAGCACTGTACCTAGTTTCTCTTGTATAAGGTTTGCCCTCTCCCACTTGAACCACAGAGCCGCTTCAGGCTTTTTCCTACTGATGTTGTTCTGAGAAATCAAGCCCAGGGTTTCATATATGCAAAGCACTCTACCCCTAAGGCACATTCCCAGCCCTCTACTTCAAGTTTGTTAGTGTATTTCTGTCTTTTTTGTTGTTGTTGTCATTGTAGGAGTGGAAATCTGGGCCTGGGTGCTGTCCCTGAGCTCTTCAGCTCAAATCTTCTGCTCTACCACTTGAGCCACAGAGCCACTTCTGGTTTTCTGGTGGTTCATTGGAGCTGAGTGTCTCAAGGACTTTCCTGTCCAGGCTAGCTCTGAACCATGATCCTCAGATCTCATCCTCCCTAGTAGTTAGGATGACCAGCATGAGCCACAAGCACCTTGCTTCCACTTGAGTTTTCTTAGATGTGAATTGGAGATAATAGTCTGATGGTACCTTTTGAGTCAGGGATAGTTTGGAAACCAGATCTCAGCTTCTTGAGAAGGCAAGATGACTGACCTCGGTTATAGAACTCTAAGCCGTGGCACTCTGCTGCAAGGGGTCCTTGGGTCCATGTGGTGGAGTGCTAGCCATGAGCCCAGGACCTATGGGTCTGAGCCTAGGCCCTGAGTTCAAGGTTCATGACTTAGAAAAAACAAGACAAAACAATTGTCTCCTGTAGACAACTCACTAGTCTTCAGTAATACATAATTTTGTCCCTGCCCTGGGGACAGATCTTTGCCTCAATATTCTTTTCTGAATAGTCATGTCAGTTGTGGAGTTCTTACAAGAACAAGATGAAAGAATGCACCCTTTGAAAGACAAAATACATAACACTCTTTTTTTTCTCAGTCATGGGGCTTGAAATCTGGGCCTGCACTCTGTCCTTCAGCGCTTCAGATCAAGGCTAGTGCTCTAGCACTGGAGCTATAGCGACACTTCCAGTTGTCTGGTGGTTTATTGGAGATCAGATTTTCAGCGACTTTCCTGCCTGGGCTGGCTTTGAACCACCATCCTCAAATCTCAGCCTCCAGAGTAGTCAGGATTACAGGTGTGAGCCACTGGTGCTGGGCTCCAAATAACCCTCTTTACAGGACTCAATACATAGCATCCTGTGAAAGACTTAGCACCCAGCACCCAATGCAGGACTCAGCACACTGCACCCCGTGAAGGACTCAGCACATAGCATCCTATGCAGGACTCAGCACACAGCACCCCGTGAGGGCCCCAGCACACCAGGAAGGACTTATCACATAGATGTATCCCACAAGTTGTCATTAGTATTCAGTTGCTTTCATCAGTATCACCATTCTTTCAGAAACACATCACAAACTGCACAAAGTTCACATCTAATGATTCAGAGGGGTATTTTTTTTTGGTGGGGGAGTCAGCCACAGGGATTGCACTAAAATATTGGGGGTGCTGTCCTAAGATCTTTTGCTCAAGGGTAGAGATGTATCACTTTGATCCACACCCCTGCCAGGGCAGGATTTTAAACAGGGCAGGATTTTAAACCCACCAGTGTCAGATCTCAGCCCCCGAGAATCTTGGATGACAGGGGTGAGCAAGCCAGCAGCATCTTGTTCTGTGTGGCTGAGTTGCAGAAGTATACCTCTGACTAAGTCAGGTTAGATGGCAGCTGTCAGTATCAGTCTCCCAGCTTGCTCTGTGATGAGGTATTTGAAGTCCTTTCCTTATAGAGTTGCAGTCACATTCAATCTTTTTTTCATGCCCATCCTGGACCTTGAGTAAGAGTCTAGACACAGTCCCTAAGTTTTGTGCTCAAAGCTAATGCTCAACTGCTTGAGCGAGAGCACAACTTCTGGATTTTTATATGCATGTGGTAGTGAGGAATCAAATCCAGGGCTTTGTATGTACTAGCCATCATTATACCACTGAGCCCCAGGAGTGACAAGTGTATGAAGAGATAAATGTGTAGATTGGCATATATGTATATATATATATGTATAAAACAAGAGAAAGGAGTCTGTAGAGTATGAAATTACATATAATATATTACTACCCATTATTGACAATCAAATTATTCCTTCCACTTTTAAGTATCATGGTTATGGTTGAATACATAATAAAGTATTAATTGAAAATTAGTCAATGTAGTATAATTGTTGTGTATAATTTTATAGTACACTCATACACTAATTACTAATTTGTTACTTTTATAAAATTCCATTCATATGGATGTATATGGGAATGGGTTTCTTAGAATCTCATGCCAATACTTAGTGGCAGTCCGGGGATTTGACCTCCAGGCCTAATTTGAGGTTTTGGCTATGGCTTCCCTAATAGCCAGCCAAACATCAGTATGCTATATCATGTACACTTTCTGGGCCTTGTCATTTACATGCAGGATGGTCACAATGCAAAGGGAAAAAATGCAAAACCACCTTCTTGAATTTCTCCATTTTATCCTTCTCCTTTTTATTTTATTTCTTACTAACGCCGAGATTTGAATTTGGGTCCTAGGATCCCAAGGTAGCTGTGGCAGAGATGCCAAGACCTGAGTTCAAGCCCCATGCTTGGCAAAAATAAAATAAAATAAGGCTCTGGCTTGAAATTTGCACCATTTTTCTGGAAGGCCTGGGATTTGAACTCAGTATCTAGGTATCTCTGTGGAACTGTGGGTGAAGGGTAAGCTCACCGTCCTTGAAGACAAGAAATTCAGACCAGTTCCCAGGGCCTGAATTGAAGCCCCAGCACTGGAAAAATACATACATGAGTTTAGTGAGTATGAGGTTTATTACCCTTATTCATTTAGTATTATTACACATATAACATTTCATTTATTATATCCTATCACACAGGATATATTTGCATATGAAGTATACATCATTATGAGACCCAGGACAGTTTTTCAGGAAAAAAAAAATGTGTGAAAAGTGGCTTCGTAATCCATGAATAAATTTTTGGCAATGCTAGGATTTCAACTCACAGCCTACAATGCCCAATCCATAAATGGGGTCACAGTCTTAGCACACCAACTTCTGACAAACTGAGGTGCCAGGAAGTTCTGACGACCTGTTATCAATCCACAGTAGTGCCAAATATATATATACATATATATATATAGAGAGAGAGAGAGAAAGAGAAAGAGAGGGGGGTATAGATTGATGTATATATATGCATATATATATGGAGAGAGAGAATGTGAGGATATCATTAGATTATATATATATAGTTACCAATAATTAGTTATTAAGTTATGTCTCCCTTTAATGAAGTATCATAGTTGAATACTTATAAAAGCATTAATTAAAAATTAATCAATATCCTTCCATTAGGGGAATCATAACATGGTGCTAGAAAGGAAAATGAAAATGTAATAATTTTTGTGTGGCTTTCTAAAATAGAATCATGAAGTAACTTCAAATTTATTGACTTTTGTAACATTCCACTACCATTCACATAAATAGGAATGAGTTTGTCAGGATCTCCCTCCATTTGTGTGTGGCAGTCCTGGCATTCATACTCCAGGCCTGGGAAGTTTACTTCGAATGCAAATCATTGGAATGACACTGAAGATTTCAGATTGTCACGATTCAAAAAAGAACAACAAGAAGAAAAGAAACCCAGGTGTCAGTGGCTCCTTTATGTAATCCTAGCTCCTCAGGAGGCTGAGATGTAGAGAATGCCAATTTGAATACAGCCAGGGCAGGAAAGTCCACAACACTCTTATTTCTAAGAGATCACAGGAAAAGTTCCCCAAGGGTTGTGGCTGTGGCTCAAGGGCTGAGAGCTACCCTAGAGAAAGAGGAGATCAAGGATAGTGCCTATGCTCATATTTCAACCTCAGTCCTGCCAAAGAAAAAAAAGAAGGCAATAACTCCATGTCTCTGTGTATTTATGAATGATGTATGAATGATGGGCATTCATCAGGTTGCCCATGACCAGACCCCCAACCTGGCAAGCTGGGACAAACCCTCAGAAAGTGCTAAGCCTGAGCCAGTAGCTTGAACAAAGCATCCTTCTCTGCCATTTAATAACTGAAGCCCAGAAGGCTTGCCTTGGCTGGGGTATGCAACGGGTGCATTATGTTCTGGCTGAGGTGTCCCATTGGGACATCTAGCAGCCAGGGAGACCACTCTTCCTAGGCTGTAGGAGTTGTAGAACGTTCTGGCTCCATATTCCCTATTCCTCTGTAAGTTGTGAGCCTAGATCTCTGAGGCCTGGTGGCTATCACTCATTCATCATTCCACATTGCCGAGTCTCACACTGGTCCCAAATCCTGGCAAAGATATGAAATGGCCAGCGATTTCTATGCTGAAAAGAATATGCCAATAAATTCCACCCTCATAGTTCCTGTTAGAGGTAAGCCTTGGGCTGTGAATGTGGCTAAGTGGTAGAGTGCTTACCAAGCAAGCTTGAAGCCCTGGGTTGGATTCCTCAGTACCACATAAACAGAAAAAGCCAAAAGTGTCACTGTGGCTTAAGTGATAGAATGTAGCCTTGAGCAAAAGCAGATCAGGAACATACCCAGACCCAGAGTTCAAGCCACAACACTGTCAAAAAAATGTGAGCTTGGTGAGACATACAGTTCTGGAACTCAGAGGACGGCCGAGGTTATAGGTAAGAGGTAGAGGGCTCACACTTGTGAGCTCACCATAATGGTGGTGGCTCACCCTTGTAAAATTAGCACTCAGGAAGTTGAGATATGAAGATTATATGTGAAAGCAAGTGCAGGCAGGAGTCTTTATGAGACCTTTCTCCAATTAAGCACCAAAAAAACCAGAGCTGTGGTTCAAGTAGTAGAATGCTAGCCTTGAGCATAAAAACGTAGGGATAGCATCCAGGCCATGAATTCAAACCCCAGGACTGACACACTTAGACACACACACACACACACACACACACACACACACACACACACACACACACACTGGAAATTCTACTTACCCATCAAAAAGAATATTGTACCATTTGTGGCTCTCATTTCTCATGTCATCTGCCTGGTATCTCACTGCCATCGTATTGTCCCTGTACTGCACTAACTGACACATGCAAACTGATGTAAAAGATTTTCAGGGTTATGGGCTAACCATAGATTCCTGAGTATGAGTTCTCTGCTCATTCTCTTTGTCTATTCATGCCTATGAGTAGTGATTGTACAGATTCATTTGTACCATTTGCTACAAAGAAAAGAGATTAACCATACATATATATGCATGTATATATATATATGATTATATACATACACACATTTATACATACATGGATATAAGCACACATATTGATATATATTAAATACTTGAGACATTTTTTGTTTACAAGAATTATGTAGCTAACAAAAATCACATGCATTTTCCTTCCTTTTCAATTTTTTCAAAACATAAAGAACTTTGTCTCTTTTGAATACCTAATTTTTAAGAGAATGTCATCATCTCTGATTTGTCAGTGGCCTTGAAATTAGATGTTCAAATAGGACAAAATTATTTAGGCTTTTTGTGGAAGAAAGGAATATTACTAGGGTTCTATTCATGGGTTTTCTGCTTGCTAGACAGGAATTTGTCTGTATAGCACCAAGCAGCTCAACTACTTTCGCCATAATTCTAGTCCATTTTATTTACTTGAGGACTTGGACTTTTTGCCCTGGTCTGATCTTAGACTGATAGACTTTGCTACCAATGCCTCATAACATAATTAACTAGGATTACAGATATGAACCACTATGGTCAGTTCATTTGTTGAGATGGTTGTCTTGGCAGTTATTTCTCTGGACTGGCCTCAGACCATGATGCATATCATTTCTGCTTCCGAATCAGCTCGGATTTCAGATGTGGGCTACTATATATGGTGTACATGACACCTTCTGTTTTGTGTGTGTGTGTGTGTGTGTTTTTTTGTCAGTCGTGGGGCTTGAACTCTGGGCTTGGGCGCTGTCCCTGCACTCTTCAGATCAAGGGGAGCAATCTACGGCTTGAGCCATAGCACCCGTATCGGTATTATAGTGGTTTTATTGGAGATAAGAGTCTCAGGCTGGCTTTGTACCGTGATCCTCAGATCTTAACCTCCTAATACCTAGGATTTCAGGTTTGAGTCACCAGTGCCCGGCACACCTTCTGTTTTTCAGTAGAAGTTTTAATAGTAAAAATCCTGTATAGATAGGTTATATTTACATGAGCAAGTTAATGAGTATATTTTCTATCAAGCATTGTTACCTCCTCCTTAGTTTTTCCCTAACCTTCCCCTCCTACCTCCACAACTATACTCCCCCCTCTTCACTTCCCCTCTTCCCCGCCTATATTGTAAAGATCCTTTTTCAACATAGGGTCTTGTGCATCTCATTGTTGCAATGGATCAGCCTGTATCACTAATTAACTATTTTATCCCTTCCGCTCCCCAAGCTAGAGAAGGGTGTATACAAGACGCAGGGCACTGACATTACAGTGAAAACAGGTGTTACACCATGGGGGAGGAACATAAAAAGAAAAACAAAACACATGGTAGATTATAAACCCTATCTTGGGGTTCATTTCACTTAACATCATCTTATCTGGTCGTATGTACATAGCTTTTGAACTTTTATGCTTGTCTGAGACATATAATAGTTATTGCAAATAAAGGAAACCATAGGACCTATGTTTCTTTGGGTTTGGCCTACTTCACTTTTTATAATTTTTTCCAGGACTCCACTGAGAGCTCCCCTATGATCCAGCAATCCCATTTTTGGCATTTGTCCAAATGTTCACAAACAAGACCCTACTAAGCTACTGGCAGAACTATGTTTATTGCAGCATTATTTGCCATAGCTAAGATATGGAACCAACCCAAATGCCCCTCAGTAGATGAGTAGATCAAGAAAATGTGACACACACACACACACACACACACACACACACACACACACACACACACACACACACACACAATGGAATTCTATGCCTCCATCAGAGAGAATGACATTGCCCATTTGCTAGGAAATGGAAAGACACAGAAACAATTGTATTAAGTGAAAGAACCCAGGCTAAAATAACCATAGATCCCATGGTTAATCTTATTTGCAGTAACTAGTATTTGGTACCATATAACCATATAAGAGGATGTTATGTGAAATGAACCCCAAGATAGGGACACAAATGATTTTTATTCCATGAGATTCTTATCTCTATATAATCCCCCAAATAAAGTTGGAAAGGGAGCTATCGTTCAAATACAGAACACCACCCTTAAGGGAAAAAGCCTAAGTGACAAGGTAAGGTCCTGAGTTTAAACCATAATATCAGCACTCAAAAAAGTTGATTTCTTTTCCTTGAGGTTTTTATTAAATTGCTCAGAAAATAATCGACGTTGTATTTATGTTTAGCATTACTATTAAAATCATGTTATATTTATTTATGTTATTCTTTATTTTCTTAAATTTTATTTACACATTAATATCCAGTAATGATAAGAGATGATTACTGTTTCACAAGTTTTTATGTCAGTAGAATATATGGATGAGAGGTGCATACAAGGGGTTTGGACTGAAAATAGATATTTGCAAGGTCTTCATATAAAGAATTTATAAATGAAGGAGCTGTGGGCATGTATGAGATAAACTAAAGAAACCAGCAAGGAAAGATAAGGTATGATTCTGGAAAGCACACAATTTTGGAAGAAAAAATAAAACAAGGAAAATATGTGGCTTTTGATAAAAACTTTGTAAACTACCTACACATTTGACTCCTTATTTCTAGCAGAAGACATTTCAGTTAACTTTATATTACAAAGTTAAACATGATTGACATTTAATACTAATTGGCCTCTGTCTCAGGTAAGCAATTTTTCTAGCCAGGTGCCAGGGGTTCATGCCTATCATCATAGTTATTCAGAGAGCTTAGACCTCTAGATCCTAGTATAAAGCCATTCTGGAGAGGAAAATTGGTGAGACTTTTCTGTTCAATTAATCAAGGGAAAATTGGAAGTGGCACTGTGGCTCAAAGTGGCAACACTAATCTTGAGTAGTAAATCTCAGAGACAGAACCCAGGCCCTGGGTTCAAGCTCTCTGAAATTATTCTTAAAATACTTGTTCTCAGTAATTCTTTAACTTGTCTAGAAGAATGTTTTAAGCTTAGAGATTTTGATTTCATGTTGTCAGAATTTATTTTTAAGATGTTCAGAGAAAAATTCTTTATAGTAAGAACTGGTTTGCATTGCTTTGTATTACATATTGCTTCTACACCAAGAGATCAGCTGGAAAGTAGATGGCCAAACCCCTCCTACCCCTACCAAAGTAGTAAAGTTCATTTTTCGACATAATGATTTGTACATCTCATTGATGCAACGAGTCCACCTGTATTCTTAGTTAAACGATTTGTTTTTACCCTTCCCCTCCACAAATTATAACAACATCAAATACAGTGAAATCCGGGGTTATACCTTGGGAGAGGGACATTCAAAGCAATATAGAAATCATCTTATAAATATATTAGAAACAACTGCATGAAAGAGAAAAATTGAATACTTATCTTGGGGTTCATTCACCTAACGTCAACTTCATCTGACCTTTTCTGCTTGACTCAGACATATACTACTTATTGCAATAAAGCAGCCATGGGACCTATGTATATTTGGGTCTAGCTTACTTCACTTAATATAATTTTTTCCAAGCCTTTCCATTTCCTAACAAATGGGGCAATGTCATTCTTTCTGATGGGGGCACCGAATTCCATTGTGTATATATACCACATTTTCTTGATCCATTAATCTACTGAGGGGTATTTGGGTTGGTTCCATATCATAGCTATGGTAAATAATGATGCAATAAACATAGTCATGCTGGAATTTTTAGTGTGTGTGGTCTTGTTTGTGATCATGTGGGTAAATGCCCAAAAGTGGGATTGCTGGGTCATAGGGGAGCTCTATATGGAGTCTTTTGAGGAACCTCCATACTGCTTTCCACAGTGTTTGAACAAGTTTACACTCCCACCAACAATGTAGTAAGGTTCTCTTCTGTCCACATCCCCTCCAGCATCTGATGTTATTAGAGTTCTTGATTATAGCCATTCTAACTCGGGTGAGGTGGTACCCCAATGTTGTTCTTATTTGCAATTCTTTTATGGCTAGAGAGTTTGTGCATTTCTTCATGTATTTATTGGCCATCCTTCTTTCCTCTTCAGAGAAATTTCTCTTTAAGACTTTAGCCCACTTATTAATTGGGCATATGTTTCTTTGAGGATTTGTTGTTGGGAGATTTAATTTATTGAGTTCCAGGTATATTTTAGATATGAGACCCTTGTCCGTTGTATGGCTTGTGCAGATCTTCTCCCAATCCGTGACCTTTCTAGTGATCTTGCTATCTATGTCCTTTGCCATGCAGAAGCTCTGCAATTTAATGCAATCCCATTTGTCCCATTTGTCTTTGATTATTTTTGTATTTCTGGGTCTCTATTAAGAAAATTTCGGCCTGTGCCAAGGAGACCTAGGGTTTCTCCTATTCAGTCCTGTAATTTTTTCAGAGTAAGACTTGAAAATTTTAGAGTTTCAAATATTACAGGAAGATCTTTGATTCATGTTGAATGGATGTGAATAGATTAAGCTGTTGCATACATGCGTGTTTGGGGGGGGTATGTTTATTATTGAAATCAAGGATAAAGAACTTGGTTCCTTTTTCTAAGATATACATTATGGTGTTTCTTTGTTGGTGGTAGGCTCAGATTGCCTGTCTTTGCCTGATGTGTACATTCCAGCTCAATTTTTCAATTAATGTTTCTTTATTATTGAACATATAGTGCTCTGATATTGCTTTTTCTTTAGTTTGCCATCTAGGATCTTCTTTTCCTCTTAAATGTTAACATTCGATGTAAATTTCACTCCTGACTGATTTTTCCCATTAATTTGCATTTTGCAATAAGTATTATAATACCTTTGATCTCTGTGTTCATGAAGAAAAACCATTTTGAATTCTTTGTTTAATGTAATAACACCTGGGTATATTTGTTAGCACCAAGACCTTACATTTTCTTTTGTAGTTTTAGTTTAAAATAACCCTCCTCCGTTTTTATAGCATTGGTAGACAAAGAATTCCCACAATGCCTCACAACCTTTATCTTTCAATTTGTATATGCTTCTTTGTCCCTGCTAAATTTTTCTGGATTCCTGTATTAGCTACCCCTACCCCTACAAAGCTGTTGTTGCTACCCAATTTCCTGCCACTGCAACTCAGCAATTACCCTATCCCTGTTACTCCCTTTCTCTGCTACTCATTTTGCTACCCATAATTCTTAACACCATGGTTCCAGCCACCTGATCGCTGACACGCCTGACTCTGCTACCACATTCCCAAAAAAAGCAAGGCAAGAGTAGGCACAGACAGTCGACTTGGGTATTCCTCTTGCAGGCACAATGGGACGTTTTCCTCAGGTATTTATCATGAGGAACCAACTAGTAGTGGAACGAAAAAAGCTTACTTAGAGGGGACTAATATCCAGGGATATCAACTTTATAACTTGTTGCTAGGAAAAGCAGACCCTAAGGTGAAACTTAATGAGAAAAGAAAATTTGAAAAATTATTGGGGATGTTATAAAAGATTTAGCTTTAGTCTCATGTACCAGTGATCTGAATTATTTTATGACATAGATATGTAACTACTTGGCATTTTAAAAAGTATATGAAGATGCACATTTATGTGGTACTTATATTAATTTATGAATTAGTTGCATATTATCATGTTAATGATATTCAATGGTTTTTGCTTTATGAAATGCTCATTACGCTGCCTTTGGCAACATGAATTGACTGAGTCAAGCAGAATAGGTCAGATAAGTTGATGTTAGGGAAATGAACACTAAGATTTGTATCCAAATGTTTTTTTTTCTTTCATGGGATTGTTTCTAACACATTTATAAGATTATTTCTTTTTTGCTTTGTATGTTCCTCCCCCATGGTATAACTCCTGCTTTAACTGTATTTGATGTCCGTATAATTTCTGGGGGGGAATGGCAAAAACAAATCGTTTAACTAGGGATACAGGTGGAACCACTGCAACAATAAGATGTACAAGTCATTCTGTTGAAATCGAACTTTACAACTTTGGTGGGGGGGAGGAGAATAGGGTGGGGGCGCAGGGGGTAAATGGGAAGGGATGGATAGGGGAAACAAAGTAGGAGGCTACAATGCTTGACAAGAAATGTACTCATTATCTTGCCCAGGCAATTTTAACCCTTCCGTACAGTATTTTCACAAGAAAAAATAATAAATTTTAAAAAGAAAGAAAAAGAAGAAAAAAAAAACATGAGGATGACATGATCTTGTATTTAATGGACTCCATGGATTCCACTCTCAAGTTACTTGAGTTGATCAGAAACTTTGGCCAACTAGCAGAATATAATTTTGTCTCAATAAAACCAACCAAGAAAGGAATAAAAAATAAACAAGTAAGGAATACACAGTTGGAATTTTGGGCTAATTTTGTCATTATGTTTTGGTAGTCAAGTATCCTATAGAAATGCAACTCATGTATAATCCTCAGTTGTGTTGTAAATGTTGTCTTAATTACAGAACATGTCTAGATGCAAAAGAGCTCATGATTCCCAATTAAAAATTTGAAAAAGTAAACATCATTCATTTAGTTTCCAAAGAACTGAAGGATTACAAAAGTTTATTGGAGAAATAAGAATGTTCATTTAATGTAGGACTTTGTAGACGTGGCTAAATTAGAATTCAGATTTAAAATATATATTTTTGTTTATACTTTAATATTCGATAGGATACTACAAAATTCTTTTCAAGTAAAAGTTTTAATTTACAAATTCACAAATGATTCTGGCATTCTAATTGACTGGAGTAGTTAGTCTTTCAAGTGAGGTATAATAAGAACTTAGTTAATAGATAATTCCAACAGTTCATGTGTAAAATGATAATGTCAATAATCTAGACAAATTGCCAACAAATTGATTATATTAATTTATAAATATAGAAAAAGAGCAATCTTTTGAGACTTTGGTGTAACATGGTTTGAAGATAGTAATTGTGTGACATCTTTTTTTTTCTACCTATACATAACACAGGAAGAAATTTCCTTATTTATGTACCTCTGTATACAATGAGAAAAATGCTAGGTTTGAGGTTTGTTTTTATTTTGTTTTTGTTGTTTGGTTTGTCATAGGGCTTAACCTCTGGGCTCGGGTACTGTCCCTAAGCCTGTTTTTTCTCAAGGCTATTGCTCTACCACTTGAACCTTAACGCCACTTCAGTCTGGCTTTTCTTTATGAGTTTATTGTAGATAAGAATCCAAGGAACTTTCCTGCTTGGGTGGGCTTTCAACTATAATCTTGAAATCTTAATATTAAGATATACAGATCTCTTGAATATCTATGATAGATTATATATAATAAAATATATAAAAATAATAATAATAATAAATAATATTTGCAAGTGTTTTAATCTCAAGAAAACTACTGCGGGGAAAATGATATAGCAAAGTTAGTGTAGTATTCTTTCCAAAATAGGAAGGGCATCACATTAGCAGAAGTGTAGTATTTTTTCACAATAGTGTTAAAGTAGTCATGATGTGAATTTAGGGAATTTTAAGGTGCACCTTACGAGTTGCAAACTGTTTCGCTAGGATGACTTTACAGCATAAAATCTTGGGATTGATTGTCATAGAAATAATAGCTTACTCTGATGAACAAATGTTTACTCTTACATAATGATTTATAGGAAGTGGCACTGTGGCTCAAGTGGTAGAGCACTCACCTTGAGCTGCAGAGCTCAGGGACAGCACCCAAGCCCATAGTTCAAGCCCCAGGACTGACCAAAAAAAAAAAAAAACAAAACAAAGAATTAATTATTATAGATACTTATAGTTTTATCCTCTACAAGAACATTTCTATTTTTTCTGTTGACTTTTAAATATGTAATGTAGCATTGAAAACTGCATCTATGCAGAATTAAATAAAATGCAAACAGGTACTATTTTGAATGTGTCTGGTATGGCATATTCAGTATTTGAAAATGAGTAGTTAGTAGTCTTAGGAATGTTGAGGAACACATATATTCTGTCCTCTTAACAATTAGTCAGTTTTCAGTTTTTAAAGTTAGGGTTTCCATAGAATTGAACTGTTTTCTGTTTTAGTATGAGCCAATACTAAAATAATGTTTTTTTTTCAAAATAATGGCAAGTATATTCTGAAAATATTGTATAGTTTGATAACATTCCAGTTGATGTCCCTCTGATAAAGAAAGAGCTAACTCAAGTTAGCAGCCAAAATGTTCATTTTTTAAAAGGTAATACACATAGAATAATATTTACTATATCAATAAAGTGAAATTATATTTTATGTAGCTCATTTTTAACTTAATTTTATTGTCAAGGTGATATATAGAAGGGGTTGCAGTAATTGTAAGGTATTGAATACATAACATGTCAAAATTTTTACGCCCTCCCTCATTTTTCTCACACTTTTTCTTTACCCCAATACTCCTCACAAGATGTAATGTAAATTTCCAACATGTTGTCCTGTGAGTATGGCTATTGCATTGGTTTACCTTTTGTCTTTTGTCTCACCATTTTATTGTTCTGCTTCCCTTGCCAAATGAAGATAAATGTATATACAATACACAGGAGACTGAAATCAAATACAACCGTGGACAAACCATACGGGAAAAAACAAAACAAAAAAGAAGTCACATAGTACATTAAAAACAACAACCAAAAAGAAAAACCTCTCTTTCCATATCTAGGAGTTTATTTTGCTCAGCATCATTTTATATGGTCATTTATACATAGATATTGAGCCATTCTGCTCATCTGCTAGGACTATCTTAGATATTTCCTAGTTATTACAAATGAAGGAAACCATGGAATCTGTTTCTTTGTGTCTTGCTTATTTTTCTTAGTAGGATTTTTCCAAGTCTTTCCTTTTCCTTATGAATAGGAAGCATAGAATTATTCGGTACATATATAAACCACATCTTGTCAATTCGTTCATCTACTGAGTGGCATATTGGTTTAAAACATGATTACATGTAAATATCACTAAAGGCCATTCAAAAATGACAGATTCCACCTCACCAGATATAACAATATCATGATTTCTAAGAAAGATAGTATTTTATGCTGGTACAAGTGTTGAGATATAGGATGAGTCTAATATATATCTTAAACTGAATTAGGCACGAAGATATCCAATATCATGTAGGATCAAAATGGTAGTGACAAAATATTCCCTTGAGAAAGATATAGGAGCCTGCCACAAGTATGAAGTAGTTCAGATAATTTTGAAGCATTTAGAAGTGCAAGCTCAATTATGTCTCTTTAAATAATAATTATGTAAGTGGAAAGGCAAAAGAAGGGTAAGAGAAGAAAATAACTGACAGTAGATCATTGTCTCAAGTTAGAGTATAAAAATACATAATCTATAACTTCCAAGTAAAAGAGAGACCAATATAATACGTACACTTAATTTAGGTACATGCAAAATATTTACTTGGCTTTTCCCTACTTAATGTTCCAAAATAAATGAACACTTATAAGAAAAGTTATGTGATTGCAATTGCTTCAACTTGAACACTAATAGTGATCAACCCTCTTTTTCTCACTTTGCATTTGGAAAATAGTTCCTAAGTTGATGATGTTGTTGCTGATTAGAGTCAGAGTTAGGGGCTTCTACTTGTACAGTTATCTCAGAATAGTTTAAAGCAGTTTTCTGCCCAAGATATCCAACTACATTGTCTGAACCTGTACTTTGAACACAGCCTCACACCTGAGCACATTATTTAAAATTATACTTAAGCTTTTCTTGGCACATTCTACTTTGTGCCTTTGTCTTCTTTGCACATTCCTTTTGAGTTCATCGTTGCTCTATTTCAATTTCGTCTGTACAAACTGCTAAGAACATTGTTCAACTACCACTTCTTATTTGTACACGCCCAGTCTAAGTATGAAGGTACTTTGTCCATGCTAAGCAATAGGGTAATAGTAACTCTCTGAGTAGAAAAGTTCCACAATATAACCCTATGCCCACATTCGAGAATGTAGAATTTAAAGCACTTTGCGACAAACAGTGATATTAGAATCGAAAGGCTCCTTATGGACTTTTTCCTGGAGTTCATTAGTTTACCCAGGAGAAATATAAATATCCACAAAATTGGAGCTAATTAGTAAGTATCCGAATTAACATTAGATCCTAGATGTTGTGTTAATACAAGTCACGATTGTAGTATTGTTAAATCCGTATCCTTCACTCCTTGACAATGTGTATGAGAAAATGAAAGAAAGACATTAAAGCAAAATGTCTTATCTTTTTAGGCATTTAATCCTAGTGGTGAGAGCAATGTCTGAACTTTTCCATTCAATAAAAGCTTGAATTTATAAGAACATTTTCCTACATATAAGAATTTGTGTCAGGTTTGTTGACACAGCATGGAGGTATACCTAACAAGAATTAGATTTCAATAGTGTATATGGCAGTTATGGTTTGTCAATGGCTATTGAGGCATTTTCTGTTCTAAAGTGGAATCAATTCCAGGAGTCTTCAGTCACATCAGTAAAGCTGTATGTTCAACCTAATACTTGGTGTTACTTGTCCTACATTTATAATGAGTAGGCTGATAAGATATCCAAACATATCTAAATATATTTCAATAAAATTCCAAACTGATATGGATAGATGGGTCACTATTTGGAACTGTAGGACAGATTAGGCTTGTCTGTGCTGTAGTTCAATCTATAATCTCCTGGCTAAATAAAGTTTTCAAAAATATTCACAGAATATCACTAAGAAAAGTTCATGACATTTATATCTGTATAACATTTCCAAGGTCAGGATTAAAGCATTTGTTCCCAACATTTAGAATCAACAGGATCTGTAGAATAAATGGATCCAGATTTTTGTGTCTTCATATTCATATCTCAACGTTTAATCAATATGACTTTCACCAAAACACTGTTCTTATTGAACTTGTCTATGTCATTTTACCTTTCAAATCCAAATAGCAGATTTCCTTCAATATCTTCCTGAAAATTCTTTCCTTCCTTTTCTTCTGAAAATCTGTGTTTATTAATTTTTTGTTTCCTTATTTATCTCTTTCCTCCAATCTTGTCCACACTGGTACTTACATTGTTCACACTTACATCAGAACTTTCCTTTTCCTCTTCCCTTTAATAATGTCACTGATTTTATGATTATTTTTCATATTCATGGTCGTGAATATTTTGATGATGTCCAAACAGACCTATCTTTGCATCTGTTTAACATAATCCTTAGAACTATCAGAGAGTTTTTTCCTCTAAATCCATCTTTTCCACCTGTAGTCCTTATCACCAAGAATGTAACTAACACAATTAGAAGACAGAGATGTGGAAAACCTTTAGATTTCCTCTTACCATACCTCCATCCATTAGATAGGATGAATGATCATGATTTTCTCAGTTTCTGTCACTAATGTAATTTCTATGTACTCCTTTTTTTGCCCCTGACACCAGCCGATTGCAAATACTCATCACCAGTCACTCAGTCTTAAAACAACTGTTTACAAAGTATGCATTTCTCCCTATGGTCTTTTCATATTGTTCCTCTCCATCCCCAATGACTCTCTTTGTAAGCACACAGAGTGAAGAACTCAGACAAAAATTCTAGTATCATTATTTACTCACAACTTTGACTGGTGATCTTACATTTCTCATCTGTAAATGGATGTAATCTACCAGAAATATTGAAGAATATATTTGTTGAATTCTAGAGCAAGGAAAAAGAAAAGTGAAGAGTCCTTACATTGTCTACCTTAGCTTTCAAATAAGGAAAGTGTCAAATTCAGACTGTTGGTATATAGTCAGAAATACTTTCATGCAGAAATAAAAATAAATTTTAACTCCTGGCTCTATAGCCTGTGTCCTTTTATGGTAACTGCAGATATGTAAGTAGTATTATGTAAATTGTGTTATGTGTTTACAGCTGTACTGAAGAACATACTCTTAATATATCATTGGAAAACATTGGTTATTGAATGGTATCTATATGAGAATGTTATTTGAACTAATCACACAAAGTTGAAACCTACATCTTAGTCCATCAAAATGTGGAAACAAACGATTTTATTTATAAGAAAATAATACCACCAAGAAAAGTGAGTATACATTAGAAAGACTGCTGGAATAACATTAGGGTTTTTACTGTCTCTACCTGTTTATGTGATTGAATTTCTTGATAATCAAACTCTCCTCTTGTTATTCTGGTTTTTTTTTTTTTTTTTGGTTCGTCATGGGGCCTGGACTCTGGGCCTAGCACAGTCCCCCAGCTCTTCAGCTCAATGCACTCTACCACTTGAGCCACAGTGCCACTTCGCGCTTTTTCTGCTTATGGGGTGCTGACGAATCAAACCCAGAACCTCATGTAGGCAATGCCAGCACTCTGCCACTGAGCACCTTTCCAGCCCTCCTCCTGTTATTCTTATTGTTCTAATCCAACGCTGTTTATAACTAGGCATTCAATGTGGAAAATCCATTTTCAATATGTCTAAGTTTTTTTTCCTTTTCAATCACAACATCGTCATTATCAGGCTACACTGTGGTCATCATTCTCTTCATCAAAATTATTATTAGCATCATAAGGGCTAATCATTGAACGTCGGATATGTGTCTATGATTTTATTATTATTTGTCTTTTGATTAATAATTTTAATCTTACCACTGTGGATGCATCCATATTGAAATTTTGAACAAATAAATAAAAACTTAACCATATCAGGTAGCATGACAATGTGCTTATAACAAATTACAGAATAGATTTTTGGAAGCGTTGCAAATTCCTAATCAGTATGAATTTACTTCCTCTCTCCCCCTAACTACAATCAAATATTTAAGAGTTTGGGCAGAACCTTTTCAAGTAATATACTGTAAATGTAACTACAATATCATTTCTATATCTAAAATTACCTTGAAAGTAATAAACTCTACTTTCTATTGAAATATTAGTTATTTTATTCTAGGAAACTTTTAGAAAAATATACTGTATATCTTTGAAATGAAAAAGGTCAAAAATTGTAGCATAAAAGTTTTAGAGGGAGTCTGTCTTCTCTCTCTCTCTCTCTCTATCTATCTATATATATATATATCTTATATATATATATATATAAATATTATGTGTAGAATAGTACATTTTTAGAGATAATTTGTCCTCAGATATATATACATATATCTAAATTTATGTGTAGAATTATATACATTATAGCGAAACAAGCATCTTAAAATATAATTAAAATAAAAAAAAAACTTCTTGAAACCAAGTGCCGATAACTCACCCTTATAATAAGAGCTATTCTGGGTGCTGAGGTCTTAGAATTGTTTTCTAAAGAGGCAATTGTGCCAATACAACCATTTAAGATTCTGTTTTATTTCATAAAGTCATAGCATCCTTTTCAAAAGTCTGTGATCCATAAAACTAAGAATTTATTTTTGAAAAATCTGTTACCTTCTTCTATGTGTCTGTTCTTATAGTAGAACTATGTTATCTTCACTAAACATGGTAATACGATTCAAAGCTAGTATGAAGGCTCCAGCAACACCATTTTACAACATTGTTCTGACTGACCTGTATTCCTTGAATTTACACACGTGATTGTTGAGCAAGTGGACCAATATTCTCCAGAGATATCTAGATGTTGGATAGTCACTCATATTTCACACCTTGTGAAAACACAAACCCCCGATATTATATTTAGAAAAATGTCTTTAGTGATTGCTCAAAGCAAATAAAATTAATTTAGGAATGAGTGAGGTTTAGATAACATTATAGCATAATAAAGCTGAATGATAACGACTTGAGCTGTACTGTAGAACGGGGGGGGGGGGAGAATGGTGGACCACATAGGAGCTGTATGTCATTGGTATTGTTTCGAATAACGGTAAGACTTCAGAGAATAGAAGGAGAAAAATAAAGTGTCCTGAATTAAGTTTCTTTTTAATCCACCTGATAGTTTGGACTGAAAGTCAGATAACATGGAAAAAATAAAATAGAAAGTAAAGCATTGTATAGAGCTGTTACAATGTAAAAAAGCTGTAATAGGAATATAATTAATTTCCAAAGAAATAAGAGAAAAAATAACAATAACAATTGCTAACGTGGATAGAAGTTGGATCACATGCATGAAAGTAAAAAACCTTAAAATACATATCTAAGGGTTCATTTTCCTGACATCACATTATCTGACCTTTTCCGCTTGACTCATACATATACTAGATATTGCAAATAAGGGAAACCATTGTCAGTATAACTTGTGGAGGAGATGGGGAAAAACCAGTTGTTTAAGGATACAGGTGGACCTGTTGCAACAATGAGAAGTACAAGTTGTCATGTCCAAAATGAGCTTTACAACGTCGGTGCGGGGGGGGGGGAGGGGGAAGAATGGGGGGGAAGGAGAAGGATTGGGATTAGGGGGGAGGGGGGGGCTGGGAAGGGAGGTGAAGGGTAAACAAAGGAGGAGGCTGCAATGCTTGGTAAGAAATGTACACATTATCCTGCCCATGTAATTGTAACCCCTCTGTACAGTATGTTCACAAATAAAATAAAATTAAATTAAAAAAAAGAAGTTGGATCACATTTTATCACATATAATTTTGAAAAAGCTTACTAGGAATGAAAATTTAAAAGTCATAACTTAAAACACAATTTGTATTATAACTAAACAGTATAGTTCAGTGGTAAAACATTGGCCTAACATATGGGAAGCAATTGTGTGATTTCCTAAGCATTACAAAGTACACAAAAAGCACACACACAAAAAACCCACATAAACACACACACACACCATATACACACATTTGGAATATTGTTATTATCATATGAAACAGAGGAAATTATCACAAACAGTAAAAGTATTTTAATATATGAAATCATAATATTGCTCATAGTTTTTAAAAGTTTAGTAGAAATAAAATAGTCACATGATACTTGGATTCTTATAGATTAAGTAAATTGAAAATTAAGAAATAAAAGACATGAGAACTTTGCAAACAAGTTTTAAATAATAAACATTTTGAAACATGTATCCTTTTATTTTGACAAAAGATTGTTGTTACTGGTGTTTTAATTCAAGATTTAGAATACGATAAACAGGTGCTCTATATCATGCTAGGGATGGCTATATCTCTAGTCATTTCACTCTGGAAATTTATGATAAGGTCTCATAGTTTCTCATTCTCTCCCGAATTACAAACCCTGTTTACACTTCCCACCATAGTTAGAAAATGGAAACCACAAATCACTATGCCCAGTTCAAAGAGACTTTTTTTTTTAATTTAAGTACAAATATTGCCAAAAAGTGACCATGTAATTAAGGCTTTTTTAATAAAGTATGTGCTTCTTGAAAATAAAGTATTTGTTACCTGGACAAATATGTTTAGAACTATGAGATAATAAATTTATTTAAATTCACCAACCATATAAAATGTAAGAAAATAATTTTTAAATATTCACATGTTAACTATTTTGAAAGCAAAATATATGTCTGAATAATTTACATGTGTTAAAATTATGCAAAACTAAATTAACTAATCCTACAACTCTGAATAAAAGAATTACCCTAAAGAAACAAAAGAAAATAATTAAGCTCAAAATTTGAAATTTAGAAAATAAAATGAAGTGTACTCTTTGGTTGACTTAAGTAACTGTAAGCCTTCTGTATATCAATTTTATAATAAAAAATGCATGAACAAAGACAGCAAAGTACCTATTGATCAATGACGACAGGAAAAGCATCAGCAGTTTTTTTTTTTATTTTTATTTATTTTTTATTGTGAAAATACTGTGCAGTTGGGTTACAATTAGATGGCAAGATAATGAGTACATTTCTTAACAAGCATTGTAGCCTCCTCCTTTGTTTCCCCTTCCCATCCTTTCCCAGCCTTCCCCCCTTTTCCCCACACAATCTTCCCCCCCCACACCAAAGTTTTAAAGTTCATTTTCGACATGACAACTTGTACTTCTCATTGTTTCAATGGTTGACCTGTATCCTTATTTAAATGACTTGTTTTTCCCCTTCCCCTACACAAATTATACCGACATCAAATACAGTGAAAGAAGGGGTTATACTGTGGGGGTGGGGAGGACATACAAAGCAACAAAGAAATAATCTTATAAATGCGTTAGAAACAAATGCATGAAAGAAAAAAAAAACATTTGAATACATTTCTTAGGGTTCATTTTACCTAACATCAACTTATCTGACTTTTTCTGCTTGTCTCAGACATATAGTAGTTACTGCAAATAAGGGAAACCATGAGACGTATGTTTCTTTGTGCCTAGTCACTTCGCTTAATATAATTTTTGCCAAATCTTTCCATTTCCTAACAAATGGGGCAATGTCATTCTTTCTGATGGAAGCATAGAATTCTTGGGTTTTTTTTGAGTGTGCAAAAAAATCAATGAAAGAGGTAACAATATTCCTTCCATAATAAATGTACTCATTACCTTATTTATGTAACTGTATCCCTCTGTACATTACCTTTACAATAAAATTAAACTGAAATTAAAAATAAACTAAATAATATACAAATTAAGAATTCATAGAGAGCTAAGAAGGTGGCTCAGTGGTAGAGCTCTTGCCTTACATGCTTGAGCCCCTGGGTTAGATTCCTCAGCATCACATAAACAGAAAAAGTGGTGCTGTGGCTCAAATGGTCGAGTGCTAGCCTTGAACTAGCATTGAGGAACAGCATCTAGGCCCAGAGTTTAGGTCCCAGGACCAGACCCCCCCCAAAAAAAACAGAATTACTAGAAACCATTGGTTAAAAACTTTTTAAAATACTGCTCTAAGTACCCAAGTAATATTATTTGATGATACTATTAAAATACTTCAACTTCAGCAGAGAAGCCAAATGTTTAAAAACTGTTACAAAATAAAGTAATAAATCAGAATATATTAATATTAATAATAATCATAAGATGAATTTATAGTGGTAGTCAAATATGTAAGAAATGAGGCAATTTGCCATTCGTTTGCACTTAATACGTGAGAAAGAATTTTCCAGGTCTTTTTAAATATATAATAAATTTAATGAAGAAACTATTTTGTTACATCATATGATAATTAGATGAAGCTGATATTAGAGCAAAGAGCAGATTGTACTAAGTTTCTGGATGTTAAGGTATATACTTATTTTGGTTGTGGGAAATTGTGTTCAATTTGGGGTCTTGTTTTTGTTGGACTTTTGTCATATCAGTGTTTAATTTTAGGATAGGGGTTCCCTTTCCACAAGAACATGCACCTGATCTGGCGTTTTAGCCTTCCCATTATCAATGGCATAAGAGTTGCACACCAACTTGTCTAGCTTCCTACCTTGGCTGGCCTGGATTCTGCAGTCCTTCCAATCTTAACCTGTAGATAGTGCAGGATGGTGGAAATGATCCAATGCACCCAGCTATAGATTGAGAAGGAAGTCTACTAAACTTTTGGCCTGGGTTCTGTTCTCAAGCCTCCTCAGTAATTAAGAGTTCAGATGGGAGCCCCTGGTGCCAAGCAGTAAGAGTATTTTTTAAGGCAACTAGACATATATATGACTTAGGCATGTGAACAACTCAGGACAAGAATAAAAGAGCAGTGAAGCATAGAGGACATGCCCAATTTTAACTAGCTACTTGGAGGATGAATAAGCTTAGCTAGCTTCTCTGGAGGCTGAGATATGAAGACCACTATTCAAAGCCAGTCCAATCATGAAAATTCATGCGATTATCTCCAAAAAAACAGGAGTGGAACGATGGTTCAAGTGGTAAACCACTATCCTAGGTCACAGAAGCTTAGAGATGATGAATGAATGAGCACTTGCACATGCATGTGCGTGTATACACGTGCATGTGTACACACACACACACACATAAGTATTGCAATGCGAAGTTCTTTTTTTACCTTGCTGTACTCTATTTCCCTGTATTAGTTTACAAATTAACAAAATCAGCTAAGCACCTATTTACATAAACTCATCATGTTTCTCTAAAGTCAACTCTCTTTTTGGAAGCATGCTTTTATTTGACCCAAATATAAACTATTCAGGAGTTTGATTCTTCTCCCTCAATTCTATAGAATCAGATGATTGTTTAGCTTCCTTCTAGCAAAATAATTTTGTGAAATCCTGCGTCAAGCAACGCATTTCTTTCACTGGAAGGAAAGCCTCTTACAAACAATTAATAATAGGTTTTTCTTCTCTTTGCTTACATCTGTAGTTTAATTATCTGCATATATTTCATGATCTGTCTGTATATGACAAAGACTGCTGTGAAAATAAAAAGACCCTTCGCAGCATTTATCATTTATATACCATCCATAGATATGAAGGTGTTTAAATATTATTGAAATTGCTTGGGAATAAATCATGTTCATCTTGACTATCGTGAAAAAGAAGAATTGGTTTCTCAGCACTTTAGGTAAGAACTTGATTGAAAGAAACGAAAGGAAAAGTCAGGAACAACTCAACACATACATTGAAATGAAACACAATAAAAAAATAAAAATAACACAAGAAAAAAATTAATTCAGTACTCATGAACCTGCAGGAAATGCAAAGACTTAAAAAAAAAACATCAGCTATGACGAGCTTATGAAAATCCATACTACCTGGGAGTCTACTGTTGTGAGGATAGAGGTTAAAGCCCAGACTGGACAGTAAGATCTGTACACAATGCCATGCACCTGTTATTCTAAATTCCAGGAAGAATAACATAACATGGACTGAACCCAAGGTCATACACAAGTATCTGAAAAATAATAAGGATAATTTAGGGTTGGGGACATGACAAAATGGTAAGAACACCCATTTAGGGTCATAAGACATTCAATTTAAACTCTAATATTTGGGTATTAAAGTAAAAATCTATTATTTTAAATAATTGGAAAAATTGTAAGATTTGAGTATTTGAGTGGAAAAATGAATGAGAGAATGAACCCATAGTGCAATCCTTTTAACTTAAGTGAAAATGTTTTATGGTACTTCAGAAAAAACAGAGTTACCTTGCAAATGAGCATGGTTGTGCATTTGGGTGATGGAAATACTTTACTTACACATGTTTAAATTAAATAGATGTTTATTTGGGTAGATTGTACTTCTTGAACTAAGAGCCCGGATGATGTCGCTGAGATTTTTTTCTCAAGGCTACCACTCTACTACTTTGAGCTACAGTTCCAATTCTGATTTTCTGTTGGTTGTTTGGTGATAAGAGGCTCCTGGAAACCATCTGGTCCTGGACTTTTCTTAGCTGGGAGGTCTCTTATTGCTGTTTCTATTTCAATGCTTGATATGGGCCTGTTAAGATAGTTTGCCTCATCTTGGTTTAGTTTTGGCATGACAATATTTGCTAGGAAGAGGTCCATTTCTGTCAAGTTCTCAAACTTATTAGCATACAGTTTTGAGAAGTATTCCCTTATAATGTTCTGAATCTTGGTTGTTTTCGTGGTGATGTTTCCATTCTCATCTCTGAGTTTATTAATTTGGGTGTGTTCTCTTCTTTTTCTGATAAGATTTGCTAAGGGTCTGTCAATTTTGTTAAGTTTTTCGAAGAACCAACTCTTTGTTTTGTTGATTCTTTCTATAGTTTTTTTGGATTCTAATTCATTTAATTCTGATTTAATTTTGATTATTTCTTTCCGTCTACTGGATTGGGGTTTATCTTGCTGCTCTTTTTCAAGGAGGTTTAGATGTGTCATTAAATTGTTAGTTTCAGATCTCTCCAATTTGTTGATGTAGGAGCTCAGAGCTATAAACTTGCCTCTGAGTACTGCCTTTGCTGTGTCCCAGAGGAGCTGGTATTTTGTGTGTTCATTTTTGTTGAATAGCATGAACATTTGAATTTCCTTTCTAATCTCTTCCATGACCCACTCATGATTCAGCAGTGTGTTGTTCAGCCTCCATGTGATACCGGACTTTCTTTGGTGGCTTTTGGTGTTGAGTTCTAACTTTATTCCCTTGTGGTCAGAGAGAATGCAAGGTATAACTTCAATGTTTCTGAATTTAGACAAGTTTGCTTTGTGGCCTAAAATGTGGTCTATTTTAGAAAACGTTCCATGTGCTGCTGAGAAAAACGTGTATTCTGATGCTGCTGGGTGAAATGTTCGGTAAATGTCTGTTAAGTCTAGTTGATCTATGCAGCTGTCTAGATCTGCGGTTTCTCTGTTGAGTTTTTGCCGAGTTGATCTATCTAGTGGGGAGAGTGGTGTGTTAAAATCCCCAACAATTAATGTCTTTGGATCTATATGGGATTTGAGGGAAAGTAGTGTTTCTTGGATAAATTTGGGTGCTCCATTGTTTGGCGAATAGATATTTAGAATTGTAATAATCTCCTGAAGGAGAGATCATACACCACGATCAAACAGGATTCATTTCAGGGATGCAAAGCTGGTTCAATATACGCAAATCAATTAATATTATTCATCACATCAACAGGAGCAAGAATAAGAACCACATGGTTATCTCAATAGACGCAGAAAAAGCATTCGACAAGATCCAACACCCCTTTATGATGAAGGTTTTGGAAAAATTAGGAATCCATGGAACATTCCTCAATACAATAAAGGCTGTATATGACAAACCTACAGCCAGCATTATACTCAATGGTCAAAAACTAAAGCCATTTCCTCTTAACTCAGGGACAAGACAAGGATGCCCACTCTCTCCACTTCTCTTCAATCTAGTATTAGAATGCCTAGCTACAGCAATAAGACAAGATGCAGACATAAAGGGGATCCAAATAGGGAAAGAAGAAATAAAACTCTCCCTCTTTGCAGATGACATGATCTTGTATTTAAAGAATCCCATAGACTCCACTCCCAAATTACTCAAGCTGATTCAAAACTTTGGCAAAGTAGCAGGTTATAAAATTAACCCCCAAAAATCCATGGCTTTTCTGTATGCCAACAATGAGAAAAGTGTGGCTGAAGTTAGGAAAGCAACTCCATTTGTAATAGCCCCACAAAAAATAAAATACCTAGGAATTAACTTAACTAAAGAAGTGAAGGACCTCTATGATGAAAACTTTAAAATCTTGATAAAGGAAATCAACACAGAACTTAAAAAATGGCAAAACCTCCCATGCTCCTAGATTGGAAAGATTAACATCGTGAAAATGGCAATACTTCCCAAGGCTATCTACAAATTCAACGCAATACCTATCAAAATTCCACCCTCATTCTTCAAGGAAATAGAAGAGGCAATCCAAAAATTCATATGGAACAATAAAAGACCCCGAATAGCAAAAACGCTCCTCAACGGAAAGAACACGGCTGGAGGAATATCAATACCAAATTTCAAACTCTACTATAAAGCTATAGTAATCAAAACAGTTTGGTATTGGCATAAGAACAGACCTCAGGACCAATGGAATAGAATTGAAAACCCAGAAATGAACCTACAGACCTATAGCCATCTAATCTTCGATAAGGGAGCTAAAACAATAGAATGGAAGACAGACAGCCTCTTCAGTAAATGGTGCTGGCAAAACTGGTTAACTACATGTAGAAAACTAAAGCTAGATCCTTATATATCACCCTGCACCAGAATCAACTCCAAATGGATCAAAGACCTTGAACTCAAAGCAGACACTCTGAAAACATTACAGGATGGAATAGGAGAAACCCTGGGTCTCCTTGGCTCAGGCCGAAATTTTCTGAATAGAGACCCGGAAACACAACAAATCAAAGAAAGGCTGGACAAATGGGATTGTATAAGGTTGCAGAGCTTCTGCAGGGCAAATGACATAGCTAGCAAGATCAATAGAAAGCCCACGGATTGGGAGAAGATCTTTACTAGCCATACAACGGACAAGGGTCTCATATCTAAAATATACTTGGAACTCAAAAAATTAAACCACCCAGCAACAAATCCTCAAAGAAACAACTGCCCAATAAGTAAGTGGGCGAAAGACTTAAAGAGAAACTTCTCTGAAGAAGAAAGAAGGATGGCCAATAGACACATGAAGAAATGTTCAACATCCCTAGCCATAAAAGAAATGCAAATCAAAACAACATTGAGATATCACCTCACTCCAGTTAGAACAGCAAAAATCAAGAACTCTAACAACTACAGATGCTGGAGGGGATGTGGATAGAAAGGAACCTTACTTCATTGTTGATGGGAATGTAAACTTGTTCAACCACTTTGGAAAGCAGTATGGAGGTTCCTCAAAAGACTCCACATAGAGCTCCCCAATGACCCAGCAATCCCACTTTTGGGCATTTACCCAAATGATCACAAACAAGGCCACACTAAAGCTACCAGCACAACTATGTTTATTGCAGCATTATTTACCATAGCTAAGACATGGAACCAACCCAGATGCCCCTCAGTAGATGAATGGATCAAGAAGATGTGGTATATATACACAATGGAATTCTATGCCTCCATCAGAAATAATGACATTTCCCCATTTGTTAGGAAATGGAAAGGCTTGGAAAAAATTATATTAAGTGAAGTAAGCCAGGCCCAAAGAAACATAGGTCCCATGGTTTCCCTTATTTGCAATATCTAGTATAGGTATGAGTCAAGCGGAAAAAGTCAGATAATGTGATGTTAGGAAAACGAAACCTCAAATATGTATTTTAATGTTTTTGTTTCTTTCATGCATGTGTTTCTAACGCATTTATAAGATTATTTCTTTGTTGCTTTGTATGTCGCTCCCCCACAGTGTAATCCCCGCTTTCACTATATTTGATGTCAGTATAACATGTGGAGGAGATGGGGACAAACAAGTCGTTTAAGGATTCAGGTGGACCTGTTGCAACAATGAGAAGTACAAAATGTCATGTCAAAACCAGCTTTACAATGTCGGTGGGGGGGGGGGGGTATGACTGGGTGGGAGGGAGGGGGGAGTCTGGGAAGGGAGGTGAAGGGTAAACAAAGGAGGAGGCTGCAATGCTTGGTAAGAAATGTATGCATTATCCTGCCCATGTAATTGTAACCCCTCTGTACAGTATGTTCTCAAGTAAAATAAAATAAAATTAAAAAAAAAAAAGAGGCTCCTGGACATTCTTGCCCAGTATGGGTTCAAACCATGATCGTCAGGTCTCAGCCTCCAGAGTAACCAGGATGCCAGGCATGAGCCGTCGATTGTTTTAATAATTTAGTAAATTGTACAGTTACTGAAGTTATACATTATCATTATAACCTGTGTAATATATGTGTGTATGTATATATCAATGCATACCGATAGAAATATTTTAACATATTTTTGTATCTACAGTAGATTTATGAAATCATCCATTATAAAATTAAATGGAAACAAAAGTTAATAAGGAGCAAATCAAAGGAAATTATCACATGTTTCTTGTTGTTGAATGGAATGCGAATTGCGAGAATCAGTTTGGGAAAACCGTCTCTACGTTAACAAAATGGATAAGAGCTATTAATTCCAATCCATCTATTTGCCCATGTTGTGCAACTTCACACATGAGTGTCAAAATCAAACCACACTTTTTGCCTTTGTTTTAAACTCACCTGTTATAATTTATGGGTTAGATGAAGTAATCAAATAAAGATTAAAATAATATTATGTGAGGCTATGAATTAGAGCTGAAAATGATTTTAAATATGATAATAGCTAATTAAATTGCATATTTTTTACTTTTACTCTGTCATGTCCCTCATTCCCACATCAGGAAAGTATATATAAGGTTCTCACTTAATTATATGTCCAATTATGTAAAAAATGTATTGAAAGAATATGGGCACTCTTTGGTTTTAGCTTATTGAGACCTGTAGGGGGAAAGGTGTTTCTGAGGACTTGCAGTACATTGTGATGAAGATGAAGGGAGGGATATTCTTATTCTGGAAAACCAGCTAGAGGATTGCTCCTATAAAGCTAGTGATGAATTCTTCCAAAGGGTTACAGAAAATCACTTTCACAACCATGTTCACTGCTGCATTATTCACCGTAGCCAAGTTACGGAAACAGCCCAGATGTCCTTTGGTGGAGTGATGGTTGGAGAAAGTGTGGCACATATACACAATTGGATTGCACCCATCCATTTGAAGACTGTTACATTATTTGCAATGAAATGGATAGATCTAAAAATATATTAAGTGAACTAAGTCAGAGCCAGACACACAAAGGACCCATGCTCTGTCTCATATTTGGAAGACAGAAATTTATACAAGTTTACACAAAAATATTAACCAAAGCATGCTATTTGCAGAGGATTATTTCAAAGGTTTAATTTCTTATGAAATTGAACTTTACTCCAACAAAATGAATACCAGGAAACTATCACTTGGAAGATATGAGGGGAAGTCAAAAGAAAGGAATAAAGAGAGTTATGGAGGAAGAGAGTGAAGGTATAATATTCAATTCAGATAGTATGAAACTAGAAAAAAATTAAAGTGGGGTGAGGTTTGGAAGGGTGTTGAAAAGCTATATAAAGATCCATTATACTTAAAAAACTGATTTGTTTAATGGAAATTCCCTTGTACAAGAATTTAAGATAATAAAAATATAATTAAAAACAATGGAGACATTTGATCTTAAATTCTATTTCCATCTCTTTTAAAAAATAAAATTATTTAGACTATAATTTGATCAGAGGGATGGATTTTGTGGCTAGCTAGATCATTGCACATCTGTCTCTCTCTTCCTCTCTCCCTTTCATGGTTCTCATAGATAATAAGATTGCTCCATAATTATCCTAATTTATTTTGCTTTTATATTTTTGGTTGCATCAATTCACTTTCTCCTCTGCCATTTCCCAATTCATTTACATAGAAAGCATTATTTCCTATTTTCTCATTCCTAGAATAAACTGCTCATGAAGACACCACTAGTCCTCATTTTCATTCTGTACCTTTGAATACGGAGGAAAATCTTTCCTCTGCTCTCTACCAATTCCCTACTCTCCAGTTAGAATAATTTAGAATAGTAAAAATGAAAAAAGAGAAAATAAATAATAGTGAAAAAAACAAATGCAGAAAATTCACCGGATTTTTCTGACCATTTCATCCAATGTGAACTATTGGGAAAATACATGGACAGCTCATTCTCACTGGCACTCAAAGTCTCTGGTTAGGCAATTGCTATGAAGTTGAAGAACAAGATGAAAAAGTGAGAAATGGTATCAGTTGCAAGAAAAAAATGGCGAAGGATTCAAGCAAATTTCTTCTTTGTTTTGTTGAAAATAACCGCCTTACTACAGTGCAGAGACGACTTTCCAAAATGACCACTCATGTGAATACTAGGGATGACGATGAGTATACCCCTCTTCATCGAGAAGCCTACAGTGGACACTTAGACATTGTCCATGAGTTGGTGGCTCAAGGTAGATATTCCTGGAATAATTGTGAATGGCTGGACACCCCTGCACAGTACTTATACATGGAATAATACCACAGTGGCTTCTTTATTTCATCATGATACAGATACAAAGCCCAAACTAAAGGCCTCTTGACCCCCTTGCATCTTGCTGCTGGGAATAGATATAGCAAAGATATGCTGGATCTCCTTCTGGTGAACCATTATTTCAAACCATGTCTGAAGCACAACTTGGAAGAAGCTGCATTTGATATTGCCAAAAGGATAAGTATGTATTACTACCTCTTTGAAGTTTTGGAAAGCTGTACAAATTGTTCTCCTAAGTCCTAATGATTCAGTTAAGTTTCTTAAATTTCAAAATTGCCAGTCCATCCTATGTGTCCATACAAAATATTTTCACAATACAAAGCAACAGCAATATCTTACTTTAAAAATTCATGGATTCCATGGTATTCTTCCAAGTGAATTGCCTGACTTTGATGTCAAAATATATTCGAGTTGTTTGTATACATCTATAATGATTTCTATAGAGTTTGTGATTTTTTAAATCATAAATAATTTTAACTTATCTGTTGAAATGAGTAATACAGAAAGTAAAGATATTTCTGGTGCATGTCTGAAAAAAGTATATTTAAAAATATTTAGTATTCTGTTTGTGAAATGTCCATAACCTATTTCATTCTCTCCTAGATATAATCCTTTGAATTCGACATTGTTTTATAATATATAGGTTCATTAATAAATGTGTCCTTTCAGATTGCATTCCATATAGAAACAGTTTAAGATTCCTTTAATTCCTAGGTCCTTAAAGAATTTTATTTCTTTAGGATAAATGACAATGTTATCTTATTTCAAAAGTTTTATAAAGGTTATGCTATGTAAAGGAATTTGTAAAAAGTGAAGATTGAATGATGTCAAACTAACTTTTATTTCTATGAATTACATGTATTCTTACACTTGTATATTTGTAATCAACTTTTTAATAACTGTTTTTAATTTCTTGCATCAGAAGAATGAAAAATATGCAATACTTCACAAATTTTCATATCATCCTTGTACAAGAGCCATGTAAATCTCTGTATTGTAATTTGGGTAGACGTGCTGCTGAAGCATCCTGGAAATTTAAGTAGTTAATGATGCAATCTTAAGACAGGCATATATCTTTGGTTGCCTATTTGTAAGAAGGAAACCTTATTGTTCCCAAAATTGCAGTTCATCTTATTTCTGTAAAATTCTGTGTATGGTGGAAAAAACTTATGTTTGTTCAATTGCTCACATTTGCAATTTTTTCAATGACTATTTTAAGTCTTTTTCATTTGAAATTGGATCAGACTTTGCAGCCTTTATATCTAGGTCCAAAGATGATGGATTTTCAAGTACTTATTTATTAACTGATTTAGCTTTGTGGAGATAATGGAGTCAAAGTAAGCCTTGCTTAAAAGCTACTTCTAAACTTCTGCAGCTTAAAATCTCCCAAATGAGGTCTTACTGGCACAAATGTCTTCCTGACCCTTTATCCTTGCTCCATGTAGGAACAGACCAACCAGAATCTTACCCTGACAGCATAGATTTTCTTATTGGAGCAAAACTAATCTGTTACAAGGGATCATAAAGAGACAAACAGTTCAGACAGTACTGTTCAGACTAGAAGGTATTTTTTTCAAAATATAATTGTTTATTACACACTAACATTTCAAAAGAAGCTAAAGCCAAGAAGGTGAAAAAATTGTTCATATGTATGATTACCTAATATCTTGGCCTGTCTACCATCCAAGCAGGCAGGGACTTACACCACTGATTTTCTATCACCAAATATATTCCATAGCTCCAAAAGAAGTCCATATGTTTCTCCTCGTTATTAGGCCTTAAATTGGTAATGTTTTAATCACAGTGTTTCCTCTTGCCTCTAGGCTGTATATCTCGGAATGGTAAAGCTTTAGCTCTAATTCTACCAAACACTGAGGTAGAGGTAATGGAATAATACTTTAAAACCGTTGCCTCTTGTGGCTCAGTGGTAGAGTGCTTGCCTTGCATGCCTGAGGCCCTGGGTTTGATTCCTCATCACCACATAAGCAGAAAGAAAAAAAAAACTGTTGCCTTTGATACCCTTACCACAACAGAACAATGCCATACATTTTCTAATATTATATATTATTATATATTTTATATTTATATGTGCTGATTTTATATTTCACACAGTGAATCTTATTAGAATTAATTGATAATTTGAAAAATTAATTGATATTTATTCCAATAAATAGATTGGAATATAAATAATCAGGATTAGAATATATATTAGAATATAAAAATTATCAATGCAATGTTTTCGGTATAAACTTGTGATAACTTCTAAATGTTCTTGGTCTTCTGAATTCACATGGTAAAAAAAACAATGTTGTTTGCTTCTAATCTATAAGGGATTTTACTTTGCTGCTCTGTTTATTGTTTTAACTCGCTGGTCCCAAACTGTTTTTCTCCATGTTTCTGAAGCATTCCTACTGATTATACTCAAATTTTTCTGATATGATGTCTAAAAGCTATTATTCTTCTACAGGATCCACGGGTCCTAGGATCCCAGGTCCCAGTTATCTGCATCATCAGATAACTAAGGCAAGGGTTCTCACCTACGTCCATGCAACATGCCAACAGAAAGTAATTGAAGACCCATCTCAATTTCTCATTTTCTATATTTCAGGGCCCCAATTCCTTGAAATGCAGGAATGCAATTTGGAAATCCAAGGCAACTTAAAATGCAAGATGAAATCACAAAATGTGAAAGTACAGTAATTCAAACTTTTAATTTTCAGATGACCATCATATATGATTGAACAAGACCACGAATGTCACTAGATCATTTGTAATACCCCTCTCCTAATGATTAATGAATAATTTCATTCCAGCATCAGCAGGCCAGAAAATAGTTCCTGGAACAATAGATCCATATTTGGTCTACCAATGCTAGGAATACTTGACATAGAGGTCAAATATAATTCAGAAAAACATTAATTGAGAAGATCCTTAGTGCTTCAAAACACTGATACTTCAGTAAAACTTGGTTCTATAGTATAAAAATGTTGTCATTGTCAAACAAATGATAACCTACATTTAATCTCCTGAAAGTATATTCCTTTTCAAATAAACTTTTAAAAATCACATTTGCCAAATAACACTTTACATGTAGATGATATTTAGTGACATAAATAATTTTTCAAGGGTAGGGAGCAAGTTACAATAGAGTTTATTTATTTACCCAGCACTAATGCCAAACAGGTTCATCCATTCATTAAAGTGTAGAAATTATACCCCCCATCATTTGTTTTTTCAGTAGGTGACTTCAAAAATTTGCTAAATAGATCAGCCTCCCATATTTCAAACCAAAACATTAGCTAATAAAGTAAATTTCATCACATACTAAGTACATTTTAAAAAATCACAAATAGTTCCCTTATCATATGGTGTTTTGTTTTCCCTATCTGTCTAACATAGTAAGAAATATGACTTTAAGTCTTGAATACGGGTACTCATCAGAGATTTGACAAACATAAAATCTTTCTTCTACTTCTATCATATTCCTCTACAATAGTAAATTTTAGTTTTCTTCTTTTTCCAAAACTTATTGGTAGTAGAAAATATTATCTCATGTAAAATAAAATAACCACAAACCACAGTGCAAAGCCATTTATAAAACTGGTACTTAGGAATACATTCTAAGCATTTTTTAAACTTTCTTGTTGACTACAGTTCATTAAGCTCTTCCAATCATGGAGGCAGTTAAGATCAATGCTAAGGGTTTCGAGCATCTGTTGAGCATTCAGGGAGTGTAACCCATCTTCCTTGACAGCGGCCCGGTATTTTTGGGTCATGGGGGTACCATTGGTTAGGTCATGCAGATGTTCGGTGGACGTTTTCAGGGAACATGAACTGGGGTTCAATTATAGGCTTGGCTGTCGTTGCCATGGTAGATGTGGGGCCTGTGAACAACTGTTGTATTACAGGGGGAACAACGAGTTTTTGTTCTTGGGCAAAGTTGGATATCTCTGCCCAAGGATACAAAATTTTCTGAGAAGAATTCCCAGGCTTGCCTAAACAGCCAAAAGAAGTGATTGGGCAGGCTTCCTGTGACTGATAGTGTGGGGGAGGCGGTTTTAAAAGCATAGCTGGCCAGCCCCCTGGGTCACCTGTTAGTGGAAGTTGTTGGTTATCTGTGTTCTTGCTGGAATTGTTTGCTGTGTCACAAGAAGATGGGAGGGCTAAAGCAGCTTCGCAATTTTCCTTTTGTTCTGTTTCTTCTTGCAGCGAGGTGTTAAACACTTGCAGAGTTTCCCCTTCTTCTTTCCCTGATAGACAGGCTTGAATAGCTACTACAATGGGGTAAAAGATTAGGGGCAGCTCAGAGCCGTCACGTACTTCCTTTTTATGAACTGCCTGAAGGACGAGGGTCCACCTCTCTGGATCCCAAAGGGCCCCGGAGTCAATCCAGGGATACAATTCATTCACTATTTCCCATATTAATCTAGCTTCCTTTTGTAATACTTTTATCTGCCTACTCGGAGCAGGGCAACAAATGCTTGTGATTGAGGCTCTCCTGCTGCTGGGGGAAGGCTGCCCATGGAGGCACTAATTTTGCACTAGACCCTCAACCATCCATCTGCAGAAAGCGATCGAGCCACTCGTTGGGCACCACTTGTAGGGCTAGATCTCCAGCAGGAGGTAAGCATGAATGACTCACACAAGGAACACACGTTGGGAGAACAGGCTTGTGCAGGTCTTGTTTATTTCTGCACAAGGGAGGGATTATATAGCCCCAGTTTCCCAACCTCCTGAGTCCTTCCCAGCCAATTACTTAGTGGGGAGTTGATGTAAGGCACTTGTGATGGGCACTGCTTGGTGACAGGCACTGATTGGTCTTCCCGGGCTTGTAGGGAGCATGGACAGCTCATTTCTGGCAAGCTAGGCAGACATGCCTGTGGGTCACGTCTCTATTAGCAGGAAGTGTGCTTCAACTGCTACTCTAGCTGACTCAACCAGATCTGACCGGCTCTACCCACACTACATCTTCATGGTTTTCCTTTTAAAACTCTTTTATTTGGATGTGGAATTTATTTTCATGTCTTCATTCAATCTGTTCTGCATTGTAGTGAGCTAAATAGGCTCCGTAAAATCACTTTAGGTAGCAAAAATATTAAGACAATGAATATCAAAAAGTTTGGCCTCCCTCCACTCCTGAAGTCAATATGCTTAGCTAGGGCTTCTAAGAATGAGTTTTCTCGCCTTTTCAATTTGCTCAATTATTTTCTGATCCCAAAACTTTTTGGCTTATTTAATAAGTGATGTCCTCAATATTTCATGTTAATAAGGATATTACATATTTTAAACTACTAAAAAATGTGAAATCATTGGTTTCAAGTATCCAATCACATTTTTTTCTGTGGTTCAGTGCTTCAAGTGCAAAGACATTGTGGAAAGTATTACAAACAGAAAAGTGTAAACCCAATACCTTCTTTCAATGTTGAGGGCACTTTCTCCCTAAATATTTGGACCCAAATTATCTTTTTCAGAGAATTACTGTTTGGTAATTAAAGTCAATTCACAAATTTTGATGTCTTTTTTTTAAAGAACTTTGAATTTAAATTCCACTACAACCTTGTTTCACACAGTAAGAGTAGATTTCCTGGGTAAGGACAATTCTCAAGGGAACCTACAGGATTTATAGAAAGGTTTCTGAGGTTTGTTTATTGTGAAAATGAGCCATCTTCACCCACATTGCTCCCTCTCAGCAAAGTCTCCATGGCTTACTTTGCATGAACGCCTATTTTCCCAGGCAAATTTAAATTTTCATAATAGGCAAAGTTGTTAAAAAATTTGAACAAATAAAAATTTACCTGTTATAATTTTAAAACTCTTTTGAAATTCTTTTATTAGAACTGCGAATTCACCAATCCTAACCCCACCTTTACCATGAAAAACAGTTAACATGTTGTTTTCATGATATAGTGTCCATGAAACTATTATTTTCCAGTGGCTTTGTTATGCGTATATAAAACCATATAAGCTGATTCTGAGCAAAATGAACTCCAAGATATGAAAACGAGAATATTATTTGTGGTTGTTGTTTTTAATGTGCTATGTGATTTCTGTTTTCTTTGGGGTTTTTCCCCTGTGCTTTATTCCCTGCTGTATTTGATTTTGGTAGCCTGTGTATTGTGTATATATTTACGTTAATTAGAGAAGGGAAGAGGAACAAAAAAATGGTGAGACAAAGGACAAAGGCAAACCAATGCAATAGCAATACTCACAAGACAATATGTTGTAAATATACATTACAACTTGTGAGGAATATTGGGGTGAAGGAACACTGAAGAAAATCAGGGAAGGGGTATCAAGTTTGCAAAGTTATTTATTCATTACCTTAAAATTGCTGTAACCCCAATGTACATCACTTTGACAATAAAATTAAATTTAAAAAATAAGCTGCATGAAATAAAATTTCACTGTATTGGTATAGTAAATATTATTCTTTATGTAGTACCTTTTTAAAAATCAATACTGTTTGGCGTCTCATTTGAATTAACTATCCTTTTTAATCAGAGGACCATCAACTTGAATGCTATCTGACTAGACAATATTTTCACAATATACTTACCAATATTTTTAAAAAAGAATAAATATAGTACTTTCTCATACTAAAAGCGAAAACAGTTTAATTCTATGGAAACCTATAACTTTTAAAAGTAAATAAGTTGTTAAGAAGACAGAATATATGTGTTCTTCAACATTCCAATGACCAATAACTACTCATTTTCAAATTCAGAAAATTCCATACCTGAGAGATTCAAAACAGTACCGGCTTGCATGTTACGTAATTCTGCAATAGATGCATTTTTCCATGGGGTGTTACAGATTGAGAGTCAACAGAAAAATAACCACATTCTGGTAGAGGATAAAACTATGTACCATAGGTAATAATTCTTCAAGAGTAAGCAATTGTTTATCACAGTAAGCTATGTTTTTTATGACCACCAATCCCAATATTTATGACATAGAGTCATCCTAGTCCAACAGTTTTCAAATTTTAGGGTGCACCTCAAACTTCCCTTAATTCACATCATGAATAGCTTATCTCTACTGTGAAAAAAATACAACTCTGCTAATGGGATGCCACACATGTTTTGGAAAGAACACCACAATAAACTGGGTTGCATCATTTCCCCCCCCCCCTGTTATTCTTGAGATGGGAACACTTGCAAATATTATTTATATTTATACTTTTTTAACTATCATATAAATTCTGGATGCTAAGGTCAGAAGATTACAGTTCAAAGCCCATCCAGGCAGGAAGATTCCCTAGATTCTTATCTGATAAACTTATCAGCAAAAGTCAGACACAAGTGGCATTGAGGTTGAAGGGGGAGAGCACGAGCCTTGAGCATAAACAGGCTCAGACACAGTGTCCAGGCCCAGAGTTCAATCCCTAGGACAAACCAATAAAACAAAAACAAAAATAAAAAGAAACCTCAAAACTAACATTTTTCTCATTGTATACAGTGGCAAATAATTAAGGAAATTGCTTCCTGTGTTACGTACAGGTAGAAGAAAGTAGAAGTCACATGATCATTCTCTTCATACCATGTTATAACAAAGACTCCAAAAATTGCTCTTATTCTAAATTTATAAATTAATATCATCAATTTTTGTCAACTCTGTCTACACCATTCACATTATCATTTTATACATTAATTATTGGAATTATCTATTAACTAAGTTCTAATTATAACTCTCTTGAAAGAATATTCTAGGAAAATAGAATGCAAAATCATTTGTGAATTTGTCAATTAAACCCTCTACTTAAAAAGAAATTTTAGCATCCGATAGAATATGAAATTAAAAACAAAATCAAAATATTTATTTTAAATCTAAATTCTAATTTAGCAAGATCTTCAAAATCCTACATTAGACAAACTTTTCTATTTTTCTAGGCTTAAATTGTTGTAATCCTACATCATTTCTTTGAGATACAACAGAATGATGATTATTTACTTTTTCAAATTTTGGATGGGAATCATGAGTCATTTTGCATCTAGGAATGATCTGTAATGAAGAGAGAATTTAAAACACAAGTGAGGATTAAGTATGAGTTGCATTTCAACAGAAAATTTGACTTCTCAAAACATAGTGACAAAATTAGCCCAAACGTCCAGTTATGTATTCCTTTCTGGTTTGTTTTTTTTAATTAAGACAAAATTATACTACCTGGTCCAGGGAAGGTATCACTATGTAATTCCACTCTCTAGTCTCCTGTCTTAATCTCAGTGCTAGAATTCTAGGCTTGTATCACATTGCCCTGCCATAGTTTCTTGGTTTATTTAATCTAGATACAGACTACCAATTCTGAACTTCTCCAGGGATATTATACACCATAGTGACTGTTCAGACTGCTTATCTACTATTTTCAAAGATGTTCTCACATTTGACACAGGATATGAATATTTTCAGAATCACTTGCGGGGTCTCTGATTCATTCCTCCATGGATGCGATCCCTATAATAATGATTAATTGACTCTCTTACTATGTCTGGACAGTACCTATGTAATATTCTCAAACTTTTTTGAAGGAAGTTCACGTGAGGACTTTCTAATATTAAAAATTATCCCTTTATTCGAGTCTTAATCAGGATATATATTCTGTTGTTTTCTAACTTTTCTACACATTCTGAGAGTTGTTTCATTTGTGTATTTGTGTGTGCACATATAAGTGCCTCTGTGTGTTTGTGTATGTTTCTATGTATGCATGCAAAAGCCTCAACCTCTTATTCGGCAATCTTGCTCATAACTGGTATTCCACCACCTGAGCCATTCTTCCAATCCAGCTTTTGGCTGCTTTTTTATATGTACTGTTGGAAAGACTGTTCTGCCAAAGCTGGATGCAAACTGAACTTCCCAGACTCCTTTTCATTCTAAGGTTTTATTTCTCCAGGAGTATCAACTTTTAAACTACAAACATTTTTGTGAGGGTAATGTCTAAGCTGTAGCCCAGATTTTTAACTCAAGAATTCTTTTTTTTTTTTGTTTTGGTGGGGGGGGTCCGGTCATGGGGCCTGAACTCTGGGTTTGGGCGCTGTCCCTCAGCTCTTCATCTCAAGACTAGCACTCTACCACTTGAGTCACAGCGCCACTTTCGGCTTTTTTCTTTTTGCTTATGTGGTGCTGAGGAATCGAACCCAGGGCCTCTTGCATGCAAGGCAACTGCTCTACCTCTGAGCCACCTTCCCAGCCCCTAACTCAAGAATTCTTATAAAGATAGATGAACACACACATTACTTATCCTCAGTTACACTGTTAGAAATGTGATCTAAGCTGGGTTGTGGTGAGATATGAGGATTGGGGTTCAAAGCCAGCCCAGGTATGAAAGTCCCAGACACTCTTTTCTCCAATTAACTAAAAGTAAACTGGAAATGGCACTGTGGATAAAGTGGTAGAGCATTAGCCTTGAGCTGAATAGAAGAGAGACAGCTCGCAGGCCCAGAGTTCAAGTGCCAAGACCACCACCAACAAAAAAATATACATATGCAAGTGAAGAAAAAAAAAGAAATGTGATCTTAGCCACCAGTTCATTGCTAATATAATCCCTGCTCTCACAAGATGGACATTTTTTTTTTCAGTTAAATCCATGCTCATATATCTGACTTGCTTTGGGAACAATATTATTCTTCCATTCTACTTTCTACAAAATTGCATGATTAGCAAGCATGATTTAGAATGAGAGTGGCCTCATAATTCATGTTCCATGTAGGAGTCTTGCTTTCTGTATATCACTCCCATAAATCTACATACTGGACTTGGCTTTATTGTTTCAATGTTGTCTTATTTGTAGTTTGCTATATTGTATTGAAGCCTTATACTTAAACACAGAACTTCTCTTTCTCCTATTATTGCTATTGATTCCCTTACTGTTAGCTCATGTACATTTGAGAAATTATGAACAGCACATACACTCACAAAAAGAATGTCCTGAGAACCTTCTTCCCATTTAAAATTCACCTTAATTTACAGAGAACTTACAAAGTTTGAACTCAATGTACTCATATATAATGTATTTATAAGCAATATGAATTTCATATTTTCTATTTACTGAGTTGTCTCTGTAACACGTGTTACCTCAGGTCCAAAGGTGTCCTAGTGTTATTTCAGTGAAGCCAGAAAGCATTCATTATATTTCAAGCAGCACCATCGATTGTTACTGGAAGTAACTTTTACTGGATGTGGAAAATGACACCAGGAGAGGAATGGAACATAGAGGATTAACAAAGTTCAAGTTACCTTGTGCTTTCCTTTTTACTGTACAAGAAAAGTATCCCAAGACTTGAAGGAAACTCTGTCCCTGGCTTTTCCCGAGTGTGTTCTTTACTCATATAAAATTTTTCTGTAAACTTCTAGTTGAGAGTATTACAAAAGGAAATAATGTACCATTTGACGACCAGCATAGTACAAAAGGAAATAATGTTGTTTTAAAAGTGTTCTCCTGCAAAGGAACAAAGAGGTTTTAAAGGGTCATATGGATGGACATTTCACCCCGAGATGATTCTCTTGATGCAGGAGTCAGTTATCAATTCCTTTGGTCTGGTCCTGAGTTCTCCAGAGCAATAAGGATTCCAAAAAAGCAGGATCCAGTGAGTATGATCAGCAAAAGGAGCCTCTTTTCAGACCAGTACTCTTTTAAGGAAGGTCCCAAAGAAATATCTGGGATTTTTGTTTGCTTGTTTGTTTAGTTTGTACTGGTTCTGGGGCTTGAATCCAGAGCCTGGATCCTGTCCCTGAACAGTTGTCTTTCCTGCCCACCTGCCCCCAAAGCTAGTACTCTACTGCTTGAGCCAAAACTCCACTACTGGTTTTTTGGTGTTCAATTTACTATAAGAGTTGGACAGACTCTCCTGCCTGGTTTGGCTTTGAATTAAGATAATAAGAAAGCTAAGTGACATCAACTGTATAGACTTCTCTTTTGGAACAAGAAATGTTAGATGAAGTTTATTGTAAAGCTAATATATGACAATTTTTAAAGGAAGAGGATATGTCTAGCAAAGAAGCCATAACTTAAATAACTCAGCAAAAATAGATGCACTGAATCATTTTGAAATTATTTTTTCTGCTTGGGAAGATTACTGATCTTGTCCGTCCTTTTGGGAAACTTAAAGTAATATTTGCACTTTTTGTTGGTTGTGGGGCTTGAACTCTGATCCTGGGGGCACTCCCTCAGCTCTTCAGCTCAAGTTGAGCGCTCTACCGCTTAAGCTACAGCAACACTTCCGGGTTTCTGGTGGTTAATTGAAGATAATGGTCTCAAGGACATTCCTGACCAGGCTGGCTTTGAACCACAATCCTCGGGTCTCAACCTCCTGAGTAGCTAGGATTACAGGCGTGAACCACCAGCACCCAGCTCATATTTGCACTTATGTGCACTGAATGACACTATGTAGACAAATAATGGAAATTTGAATCAAATGATGGCATTGCAGCTTTTCAGAAAATATGAGGTAGCAATAAATATGTCCTCTTTTCCATGTTGTTTCATTAATGACTCATGAGCTATGGGACCCTTACATTAGCATCCTCTGCCATCTTTGTAGTTGTATTTAGTATCAGGAAATGTTCAAAGAGGAATATAGAACACTGAGATTTTTAGAAAGCAAAACAGATAAGGTATGAAAGAACAGCACAGAAGGAGATACATTTATTACACAGAAATTAAGAAGTAGCCTAAGAGATTAAGAATGCTAAAGGCAATATGGAATAAGACTAGTTGATAACTATTTCTTCAATAACCAAAAATGGTTCTCTAAAACAATTTCTGGTATACCTTATTTACTGTCATTTGTTCATTAACTCTGGAATTATTCCTTCTCTTCTGTCACTACTGTTAATTTGTCTCTGCCGTTTTGGTGACATGAATGACCAAAAATATTTCCAAATCTCACTTAGACTACCCCTCTCATTGTGATTAGCAGTGACCATTCAAAAACCTGGAAACTTTGAATTTCCAGAATTAATCTTCACCTGACTTGTAAGCACATTCAAGCCATTAATTGCTGTGACCTAATGAACAAAACTTTTTTTTCAACACAATATCCTAATATAAGTAAAGTACATGAATTAGGGACTATAGTCAGGTGTCAGTGTGACAGACCAGCTCAGCCAGAGCACTGGGACCGATGGGACAGGGATCTTGGGATAGGTGGGCAAGGTGTCAGCGAAGTGACAAACAGACACAGACTCAAAAGTGTTGCATCTGGGTGTATCTTTATTGAGGAGAATTAACATTTTTATACAGTGTGTGATTGTGACATAGATTCTTTGTTTATTTAAGCACGTAATCAATTTTTTTAAAGGCAAAGCATTGATGAATTACATGAAAATTGATGACTATCCCACCAACAGTTTAAGCTAAGTGGTGTGAAACAAGTCTAGCATATTGTTTAATAGAATGCGTCATCTATTCAGCCTTTTTATGTTTAATAATTAAGAAACCTAAGGCAGGGATGTACTTATATTGTACTCTTTTTATTTTTATTTTTATCCAACAATTTTCATCTTTATAAGCTCCTGTATAAGGAAATGGTTCTTCGGTTGGTTATATTTTGTGTGAAACCACCATCTATTCCCTATAACGTAAGTTGGACTAAACTTAATATTAACTGTTGGGAGAATCTTTCTTTTTCTTTTATAAACAGAGGTCCCTTTTTTTTAGAACTCTCTGAACTACTGGGATAACTCTTTCTAACTTAGTTTAATTCATTGATTTTGTCTGTTGGCCACATCTGGAAATTTTAAGTCTATATATTTACTATGCGTGAGTTGCAAAACCGCTTGTGAAGTTGTAGGAGTTTCTGGAGGCAATTTAACATCAGATGATAGATTGATTGGGGCATTGCCCACATTTAAACTTTGGTCTTAGTCTTTATTACTTAGAGAAGCCATCTCTATTGGCCTGGAAAGATATAACATGCTCTGTTCGCGGATCAGTAGAAAAATAGCCGAAACGAGAATAAAGGCAACGAATGTACAGCCAAGAAGAATATAGTAAAAATAAAGGTAGAGGCTATAAAGGTGCAGCGAAGTGTATGGGAAGCCTTGAACCAACACCCCCTCCCTGCAGGCATGCTTCCTTGAAGCTCTTTGTCTAACATGATCTCTCACGCAGACTCCGCAGAAGGTGGCATGGCACCAACTGGCCACAGAAAGATGTACACTCAGCTGGAGATACCAGGAACCACTGGAAGTGCAGAAACTTAAGCGTTTGACTTTGTTTCTCTGGCCAGAGACTATTCATTGAATTTGCAGCCCCTTATTCTGTTGCCGATGTCAAATCAGAAGCCATCTATCCACCACAGGCAGCTTTATTAGATGTTCAAATTGGTTATGGAAGTGCCCCGCTCACCTACGCCAGCCTCTCTTTGCTGAACCCAGCTAAGGACTCTTTGCAGACACATCCTCATGGCTGTTTTGCCTGCTGTGATCTCTGCTCCTTTCCAAACGCTTGCTTCAGCAGCTTCCCCTCCATTGTGCCTGTGCCTCTCGGACTGGGTTCCCATGGTGTTTGGATATTGAGCTGCTTGTTAGAGGAGGAAACAAGGGTTGTTGTGTACATTGGCAGGCCTGAACTGGCCTGGAGGCAGGACAGACGCTCTCCCAAGTGGGACTTGTCAGGGCACAGGGCAGGCATCCTGCCACTGGGCCTTGGGTAACTGTGGTGAGCAGCAGTCACACTGGAACTTCTCTTTCTCAGAGAACAACCGGTTAAGTCTAACCAGATTGTCTTCTCTAGGGAATCCGGTTCTTCACCAACTCCTGGGGGATGCCTGGGGCTTGAGTCTATGCCAGGCTCCACTCCTGTCCAGAACCTTTCATTCCAGAAGTTTCAACCAAGTGTATGTGCCATGGCATGTCAGTATGGAGAAGCAATTTTATATTCCAAGTGTGGGTTCCTTATTTTGTATTTATTAACTAAATGTTTTTTGCGTTTGTTTTGTTTTGGTTTGGTTTGTTTTTTGCTAGTCAAGGGGCTTAAACTCAGGGCTAGGGAATAATTCCTGAATTTTTTTTTTTGCTCAAGTCTATCACTCTACCACTTGAGGCACAGCACCATTTCCAGTTTTTCTTTTTATGTGGTACTGAGGAATTGAACTCAGGGTTTCATGCACGCAAGGCAATCACCATATCATGAAGCCACATTCCCAGAACCCTAAATGACTTTCTTAAGTTGACATTACATTTTCATTCCATAACTATGTACCATAATATTGTCCACATGCTAGAAAATGATGTAGAAAGAATACAATAAAATAAATGCAGTATGGCTAGATGGACAATGAATAACCCTCACAGTCTAGCAAGGGCACAGAGGGCTTACCTCATGGAAATGTATCAACACGCTGAGTGAGACAGCTCCTGACCCACAGCCCACCTCCAGAATGAGTAGGCCATCTTGGCTTCCAGCCACCTGGGGATGTTGGGCCACCTCCTACAGCATGGATTCAACCAGTTCCTGAGACAGAGAGAGAGAGAGAGAGAAAACCAGAATTACAGTTAAATCCAATGCCAGTGGCTTAGAACTCTAATTCTAACTAAACAGGAGGCTGAGATATGAGGATCATGGTTCATAGAAAACCCAGGCAGGAACGTCTGTGAGAATCTTATCTCCAAAGAACCACCAGAAAACTGGAAGGGGCACTGTGGGCTCAAGTGATAGAGTGGTAGCCTTGAGCTGAGGAGCTTGAGAACAGTGCCCAATCCTAGAGTTCAAGACCCACTACTGAAAAGAAGTGGACTTCCCACCACAAGAAGTAGACTGAATAGCACCCATTGTCCTAGGGATCATGGTAGATAAGTCAGGCCGAGCTTCCTGTGAACTTGAGGTCATAAGTAGGTCACCTGGCTTCTCTGTGCCTCGGTTTCCCCAGCTGCAAAACTGAACAGGTAATAATGAAAGAGAGCCATGTATAGGTTCATAATCCCACACCTGTTACACTATTAATAACAGGTCACACCTGAGCCCTTTCTGGTATCTTCCAGTCATATACTCACAGAATTGCCAAAACCTTATCTGAAGGCCGCTCCCTCTCTGCCTAGCCATTCTCCAGAGATCTCTCTGTATAAATCCCTTGTTTCCTCACAACTGTCCTGTGAGGAGAATGAGGTTCAATGTCTGAGGCTCTACAAAGAACTTCACGTGTGGTCAAGAATCCAGTGCTGTGGACTGAGTTTGTGATAATCCATCTAAACCAATGACTGAGCATGGTGCCACATGTTTACCATCCCAACTAGAGAGGACCAGGCCCGGTGGAGCATATCTTTCACAGGAGGACTGTGATCCAGCCCAGCCTGAGCATATATTTAGTTTCTATCTCAGAAATGCTCCAGAGAGAAAGGTGGCTCATCAGAGGCGAGGCGAGGAAACAAGTACGGGGGTCATGGTGCCCCAAGGGGGGTGTTTGACCCCGGTTGAATTGGTGTTGGGGCGGCCACTCACCTGCTGAGAGAAGCTGTTGGCAGCTCCTCCAAGTGCGGCAGCAGCAATGGCAGCAGCATTGCGGACATATAGGCCCAGAGCAGAAGACTAGGGGCAGGGACCAGGTCGGGGATTTAGGCCTGCTGGCAGCACGCCATTGCCTGAGGTTTGAAACCTGGCACCACATGAACAGAAGGAAGGGGCCAGGTGGGGTTGGGAGCATCAATTTCCTACTATACTCCAAACTCACCTCAAGTCTCTTCCTCACCACTCAGCCACCTCTACATTCCTCAACTACTGGTAGTGGTGTAAACTAACAGAGAGAATCCCAGTGCTACCTGGCAGCATGGAATGTGGACGTGGCCAGCATTCTTGTATCCCATTGGTCAGAAAGGAGCATGAAAGAATGGGGGTGTGGTCAGAATCCTGTGAAGCAAGTAGAATGGGTGAGTGTCAACAGGCCATCCTGGGGCAATTTGAGCTGACAGGATGTTCCCAAGACCTGAGAACGAGCCCTAGGGCTTAACAAAATAAGAACAGATTGACATGCAGATGGCAGTATGCTAATAAATATATATCTTTATAGAGTTCCAGAGATGTCTGTACATTACTCAGTTATATAGACTATATTCCTACCAATTCCTGAGTATTCATTATGTGTCCATGTAATTAATGTTATTGTTTAAGTCCTTAAACTATTAATGAAAGCACTCAGTGTCCTGAAATTATTGTGTTCCTGTAAGTAATAATATTCTTTTAATGCTTAATAAATATTAAATAAAATCAACCAGCCTTCTGAAATGATGCTGTTTAATTTTATAGGATCATCATTCACTATCAACTCATTCAACTGTGACATTGACAAAATTCCAGTAGTATTGCTTTGGATGGGAACCAGTTTCTTAGTATCTCATGCCATTGGTTGGTGTCAGGACCAGGATTTGAAATGAGGACCTATGTTGCCACATGGGCCTATGGCTTCCATGATAATCTGTCAGCCTTCAGCAATGGAAGGTGATGTACCCTTTGCAACAGTGTCATTCAGACCGAGAAGGGTCACTGCAAAGGAAGAAAACATAAAAGGCATTGTTTTCCCTGCAATACCTGGGGTTCTAGGATCACAGGAGCACCTGCGTGTCCAGTGGCTTTACCCCATCCTAGGGTGATTGAAGCAGAGGCAGACTTGCCATGACCTGAGTTCAAGCCCCATGCTGAGAAAAAAAATTAGCTCCCTGGCTTGCAATTCACAGTTTATTCTTACAGGCTTTGGATTTCAACTCAGGATCTGGGTAAATCTGCAGCAATGTGGATAAAGGGGAAGATCACCTTACATGAAGATAAAAAAGTCATGCCTGTTCACTAGTCCTGTATTCAAGACCCAGCCCTGGAAAACATACTATTTATATATATTGTAAACCTAAGATTTATACATACCTATAGATGTTCAGTCCATACATGTTTGGTGTGGTTGTTCCTTGTATCTTTTGTTTTATTCATTTATTTACCATTGATTTTACTATGATGAAACCCATTCTCTTTATTACATTGATGACAACTTATCACAGAACATCTAGATTTGTAGAAATGTTCTCCATCATGCCTGACCCTCAGAACTCACAGAGAAAAGGAAAAAAAGTTTCACACTGTTCTTTTTACTCCACGATCCACTTGTTGGTAGTGCTGGGATCTGAACTCAGGGCAGAGCAAAACCAATTGGCCAATCAGTCAAGATAATCATATGAACCAATGAGCAACTAAGGAGTGTGGCCATTCCCAGAATCTGACATTGATCCCCAGGGTGGTCCACTATAGTCATAAATTCATAATTTAAACATAGGATCTATATTGACATACATGTGTGGACAGCATCTTGTGTTCAGTGCAATTGTTCTCCTTATTTTGTCTCTAAATCATGGAGGTATTGTGTATTTTAATAAGTATGGTGACAGATATACCTGTGCTGACATGAATGACAACATGTTCGATGGTTACATTGTTGTTTATGCATTTTCCATCGTATTTGAGACCCAGGACTTTCATAGGAGAGGATAAAAGGCACAACGACTGGCTTCTGACATCAGGATGGAATTTTGTCAGTGCTGGAATTTGAGCTCAGGACTGGGTAACTCTGTTGCACTGTGGGGGACAGGGAAGCTCACCATCTTTGAAGACTAGAATGTCAGGCCTGGTTCAGGGCCTGATTTGAAACCCCAGCACTGGACAAAATAGCAAGCCCACCATTTTTAAACATAGAATTTCTCATTACCTAGAGGTGTGGTATGCATCTTGCATTCAGTGTAGTTATTCGTTCTATTTTGTCTTATTCATGGATGTATTGTGTATTTTATTGCACATGGGTTGACAGATATAACTGTGCTGACATGGATGACAACCTATTCCCATAGCTAAGAGTTGCCTGTATAGCATTCTCCATCCTCACTGAGACCCAGGACATTGTCAGGACAGGAAAACATGTGCCAACATAGGCTTCTCACATCAGAATGAATCTTTTGGTAGTACAGGAATTTGAACTCAAAGCCTAGCAGGCACAATTGGTGAATGTGTCATGGTGAGCACACCAGGCTGTGAGCCACTAAGGAACTAGGCCATTCCTGGGACCTGAGATGGAGCCCTGGTGGGGGCCAATATAGACATAAATTCATAATTAAATAGAGCATCTGTATTACCTAACATGGGTGGGTGGCATCTTGGGTTTGGTGTAGTCATTCTCTTTGTTTTGTGTCTTATTCATTGATGTATTGTGTATTTCCTTGAGTATAGGATGACAGATATAACTGTGGTGAACTGGATGACAACCTATTCCCATGAGTATAGAGTTGCGTATACATTCTCATTCCTAGTTGAGACCCAGAACTTGCACAGTACAAGAAAACAGGTGCAACGACTGGCTTCTCCCATCAGTGTGAATTTTTGGCAGTGCTGGTATTCGAACTTTGGGCCTAGAAGGCCCAACTGCCCAATGGGTCCACGTGATCGCACCAGACTGTGAGCCACTAAGGAGCTGGGCCATTCCCAGGAACTGAGATCGAGCCCCAGGGAGGCCAAAATAGTCCTCAATGATCATTTAAACATGGGATGTATATTCACATCCGTGTTTGGACTGCATCGTGCATTGAGTGTAGTTATTCTCTTTATTTTGTATGCTATTCATGGGTGTATTGTGTATTTTCTTGAGTATATGATGACAGATATAACTGGGCTGACATGGATAACAACTTATTCCCATGGCCACAGGGTGGCCCATGCATGCTCCATCCTAGCTGAGATCCAGGTCTTGCACAGGAAAAAAAAAAAAAAAAAAAACAGGTGCAACAATTGACTTCTGACATCAAGATGAATATTTTGGCAGGGCAGGGAATCTGAACTCGGGACCTAGCAGAACCAAGTGGCGAATGGGTCCAATTGAGCGCACCAGCCTTTGACCCACGAAGGAGCTAGGCCGTTCCAAGGACCTGATATTGAGCCCCCGACCCCGCGGGTAGAGCGGGGATCACAACAGTCATCCATTCATAAGGTGAAAGTAGTATGCAAATAAGTACACATTTGAATAGAGTAGGAGAGATGGTAATCTGTGGTGGAATCCAATCTGTGGACTACCGATTCTTGGATCTTTCCTAATGCCTCCATTTCATGATTGTGATTATTATTGTCGTGCTTCATCAACTGTTCTTTACAAATAATCGATACCCCATGAGTCTTGCCTATCATTTCCTACTTGTATCATGCACGAACTACTCATTCAAGGATGAGATCGATCACATTCCATGACTCATCCCAGGTCCACAAACGAGTATCTCAGGATCTCCCGCCATTCCCTCCTCGTAGGGAGGCTGAATTCAAGCTTCAGGCCTGGAAAAGATACTCCTTATATACTTTTTTTTTTTTTGTCCACTCGTGGGCCTGAACTCTGGGCCGGGGCCCTGTCCCTCAGCTCTTCACCTCAAGGCTAGTGCTCTACCATTTGAGCCACCTTCCCAGCCCTCCTTATGTATATTTAAAAGATAAGATTTATACTTCTGGAAAGATGTTCAGTACATATTGTGTTTGATGTGGTTATTTATTTTATTTCTTGTTTCATTCATTTATTTAGAATTTATTTTATTGACTCTGATGACACCTATACCATTTATTATATTGTTTACATCCTATCACATAACATCCAGATGTTAGATGTGTTCTCCATCATGCCTGGCAATGCCAGGATCTGAACTTTGTGCCTAGCAGGCCCAATTCATGATTGGGTGAGATTGAGCATGGCAGCCTCTAGCCAATGAAGATGTCAGGTGGTTCCCAGGCTCTGAGATCGACCCCCAGGTTTGGCAAAAACAGCGATACATGGATAGGCAGACAGAGGTATACAAATAAATATATATTGGTAAAGAATTCCATAGCCATTTCTCTATGATAGAAGGACACCTACTATGTTCCTACCAACTCTTAGGTATTTATTAAACCGCCATTGAAGGATTATTATTCTTTTCATGATTTATAAATTATTAATTAAGATCAATCAGCATTCTAGGATTATTGCATCCAATTTCAGAGTAGACCGATGCTTAAACTACTTTTTCAATCGGTATTCCTATGCATAGGTATGAGCCTCTTGTGATCTCCTGCTATTGGTGTCAGGACTGGGATTTGAACCCAGGGTCTATGTTGACAGGTTGGCCTATGGCCTCATTGATAGCCCACCAACCACCAGCAATGGCAGGACAGGTCCACTTTGCAGGTTTGCCATTCAGACCCAGGATGGTCACTGTGCAAAGAAAAAAAAATCGTAAAACCCCAGCTCTCTGCAGCTCACCACTTTTTGAGCTTTCCAATTTTTTTTTTCTTCCTGAAAGTCCTCTTGGCCCAGGATCTCATGATTGGCTATGGGTCCAATGAGTGCACCCCAGCCAAGCGAGATCCAAGCTGAAGCAGAGTTTCCATGACCTGAGTTCAAGCCCCATGGTTGGCCAAAAAAAAGAAAAAAGAACATATAAAAATTAACTATTTAACTAAATTTTAAAAAATGAAGCTCCCTGTTTTGGAATTTTTGCCAGTTTTCTTTCCTAGCCTGGGATTTGAACTCAGGGTCTTGGTAAATCTGTAGCAATGTGAGCAAAGAGTTCCATTACTTGAGTTCAAACCCATGCCAACCAAAAATGAAAAACTAAGTCACTGAACTCAGCACGGGGAGGTAGTTGTGGAGATGGGAGGGAAGGGATGGTAGGGGAAAAACACAGGAGTAGTAAACAATGCTCAATAGGAAATGTACTCATTACCTTGCTCCTGGAACTGTAACCCCTCTGTAGAACATTTTTACAATAAAAAATGTACAAAAAAAGAGAAACAATGTAGTTCACAGAGAAGCACTTTGCAGGTAAGGGAAGGATGTTTGAATAGCTGTACAACTCTACACTGCTTTTTTTAATGTTCAGTATGGAACTGAATAAACATAACTGCTTCCATTTAAAAAATTAAGTCACTCTCTTGGAACTGGGGCCAGTATTTCTGCCATTGCTAGTTTTTGAGCTCACCGTCCAGATAACTCTTTTGCACCATGGCTGAATGCGAAGCTCATTGTCCATGAGGAAAAGAAATTCAGGATAGAGTTCCCAGGGCCTGAATGAAGGCCCTGCAATGGAAGAAATATTTCTATAAATGTGTAATACATGACATATATATGCATGTTAATTTCCTATTATGATTTTTATTATTGATTTTGTATTTTATTTTTCTTTGATTCATGTATTGATTATTGTATTTAGTATTGTTATACACATATTATATTTTGCACATCTATTATAAAATTATACACAATAATTTAGGGCATTGACTCATTTTAATTAACATTTTATTAAGTGTTGAAACATGATACATAATTAAATGGTAGCATTTGTCACAGTCTTCACATGTTTAGAATCTCTCCCAAGTATGAGCTTTGAGTTCAAGCCCCAAGACTGGCAAAAAAAATTGAGCCTGGTGAGACATATTCTTCTGGGACTCAGAGGAGGGCCGAGGTTATAGGTAAGAGGTAGAGTTGAGGGCAGGTGCTGGTGGCTTACCCCTGTAATCTACTCAGGAGGCTGAGATCTGAGGATCCTAATTGCAAGCAGGAAAATCAATATGAGACACTTTTCTCCAATTAAAAACCCAAAGAGCCGGAAGTAGAGCTGTGGTTCAAGTAGTAGAGTGCTAGCCTAGAGCACAAAACCTCAGGGATAGGATGGCATCTAGGCCTGAATTCAAACCCCAGGACTGGCACACACACACATACACACACACACACACACACACACACACAACACACACACACACACACACACACACACACACACACACACACACACACACACACACACACCAATATAGAGCATTTGCCAGTCAGCCTGCACAAGTTCCATCTCTAACAAACCAATATTAAAAAAAAATAAAGTTGGAGAAGGGAAAGAAAGATTTGCTCCTGGAAGTGATATAGCCAGTGCCAAAATTCCACAGTAGTTCTAATATGTGGGTACAAGACAGAGCGCCTCAGGCAGAAGGTAAAGCATGGGCATAGGTCCTGAGGTGTGCTGCAGAGCAGGTGGTGTGAGTGGTATGAAGGTTCTATGGCTTCAGCAAAGGCAGGCATGAAATTCAAGGCTCTGTCATCCAGGTCAAAACTAATGCTCCAACACAATGAGGTACTGGCTATACCAATCTCTCATCCCCCAGTTCCCTGGCCCTGGAATCTAAAGTATATGCCTCTGTATTCTGGGCATCCAGAATTGTCTAGAAGGACCTGAGAGGCCCAGCTGGGGCCAGAAGATAGACTTGCCTACAATAAGGTACGTTGACATTTCCTAGACATCGAACAATACATCCACATCCATGCCACCTTGGCCTCACCTCTCATGTAGCCGCAGATTATCCTTGTTTGGGGGGCCTTCAGTCAGCTATCAATGTCTAGCTGGCTAGAGCCACTGGCATCCACCCTTCCTCCACACCACTACCAGCCTGCTGGGAGTGGGACATGCAGCCAGGTGTCCAGTTGAGAAAAGGACAGGACACAGCATGACTGACCCTGCCCCCCCCCCAGAGGCAGGAGAGAACATATGCTAGACAGCACTGAGGACGCAGAATCCCCTGAATGAGGACAAATTTATGGACACCCGGACTTGGGTCCCAAGGAAAACCTGGAATATGCATTCAGGTCTCTGGCAATTTAGGACTCATTGTAGACCATGAATAAAGACAGGGTTGCTATTGAGGAAGGGCACCATCCAAGGTCAAGAAGAGGGAGACAAGCATCCAGGAAGTGGGTAGAGAATGATGAGGGAAAAATACACACACACACACACACACACACACACACACACACACACACACACACACACACACACCAGTAGCCCAAGGCCTCAGCAGTCCCTGAGCAACTGAACTTCCCAAACTCTGAGAAGACGGCACTACCATCCTCAGACGAAATGTTGACAAAACTCAGAGCCTCTCACACATCTGGAATGGCTCATAAAACAGCATGGCATTTCATACTGTACACACCACTATTAAGAAAACTCAGCCACATTATTTTGATTGTCGGTAATAGGGTTTGAACTTTGGGCCTGCGTGCGATCCCTCAGCTCTTCAGCTGAAGGTGTGCACCCTACCACTGGATCCACAGCACTACTTCCAGTTCTCTGGTGCTTCACTTGAGATAAAGTCTCACAACATTCCTACCCAAGCTGGCTTTGAACAGTGATCCTCAGATCTCAGCCTCCTGAGTAGCTAGGATGACAGTTGTGAGATACTGGCAATGCCAGGTTTCAGCCACCTTCTTACAACCAGGGGGAATTCAGCTTGTCAGGCCATAAAGCACATGCAACCCTTCACTTTCAGACTTTGACACCAGTATCCAAAGCCATTCTTCCTTGGTTGGAGAGAATATAATCGACACTACCCTCCAACCCTGCCCAAACCCTGCCTATGATTGGCCACAACCTCTGGAGTTCTTGGTAAGACATGCCCAGCCTGCTATAACTTCACACTCGGGCAAACTTGGGAAGTTCTTAAAAATGGCTGTACACTGAGGCCAGAACCTGGTGTCCCAACCACAGCAACCCTACATCTTCACCATCTCTGCCAAGCAAGGGGTGTCTTTCTTTCTTGTTTTTTTGGATGAAGGGCTTGAACTCAGGGCTTGGGTACTGTCCCTGATGATGAACTTTGCTCAAGGCCAGTGCTCTTCCACTTGCACCATGGCACCACATCCGGTTGGAGATTAGAAATGAGACTCTCATTGGACTTTCCACCCTGTGCAATGATACAAGACCTCTGGATCTCAGCTTCCCGAGTAGCCAGGATGAGCCATCAGCGCATGGCCTATGGTGTCTTATTCTTTACAATTTCCAACTAGTCCTCCTCTAGACACTACCACCTAGATCCTCCTCTACCTCCCTCATGGACAGCAAAGGGAGGCTCAGAATCGGGGTAGGGCCATGGGCATTAAAGAGTCCCCTTCAAATCACTTCCCTTTTCTAAGCTCCCATCCACTTCCTCGGGATGGCCTGGTTGTCTGGGGCATATCAGACCCACTAGGACTTCTTAGGCCTGCCCTGTAACCCCCCGCCACACACAACCGATACCTGAGAATTTCTGGGGCCAGTTGCTCCATGTCCCAGTGAAAGCTTTTGGGAGCTTTGCTGATAACCGTGTCTAGGGGTGCCCAGAGCAGAAGGAGTGTCCAGATGCCCTCTGTCATAGGAGACACAAAGCATGGATGGATTTACTAAGTGCTAGAGGGCACACCATCCATCTGTCACCCAGGTCTCTTGGAGTGAAGTTTTACGTTGACAGTGCTAGGGCTGGATATCGGGGTACAGGCGCTGTCCCTGAGCTTCTTTTGCTTGATGTGAGCACTCTTCCACCTGAGCCACAGTACCACTTCTGGCTTTTTCTGTGTATGTGTGACCTAGGAATCGAACCCAGGGTTTCCTGTGTGCTAGGTGAGCCCACTAATGCTAAGATAAAATCCCAACATTGGATAGCTGTTCTGTGACCCGTTGGGCCTGTTTCAGGACAGTCTTGCACATATTTACCGAGTATCTAACCAGCAGCCTTGGCTGGAAAAGAACATGGTCTGCTATGTTGTCCATGATCTATGGCACCTTTTCTCTCTGTGCTTCCTGTCACATCCTCCTTGTTAAGCAAGACACCCTTTCAAGTGCTGCCTCTAAGAAGCCCGCTCCAATCACCCTGGCAGAGGGGGATCTTCTTGGCTCTGCAGGCTGCTAGCGTTGTCATGCTCTGCCTCAAGCTGGTGTGGTTGAAAGCGTGCAAAGGTGAAGGCCTGGCTTTCACCACCTAATTTCTGAAGACTCTGATACACTACCCAGGACCAGTGCAGTATCACACTCTGTGAGAGGGCACTTGAGGCCCAGGCAGTCTGGGGGCAACAAATGGGGCCATTTCTTGTGTGGGTTTGAACTGAGCATCTGAGAGCTTTCTCTCTGAGTTTTCATGCTCAAGGCTGCTACTCTACCACTTGAGGCAAAATTCCACGTTTGGATTTTTGGTGGTTCCATGCACAGAAGAGTCTTATCGCCTTTCCAGCTTATGGCTGGCTTCGAACTTTGATCTTCAGATCTCTGCCTACCAAGGAGCCAGAATGTCAAGTGTGAGCCTGAGCCAGAGAGCGTCCAGAACCTTTCCTTTAAGCTTCTGTTTATCTTGTATCAACTAGCAAGCCCTACTTAAAATAGTCATTTATAGGGGATCAAGTTCCTCTCCTAGGCCAGTTAACCCAAGGAGATAAAGTATCTTTGGAAAAGGCTAGTCAGAGTTGGCCTAGGTGAGTGTGTGTGTGTGTGTGTGTGTGTGTGTGTGTGTGTGTGTGTGTGTGTGTATGAGTTTCAGGGATACCTACTCCACTCTCTCTAGTGCTTCTTTCACCCAGTGGTGAGTACATCCAGGATCCCCACCCCAAGAAAATCGGGAAGGGGAGGTTACTTAAGGTCATATCAAGTGGGATGATCTGAATTCTATCCTGCAACTGAATCCAGGAGAAATAATAGACAGAAGGAGATGTTTAGAGGAAAATCAAGGGACGCCACTTACCTTTGGCTACAAGTACCGGAGAGAAGAATGAATCCATCCTTTTTGGTAGTAAGATAACATGTGCCCACTATTCATTTATTTTATATTTTGTGAGTCCCAGGTCTTGGATTCAGGGACTGGGTGTTATCCCTGAGCTTCTTTTACTTAAAGCTGAGGCTCTATCACTTGTGCCACAGCACCACAACTGGCTTTTTTCGGGGGGGGGGGAGGTAGTTTATGGGAGATAAGAATCTCACAGACTCTCCTGCCTAGGCTGGCTCTGAGTCACGACCATCAGAACTCAGCCTCCCGAATAGCCAGGATAACAGGCAAGAGCCACTGGCACCTGACCACCACCATCCATTTATAGTCCCCTAGGGCCAGTGCTGGGCTACCTTCACTGCATTCCCCTTTTTGTGATTGGGAAGCAGACATGGGTCGGTTTGATACTTCAATAGCCTACCTATCTTTGAGCATTGTTCCGGCTCAGTCTGATGCTGGCTTCCTTCTGATCCACAGCAATGACTTCGTGCTGTCACAGAACAAATGTCCCCCAGGAAGTGTCGGATCTGTGGTCTTTCCTCTGCACACTGCCCCCTATCCCTGAAACGACACACTGCAGCAATGTAAGGTAGACATAGAGTGAATTCAGTTTCTTATAATCAGGGTCTGGCCAGATAAGTATCAGTGAGGATCAGAGGCTCGGGATAGTGCTGTGCAGTTGGACAATGCGATGCCTCCTCATCCACTTTCCTTTAAATGACTTAGCAGAGGGTAGTGGGGAAGGACTCACCAGACAGACTGACAATGAGTAACCATCACGGTCTACCCCAGGCACAGAGGGGCTTACCTAAGGAAGCTAATTCCACAGTCCAAGCCAAAATGATCCTGACCCACAGCCTACCTCCAGAATGAGAGGGTCACCTAGGGTCCCAGCCATATGGGGACGCTGAGCCAAAACCTCCAGCACACATTCAACATGTTACTGAGCGAGAGAGAGAGAGAGAGAGAGAGAGAGAGAGAGAGAGAGAAAGGGAAAGAGAGAGAGAGAGAATTACACTTAAGCCGGATGCCAGTGACACAGGCCTACAATGGTAACTACACAGGAGGCTGAGATATGAGGATCATGGTTCATAGCCAGCCCAGGCAGGAACGTCTGTAAGACGCTTATCTCCCAGAAGTGGTGTTGTAGCTCAAGTGGTAGAGCCCTAAACCTGATCTGAGCAGCTTGGGGACAGTGTGCAGGCCCAGAGTTCAAAACTCACGACTGACAATAAGTGGAATTCCCACCACAAGAAATGGACTGAATAGCACCCATTGTACTAGGGAGCATGGCAGACAAGTCAGGCGGAGCTTCCTGTCATCTGGGGGTCATGAGTAGGTCACCCAGCTTTTCTGTGCTTTTTCCCCAGCTGCAAAGCTGAATAGTGAATGATCCCCTTCCTCATGGGGATATGGTAAGGATGAAAGAGAGCAATGTTTTGTTTCCTAATCCCATACCTGTGGCATGATAAATAACAGGCCCCTTCTTAGTCCTTTCCAGGTATCTTCCTGTTATATGCTCACAGAATTGCCAAGAAACTTATATGATGACCGTTCCCTCTATGCCTGGCCCTGCCCCAGATTTCCCCTTGTATTGATCCCTTGTTTCCTCACAACTGTCCTGTGAGAAGACTGAGGACCAATGGTTCGAGGCCGAACCCAGAGCTTCAACTCTGGTCAAGAATCGGCTGCTGTGGACTGAGTTTAGGACAACCATCTAAACCGATGACTGAGCATGGTGCTACATATCTACCATCCCAAATACAGAGGACCAGGCATGGTGGCGCATGCCTGTCACAAGAGGACCATGATCCAGCCAAGCCTGAGCATAAATGGAGTCTCCATCTCAGAAATGCCCAAGACAGAAAGGCTTGGCTCCCATGGAAGAAGACCTGACTGGAAAGCCTAAGCTCTTGAGTACAAACCCTAATATACCAAAAAGTATCTGAGGCCCGGTGCCAGAGTCTCATGCCTATAACCCTACCTACTCAGGAGGCTGAGGTCTGAAGAACACAGGTCAAGATTTAAAGTAGGTTTGGCCTTGCCCATCAGACGTCATGATGAGATGACCCAGAGGCTGACCCATGCCAATAAGGTCCATACTAACAGGGCTCACAGCCTTACTAAGTGCTGACCATGTTCTCTGTCCTCCTGGGGAGTCAACCCCTATGGGCCCCACCCCCTGGTCCTCCCGTGCTCCCTCTGCCACCAACCAGGTCCAAGGGAGTAGGCAGTTCCAGGTCACAAAATCCCTTGCTCTTATAATTTATAGGTGCTGAGTCCCCTTCAAATCTCTCACCCTTCCAGTCCCCTAGAACTCAGCCACAAAGCACATGAACCCCCCAAAGACAGTGATAAGAAGTTACCAAAGGCTCCAGCACTCCTTGTTTCAACCAATATCTACACACACACACACACACACACAGAGCCATAACGGGTGGCTCCTTTCTGTCATCCTAGTTACTCAGGAGGCTGAGGCTTGAGGATCACTGTTCAAATCCATACACACAGGAAAGTTTGAGGCTCCTATCTACACTGAAGCACCAAATAGCCACAGGTGGACCTGTGGCTCAAGTGTCAGAGCTCTAGCTTTGAGCAAGATATCTCAGGGACAGCAACTAGGCCGTGAGTTCAAGGCCCAGGTCTTCTACCTCCGAACACACCCAGACACAGACACAGAGAGTCAGACAGACAGACAGACAGACAGAGAGACCGACAGACAAACACACACACACACACACACACACACACACACACACACACACACACACACACACACACACACACAGGATAGCCCAAGGATTCAGCAGTCCCTGAGAACAGAAACATGAACTCCCTCAATTAGCATCAGATCTCAACCCCTAGAAGGTGGCAGTACCTACATCAGACCCACTGTAGACAAAACATTGAGCCTCACACATATCTGGAATGTCTCATACACCAGCATGGCATTTCCTATCATACACCCTGCTATGTGGAAAACTTAGTCACCTCTTTTTTTGTTGTTGGTCCAGGGGTTTGAATTCTGGGCCAAGGTGCTGTCCCTCACCAATTCAGCTGAAGGTGAGCATACTCCCAGTTGAGCCAAAGCAACAATACTTGTTCTCGAGTGGTCTATCATCAATTTTCACAGACTATTCTGCCCAAGCTGACTTGTAACCATGGTCCTCACATCTCAGTCTTCTGAGTAGCTAGGATGAGAATTGTGAGCTACCAGTGGCTTCCAGCTTCAGCCACCTTCATATACACAGAGGAAACCCATCTCGTCAGGCCACAAACTTTTTGCAACCCTTCACTTCAGATTTTGATAACCATCATCCAAATCTATCCTTCAATGGAGGAAATAAAGACACAACAATCTCACACCTGCACCCCTTTGCCCACTCCCTGCCTGTCACAGGACATGTCCTCTTGAAGCTGTGGCTTTAAACTGGGGCAAACTTGGGGAGTTCTTAAAAATGTCTGTACAGCGAGGCCAGCACTTGGTCTCCCAAACACAGCACCCTCCCCACACCAACACACCTCCACCATCATTTGCAGGCAAAGATGTCTTAATTTCTTTCTTTTTTATGTTGTGGGGCTTGAATTCTGGGCCTGGGTGCTGTCCCTGAGCTCTTTAGCTTAACGCAAGCATTCAATTGCTTGAGCCACAGCACCACTTCTGGTTTTCTGGAAATTCCTTTTAGGTAAAACTCTCAGGGTCTTTCCTGACCAGGCTGGCTTTGACTCGAGATCCTCAGATCTCAGCTCCTGAGTACCTAGGATAACAGCCATGAGCTACTGGCACCCAGCCAAAAAAATTTTTCCATTCCTGTCATCCTTTCCCCTCAGGAGACTGAAATCTGAGGACTGCAGTTGGATGCCACTTAGCAGCAAAGCCCATGAGAACTCTTTATCTAATTAAACACCCAAAAAAGCTGGAAGTGGAGCTGTGATTCAAATGGTAGAGTGCTATCTTGGAGCATAAAAGACAAGATCCACACCCTAGTTTCAAGCTTTTTCTAGCGTGGACCCACCCAAGGAAGGGAAGCAAGTGGGCACATGGGAGCTCAAAGCCAACACATAATACTCAAAACTCCCAGAACAGACCCCATCCAGCTCTGATTCCCTAGATATTATGTCCTACATCATGGCAGTCTTAGATAGGACTGACCATGCACCAATTTGGGACATTCAATTACAATCTCATACTGAAGATCCCATGACCTTATCAAAGAATCAGGATCTCTCACTGTACTGCCTAAACACTGGGCAGTGAGGTAAGGTCTAGTTATCCAACCATATGATATGGGAACCAAAGGGATTCCTGGTCAAGGGACGGAGACTGGGGGGATGTAGGTCCTCTTGGGGAGGTGAAAAGGGCTGCTCTATCCCAGAAATGTTCCTACATTGTGAATATTATCAAAGAAACAACCTTGCTCAAAGCCCAGTGACTCTGGTTTTCCCACCAGCCTCTACCCAGCTCTGCCCCACCTTCAGCCTGCCCTCTCTGAATCCCAGATCTGCCATCTAGACTAAAGACTGAGCCAGCCAAGAGACACATTTCCTGCCCTCATTCCCACGCTGTCCTGTGGCAGTGGCATGCTTACCTCAGTCTTTGGAGAAGGAAAGAACACCGGGGGTGGTATAATCAGATTGAGCCCTGGAATGTCCTAGTCCCTAAGGATATACTGCACAGGCATCCTGCAGTGAACGGCAGCCAGGTTGTCAATGATGAACCCAAGGTGCCAGGACTTTTAATAGCAGTGTGGCTGGATCAAAGGCTGGTAGTCTTTGTTGTCAGGCGAGGTCATGGCTCCAATGTCCTTACACACCTGACCTTTCTCCCTCTTCAAATTCCTACTTATGCTTTGCCCCCCCCCCCACCTTGAAACTCTCTCACTCCAATACCTCCCTAGATCTTGGAAACTTTCTTCTGATCTGACCAGATGAGGCTGGGGTTAATTGAAACCTGGTGACCCACCCTGAGCCCTAGGTTCTACCCGAGGCTAGTTCCCTATATAGTCGGTGATCACACAGCTCCTGGCTGTCATGAAGTTGCTGAGGGGTCAGTGGCTTGGTCCTACATACTGACTTTAGGCTCTGAAACTGTCTCCACATAGAATGTGAATAGTTGGCTCCCTTGATCCATGGACTCCAAACCAAGGCTTGCATGTTCCCCTTCTTACTTCTTTTCCTCGTTTTCTCCCTCTGTCCTTCCCTCTTCTCTCTCTTCACTTTCTTTGTGTCAGTCCTGGGCCTTGTACTCGGAGCCTAGGTGCTGTCCCTAAGCCTTTTTACTCAAGGCTAGCAGTCTATGGTTTGAGCCACACATCCACTTCTGGTGTTTTGTTTTTGGTAGTTAATTGAAGACAAGAGTCTTACAGGCTTTCCTGCCTGGGCCAAAAGCCTCAATCCTCTGATCTCAGCCTCCTAAATAGCTAGGATGACACCTTGAAGCACTGGCATCCAAATCAATCCAAAGTTTCTTCATGGGCTGTGGAACCAGTCCTGGAACTTTTCATTGTCTATGACATCCCAGAATCTGTTGCATACTGTAATGGTTTGTTGGATAAATAAATGAGCATCTCTCTATGACAATACTACAGAAAAGTCCCATCTGATTCAGGTAAGAATCCTCTGTGGGGGAGGGGGGGACGAATCCTGATGAAGTTCTCCCACAGTTCTCCCTCCTCCCTCTTACCCCATCCTGGTGCCACCACACTGAATGGTTTTTGTCTCTGAGGGTGTGAGCCACTATGTACTCACTATATTCCAGGGCCTCTGGAATGACTATCATCTCTAAGATCTCTGTCCAGCAGCTGACCAGCACTGTGGCACTCAATTCCCCACATAGGTGTGAATGAGGTTGCTGTGAGCTGAATGCCTGGCTCAAGGGGCCTCCTGTCCTCCCCTGGGACCAGTCAGGATCGTCCACCACATCTGGCCCCTAAGTTTCATGCTGCCGAGGAAGGATCCTTGAGGCAGCCTGGGTTCTCTGAATCTCCCAGAGTCCAGTACAGGTCCTGGGAATCATCTATGCTCATAGCTGACAGGCTGAGCATGGTGAGGTCACAATCTCTGCCCCCCTCAATGTCCGTGAGTGGGGTGGTCACTCTAGAGAGATTCAACAGCTGCCAGAGAAAGGCAGTCAAGGCACATCGTTCAAAGCAGGACACAATCTGGCTTGGGAACTCTGCCTGTGTCGCTTTGAACATCATTGTTTGATGGCTGAAATCATGCATATAATTTGATCCATAATCCCAGGCATTAGTCGAACTTGCCAGCTTAAATTAAAAAAAACCTGGAAAATGTGATATTTAATTTGTCCCAATCAAACTTAAAGGGTTCCAAAGTCAGTGGTCCCCTTTTCCTTCAGACAACCTATAGCAGGTTACAGAAACTAGCATTCAGCGAGACCTAGCTAACTCCCACTTCCTGATACCGAGCAGGCTCCAGCAGGGGGAATGGATTTGCCAACTACTGCCCAGCTAGAAACAGCCCAGGCGGGACACAGATTGGATTCTGCAGGAATCCAGGGAGGATTGACACTGGGCACTGCCCCAAGAGGGTATCCTCACCACCAGTGGGGCCCAGAACCCTGTGCCCGGATGCCCACAGAGACTGTTAATGCCCTAGATATGGTTCTCCTCTCATCCACTCTCATGGTGAACCATCTGCCATGTCACATCGTACGCCAGTCCCCAAAACCTCATAGCTTCACAGCCCCTGCCCTATCCTTTCCCTCATCTCGTTCCCTAATTATGTTGGGCAGACACATTCCACACCCTTGAATTATCTCCAACTAAACACACAAGAGTAGAGTGTCTGGCTGGAAGAATGTGGCTGTGATCTCATTTGCCTCACCAAACTTCGGGCTGGGGATAGAAGGACAGACATCCACTCCAGTCCAGGGTTCACACTGTTCTTCTAAGGGAGGCCCACTCAGGCCCAGCAGCTACTGTGGGCTACAGGAAAGGGGGAAGAGAGAGGTGGAAAGGGGAGGAAAGTAATGTCTACTGAAATCTTCCATAAAGGAGCCATAAAACTGTGAAGGAGAAAAAAAAATTGTGGCTGGGCTTGTATTTGGTATTGATGAAGAAAGAACAACAACAAATACACACAGAGAGAGAAAGAAAATGCTTTTGCTGTTTTAAACATGGTGACTTAAATATATTTTCATTGTTCTCATTTCCTTGCTCTCCCAACACACACACAGACACACACACACACATTCACACACACACACACACACACACACACACACTCACACACACACACACACACACACACACCTCTCCAGAATGGTGAAAGTTGACTCTTCCATGCAGCACCTGCAATTTGCCAACTAATCACTCACCTGAGGACGGTCAGGCTGTACAAGGAGAAAGATTCTCTCTCTCTCTCTCTTTCTCTCTCTCTCTCTCTCTCACTCTCACACGCTCTCTCTCTCTCTCTCTCTCTCTCTCTCTCTCTCTCTCTCACACACACACACACACACACACACACACACACACACACAGACTCAGAGTAGTACCTCTCCTAAGTTTGTTGATTCCTCATCTGGGACAATGTATTAGCTGGAGCATGCGGGTTCCCATTCTCTGTTCCCTTGTCAGGACCAAGGGCTCCCACCCAAGGGGAGCACCACTCTAATGGCACAGCATGACCCCTCCTCTCCCCTTCTCCAGGGCCAGACTTTTCTCCTTGGGAACGATCACCCTTAACTCCCCATTCACCAAAACCCTAGGCCAGGACGCTGGGTGAAGGAATCCCCAGACAGGTGGCTCCTCAGAGCCAGGACTGAAACAAGCAGTGGGTCATGGGGTCCCAAGGGGGGTGTGTGACCCAGGGTGGGGGCGGTGTTGAGGACATGGATGTGGTCCTAAATGCTACATACATGGACAGACTCCTACTTCCAGCCTAGATTCTTCTGTCAACTGGGCAAATTCTTGTGGAGGACAAAGAGACCAGATGGACAGGGAGCACCACCAGACGCTGGCAGAGATGGGAAATGTGATCACCCTGTGAGTACTGTTGACAGCTGGGGTGGGGGATAGACCAGGTATATGTGTGTCTGAGGGCCTGTATTCCACCCATATATTCACATACTATCTGACCCCCAGTGCCCTCACCTCCCTAGTGGGCTTTTCTGGGACCCTCCTCAGATGAAAGGGTGACTGAGCACAGAGGACTAGGGCTCACACAGCAAGGGAGGCCTATCTTCTGCATCCAACACCCCCTACTCCCAGAAAAAAAGAAAAAGACCCAATAAGGCAGGTGCAAAGGTGCTGTTCCCCATCTCTGCCTAAAGCCACCAGGTTCCCACCAGGGAGAGGAATGGAGCAGATGTGGGACTGTGTTGCTCCCACTACTCCAGCCAGGGGCTCAGTGGTGACCACTTCTCACCCATTCCTGCATCTCCCCATTTCCAGGGATACTGGCCACTAGGGATGGGTGTGAGTTCCCAGAGTCAACACCCAATCCCCCACCCCCCTACTCCTGGGGCGCATTTGTGGCAGAGTCAAGGCTGGCCTGCCTGGTGCTGGGGAGACATGGTTGGGACACAAGAGGGGAGGCGGGATTTGCATGGTGGCAGAAGTAGTGGTAGGGGGAGGTGGCAAGGTGCTGACCTGCGGGTGGCCACTCACTTGTGCTGCTGGGAGAATCTGTAGGCTGTGGTTCTGTGTGCAGCTTGCAGTGATGGCAGTGGCATGGTGGACGCTTGGCCCCAGAGCAGAGGACCAGGGGTCTGTACCAGGTCCGGGCCTTAAACCTGTTGAGGGCACACCATCACTGGATGAATCCAAGAGGTGCCGCAGGTCTGAGCCAGAGGCGATGCAATTCTGCAGGGAGCGCAGGAGAAGGGGCAGGGGCAGGGGCTGGTGGATGGCTGGGCTGAGCATGCCAATTCTTCAGCTGAGCTCCCAGCCAGGGGCCTAACTTAGGGCATAGCTAGCCTTTGAGCCTCCCTGGGGTGGTGCGAGGAATGTGCCTGATGTGCTGGCTTTGTGTGCTCTGTGCTCCTGGCCCAGACCCATGCTCCTACAGCAGCAGAGGCATTGAGGCTGCCACCCTTGATGTATGTGCCTGCTCTTATCTCTGCAAGTGTTTCACCCCCTGTGTGCCACTGGTTTCAGCAGATATGTGCCCCCTCAGCCATGCCCTGTCCTCCCTGGGTCACGCCTCTTCCCCCCTCAGCCACGCCTCCATCCCTGGTTTTGTGCTGTCCTGACTCTGCCCTAAGGCTATCAGGCTATGGCAGAAGAAGCCTCACCTCAGGTCAGGGCTTCCCCCCAACCCCAGCAGCTGTCCAGGGGGTGCATCGAATCTCCCCTCAGCCCAACCGCTGGGGGACTCTTCTCCATCCACCCCATACACCAAGCAGGTACACGGTGTCCCTCCATGTGTGTGTGTGTGTGTGTGTGTGTGTGTGTGTGTGTGTGTGTGTGTGTGTGTGTGTGATTTTGGGATACCTACCTCTCAAGGACTCAGAACAATTTTAAAAAATAGCACAAAGAACCCTGTGTAATGCTCTCAGCACAATGAGCCTTTTGAAGGACTCAGCACATAGCAACCTTTGGGATCCTCATAGTAATCTAATGACAAATAAGATAAGACATGCCATTTTGACATCATTAAACTTACATATCATAGTATTATGACATCATATGTCATAGTGACATTATAGACATATTGTGAATGCCTATTCTGTGATTTCATTCTATTTCAAGTGAGCGATATTGGTGGATATCAGAAATCCATTATGACCTCAAAGCCATTGTGACATGAAAATCCCTTTGTGACATCACAGTGCCATTGTGATAGTAACCTGTTGTGACATCACAAACTGGTTCTGTCCATTGTGACCTCATCACCAATGTGACATCACAAAGCCATTGTGATATCACGTTGCTGTTATGACATTACAATCACCTAGAGACCTCCCAAACCCATTATGACATCTTTAGCATCTTTTGAAAAAACACTTGGTCTTTGTGACATGACAGTCCCTTTGTGTATCCATATCCTTAATGTGAAATGTCAATTGAGATCAGATATGCCAAAGAAATATCACAAAGTATTTACAATATAATCATCGATGTGACAGCACATTGTCATTATGACAACATCAGCTCATTGTGACATCACAAATCTGTAATGACATCATACCACTATGACATCACATTGTCATTGTGACATCATATATACATTATGAATGCCTATTATGTGATTTCATTATATTTCAAATGTGGCATGTGGGTTTATATCAAAAACACATTTTGACTTCATAACCATTGTGACATCTCAATCCCTTTGTGATGTACCATTGAAATTGTGATATCTAAACAACTGTGACAACTCAAACATGTCCTCTCCTCAAAAGTTCTGTGGCATGTTGCCACTGTGTTATGTTAGGCCCATTGATAGCTCAATCTATTTTTGACCTCATATTATTTCAGGAATGTCATGAAATATTAGAAATATACTTTGACGTCATGAGCATAGTGATATCACACTGCTAGATGTAATGACCATTGTGTCATATTGTCACATCACAAATCTGTTCTGACTTCATCACATTTGTGCCAACAAATGCTTTAGAATCCTCACAAGCCCGTTCTAAATTTATATACTTATTGTGAGTTAATGAAAATTGAGGTCTGGAATGCCATTGTCACATCACCAATCTACTGCGACATCACAAAACAATTTTGAACTCATCACTATTATGGTATCACCAATTAATTAGAATTTGACATCATATAGCAATTGTGATATTACTGTACCATCATGCTTTTACAATCCTATTATGACCTAATCACATCTTAGAAAATGCATGGCCTTTGGGACATCAAGCTCCTTCTGTGAACTTGTATCATTGTGAACTTGTAGCAATTGAAATTTGAAATAATATGTGATATTACAAAATAGTTTTGACATCATTAACCCATTTTTATATCATTAACACTTTGACAACCAAAACCTGTTAGGAACTTTAGCACTTTTGACAAAAAAAACATGGCATTTGTGTCATCACAGTTAATTTGTGTATGTCATGGTGACTTCATTCTCATGTCCTCACTGTAAACTAATAGCAATTAAGATCTGACATACCATTGTGACATACAAACCATTTGTGACATCATCACCAGTTTGATATCAATCATTATGACACAATCAGCACATTGTGACATCAACAAGCTACAGTGACCACATAGAATGACACTGCATTGCCATTTTGCTGTCTTAGACATATTGTGAGTGTATATCCTGTGATTTCATTTTATTTAAAATGTGGCATATCAGTTGATATCAGAAACACATTGTGACCTCATAACCATTGTAACATTATAAACCCTGTGTGACATCATAACTGGTGTAACATCACATTGTTGTTATGACATCTTTTGCTTATGGTGACATCACAAAATGGCAATGACATTATAACATTTGCCATTATGTCATTGTGATATCATAGTCACATTATGAATGCCTAATCTGTGATTTCATTGTATTTGAAATGTGGCATGTGGGTTGATATCAGAAACTCATTGTGATGTCACAACCATTGTCACATCAAAATCCCTTGTGATATCAATTTGGCAATGTGACATCACAATGGCAACGTGATGGAACTAAGGCATTGTGATATCAAAATAGTCATGAACACACAGTGGGTTTCTGATATCAACCCACATGCCACATTAGAAATAGAATCAATAACATAATAGGCAAACACAACATGTCTATGACATCAGAATAACAATGTGATGTTGAATTGCTATGATGCCATTGTAATTTTACATGTCAAAATGAGCTGCTGGTGTCATAATGGCAACATGATGTCACAATTATCATGTCAGAAAGCATTTGTTATGTTTCCTTGGTATGTCTGATGTCAGTTGTCATTAGTTCCCCATGAGGTTATGGATCCACAAAAGGTTCGGTGATGTTACAGAGGCCATGTGTGTTTTCAAAGGTGGTTATAAGTCATAATAGTTTTGTAATGGCACAATATAATCCATAACGTCACAATGGAAATGAGATGTCCCATTGGGTTTTTGATGTCAAAGTGGTGATGAGGTCACAATGGCTTTGTGATATCACAGGTTGTTTGTAATATCAGAATGATATATCCAATTTCAGTTACCCATAATTCAATATGAGGATACCAGTTGATAGAAGAAGCTTCATAGTGTGAGGTCATACTATGTGAAAACCCAACGGGACAGTGATTTCACAATGACAATGTGATGTTTCAACATCATGTTACAATAATGGTTTGATGTCACAACTGGTGATGCCATACTGATGTGGAGGTCATAACTTAGTCATAACTTGTGTGATATGCTGCCATTAGGATATTTTAGGCTTTTAGTAAGCTTATAATCAGTTTTGAAACTCATAATAATTCAGGTATGACATATGATATCAGAAATTTACTCTGACATCATGAACACTGTGACATCATGACCATTGTAACATCACATTGATAGATATCAAGACCATGGTGGCACATTATGAACTCACAAATCTGTTAGGACTTCATATTTGTGAAACACATGACTTTAGAGACAACACAGTCCCTTTGTGAACTCATATCTTCATTGTGAATTATTGACATTTGAGATCTAGCATGCTATTGTGACATTTCCAACCAATTGTGACAGCACAAACCTATTATACCAAAAACACATTGTGATCTAATAGCCATTGTGATAGCACAATTCCTTTGTGACCCCACATTTCCATATTGATAACACTAACCCACGGTGAAATTGCAATGCTTTCAAACCCAATCCAGGTATGAAATGTGATACTAGAATCCAATGTGACATCTAGATTATGGTGACATCACACTGATAGATGTTATGAGCATTTTGTCACATTCTGGCAACACACACCTGTTAGGACTTCATCACTTTTGTGAAAATGCATGCCTTTGGAGACATCAGAGTACCTTTGAGAGCTCATGTACTCATTGTGAGTTAATGACAATAGAGATCACATGTGTCATTTTGATATCACCAACCCATTGTGACATCACACACTTCTTGTGAACCCATCAGTGTGGCATCACAAATTGTGATATCAAAATATTATTAAGTCATCATATTGCAACATCACATTGCCATTGTGATATCACTGTACCATTGTGTTTTCAAAAACCTAGTATGTCTTCATAGCATTTTAGAAAATTCATGGCCTTTTATACTTGTCTTTTTCTGTGAACTCATACCTTATTGTGAAATTGTAGCAACTGAAATTGGACATGTGATTATGAGATGTGACTTCACAAAACTATTTGATTTCATCACCAATGTGTCATCGCAAAAGCATTGTGAGCTTTCATTGCCATTTGGCCTCACTATCACATTGTGACAACGCAAACCTATTAGGACCTCTTAGCACCTTTGAAAAAACACATGACCTTTGTGACAACACAGTCCCTTTGTGGAACTATGCCCTCATTATGAACTGACAATTGATATCAGACATGCCAATTTAACATAATGAACCCTTTGTGACATCACCAGAGTGACATAACATTGTCATTATGACAGCATCAACTACTTTTGACATGACAAAACTACAATGACAAGACAGCATTATGTGATCACATTGTGATTGTGATGTTATAAAAAGATTGTGAATGCCTAATTTTATTTTTTTTTTGTCAGTCGTGGGGCTTGAACTCTGGGCTTGGGTACTGTCCCTGCTCTTCAGCTCTAGGCAAGCTCTCTAGCCCTTGAGCCACAGAGCCACTTCTGGTTTTCTAATGGTTTTTTTTATTGGGAATAAGATTCTCATAGACTTTCTAGCCTGAGTTGGCTTTGAACCACGATCCTCAGATCTCAGCCTCTGGTGTAGGTAGGATTACAGGCATGAGCCACCGGCACGTGGCTTTTTCATTCTGTTTCAAAGTTAACATGTGTGTTAGTATCAGAAGCATATTGTGACCTCATAACCATTGTAACACCTTAAATAACCAATGACATCAAATTGTCATTATGACATCATCAGTTCATTGTGATGTAACCAAACGACAATGGCATCATAGCATTATAAATCACAGTGACATTGTGACTTAACAGTGTGAAGGCCTATTCTGTGAATTCAATCTATTTCAGAAGCCCATTTTTACCATATAACCATTGTCATATCACAATCCTTTGTGACTTCACATTGCCATTGTCATATCATTAACATGCTGTGCCATCACAAACAAGTCCTGTCCTTATAAGTTTTGTGACATACTGCTATTGCCATATATTAGGCCTTTTGTGAGCTGATAATATGTTTTCAATCTCATATTTCTGGTTTGACATGTGATATCAGAAATCCCCTGTGACATCAAACTGCCAGATTTCATGACCATTGTGTCACATTTTGACCTCACAAGACTGTTAGAACGGCATCACATTTGTAACAAAACATGCCTTTGTAGACATTACAGTCCCTTTTTGAACTGATATATTCATTGCCAATTAATGACAGTTGAGATCTCCCATGCCACTCTGACATCGTGAACCCATTGTGACATCACAAACTTATTGTGACCTCATCATGAGAATGGCATCAACAACTAATTGTTGTATCAAATCATAATTTTTCATAATATTGTAGTATTGCTCTTGTGATATCACTCTCCCATTGTGTTTTTACAAACCTGTTATTGCCTCATCAGATCTTAGAAAATTCATGGACTTTGAGACTTCAAGCTCTTTCTGTGAACTCATGTACATATGACCTCTAAGGAAAGGAGACAAATCATCGAGTCACATTTAATATAATAAACCATTTTTCACTAGAAAGGGGATTGTGATTACCTTATTCTGGACTGGATACCCAGGTTCAAGAGCAGCCTTGACCACCAAACCTCAGACCTCCATGGGGCAGCCCTGCCCTTTCTTAATTGTTCTGCAAACAACCAATCACAAAATTATGATCTCCAAAGCTCCAAACCTCAATGGGCAAGGCTTTTTTTCTATTCCATTCTTCCCTCCTCTACAGGCATGTCATTCCTTCCTGGTCTTTCCCTTTTTCCCTTCCACCACTTCCTTCTTCTCTTCAGGCCTCTCCACTCTCCACAGGCCTGCCCTACTCTGACCCAGTGACCACTTGCCAACCTTCTGCTCTCCCTCAGCTTTCTCTCTTCTCAGGCTTTTCTTTTCCTGCTGTCTCACCACTTTCTTCCATCCGGGTAACTCCCATTTTTATCTCCATTACAATGCTCTGAAAATGCAACTTATATATAGGTTGTATCCCTCCTCCTTCCAACGGATCTCCTGCCTAACAGTTTTCAACCATCACTTCCAAAACTGCCCAATGCTCAATCACTTCTTGACAGCTCACCGTGTGAGGCTTGACACCTCCACCTATAGCGGCATTCCCCACAATCTCCAGTGGGCCAAGCCAAGAATTTACAATGAATATCGGCTCCCACAGATAATTCTGGCCCCACTGGTTATTATAGTATCCTCATAGTGATTTAGAAGAAATTGGAATTGTATATGTCATTGTTATATTACAAACTTGATAAGACATCCTTAACTCTTTGTGACCTCATCACCTCGGAGGCATCACAAACTCATGGTGTTATCACATTCCCATTGTATCAACATGATCACATTGTGAATTCCCAAAACTATTATGACCTCAGAAGCTTTGAAAGAAAGCATGGCCTTTGTGACATAACAGGCCTTTTGTGTACTCATATCCTCATGTTGAGCTAATGACAATTGAGATCAGGCATGCCATTTTAACATAGCAAAACCTTTGTGACATCATCACCAGTGTAACATCACATTGTCATTATGATAACATCAGCCCAACATGACATCATAAAACAACAATGACATCAAATCACATGTAATTGTGATGTCACAGATACATTGGAATGCCTATTCTGTGATTTCATTCTATTTCAAATGTTGCAGGTGGGTTGATATCAGAAATACATTGTGGCCACATAATCATTATAATATCACAATACCCTGATGACACCATATTACCATTATGATATCACTAACCCACTGTGACATCACAAAACAGTCTTATCCTCATAATTTTTTTGACATTCGGCCAGTGTGATCTCTTTGGCCTCTCTGAGTACATAAATTGTTTAACTCATAATACTTAAGTCATGACATGTGATATCAAAAATCCACTGTGATATCATGACCACTGTGACATCACACCGCCAGAAGTCATGACCACTGAGTCACATGAGGACATCGCAAACATGTTAAGACTCATTACACTTGTGCCAACATAGGCCTTTGGATACATCATTATCCCTTGTGAACTTATATAGTCATTGTCAATTAGAGATCTGGCATGAGATTGTGACATCACCAATCCATTGTGAAATCACAAACTTAAGTGACCTCATCACCTGTAGGGCATCACCATTTGTGACTTCAAAACAATACTATCTCATGTAATGGTAGCATCACATTGCCAATGGGATATCTCTGTCTCATTGCATTTTCTTTTTTTAATACCAAAATTAAGTATGATGTATTTTTTATTTATTTTTATTGTGTATTGTGAACATATTGTACAGAAGGGTTACAATTACATGGGCAAAATAATGAGTACATATCTTATCAAGCATTGTAGCCTCCTCCTTTGTTTACCCTTCACATCCCTTCCCAGCCTCCCCCTGCCCTCCCCAATGCTCCCCCCCCCCCCCACCAAACTTGTAAAGTTCATTTTCGACATGACAACTTGTAATTCTCATTGTTGCAATGGGTCCACCTGTATCCTAATTTAAACGACCTGTTTTTCCCCTTCCCCCCCACAAATTTTACTGACATCAAATACAGTGAAAGTAGGGTTATACTGTGGGGGAGGTACATACAAAGCAACAAAGAAATAATCTTATAAATGCGTTAGAAAGACATGCATAAGAGAAAAAACATTAAAATACATACCTGAGGGTTCATTTTCCTAACATCATATTATCTGAGCTTTTCTGCTTGACTCATACATATACTAAATATTGCAAATAAGGGATACCATGGGACCTATGTTTCTTTGGGCTTGGCTTACTTCAATTAATATATTTTTTTCCAAGTCTTTCCATTTCCTAACAAATGGGGCAATGTTATTCTTTCTGATGGAAGCAGAGAATTCCATTGTGTATCTATACCACATTTTCTTGATTCATTCATCTACTGAGGGGCATCTGGTTGGTTCCATATCTTAGCTGTGGTTGAACAAGTTTACACTCACACCAACAATGCAGTAAGGTTCCCTTCTGTCCACACCCCCTCCAGCATCTGTTGTTATTAGAGTTCTTGATTTTTGCCATTCTAACTGGGGTGAGGTGGTATCTCTATGTTGTTTTGATTTGCATTTCTTTTACGGCTAGGGAGGTTGAGCATTTCTTCATGTGTCTATTGGCCATCCTTCTATCTTCTTCAGAGAAGTTTCTCTTTAAGTCGTTAGCCAACTTATTTATAGGGCAGAGGTTTCTTTGAGGATTTTTGGTGGAGAGATTTAATTTTTTGAATTCCAAGTATATTTTAGATATGAGAACCTTGTCCATTGTATGGCTCGTGAAGATCTTCCAATCCGTAGGCTTTCTATTGATCTTGCTATCTGTGTCCTTTGCCATGCAGAAGCTGTGCAGCTTCATGCAATACCATTTGCCCAACCTTTCTTTGATTTATTGTGTTTCCGAGTCTCTATTAAGAAAATTTCAGCCTGCGCCAAGGAGACATAGGGTTCCTCCTATTCCATCCTGTAATGTATTCAGAGTGTCTGCTTTGTCTCCGAGGTCTTTGATCCATTTGTGGTTGATTCTGGTGCAGGGTGATATATAAGGATCTAGCTTTAGTTTTCTACAAGTAGTTAATTTTGCCTGCACCATTTACTGAAAAGTCTGTCTTTCTTCCATTCTATTTTTTTTAGCTCCCTTATCGAAGATTAGATTGCTATAGGTCTGTAGGTTCATTTCTGGGTTTTCAATTCTATTCCATTGGTCCTGAGGTCTGTTCTTGTGCCAGTACCAAGCTGTTTTGATTACTATGGCTTTATAGTAGAGTTTGAAATTTGATATTGATGTTCCTCCAGCAGTGTTCTTTCCGTTGAGTAGCGTTTTTGCTATTCAGGGTCTTTTATTGTTCCATATGAATATTTTGATTGCCTCCTCTGTTTCCTTGAAGAATGAGGTTGGAATTTTGATAGGTATCACATTGAATTTGTAGATAGCCTTGGAAGTATTGCCATTTTCACAATGTTAATCTTTCCAATCCAGGAGCATGGGAGTTTTTCCCATTTTCTAAGTTCTGTTTTGATTTCCTTTTTCAAGTTTTTAAAGATTTCATCATAGAGGTCCTTCACTTCTTTGGTTAAGTTAATCCATAGGTAATTTTTTTGTGGGGCTATTACAATTATAGTTAATTTCCTAATTTCAGCCACACTTTTTTCATTGTTGGCATACAGAAAAGCCATTGATTTTGGGGGGTTAATTTTATACCCTGCTACTTTACCAAAGTTTTGAATCAGCTTGAGTAATTTGGGAGTGGAGTCTATGGGATTCTTTAAATACAAGATCATGTCATCTGCAAAGAGGGAGAGTTTTATTTCTTCTTTCCTTATTTGGATCCCCTTTTTGTTTGCATCTTGTCTTTTTGCTGTAGCTAGGCATTCTAATAATAGATTGAAGAGAAGTGTAGGGAGTGGACATCGTTGTCTTGTTCCTGAGTTAAGAGGAAATGGCTTTAGTTTTTCACAATTTAGTATAATGCTGGCTGTAGGCTTGTAATATACAGCCTTTATTGTATTGAGGAATGTTCCATGGATTCCTAATTTTTCCAAAACCTTCATCATAAAGGGGTGTTGGATCTTGTCGAATGCTTTTTCTGCATCTATTTCTGTCTCATTGCATTTTCACCAGCTTATTATGTACTCATATTTTACAAAATTCATGGCCTTTCTGTCTTCTAGCTCCCTACGTGAACTCCTATCTTCATTGTGATCTAGTAGAATGAAATTGGACATGTAATGGTGATATTACACATTCGTTGTGACATCCCTATCCAAGTGTGACCTTATCACCACTTGACATCACAAACCCATTATGACATCATATTGCCACATTGATATCATCATAACCTTGTGACATCACAAACCTGTTGTGACTGCTTAGCACCTTTGAAAAAGCTCATGGTGTTTGTGATATTATGGTCCCTTTGGGTTATCATGTCGTCATTGTGAACAAAGACAACTGACATCAGACATGCCAGTGTACCATTACAAACGCGTTGTGACATCTTCTCCAGAGTGAGATCACATTGTTGTTATAATACCATCAGCCCATTGTTACATCCCAAAACGACAATGACATCATGGCATTATGACATCAAATTTTCATTGTGAGGTCCTAGAGACAATGCAATTGCCTATTCTTTGATTTCATTCTATCACAAATGGGGCATATAGGTTGATTTCAGAAACCCATTGTGACCACATCATCATTGTGAAATTACAATCCTTTTGTGACCTCATATTGACATTGTGATATCATTAATGCAATGTAACATCACAAACCTGTCTTGTCCTCATAAATTTTGTAACAAACCAATACCTTGGCCTGGGCTGGATGCTGAGAGCTAAATTCAGTCTCAACCATGAACCCTCCAAAGAGCAGTTCAGCCACTTGTTAACTGGTCTGCAAACAACCAACCCCCAAAATAATGATCTCCAAAGCTCCACTTCAAAGGACAAGGCTTTTTCCTTTCTCTTCATTATCCTTCTCTACAGATCTGTCCTACCTTTCAGTTCTTTTTCTTTTCCTTCCACCATTCAATTTTTCTCTTCAGGCTGCTCTGCTCTTGACAGGCCTGCCCTGCCTTGTCCAGGTGGCCAATTGCCATCCTTCACCTCCTGCTCTCTCTCAATTTCCTCTCCTCCCAGGTCTTTGCCCTCCAGCAGTCTCATCACTTCTTTCCATCCAGGCCTTTAACCTTTTTCTCTCCCCTTCTCTTGCTCTGAATATGCAGCTTATATAAAGGCTGTACCCTTCCCCAACTACAATATGTTTTTTACCTTCCAGTTTTCAATTATCACTTAACAAATGTCCATTCCCAATCACTTCTTGGCAGCTCACCATGTGGGGCTTGACATCCTATCTCCTTCAGCAGCATGCCCTGCCCCCTCCAATGTCATGCACCCCTCTCTCCATTGGTCCAGACTAGGGGGCCATGATGACTATCTGTTCCCGTGGATTATAGGGACACTTCTGGTTATTACTGTGTCCTTATGGTGAACTAGTAGCAATTGAAATTGGACAAATAATTGTGATATTACAAACTGTTGACATAACTAACCCATTGTGACCTCATCACCACTGTGACATCACAAACCCATTGTGACTTCACATTGTTGTTTTGATACCAGGATCACATTGTGACATTCCAAATCTATTATAACCTCTTATAACATTTGAAAAATACATAGCTTTGTGATATCAGAGTCTCTTTGTGTACCCAAAGCCCCACTGTGAAATACTGACAATTGAGAATCAGACATTTTGACATCCAAAACAATTTGTGAGATCATCATAATTGTGACATCACATTATCATTTTTATACCATCTTCTCATTGTGAAATCACAAAACTAAAATGATATGATAGAATTAAAACTTTACATTGTCATGGTGACATCAAAGACACATTATGAATGCCTTTTCTGTGATTTCATTCTATTTCAAATGTGGCATGTACATTGATATCATAAACAAATCAGGAACTCATAACCATTGTGATGCCATAATCCCTTTGTATATCATGTTTCCATTGTGATATTACTAACCCGCCATGATATCACAAACCTATCCTCTCATCATAATTTTGGGACATGCTGCAATTCTGATACCTTAGGCCTTTTTGTCCTCAGAATCTGTTGTTGACCTCATTAGATTTCACAGATGACATTTTATATCACAATTCCCAGTGACATCATGACCATGGTGGCATCACACTGCCAGATGTAATATCCATTGTGTCAAATTCTGACATCACAAACCTTTTAGGATTTCAGTATATGTGTGACAACACATACTTTTGGAGAAACCACAGTCCCTTTGTGAACTAATATACACATTGAAAGTTAAGACAATTGAGAATCATCATGTCATTGTGACATGCCCAACACAACAATATTTTGTGACCTCACCACAACTGTGGAATCATCAACTAATTGTGACAGCAAAACAATAATAATGAGTTGACATTGTCATGGTGATATCACTGTCCCATTGTATATTCACAAACCAAAATGACCTCCTAACATTTTTAAAATTTCATGTCCATTATGACATCCAGCTCATTCTGTGAACTTGTATGCACATTGTGAAATAGTAACAATTGAAAATGGACTTCATCACAACTGTGCATCATAAAGCTATCATGACCCCAAGTACCTTTGTAAACACACATGGCATACGTGACATCATTGGCCCTTTGTGTACCCATATCCTCATTGTGAACACATGACTATTGAATTCATATATGCCATTGTAACATCACAAACCCCTTGTGATCCCATTGCCAGTGTGACAATACATATTCATTATTACACAATTACCTTCTTGCAACATTACCAATTTACAATGATCTCATAGCATTATGACATTATATTGTCATTATGATGTCATAGACACATTGTAAATGCCTATTCTCTTATTTCATTCTATTTCATGTGTGGCATGTGTGTTGATGTCAGAAATATATTGTGATCTCATAAATATACGGCATCACAATCACTTTGTGACATCACAGTGCCATGGTGATATCACTAACACACTGTGACATCCAAAACCTGCCCAGACCTCATAAGTCTTGTGATGTGCAGCAATTCGGATGTCTTAGGCCCTTTATGAGCTCATAATCTGTTTTCAACCTTATAAATTTCAGTTATGATATATGATATCAGAAATCCACTGTCACATCATGACCATTGTGACATCACACTGACAGACATCGTAAACATTGTGTCACAATGTGACATCACAATCCTCCTATGACTTCATAACATTTGTGAAAACACATGACTTTGGAGATACCACAGTCTGTTGTGAACTCATATTCTCTGTTATTTTATAACAATTGAGATCCATTATGCCATTTGGATATCACTAACCAATTGTTACATCATAGCCCCCTTACTGTATGGTATCACTAATTAACTGTGATATCAAAACCTTATGTGATACCACAATGTGACATGATGATCATGACACCTGTCAGTGTGATGTCACAATAGTCATGATGTCAGAGTTGATTTCTGTTATCTCAAGTCATAAATGAGATATGAGGTTGAAAACAAATTATGAGGGCAAAAAGTCTAACATATCACAATGTCAGCATGTCACAAAAGTTAGGAGGACAGGAGAGGTTTTTGATGTCACATTGTGTTAGTGATATCACAATGGTACTGTGATGTCACAAAGTTAGTATGATGTCAAAATGGTTTGATGCACAAAAATGCATTTCTGATATTAACTCTCATGCCACATTTGAAATACAATGAAATCACAGAATAGGCATTCCCAATGTGTCTGTGATTTCACAAGAATTGTTGTCATAATGTGATTCTGTCATTAAGTTTGGTGATGTCACAATGAGCTGATGCTCTCATAATGAAAATGTTATGTCACACTGTTAAGGATGTCACAAACAATTTTTGATTTTATAATGGCATGTCTGATCTCAACTGTCAGTTCACAACAAGGATATGTGTACACAAAGGGACAGTGATGTTGAAAATGGCATGTTATTTTTCCAAGGAGCTAAGAGGTCATAATAGATTTGAGATGTCAAAATGGAATCATGATGTCACAATGACAATGTTGTTACAAGGGGTTTGTTATGTCGTGGTAGTGATGATGTCAAAATGGGTTTGTGATGTCACAATGAGTTTGTAATACCACAATCAAATTTCCAATCTCAATTGCTACTTGTTCACAAGGAGGATACTGTAATAATCAGCAGGGCCCAATAATCTATAGGGTGTGATAATCAGCATGGGCCCATTTCCTGGCCAGCTGGAGAGCACAAAGAATGCCACCAAAGAAGGTGAGGCATCCTGTGGGAGGGACTGGTGCATTAATCACCACGAATTGAGCTGTTAAGAAGTGATTGGCTGTGGGCAGTTTGAAAACAGGCAGTTGGAATGGAGAAGGGGTACAGACTTTATGTAGGCTGCTTGTTCAGAGCAGGAGAAGGTGAGAGAAAAAGAAAAAGTCCTGGAAGGAAGGAAGTGGTGTGATAGCATAAGGGGAAAAACCTGGGTGGAGAGGAAGTTGAGGGAGGGCAGAAGGTGAAGGATGGTAACTGATGAGCCTTGCAAAGCAGTTCAGGTCTGTGGAGAGTGGAGAGTCCTAAAGAGAAGAAAGAACTGGTAGAAGGGAAAAAGGAAAAGACCTCGAAAGAAGTATTGTCTGTAGCGAAGGAGAGACAAAGAGAAGGGGAAAAGAGGCTTTCTCTTTGATGTTTGGAGCTTTGGATATCATAATTTTGGGGGTTGGTGGTTTGGAGAACATTTATTATATAAAACGTGTCTCTATGGATTTTTTTGAACTACAGAGGTCCTTATTTTTGAAGACTATCGAGATAATCCATTTGGATTGCATCAGGCCTTGGCCCCACGGAAAAATACCCATAGGTGACAGTGTCAGCCCTCAGGGTTGAAAGTCTACCTCGAGTGTTTGTCTCCGGAGGTCCAACATGGACAAAAGTCATTTATGTACCTCTAGAGGTGCATCTTCGCAAGCTTGCCAGCTTGTTTTGTACCCCTCTGGAAGCCATTTGTGGCTTCCTTGGGATGCCATCTAGAACCAACTTGAGAGATAATGTAGGGCTTCTGTGGGAAGCCATCTGGAACCTTATCAAGAGTACATCTGCGACTTAGTGAGAAGACCTCTGAGACCTACACTGGAGGTCATCTGGGTGCTTCTCCAGAGGCCATCTTGGATTCTCTCCAGAGGTCACCTGGGGCTTCCTCAGGAGGCCACCTGAGACCTCTTCAAAAGTAGTCATTGGGGCTTTCTTAAGAGGCAATCTAGGACCACCTCCTGAGGTCATCTGGAGCCTCTTTGGGAGGTCACCTCAGGCTACCATGATGAGAAATCTATGACCATCTTTGGACATCATCTGGGACTTCCTTGAGAAGCTATATAAGACCTTCTCTGGAGGTCATCTGTCGCTTTCTCAAGAGGGTTATCTGGAACTTTCTCTGGAGTTCATGTGGCCTCCTTTAGTGGCCATCTGGGAGCTACTTGAGAGGTAATCTCAGTCTCATTGAAAAGACATCTGGAAATTCCTTTGGAGGTCATCTGACACTTCCTTGGGAATCCATTTGGAACCTCCATGAGAGGTCATGTTGGGCCTCCTAGGTAGTATATATGTGACATCCTCCAGAGGTCATCTGTAGCCTCCTCAAGAGGCAATCTGGGACGTTCTCTCTGTCATCTGGGACCTCCTGTAGAGGTCAACATTGAGAGGTATGGGACATGTGGGTTAAGTGTCTATGGATCTTGGTCTTTGTATGTATGCTGATAGTTCTATCTATGTCCTGTATGCACCTGTTTACTCATGTTCTCAGGATGGGAGAACAAGGCCTTAGTTGTCATATCCAAAAAATATTCTTCCCCAGGTTTACAGAATCCCTCAGAGGAAGATGCACTGATGTACTCTCTCTCCTATTCTTTTTCATCAGCAACTTTAATGAGTCCTCCCATACTAAAAGTGGTTACTTGTACCAGACTGAGGTGGTACAATGTGGTATGTTACCCTTATTACCCTTGAGACAGGAACATGGAGGAGATGGTGGGCAGGACCCCTTTCTAATATATGTTCCCTTTACAAGTAATGACCTGTGTAACAGGAAACAGAAAAATCCATCCTTTTCAGAAAAAAAAAAACAGGGGCTCATTACCTCATTAGAGACAGTAATTTTCTCACAAAAGCACATCTGGGATGACTGTCAGCAAATTTTACAGGTGTTTTTCACCTGGTAGAAAAGGGAGTGATTACTGTCGTTGACTTGACGGTGGTCCTTGAACCAGACAGTAGCCCCACTATTGACCCAGACTATTTGGAACAAGTCTTTCTCCAGACTTACCCAAGCTGAGGCTTACAGCAGTCGAGATAAGGAGGTGTTTACCAATTATTTCCAGGTTCAGCTAGCAGGGATACCACAGTGGCTAGAAAGCCCAGTCTTCAATCTAAGGTGAGTGAGATGGTACTGTTCCCCAGTGAGTACCCTAATGCTTTTTCTGGAAATTCTGCCAGAAGCCTATAGAACCTATAGGCTATAGATCTTTAAATCCTGGAGAATCAAAGAGCCCTAAATATGGCCTTTGTTACCCAGTCAGCCACAGATATTAGAAGAAAGCTTGAAAAGTTAGAAGGTTTTGAGGTAAAGTGGTTGCTCAGTTGGTGTTTGATAACAGAGACACCCTGAAAAAAAACGAGTCTAAAAAAAGAGTTTGAGTTTTGGTAGGAGCACCAGAATAGGGATCAAGAAACCTTTGGCAAATACAGTACAGATCATTTGCAAATGGCAGTAGGGAACCTCTAGGACTAGATCAGTGAGCTTAATGCAAGCAAAATGGACATTAGAAAAAGGAATGTCCAAGGAGGACACATTCACCACCTGGAAAATGTAAATGACAGGTTAAGTAATCACATTAATTACAAGGAAAATGTGTTCATTGCTCTGGAGAAACATGCAAAGGATCTCTGAATTCCATTAAGAAATTATGGCTATGTAAATGGAGCTGGGGGACTGGGAATGTGGCTCAGTGGTAGAGTGCTTTCCTTGCATGCATGAGGCCCTGGGTTTGATTCCTCAGCATCACATAAGCAAAAAGAAAAAAGCCAGAAGTGGCAATGTAGCTCAAGTAATAGAGCACTACCCTTGAGCTCAAGAGCTGAGGGACAGTGTCCTGGACAGAGTTCAGGCCCCACGACCAGACCCAAAAGAAAAAGAAAAGAAAAAAAAAAGAAAAGAGCTGGACCTGATATAAGAATATATTAGGTTGAAGTACATGTCGATTATAAGCTTTGAAAAGTGTCACCAGAAATTCAAAGCAACAGAGAAAGTAGGAAAGAGTAGTTAGCAGAGAAGACGGGAAAGTGCTGTGTCATAGAAGAAGAGGCCAAGAAAAGAGAACAGGAAAATATCAGGCTCAAGAAAGAGATTGTTTCTCTTCAGAAAGAGTTAAAAGACCACTTGCTTTGATAGAGAATGCCATGGAAAGGGAAAGACCATTAGGAAGAAAAGCAGAAATGCTAAACAAACAGTTGAAAGATCTGTCACAAAAATACACTGAAGTGGAAAACTAGAAAGAGAAACTACTAGAGTAAAAGCCCCAAAAGACTGCTGAGATCTTCACCAAAAATGTAATGCAGAAGCATCGTGTCCCAGTGGAACAGGTGGAGGTGGGAAAAATACCTCTCAATGGCACCTTTGTGAACTTAAGGGAGGAGCTGAAGAGCAAGCAAAGGTGTTATGAGAAGGAGCAGAACTTGGCCAGTCAAGGGAACTCTCCGGTGACCCTGCCAAAACACATGTAGGTTAAGGATCACATTGAGAAGGAGAGTGGGATCATGAAAGCAAGTTTAAGATAAAAGGAGGAGAATAAAATGGAAGAAGTCTCCAAGTTTCAGAGTACTTTACAGGAGTTAAAGAAACTAGAGACCCTAAGATACAGGGAAACATCTGAGCTGATGAGGTAGCTTGGGAGACCACTCTAAAACTAGTTGTTTCTCTAGAAATACTGGTCATCAATATTAAAGGAAGAAGCATAAACAGTGGTAATAAGTGTGCAAATGTTGATACTGAACTTGTGAAAAATGCATACAGGCTCAAGTTTTCTGTCAGTTTATGTGTAGATATTTGCAGCCTGGTAAATTGCCCGAGGACACTGCCTAAAACTGTTCTGAAAACCGGTGGGGCCTCAGCCTGACAATACTTTGTAATGTGTGTAGGTAATTTCCAACAGTTAAATGCTGAAATGCTGGAACATATGAAAATAATTCATATTTGAGGAACCTCAGATGGTGAATTTGGGAAAGTGGACTCCACAGAGGTAAAGCCTAGAAAGTATGGCTATTGGTATCTGTTAGTAATAATGGACATTTTTTCAGGCTGAGCTGAGGCATGTAATAATACTTTGATTTGGCTTACCCTTAGCTGTGGGGTCCAAAAGATGGCCCAGCATTCATGGCCCAAGTTCTCAATTATTAACTAATGCCCTAATAAATTGGAAGTTACAATCCATTTATAAGCCTCAGAGTTCAAGCATTAGAAAGAATGAAAACGACCTTAAAGGAAACTTTAACCTAATTAAATACAGGGACTGGCCATAGCTAGGTAAGCCTCCTCCACTTCACTCTCTTTCGAGCAAGATGTAGCCCTTATGTTAAAGGACTCAATCCCTTTGAAATACTTTAGTGTAGAACACCCCCTTGGCTTCCTAAAATTAGGAAGGCTATATTAACAGAAGTGTCTAACTTCAATCTGCAGGCTTTACAACATATTCTTTTATGTACCTATCCTTTGGTAACCAAGGCCCACTGGCTGGCTAAGAAAAACTCCACCTGAGGATAAGAAAAACTCCACCTGAAGGGGAGGGACCAAGAAGGTGATGGAACAGCAGGGAAGCACCACAGCTCTCTCCAACCAAATACAGAGTTTGGATTTCAATGCTCTTTTTCTCCAAGTGACCCACAAAAAAAGGCAATTACTCAGAGAGATAAAGGAAGTGCAAAAAGAAAAGGGAAAATCCTACACAGACAGTAAAGTGGGAAGACCCTTCCCTCAGTCTTTGTTGGTGATGGGGCTCCACGTTGCAGAGCTTAAGTGACAGGGTTTTGTGCCAAGTTGCTTAAGTGCCCCGGGTCTGAACCCTCTGAGGACCACACACCCACAAGCTTCCCAAGCCTCCCAGGAACTCAAAGAGCTGGGCCAACCCAGAATATACAAACAGAAATCTCAGAAGGCAGAGCTGGAACAAAGACTCCCCTCAACCTCCCTGGAACAGCGCCTCTGCCTGGCTGGTACAAGTAGCCCAGCCAGTCAGGAGCAGTAGCAGCTGTCAACAGTGGCAAAGGATCCTAAACTCTCAGGGTGGCACCTCTGTCCTGCTGGTGTAAATAGCCTAGCCTAACTTGAAACAGCAGCAGCAGCTGGCAGTGGTGGCAAACCACCCAGAATTGGGGCACAATGCCTCTTGGCACTTGCCCAGACCAGCCAGGGGTGGCAGCAGTGGCTGAGGTGGGGACAGCTGCAGTGAACAAGTCCAGACCCGTGGTGGTTTCTGCCTCTCCATACTGGCATGCATAAGCAGCTCAGGGTGGCAAAAGTGGTGAACAACCCCAGACTTGAGGCAGGCTGTGGTGCTGAGCAACCCCAGAAAAGCCTCATGACCTTTCCTACCTGGGCTGGCTTTGAACCTAAATACACAAATCTGAGCCTCCTGAGTAGCTAGAATTACAGGTATTCACACCAGTAGGGTCTTCCTTTTGCAACCCCCCTAACTTTTTCTAAAATAGATCATTTCTTAGTTCATACATGGAATTTAAGCAAATACAAGAGGATCGACATAATAATCTGTATTCTATCTGAGCATAGTGTAATCTAACTCGTTCTCAAGAACAAGGCATAAATAGAAAAAAAAACATGGAAATTAAACAGCACTCTGTTGAACAATACATGGATCACAGAAGAAATTAAAGAAGAAATTTAAAAGTTCCTACAATTCAGTGAAAATGAAGAAACATCACAAAGAAACCAATGGGACACAGCGAAAGCAGTCCTGAGGGGCAGATTCATTGCTCTCAGTGCACACATCAAGTAAACATAGAACAAGTAAACGATCTTATGATGCAACTAAAACTACTAGAGAAACAAGAAAAAATTGAACCTAAAGTTGCTAGACAGAAAGAGAACCGAAATAATAGCTGAAATTAATGAGACAGACTATGAAAATTATAAATAAAATTAATTTTTAAAAGCTGTTTAAATAATAGACACTAAAACTGAGGGACCACTGGCAAGAGTAACTAACAAAATAAGAGAGGAGACCTAAATCAATAATATCAGAGATACGACAGGAAAAATTACAGCAAACATCCAAGACATCAAAACAATCATAAAGAAATAATTCCAGACTCTACTCACAAAGGAAGGAAAACCTAGCAGAGACGGATGAATTTCTACAGATGTACAAATTGCTATCCCTCCCCCCTTTCCTTTTCAGCCATTCTTCTCTACCATGTATGGTGGGGGCAGCAGTTCGGTAAATAAACTTCTTTTCATGCCTGAATAGCGTGTGGTGTTCTCTTCATGGGCTACTTAATGAAACCTACCTATTTAATATACCTTACAAATGGTGCCATGACTGGGATGAGGTTTTTGAGTTGGAAATGCTAGAATTTCCTAACCACCCCTTTTCTGCAAACCAAACTGCCTTGATAAACCATGTGAGACTTTTCAGCAATTGGTGAAAAGTCAATACCATTGCTGGCCTTCACATCCATGTGCACACCACTTCTCTACTCTGGTGAATGAAACTACTCTCCACGGCTCTCTGTTGCTCAATCTCTGCTCAGATGTGGCGCCATTCCACAGAGCTCCTATGGCCTTTATCAGAAAGGATGGTCATCTCTGAAGTGGAGAATGCCTGGTTTGGGGGGCTTAGACATTTCTCTCTATAGGGGTCTGGGGCAAGCCGGGACACCGCTTCTTCCTAGTCAGCTCTCCTTCACTCACCAAACTGACTCTCTAACACATTTAATGGGGTCCTGTGAGTCATTCCCGAGCCGTGAAACCCCGCTGACAAGCCTCCTGCGCTCCCTGGATAGCCATATAACCTAATATTTTTTGCTCTTCTCAGATTTAGACAATTTATGTCTCTGCAATGGTACATTGTGAGAAGTCTCTTTACCTTCAGGATCTCTTTGCTCTCTACTATTCATCCAGATCCAATGTGGCCACAATTTTCCAGCACCTGGCCACACCTCTTCCTGTCCTTGGCCTAGATAAGACTTGATCATAGGTGGGTCTACCCCCTTCCTTTTCAGTCATGCTTTTCCACCACGCATGGTGGGGGCAGCCTTTTGGTAAATAAACTTCTTTTCCTGCATGAAAAAAAAGAAATACAAATTGCTCAAACAGAACCAAGAAGAAATACATCAATTACAAATGTCAATAACCTACAATGAGATAGAAGTAATAAGAAATCTTCCAACAGGAAAAGCCCAGGACCTGATGGATTCACTACAGAATTCTATAAGACCTTTAAAGAGGAACTAATACCCATACTCCTCAAGCTCTTCAGAGAAATAGAAACAGAGGAGGTAATCCCAAACTCATTCTATGAACCCAATATCACATTCATCCCCAAACCAGGCAAAGACCCAACAAAAAAAGAACTACACACCGATCTCTTTGATTAAGACAGATGCAAAGCTGCTCAATAAAATTGCAACCAACAGAATCCAGAAACATATCAAAAAATCATACATTATAACCAAGTAGGCTTCATCCCAGAGATACAGGGATGGTTTAACATATGTAAGTCAATAAATGTAATCCATCACATCAACAGTTCCAAGGTCAAGAACCACATAATTATCTCCATTGATTTGGAAAAGGATTTTGATAAAATTCATCACTCATTCATCTTAAAAGCTCTGGAAAAAATAGGAATAGAAGGAACATTTCATAAGACAATAAAAGCCTTACATAGTAGATCAAAAGCCAATATTATGCTTGATAGGGAACAACTACAACCAATTCCCAAAAAAACAGGAAAAAGGCAAGGATGCCGACTCTCTACATTCATCTTCAATATGGTTCTGGAATTTTTAGCCAGAGCAATAAGGCAAGAAAAATACATTGAAGGGATCCACATAGGAGAGGAAGAATATAAACTCTCTCTTTTTGCAGATGGCATTATTTTATAAATTAACGATCCCTAAAGCTCCGTCACCAAACACTTAGAGCTTATAAACCAAATTGGCAAAGTAACAGGATACAAAATTAACCCACAAAAATCAGTCAGCTTTCTGTAAACCAACAAAGTACAAACAGAAATGGACATCAAGGAAACAACCTCATTCACAATAACCTCAAAAAAAAAGTATTTAGGAAGTAACCTAATCAACGATGTAAAAGGTCTATTTCATGAAAACTATAAAAGCCTAAAAAAAGGAATCTTAGAGGATACCAGGAAATGGAGAGACTTCCCATGTTCCTGGATAGGCAGAATTAATATGGTGAAAATGGCCATACTGCCAAAAATAATAAACACATTCAATGCAATTCCCATTAAAATTCCAACCACTTACTTTACTGAAATAGAGAAAATAGTCCAAAATTTCATATGGAACAACAAAAGCCCTAACATAGCCAAAAAATATTAGGCAAAAGAAAGGATGCAGGAGGGATCATGATACAGGACTTCAAGCTCTACTATAGAGCCATAATAACAAAGACAACTTGGTACTGGCACAAAAAGAGACCCAAAAATCAGTGAGACAGGTTAGAGGACCCAGAAGTATAGCTGAACATGTACAGTCAGTTGATATTTGACAAAGGAGCCAAAGACATACGGTGGAAGAATCATAACCTCTTCAACTGCTGGTGCTGGGAAAACTGGCCACATGTAGAAAACTAAAAGTGGACCCTAGCCTATCACCATACACTAACATAAACTCAAAATGGATTAAAGACCTTAACATCAAGCCTGAAACTCTGAAAATACTGCAGGACCGAGTATGAGAGAGACTTGGACTTATAGGCAAAAGCAGGAACTTCCAGAACAGATTCCCAGGGTCACAACAAATTGGAGAATTACTCGATAAATGGGACTACCTTAAAATAAAAAGTTTCTACACAGATAAAAAGTAGCAACTAACTAGAAAGAAAGCCAAATAATTGGGAAAAATATTTACCAGCAATATATCAGACAAGGGTCTAATATCCATTATATATGGTAAACTCAAGAAACTAACCCTTTACAAACCTAACAAACCAATTTTGAAATGGTCAAGGGAGCTAAAGAGAGACTTCTCAGAAGAAGAGGTAAAAACAGGAAAGAAACATTGAGGAAATGTTCATCATCCCTGGCCGTAAAGGAAATGCAAATAAAAAACAACTCTGAGATACCACCTTACCCCAGTCAGAATAGCCCACATCCTAAATTCAGCCAATGACAAATGCTGGAAGGGATGCAAAGAAAGAGATGCATTACTTCATTGCTGGTGAGAATGTATACTAATACAACCACTTGGAAAGAAGTCTGGAGTTACCTCAGAAAGCTAAATATCGACCTGTCCTATGAACTCGCCATACCACTCCTAGGCATCTACTGAGAAAAACAGGAACCAGTATACAAAGACACACACACCTTTATGATTATTGCAGCACTGTTCACAATAGCTAAGATATGGAAACAACCCAGATGAGCCACTACTGATAAGTGGATCCAAAAATTGTGGTACCTATATACAATGGAATACTATGCAGTGATTAGACACGATAAAATGATGGCATTTGTAAGGAAATGGATGGAACTAGAAAAAATTATTTGAGTGAGGTAAGCCAAGAACAAAGAGACAAATGGCACAGGGTCTACCTGATATGTGGATTCTAAAGCCAAAATGCAAGAAGGTATGACAAAGTAAACAGAACTCGAGAAAAAAAGGACAGCCACTCTTTTTGATGTATCACCGTTAATGACTTCATGTTCTTGACTATGTAGATGGTAGAAATATGCACACAATGGAGGGAAGCCAGGAGGAGGAACAGAATAAGTGGGAAATGGAACAACATACAACAAAGGTGTCCATCAGCTGCACTGGACATAGAAGAAAAATAACTAAGTAACCCAAACACACTGATGGGAAGGGAGGAATGAGAGGGAAAGAGGGAATAGCTTACACTAAGCAAAAGGGAAAAAATGTAAACATCACCTGAAGTAGGAAAAATAATTTGGATTGTCAAAGCTCATAGAATTAGCAAACTTTAGACCATGATAACGATACTTTGCCTTGTCAAGTTTAAAACGTGTTTGTGACTTTAACTAAGTATCACAATTCCACAATGTTGTGAAATATGTGAAATATATGTAATCACCTATCGCAATTTTTACAAAAAAGTGTGAGAAGGGAAGGGTTATGAGGAATGGGTGACAATGTTGTCAGACAGCTTGTATTCATGTACTGTTTTGTAGAACGGGAACTTCTTTCTACAACTACTTAAAAATAATAACAGTACAAAGTATTTAAAAAATAAATAATCATGATGGCAACAGATAAGTTCAAATATAAAATAAGAAATTAAATCCAATTGGAAGGCAAATTTCTTTGGGGAGAGTGATGTAGTTTATTCTATAGCAAGTCTCCTTCAACAATAAATTCAAAAGCTAGACCTTAAGTAAGTGAAATAAACTAAGAAATGGAGATAAAAAAAAAAAAAAAACTTCACCCACTCTTTCTTGCCAGGACAGCTGGTGTAAAAATTCATCATGCTCCTGAATTAGAACCAAAGTGACAAGGACCATATTTGGTGGTGCTGGGACCAATATACAGAGAAGGCTGCAAGATGAACTGTTCAGAGAAGCTCAGATGATCCTTTAAGGATAAGACTTACTAAGTGTTAATTACTGCTAACTAGTGTGTTTCTATAATTTGCTTGTTTTCTATTAAATTTACATTTTAAGCCTGTTCATTGGGTGGAGAGAAGGGAATTTTTAGGATTTGGTAAGAAGGAATCAAGGATTTGATTGGACATGAAAACCAGTGGGGGGTGTATAAAGCAGCGGGGCCCTAATAATCAGCAGGGCCCACTAATCAATGTGACCCCATGTCCTGGCCCACTGGCGTGCATGGGACATACCACCAAAGGGCCAGGTATGTTGTTGGAAGGGGTAGGATGTCATCCTCACTTGATTAGCTGTGAAGAAGTGATTGGGGAATGGGCAGTTTGTGAAGTGATGGTTGAAAACTGTTAGGCAGGAGACTCACTGGAGTGATGGAGGTGTTCAAACTATGTATACGCTTCATGGTCAGAGAAATGGAATTGGAGAAAATCAAGGGAAGGAAGTGGTGAGACAGCAGGAGGGGAAAGTCTTGGGAGAAGAGGAATTTGAGGGAGAGTAGGAGGGAAAGTATGCCAGTTGGCCACCAGGTCAGAGAAGTGTAGGACTGTGGATAGTGGAGAGGCCTAAAGAGAAAAAGGAAGTGATGGAAGGGAAAAAGGGAAATGAAGGAAAGTCTATAAAGAAGGAGGGAGTAAGGGAAAAGGACAAAGCCTTACCTATTGAAGTTTGGAGCTTTGGAGATGATAATTTGGGGAGTTGGTGCTTTGTATACCAATTAACTATGTGTGGCTGCCCACTCACTGGAGGTCTGAGATTTCGTGGTTGGTGCTGGCTTGTCACTGAGTGTACAGACCAGGACAAGTTAAATGCAGTCCCATTTTGAGTGTAAATAAAGTTATTTTCAATGTGCCTTATTGAATTGTCTTGTGTTTTATGCATCATAAGTTTAATACTTCATATTAGTAATCTCAAAGGCCACGAAATTTGTAAAATGTTATGAGGTCATAATTGGTTTGCAAATCCGAATTGGACAGTGATGGCAATATGGTGTCACAATATCAATTCATAATAATATTTTGATATAATAATTAGTTGGTGATTCCATAATGGTGATGAGGTCACAATAGGTTTATGATGTCACAATTGGGTTGATGATGTCACAATGGCATACTGGACTTCAATTTTCATTAACTCCCAATGAGAATATGATTTCAGAATGGGATTGTGAGATCTACACAGTCATGCATTGGCCCAAATGTGATGAACTCCCAACAGGTAAGTGATATCACAATGTAACACATGCTCATGTTATCTGACAATGATGACACAATTTTTATGATAGAGTGCGTTTCTAATATCACACATCATACCTGAAATATGAAGTCAAAAACATTATGAGATCACAAAGGCCTATGTATCACAAGGGTATCGTGTCAAAGTTATGAGGAAAGGACAGGTTAATGATGTCACACTGGTGATCCTGCCTCCAAGGGTTTGTAATATTACAATAGTATAAATGATCTTTTTGGACCACAATGATTATATGGGTAAACAAGTGAACTTTGTCGCAAAGGCCATATGCTTTTTCAAAAGAGCTAAGAGGTCATAACCGATTGAAATGTCACAATGTGATTGTGATGTCACAATGGCAATGCGGTGCTGCAATAGATTTGTGATATCAGGTTGGTAATGAGGTCACCCATAGAATAGTGATGTCACTTCTAGTTTGTAATATTAAAATCACATGTCTGATTTCAATTGCTACTAGGTTACAATGAGGACAAGAGTTCAAGGAAGGAGCTAAAAGTCCTAAAACCCATGACTTTTCTAACATGAGATGTCATAATAGGTTTGTGAAAACAGAATGGCACAGTGATATCACAATGTCAATGTGATGTCACAATATCATGTCATAATAATGTGTTAAGGGAGTTCAGAAGAAAATAGCTGAGGAGAGGTAGGATTTGAAACAAGTGCTCGCATAGAAAGCAGTTTTAGTGTTCCTGTGAAGTCTTAGGCTATAGAATCATACCCAAGTGCGCCATCACAGTACAAGGAGTATGGCCAGAGAGGGAAAATCCAGGCAAGGAAAGAGATCTGAGCACTTGCCAGTAGCCGCAGCTGCAAGGGCTGTGGTGGCAGCGGTGGTGGCCATAGACACCATACCTACAACCTAGAGTCCAGGACAAAGGAGCCAGACACAGTAGACTGGTGGATTCTACTCAACACCAGCAAGAACTGAGAAGGAGCAAATATCTTCGTCCTGCAGATTTCAGACCAGAGTGGGTCCAGGAACCAAGATTCTGGTGTGAGTAGAACCCTGACTTCCTCACTCCTCAGGGAGCAGAGGTGGGAAGGCCACCCCTGCCCTCACCACCACTGGAAGTCTCCATCTTTGATACTGACAAAGGCCCGGTTGAGCAGATAGCTCCGAGTCAGGCCTTGGAAAAAAAACAAAAGAGTCATTTTGCAGGTCACAGGAACTAGAAGTGACCTGCCAGGCTCAGTTATACCCAGGGGAAAGTCAGTCTGCCCAGGCAGAGTAAACTGTCCTCGGAGAAAAGACTTTCTTCATCGGGTAAACAGAGCCAGAGGCTGCCCCATCCTACAGAAGCCTAAACAACAATTGAAATTCAGTAAACATAAACCCTGAGAATGGCTCTAAGCTGGGATCTGTGAATGTCTCAGGTGCTAGCTCCTCAGGGAAAAGCTACTGTTTGCTGAAAGGCTTCAACCCAACCCAGAACCTAGCCTCACCACAGCATCTCCAAACTAGAGGAAACCACCATCTCCCTCTTTTGTGATACTCAAAGATATCCCTCCCACTGAACTAGCCTGGGAGGAGGATCACAAAATCCTGCTTTACATCGGGCATTTTCTGCCTGACCAAATTGACTTAAGAAACCAATCAAGCCATAGGAAAACCAAACATCACAAGCAGACCAGAGACTCCACCAAGACACTGGTTATAGACACAGGGGAGATACAGGCTCTTCCCATCCCCCCTCCAAAAAAAAACCCCAAAACAAAGAACTCTTTTTTGAACATATTTTTTTAATTTTTCATTTTTTTAAAGTGTTTTCTGTTGATCTTTATTTTCTCATATTTTTATTTTTGGTGTGTGTGTGTGTGTGTGTGTGTGTGTGTGTGTGTGTGTGTGTGTGTGTTTAATCTCTTTGAACTTTTGGTCCTTTTTATTGGTTTCATTTTTTCTCTCTTTCTTTATTTTTTGCATGACTTAATTGCTGTTCTGCTCAACTCCAGATACATACCTGTTGTCAATTGTTAGACCTTCTCCCCCATTATGTACTTACTTAAGCCAGAAATTTATCACTCAGTTCACAACCTCTTAGGCTTAACTTCGTTAATAGCAGTATTATCTCTTTATACTTACATAATTTTCAAGTTACTAATTTTAAAAAATTTATTTTTTAGTTTTCACGTTTCCTTTCTATCCCTCCCCTCCTCTCATCTTATCCTTTTCTTCTCTCAATATCATTTCTTTAAACTTAAATAATTTTTACGTGTTTCATTTCTTAAATTTAAATTTTTGTTTCTCCATTTTTTTCTTTTTAAAAAAAAATTCTCTCCTATGATTCTGTCCGGAATTGGTTATATTTACTCTCATTTTACCTCTCCACATCCCTCTAGTCCTATTTTGACCCACATTTCTCCCTGAAGCTAATAATTTCTGGTTTGCCAAATCCTTCTTCGTTGTTCTTAACCCATTAATCCATGGTTGTTTGATTTAGAATAAATTGTATCTGTTGAACTAGATTGTATCTGCAACGATTTTGGTTGTGCAACTGAAGGACTCTGGTTGATGCTTACCTTAAAATAGTGTTCTAACACAAAGTTGCTGTTTCTTTCATACCAAATGGGCAGAACAAGCCAGAAAAACACAAGAAAAATGGCAAGTCCAGGTATCTGAACTCCCACTAATGATAATCAGGTGACAGAATAATTAATGATAATAATAAGAAGAATAGTTAATGAGTAAAATAATAATTAATATTTCCCCAAAAGCTCTACAAACACTACTGGTAAACATGGTGAATGAAATGATTGAAAATTTGCAAAGGTCTCAGTGTGAGCGTGAAAGGGACCAAGAGGAGGCAATCCAAAGAGTAGTACAGGAATCTTGTGAGCATTAGGAAGCTACTTAAAAATTAATAAAGGAATTACATAAGCAGGCTGAGAACAGTTATAGAGAATTACAGGAATTGCTTTAATGTGAGGAAACTAATCAAAGAGTAATACAGGAATTGCGAGAGTGTGATCATAATAGACAGAGACAAATAGAGGCATTCAAAAAATTCACAAAGAAACAGCTGAAACAATTCAGGGAGACCACAAAGGGAATGCAGAATAGAGCCTGCCAAAAGGAATGGGAGTCCAAGGAAACCATAACCAATCAACTAAGTGATCTGAGAATAAACACTGAACACAAAATTAAGTAAGTAAAGCTCATACAAGATCTAAACCAAAGCTCCAACAAAGAATTTGAAGCCATCAAAGCCGACCAACTAGAAGGAAAAGAAATTAAAAACAAATAGAAAGTCTTGACAGTAGGTTAGACCAGGCAGAAGATCAAATCTCGGGGATTGAAGACAGCCTAGATATTATAGAGAAATAACGTACAACTATCCAGTATAAATCCAAGAAATATGATCGATCTATCCAATATTTGGAAGACACCATCAGAAGGCCTAATCTGAGGATAATGGGCATAGAGGAGCACCTAGAGACAGAAGTTAATGGTCTAGGAAATTTATTTAACAGAATCCTAGCAGAGAACTTCCCAAACATGCAAAAAGATAGGCCTATGGCCTAATCAGATACAAGAAGCTTTCAGAACCCCAAATAGACCAGAACAGCACAGGACATGTCACTGTCACATTATAATCCGCACAGGATCAACTCAGACCAAGGAAAGGATCCTTAAAGCTGTCAAGGAGAAAATACCAATCACCCATACAGGGAAACCAATTAGAATACCATCAGATTGCCAGCAAAGATGATTAAAGCAAGAAGAGCCTGGAGTGATGTAGGCCATGTCCTAAAGACAAACCACAACAAAGAATAGTGTACCCAGCTAAACTCTCCTTCATAACTGAAGATCAAATAAAAATTGTCCATAGCAAAGAAAAATTGAAACAATATATCTCCACAAAAACCATCCCTACAAAGGTACTTAAAGATATCCTACAGATAGAAAACTAACAAGACAAAGGCCAAGAAATGGCATCTAAGGGAAAAGAATTAGAACTCCACATGAAAAGCGACCAAAGACAGTCCTCTAACACATGGAGGCTGAACAACACACTGTAGAATCACCAGTGAGTCATGGAAGAGATTAGAAAGGAAATGCAAATGTTCATGATATTCAACAAAAATGAACACACAAATTACCAGCTCTTCTCAGACACAACAAAAACAGTAATCCGAGGCAAGTTTATAGCTCTGAATTCCTACATCAACAAATTAGAGAAATCTGAAACCACAATTTAATAAGACATCTGAACCTCCTTCAAAAAGATCAGCAAAATAAACCCCAATGCAGTAGACAGAAAGAAATAATTAAAATTAAATTAGAATTAAGTAAATTAGAATCCAAAAACACCCTAAAAAGAATAAAAAAGCAAAGAGTTGGCTCTTTGAAAAAATTAACAAAATTAGGGCTGGGAAGGTGGCTCAGAAGTAGAGTGCTTTCCTTGCATGCATGATGCCCTTAGTTCAATTCCTCAGCACCACATAAGCAAAAAGAAAAAAGCCAGAAGTGGTGCGGTGGCTCAACTGGTACAGCACTAGCCTTGAGCTGAAGAACTGAGGGACAGCACCCAGGCCCAGAGTTCAGGCCCCACGACCGGACCACCCCCCAAAAAAAATAAAAAAATTGACAGACCCTTAGCAAATTTTATCAGAAAAAGAAGTGAACACACCCAAATAAACAAACTCAGGGACGAGAATGGGAACATCACCATCAGAACATTATAATGGAATACTTCTCAAAACTGTATGCTAATAAGTTTGAGACATGGCAGAAATGGACCTTTTCCTATCAAATATCGACATGTTGAAACTCAACCAAGAGTTAACAACTTAACATGCCCATATCAAGTATAGAAATAGAAACAGCAATAAGAGACTTCACATCTAAGAAAGGCCCAGGACCAGATGGATTTGCAGTGGAATTCTACAAGGCATTCAAAGCAGGGCTCACACCAAACCTCCTCCAATTATTCAATAAAATTGAACGAGTAAGTTCACTACCGAATTCATTCTATGATACCAACATAACCCTCATCCCAAAACCAGGCAGGGACTCATCAAAGAAAGAGAACTATAGACCCATTCCTTTGATGAACATGGATGTTAAACACCTCAACAAAATTTTGGCCAATCAACTTCAACAATTCATCCAAAAAATCATACATACGATCAAACAGGATTTATTTCAGGGATACAAAGCTGGTTCAATATATGCAAATCAGTTAATATACTTCATCACATCAACAAGAGCATTGATGAGAACCACATGGATATATCAATAGTTGCAGAAAAAGCATTTCACAAGATCCAACACCCTTTATGATGAAGACTCTGGAAAAACTATGAACCCAGAGAATATACCTCAATACAATAAAGGCTGTATATGACAAACCTACAGCCAGCATTATGATTAATGGTGAAAATCGAAAGCCATTTCCTCTTAACTCAGGAACAAGACAAGGATGTCCACTCTTCCCACTTCTCTTCAATTTAGTATTAGAATGCCTACCAACAGCAATAAGACAAGATGCAAACATAAAAGGGATCCAAATAGGGAAAGATGATGTAAAACTCTCCCTCTTTGCAGATGACATGGTCTTGTATTTAAAGAATCCCAGAGACTCCACTCCCAAATTACTCATGCTGATTCAAAATTTTGGCAAAGAAGCATAGTATAAATTAACTTTCAAAAATAAATGGCTTTTCTGCATGCCAACAATGAGAAGTGTGGCTGAAATCAGGAAAGCAACTCCATTCATAATAGCCCCACAAAAAAATAAAATACCTAGGAATTAACTTAATCAAAGAAGTGAAGGACCTTTATGATGAAAACTTTAAAAACCTGAAAAACAATGTCAAAACAGAACTTAGAAAATGGAAAAACCTCCCATGGTCCTGGATTGGAAGGATCAACATCGTGAAAATTGAAATACTTCCAAAGGCTATCTACCAATTCAATGTGATACCTATAAATATTCCAAAATCATTCTTCAAGAAAATTGAAGAGGCAATTCAAAAATTCATATGGAACAATAGAAGACCCCGAATAGCATAAATGTTCCTTAACAGAAAGAATTGTGCTGGAGGAATATCACTACCAAATTCCAAACTCTACTACAAAGCTATAGTATTCAAAACAGCTTGGTATTGGCACAAGAACAGACCTCAGGACCAATGGAATAGAATTGAAAACCCAGAAATGAACCTACAGAACTATAACCACCTAAATTTCGATAAGGGAGCTTAAAAAAATAAAATGGAAGAAAGAAAGCCTCTTCAGTAAATGGTGCTGGCAAAATTGGTTAATCACTTGTAGAAAACTAAAGCTAGATCCTTACATATCACCCTGCACCAGAATCAACCCCAAATGGATCAAAGAACTCGGAGTCAAAGCAGACACCCTGAAAACATTACAGGATGGAATAGGAGAAACCCTCCATCTCCTTGGCAAAGGCCGAAATTTTCTTAATAGAGACCCAGAAATATGAAAAATCAAAGAAAGGTTGGATAAATGGATTTCATGAAATTGCAGAGCTTCTGCCTGGCAAGGGACAAAGCTAGCAAGATCAATAGAAAGCCCACAGATTCGGAAAAGATCTTCACTAACCGTACAACAGACAAGGGTCTCATATCTAAAATATACCTGGAACTCAAAAAATTATATCCCCCAACAACAAATCCTCAAAGAAAGAATTCCCCAATAAAAAAAAGTGGGCTAAAGACTTACAGAGAAACTTCTCTGAAGAGGAAATAAGGATAGCGAATAGACACACGAAGAAATGCTCCAACTCCCTAGCCATAAAAGAAATGCAGATCAAAACAGCATTGAGATACCACCTCACCCTAGTTAGAATGGCTATAATCAATAACTCTAATAACAACAGAAGATGGTGGGGATATTGGTGGGACTGTATACTTGTTCAACGACTTTGGAAATCAGTATGGAGCTTCCTCAAAAGACTCTACATAAAGCTCCCCGATGACCCAGCACTCCTACTTTTGGGCATTTAACCAAATGATTACAAACAATACCATACTAAAGCTACCAGCACAACTATGATTTTGCCTCATTATTTACCATAGCTAAGATACTGTACCTACCCAGATGCCCCTCAGTAGATGAATGGATCAAGAATATGTAGTTTATATACACAATGGAATTCTACGCGTCCATCAGAAAGAATGACATTGCCCCATTTGTTAGGAAATGGAAAGCCTTGGAAAAAATTATATTTAGTGAAGTAATCCAGGCCCAAAGAAACATAAGTGACATTGTTTCTCTTATTTGCAATAACTAGTATATGTCTGAGACAAACAGAAACTGTTAGACAAGTTGATGGTAGGAGAAATGAACCCTAAGATAAGGACTCAAATTTTTTTTCGTTCTTGCTATTGTTTCTGCCATATTTATGATGTGATTTATTTGTTGCTTTTTATGTCCCTCCCCTACGGTATAATCCCTGTTTTCACTGTATTTGATGTTCGTATAATTTGGGGATGGCAAGGGAAAATCCAATTGTTATACAGGTGGACTAATTACCACAATGACATGTACAAATATTATGTCGAAAAATGAACTTTACAACTTTGGTGCAGAGGGGGTGGTGGGGTGGTAGAAGGGGAGATATGAAGGGATGGGAAGGGGAAACAAAGGAGGAGGCAAAAATGCTTGATAAGAAATGTACTCATTACCTTGTTCATGTAATTGTAAACCCTCTGTATTTTCAACATAAAAAATCATAAAATAATAAATTAAAACTCATGTCAATTTTGTTTTGTCGGTCGTAGGGCTCTAACTCTGGGCCTGCACACTGTCCCTCCTCTCTTCCGCTGAAGGATACCACTGTATCTCTTCAGCTACAGTGCCGTTTCTAGTTTTCAAGAGATATCTTGGAGATAAGAGTCTCACAGCTTTTTCTGCCCAGGCTGACTTTGAACCACTATCCTCAGATCTCAGACTTTTGGGTAGCTAGGATTACAGGCATGAGCCAACAAAGCCCAGATCTAAGACAATTTTTAAAAAGTAACCTTATTGAAACTTCTGGCTTTTTCCAATAAACAACCTTTCTTTTTCAGCATTAGTTTATATCTATGATTTGTTTTTAGATGTAACTGTGAATTTTTTAATCGAATTATATATGTTTTACTATTACTCAGTATCTCACAAAAATCCATAGTTATTGACTTTCCCCAAAGTCAATTATTACATACTATATTACTTACTATTATTATTACACTCTATATTACATATAATGTGAAGTGAAAATAGTTTGGATCATATAAGATAAATTAGTAGCTGCTATTTTAGCATTATAAATTCACATCTGTGATTTTAAACGAAGATTTAAAAGGAAAGATTTTTGAGTTAAAATGAAGTATGAATGTGTAGTGTGTCCCAATTGAAACAAAACTTCTGAATTCATACAGACAAAATTATTTTCTTTCCACTTATGACTTTGCAGTAATACTATTGGAAATAGTGAGGCAAGAGGAGGAAGAATTCAATCTTTTTTTTTTTTTTTTGTCAGTCGTGAGGCTTGTATCCTGGGCTAGAGCCCTGTCCCTGTGCTCTGAAGCTCAAGGCGAGTGCTCTACCGCTTGAGCCCCAGCTCCACTTCTGGTTTTCTAGTGGTTTATTGGAGACAAGAGTCTCACAGAGTTTCCTGCCCGGGCTGGCTTTGAACTGTGATCCTCAGATCTCTGTGATCCTCCTGAGTAGCTAGGGAGCTAGGGTTACAGGTGTGAGCCACTGGTGCCCAAAAAGGAGGAAGAATTCAAATCATATCAAACAATGTCTTTGTATGAAGACCTGAATATTCCCAGTTGTCACAAAATTTCAAGTGTGTATCTTAGAATTCCATTTGGAAAAGTTCTAAATCATTGATTCTTTTTGTAGTTTCTGTTATAGGAAACAAAATATAGACACAAAACAATTGAAATAAAATGCACACATATGTTGAAGTCACAACTGAAAAAACAACCAACAAAATAGAACTCCCCCAGGAACAAAAGTATGTTGTGCCCAGTTTTTTTTAAGCACAAAAACCTCAAATACACGTTAACTTGGCGTAGAGCCAAAAAGATAACTGTGTCTCAGAAAAACGGTTTTGTTAATTTGTAATTAAATTCATCTAGATGAATCTAATATAGCAAAACCCTTGAATGGATCAAATTGTTTAAAACAAATGTGACTGTATGCAGAGTGAGATCTGCACATATTTAAAAGAATAAAATAACAAAATCATGACATACTTAAAAGATTCAGAAATGTAATGAATAACTCCAATAGTATCCATATTGAGAACTAATTCCTACTGATTTAACAAGAAAAAATATGCAAATAGTAGAATCTGAGCATTGTACATGAGTGTACATAATTTTAAACTACTCCAAATTACACTTTGTAGAAGACTGAATGTGGCTTATCTAAAGGAAAACATCAACACATAATATGAATGAAAATAAAAGTCTCATGAAAAGAGAGAAGTAGTTTCTGGAAAATAATAGTTTAATAAATGGTGGTCAAAATCTTTCTAGTACTGACAAAATTGCATATCTATTTATTTAGATCCAAAAAAGACCCAAGTTACTCGCGCAGATTTGAAACTTTGGCAAAGTATCAGTATACATCTGTAACATTATTATGGGAGTTGACTCTGGCAAAGAATTCACTTCCTCTTCGTTCTGACAAATGAATATATGAAAGAACTTCTCCAACTAAATATCAAGACCTAACTAAATATATAACCAGAAAAGTCATCATGTAAGCCATATTGCAACTTAGGTAGAAGAAAAATCAGTCATACTGATTCTGTATTTATTGTAAATGTTGATTTTTTACACAAATTATTTCCTTTAGCTTGCATTTTTAAAACATTGTGTAACATGATGTATGTCTTAGTAACTAATTTTGGATGCCTCGTTAAATTTTGTTCTGAGTATAATGTCTCACTTCAGTTCCTAACCCATGAAATGATGTTGATTACAAAAATAAATTCTAATAACCACTGTTTATAATACACAAAATCTCATAAGCATGACACTAGTAAGCATTGGTTAACATTTTGATATCATGGTCTCACGACTGATGAGGCCTATCTGCATGAGTATCATTGTACCTAGATTCCTCAGCCTGAATTTTGCTACTGTTAAAAAAATATTTATAGCCAGGCGCTGGTGGCTCAAGCCTGTAATCCTAGCTACTCAGGAGGCTGAGATCTGAGGATCACGGTTCAAAGCCAGCCCGGGCAAGAGAGACTGGAAGTGGCGCTGTAGCTCAAGTGGTAGAGCGCTCGCCTTGAGCTGAAGAGCTGAGGGATAGCGCCCAGGCCCAGAGTTCAAGCCCCATGACTGACAAAAAAAAATTATATCTTTATTTGTCACCGATCAGAGACTAAATCTGAGTGTAAAGCCTAAGGAAAATGATAAAGTAAGAATTTAGTTTTTCTGGATATAAAATAAACAAAATTCAGCATAGATTAACTCACTGGTTCAAGTCAACTAATTTCTCCAAAACATTCTAAGCATTACCTTACAATGTGTATTGTTCTCAAGAAGGGAATGGGTAATGTGAAAAGAGGACTAACCAAGCATTGTCTTCGAATATACATAATTTGGATGACCCTCTACATTTGGATATAAGCATTTCTGATAAAAAAAAAACTGTTTGAATAATTGATTTTCAGGTCAGGTATAATATATCCTAGATTCATATACCAAACTACAGTCAAAAAATGGTATATACCAATTAACTAAAGAACTTCCTGGCAGAAAAATGGCATCTCTATACTATGTGATGCCCAATTCTTAGGTATTTCATTATGCCTCAATTTAATGAATGTGATTGTTTAAATGATTCATGAAGTATTAATTAAAATTGATCAGTGTCCTATAATATAATTGTGTATAATTTTATCCTAGGATCATTCAAGAACGGCCCATTCAATCATGACATACATCACATTCCACTGGTATTCATATGGATAGGAATGAGTTTCTTAGGATCTTTTGCCATTTGGAGATGGCAGGACCAGGATTCGAACTATAGGCTCCAGCTCCTACCACTTAAACCTGAGGACAGGGAACTCACCGGTCTGTCCATGAACATCAACAAGACCAGTGATTAGGCAGTCACCAGTGGCTCTCAGCAGTCCTCCTTGATACTTACAAGGCTGTGATAGGAGGATCATAGTCAAAGTCACCCTAGGCAGGAAAGTCCTTGAGACTCCTGTCCACCTTCAGTTCCAACAAAGCCAGAAGTAGAGCCATATTGCTACAGTGGTAGATGTCTAGCCTTAAGCAAAAGCAGCTCATGGACTGTGCCCAGATCCTGAGTTCAAGGTTCGGGACTGGCAACAAACAGACATACACAACAATATGTGCAGCTATCCAGCTAAAGCATGTCACCCTCTTGTCCCCAGCTGGATTGGACAATGTTCCCTGGGAAAGGGGCTGGGGTAGCAGCTGTCATCTTGACTCCACCCATGCTGCTTACATCACAGGATTCCGGCCACACCCCCATTCTTTAATGTTTCTTTCAGAACAATGGGATACAAGAATGGTGGCCACACCCACATTCCATGATACCCAGCACCAGTATTCCCTTTGGTGGTTGACACTACCACCAGCAGTTGAGGAAGGAAGAGGTGGCTGAATGATGAGCATGAGACATGAGGCGACATTGGAGTAGAGTGGAAAATTGATGTCCTAGTCAGATAGCGAGAGAATAGAGTATTTCCCAGAGCCTGGGAAATGGCCAGCCCATCTTTGCCATCCCAGCGCCTTAATGTCTGAAACAACAGGACTCCGTGAAAGAGCTACAGGCAAGAAACTACTTCCAGAACACCAGCAAAAGTATCCTCTCATCAGACCTGCAACATTCACGAAAACAAAGAACACAAAAAAGGGAGGGATCCCCAAGACAAACACCACTGGGGAGAGTGATTCAACGCTGGCCAAAGGTGATGCAGACCATGGGCCTTCCCTGCCTTTGCACACAGTCACAGCCACCAGGAGCCAGAGTGTCAAGGGTCCTGATACCATCAAGGATCTGCAGAGGTGCTAGTGACACGTGGTGCCCACTGGACTGCAGCAAAAGAAGAAACAAGGCACTCAGTGCCAAAATTCCACCACTGAAGCAGGAGAATACAGACCTGCAGGATCGACCAGAGAAAGAGACTGAGAAGATAGGCCAGTTGCATGAAGCACCACAAACAGAGCTAGAGATCCACAAGTCACCCATAGAGAGGTTGCAGCAGAAAGAGATTTACAATCTGCACCGGCACAAGTGAAGCAGGTGGCCAATGACAGATAATGGAGCACGAAGCTCTTACCAGCCACCTGCAGGCCACAGAGCGGTGTGTGGCAGAGCTGGATATGGTGGCTTCTGCGGTCACTGCTGCATAGAAGGAGACTGAAATGTTCTCTGAACGGCTGAATGGCGTGACCTTTCAGCTTGAGGAAAAGACCAGAAGCTTTGATGACCTGCAGCAAGTGAACACAGAGTTTCAGAAGCTGGAAGTGCTCTGGACACAGAACACCACCGAAGAACAGAATCTGCAAGTTCCAACTAGTGCTGGCGGGGCATGAGTTACTGAAGAGACTACTGGACAACCTGAGCTGGATGGGGACCTCAGCAAGTCTGGTGAGAGACACGTTCACAGAGGACCTGAGCATTGAGAGGTCCGCATGGAAAGAGGAGACTCAGTGGCTGCCCGAGCAGGTGAAACAACTGACAGAGGAGAAGGAGAAAAGGGCGAGGCAGGTGCTGGAGAATGAGCTGGGGTAACTAAGAAAGAAGCTGACAGAGCCATGCCCCCGCCCCGCAGGACCATCTCAGGTGCAGCTGCAGTTACAGGCCTAGGCCTACTGCACACAGATGGAGTTGAAAAACCTGGAGTAACAACTTCACAACCAGGTCCAGGAAAACCAGAAGCTCTGTCTCCAGAACACAGAGCAGCAGGAGCAACTGCAGACTGGAGGATAAGGCCAAGGATCTACAAGAGATACCCTAGACCCCACAAGGTACATGTGTGTTTGTGTGGTCCATAGCCAGAGGAAGAGCTGCCCTGCTGTGGGACACTCACCGCAGGGGGAGCGGTGAGAAGGAGGAGCTCACCAGCATCCTGGATTCATAGCAACAAGTGAAGAAAGAACTGCGGGAACACCTAGACCACTCAGAGGAGAAGATAGAGGAATGGAAAGAGATGGCAGAGAGAGAGAGAGAGAGAGAGAGAGAGAGAGAGAGAGAGAGAGAGAGAGAGAGAGAAGCATCATGGGAGCTATAGGAGCAGCAAGAGCAGTCCCTGGCCCAGCTGCAGGTGCTCAGAGCCACCTGTGAGCAGCACATTGCCTCTAATGAGCGGCTGAACTGTGAGAAAGAGGCCCTGCAGCAGCACCTGCAGAGGCAGACCCAGCTGCTGGAGCTGCTGAAGCAAGTGCAGGGCCCGAACACCTGGGGGGACCAGGTGGTGCCCCCAAAGTGGCAGGAAACTCTCAAGTGCCGGGAAGTGACCAGACCATAGGAGGAGCGCCTGCAGGTCCAGCTGAGCTTCCTGGCTTTCCCTGGGGAAGTGGAAAGTGTGAGTCCTGAGGAAGAAAAGGAGAGGAGGTTACTTCCCCCGCCATGACCACCCCAGAGGATGGAGACATGGCCCAGACCTAGAGGGACGTGGATCTGAGAGCCCTCTCAGAGGCTGAGGTCCACAGGGGAAAACTCCTGCTGCAGGAGCAGCGGCCCTGCTGCAGGTGTCCAGCCTACCTGCAGCGCAGTGCCAGACAGAGCTGGAGCCACATGGCCCCTGCACTTGGAGCCGCCACCACAGCTGGCGTGGGGATGACAAGTGGGACACGTGGGCATCTGAGAAGAAAATCTGCTTCATCCACGACCTATCTGATGAGGTGGATTTCCAGAGTCCAGTGGATGAGCTCCACCATCAATGTAGCCAGCTGTTGGCACACATCCGCACCACGGAGGAGTCCCTCATGGCATGTAAAGAGCAGATGTCTGTCCTGGATAAGCAGTGTCAGGAGAATGCTGAGCGTGTGTGCTGGCTCTACCAGGAGAAGATGGAGAAGAAGAGAGGGCTGCAGGAGCTGCTGTGGGTCCTCGCATGGGAAGGCGTGGACAGCAGCCTCCAGATGCCAACACAGGCTGAGCCTCTCTCCCCCACACTGCTTCAGACGCTTCAGGCTCTGGGGTGGGCGAAATGAGGGAGGAGCAGAAAGGTTTGAAGAATTGCAAGTTCAAGACAGCTTGGAAACTGCCAGAGTTGGAGTTCCAACCCCGTAGATGACTCCCTCATGGAGCACATCCTGCAGCAAATGCCCCACATCCAGAGCCACTGACAGCTTGAGGGCTCAGGCAAGGAGCACTCCCTCCCTTTCTTCTGTAGACTGATGTGGATGATAACTCTCTATGTGACATACTGACGCTCAAAAGCCTCGGCAGCCACCAGAAGTAGGTGGCAGGTGGCCTCTCAGGTCTCCATCTGCCACAAGATGGGGGTAAACTGTGGGTCAGGTAGGGCAAAGGCTGCCGGGAAGCGGCCCAAATTCAAGGGACATCTAATGGTCCATTGGTGGCCAGGGAAGAGAACCATGTTATACTTATCACAAAGAATAAATTGTTTTCAAAGGGAAGAAAAGTCTCCAACAAAGATTTGTTCTTCCAGTCCTGGCGTTTGAGTTCAGGGCCTGGCCACTGTCCCTGAGATCTTTTTGATCAAGGCTGGTGCTCTACCAGTTGAGCCCCACATCTCCTTCCAGCTTTTTCTGTGCGGAATGAAACCCCTGGTGTCAGGCATGCTAGGCAACCACTTTACCACTGAGCCACATTCTCAGCTAGGATTATCCCCCCCCCCCCCCCCGGCCCAAACCCATATGGCCATTCCTCAGTTAAATAGGAAGTAGGGGCTAGGATGAATATGAAGCACAAGTCTGCTTCACACAGAAATACTCCCCTGCCCCCTCTTGGACCCACTTAGTTGAAGTTTCTCTTCTAACATTGAGGGATGAAAAAGGGAGGGGGGAGTCTTGAGAGAGGAGTACCAAGAACAGTGGCCCCCTGACTCCACAGCCTACCTCACGCAAGTGGTCCTCTAGATTCCAAACTTAGCTGACTCAATGTGGATTCTACACTGTCTCCTCACCTCTTCAATGCTCAGCATGAAATAAATGTCACCCTGGCCCCAGCCCACACACAGGGTAGAAGCTCCTAGTCCCAGACCAACTTCCATCTCTGACTGCCCCGAGTTAGGCCAGACCCACCACTCACTACAATGTTGGTGGCAATGACCTCATGTATGGATTCCAGTAAGATGGTCTCTAGCAAAGAGCAGAAGCAACAGAATGAGCAGGGCAGAAGTATGTGGTTTGGGTGATTGCTCTGAGATCTTCCTCCTTGGAGCCCTCCTGTCAAGCCAGAGCCATGCTAACCAAAGCATGGCCAAGTCCAGAGTGTGAGATGATATGCAAGAACACAGGACTAAAGGAGGTACTGCTTTGTCTTGGAGCACTTGAAAATTCCAATTATATTTGACCCATACCAATCTCAAAACCAACATGCAATGCCTCTCCTTGGTATTATTGGCTGTGAGCACTGTCCCTGAGCTCTTTTTCTCAAGACTGGCACTCTACCACTTGAGCCACAGGGACACTTCTTGTTTTCTGATAATTCATCGAGGATAAGAGTCTCACACACTTTCCTACCCAGGCTGGCTTGGCACCATAATCCTCCAGATCTCAGCTTCCTGAATATCTAGGATGACAGGTATGAGCAACCTGTGCCCAGCATGTGATGGCTTTTGAAGGCATCTTGGCGAGTCTGTATAAGGAGCCCCAAAGGGCCTGGATAGACCACAACCCAATCAAGGAGCTGGGATGGGGGAAGGGTGACCTTCTAACCATATTGTTCCCCAAAATTAAAGGTGCCAGAGGGTTTTGTATGCATCAAATACCTAGGCCAACAGCCTTGAGGCTTAGTGGGGAAAACATGGAGAATACCTAAAGATTGCAATATAGAAATCTCTGATTTTGCATGTATGTGGGGTGTGTGTGTGTGTGTGTGTGTGTGTGTGTGTGTGTGTGTGTGTGTGTGTGTGTGTGTGTGAACTCAGGGCCTATGCTCTATCCCTGAGTTTTCTTGCTCAAGCCTAGTGCTCTGCCACTTGAGCCACAGCCCCACTTGCTTTTTGATGGTTAATTTTATGTAAGAGTCTCAAGGACTTTCCTGTCCAGGTTGGCTTCAAAGCATGACAGGGCCCCAGGGCAGTAAGAGTAACATAACTCACAGGTACAATCCCTATGTTAGGTGACTACTGCCTCCTCAAGGCTAGACACGGCACATGCAGCCCCGTGTCATCGTCCTCTAGAGTTCAATTGGGGGAAGTGAGCAAGGCCAAGCTGACTTTTGCCCACCCTGAGTGCTGATGCCAGAGCAGGTCTGTTCCACCCTAGGGCAAGAGGCTCCCAGAGGCACAAGGAAGGTAGAGGTCAGATCCAGGCCGAGCTAAGAGCCTTTGCCCATGGATACCCCAAGTTGGTCTTCCTGATCACCGTAAGGCCTGTCAAAGAATAAACCAAAAAAAAAAAAAACTTGAAGCTGTGCCTCCAAGTGCTAGAGTTCTCGCATTGAACCAAAGAGCTCAGGGACAGGGCCCTCAAGCTTTGAATTCAAAACCCTCAGCTGATCCTCCTGCAGTTTAGCTAACTATGAACTAGTAGGATTTGTGAAGTATTTCTGAAGAATGATGATACTGAAGAAAGCATCCTAATTCTAATGAAAGCTGAACTTGTGACATACAGCTATGTGCTGAGTCCTTCACAGGGTCCTGTTTGATGGGTCCTTCCAACATGGGGGTTTTGTGCTGAGTCCTCAAAAAGTCATGTTTGTTGAGTCATCCCAAAGGGCCTTATGTGCTGAATCCCTGAGAAGAGTGGGCCCTGCTTGTTTTTCCAAAGGGTGCTGTGCGCAGTGTCCATTACACAGCTACTGTATACTGAGTCCTTCAAAAGGTACAGTGTGCTGAGCCCTTGAGAAGAGATGGATAAGGTGAAATTTTCAAGTGCTATGTGCCGAGTCCTTTGACAAAGTGGTATGTGCTGAGTATTTCCACAGAGCAGTATGTGCTGAGTCCATCAAAATTGTGCTATGTGCTGAGTTTTTCAAAGGGTACTGTACACTATTTTACAGAGTGTGCTACGTACTCAGGCCTTCAAAAGGGGCTGTGTGTGGTCTTAACACAGGGTGCTATGTACTGAGTCCCTGGGAAAGAATGGTACGCGTTGAGTTTTTCAAAGCATGCCATGCACTTAGTCCATTACATTGTGGGCTATGGACTCCCTCCTTCAAAGGGTGCTGTGTGCTGAGTACTCTCCGCAAGGTACTATATGCTGAGTCCTTCAAAGGGAGCTGTGTGCTGAATCCTTTACACAGGGTGCTTTGTGCTGTTTTTTGAAGTGTGCTGTGTGCTGACTCATCTCAAAAGGTACTATATTCTGAGTCCTTGAGAGGTAGTTATCCCCAACAATCACACACACACAAACAGACACAAACAAACATACACATACAAACATACACACAAGGGTCACCTTACACCTTCTTGGTGTGTGGATTGGAGGAGCATGAAGGAGAGTCTCCTCCAGCGATGGGGCTGAGGGGAGATTTGATACCCCAGGCAGGTACTGAGGTTGGGAAGGAGTGATGAGCAGAGGTGAGGTTACAATTTCCATGGCCTGGAAGCCTTTGGTCCCAGTCAGGGCTTGGCTTGCAGCAAGGGATGGGGCCCAGGACCGAGGCGAAGAGGGGGAGATGGGCAAGAGGAGGAGGGAGCTGGGCCCAAGGCACACTCCCATGGCAGCAGTGGCCAGGGGCACGATTCAGGAGAGGGCGAGGAGGTGGGCATGCCTGGCGGGTGCAACACAGCCCAGGTGAGGAGTGGGGGCAAATAGAGAGCAGAGAGAAGAGTGATTACACATAAGGGCAAGTGGCTTCATCAGCTGGTGGCCTCGCTGATCATAGTGCAGGTTCTCTTGGGGAGCACAGAGCACGTGGAGCTGGCACAGCAGGCACATCGCCACGGGCAGCCACGTGGAGGCAAGGTGCCCATGGCAGCCCTGAGACTGAGGTCCCCACAAGGCGGGCACAGGAACGGCTGAAGTGGGGGTGATGCTGGCTGAAGAAGAGGAGTAGAGGTGACAAGCAGCCCTGCCATGCGTTCGCAGATGCCCCTGCCCCCTCCCAGCAGCATTGCATTTCAAATATGGCACTTTCAAATCCGACCAGCTGCACCTCTCACAGTCGCTCAGAGGAGATGGCGTGCCCCTGGCAGGCTTGTGGCCCTGAACTGGTCACTAGGCCCTGGTCCTAGGACTCTGGGCCCATGTGCACCCGGGGCCTCCACTGAGAGCTTCTCCGATTAGTACATGTGAGTGGTGGCTCTGAGGGCCCACAGCCTGGAAACACTCCGGCCAACCAACCACTGAAACGGACCTGCACCTCCTGCCTCCCCTTTCCTGTCTCCTCCTCAAGTCCACCCTCCCCCCCCCAGTCTGCCATGGTCCTGTCACAAATGTGCCCCAGGGGTAAGGGGTAGTGGTGTGTGTTGACCTGGGGATCCCACCCCCATCCCTAGTGGCCAGTGTCCCAGGAAACAGGAAGATGCAGGAATGAGTGAGGAGGTGTGCCACAGAGCTCCTGTCCTGGAGCATTGGGAGCTACACAGCCACACATCTGCACCCTTCCTCTCTCTGGTGGGAACCTGGTGGCTTTAATTAGAGGTGGGGAGCAGCACCTTCACACCTGTCTTCTCGAGTCTTTTTCTTTTTGCTGGGGTTGGTGGGTGTTGGATGCAGAAGATAAGCCCTCCTTGCTGTGTGAGCCCTTGTCTTCTGTGCTCAGTCACCCTTTCACCTGAGGAGGGTCCCAGAAGAGCCCACTAGGTATGTGAGGGCACTTGGAGTCAGACAGAAGGTGAATATCTGGGAAGAATATACCCACTCCGACCCACATACACCCAGCCTGTCCGCCCTCCCCCATCCCAGCTGTCAACAGTACTCACAGGGTGATCACATTTCCCAGCTCTTCCAGCATCTGCTGGTGCTCCCTGTCCATCTGGTCTCCTTGTCCTCCCCAAGAATCCACCAAGTCACCCAGAAGCATCTAGGCTGGAAGTAGGGAGTCCATCCATGTATGTAGCCTTTAAGACCCCATCCATTTCCCCAACACTGAACCAAACCCAGGTCAGACACCCCCCTGGGGCACCATGACTCCCTGCTTGTTTTCAGCCCCGGCTCTGAGGAGCCATCTATCTCGGGACACCTTCATCAAGTGTCCTAGCCTAGGGTTTTGTTCAATGGGGAGTCAAGGCTGGCTGTTCCCAAGGGAAAGTGTCTGGCCCTGGAGAAAGGGAGAGGCAGGGTTGTTCTGCGTTATTAGAGTGGTGCTCCCTTTGGTTGGATCCCCTGTTCTGACCAGGCAACCCCCATGCTCCAGCTTGTATCTTGTCCCAAAGAAGGAACCAACAAACTCAGGAGAGGCACTGCTCTGACTGTGTGTGTGTGTGTGTGTGTGTGTGTGTGTGTGTGTGTGTGCATGAGAGAGAGAGAGAACATGAGAGAGAGAGAGAGAAAAAGGGAGGGAGGGAGGGAGAGAGACAGACAGACAGACAGACAGATAGACAGATCATCTTTCTCCTTATACAGCCTGACTGTGCTCAGGTGAGTGATCCCTTGGCAAATTGCAGGTGCTGCATGGACTAATCTTCTGTCAGAGTTCTGGATTTGTGTGTGTTTGTGTGGTTTGTTTGTGTGTGTGTGTGTGTGTGTGTGTGTGTGTGTGTGTGTGTGTGTTTGTGTTGTGTGTTGGGAGAGCGGGGAGATGAGAGCAATAAAACATATTTAAGGCACCGTGTCTACAAAGAGCAAAAGCATTTTATTTGTGTGTGTGTGTGTGTGTGTGTGTGTGTGTTTCATTTTTCATCAATGCCAAGTATGAGTCTAGCGATAATTTGTGTTTTCTCCTTTACAGTTTCATGGTTCCTTTGGAGAAGGTTTCAGTACACGTTCCTTTCCACCTTTCTGTTCTCCCTTTCCTGTAGCCCACAGTAGCTGCTGGGGCTGCGTGGGTCTCCCCTAGAATGCTTCTGTGAACTCCAAACTAGAGTGGACACCTGTCCATCTGTCTTCAGCCAGAAGGCTCTTGAGGCAACTGTGACCACAGCCATACTCTTCCTGCCAGACAGTCTGCTCTAGTGTGTATAGTTGGAGCAAAGTCAAGGGATGGGATTGTGTCCTCCAAACGTAATTAGGGAACGAGTTTGGGGGGGCAGTAGGGCAGGGGCTGTGAGGCTAGGAGGGTATGGGGGGTAGTGAATGTTGTGACATGGTAGATGGTTCACCACGACCGAGAATGAGAGGGGAAACTTACCCAGGGCATTGACTGTGTCCATGGGCATCTGGGCAGGGGACTCCAGGCCCCCACTGGTGGCATGGATTCCCTCCTGGGGCAATGTACTGGTGGGCAGTTCTCCCTGGAGTCCTGCAGACTCCAGTCTCTGTTTGGCCTGAGCCATTACCAGCTGGGCAGTGCTACGCAAGTTCATTCCCCCTGTTGGAACCTGCTTGATAACTGCTGTGGCAGTTAGCTAGGGCTCTCGGAATGCCACTTTCTGTAATCTACTGTAGGCTGTCTGGAAGAAAATGCAGACCACTGAATTTAGAACCCTTCAAATTTTCCAGGTTTTTTTTTTTCCTTGAAGCTGGCCATTTCCACTAACGCCTGGGATGATGGGTCAAATTAGACAGACGATTTCAGCCTCCAAACAATGACGTTCAAAGCAGCACAAGAAGAGTTCCCAAGCCAGATGGTCTCCTTTAAAGAACGTCATGCCTTGACTGACTTTCTTCGGCAGCTGTTGGTTCTCCTCTGGCTTTCTCTAGGGTGACCACCACAGTCAAGGATGTCGTGAGGAGCAGAGATTGTGACCTCACCATCCCTAGCCTGCCAGCTGTGAGCAGAGATGATTCCCAGCACCTGAACTAGACTCTGGGAGATTCAGAAACCAGGGATACCTCGAGGATCCTTTCTCTGCAACATGAAACTTGAGGGCCGGATGTGGTAATTCTGACTGACCCCAGGGGGAGGAGAGGAGGCCCCTTGAGCCAGGCTTTCAGCTCACAGCAACCTCATTCACACCTACATGGGGAATTGAGTGCCACAGTGCTGGTCACCTACTAGACAGAGATCTTTGAGAAGACAGGCATCCCAGAGGTTCTGGAGTCCAGCGAGTACATAGTGGTTCACATCCTCAGAGCCAAAACAGTTATGTATGGTGGCATCAGGAAGGGGGAAGAAGGAGGAGGGAGAACTGAGGGAGAGCTACATCAGGCTTCGTACCTCCTCCCCCACAGATGATTCTTATCTGAATCAGATGGGTCTTTTCTGTAGTATTTTCATAGACAGATGTTCATTTATTTATTCAACAAACCATTACAGTGTGCACCAGTCTCTGGGGGGGACACAGACAAAAGTTCCAAGACTGGTTCCACAGCCCATGAAGAAACCTTGGATTGATTTGGATGCCAGTGCTTCAAGCCTGTCATCCTAGCTACTTAGGAGGCTGAGTTCAGAGGATTGAGGCTTTTGGCCTGGGGAGGAAATCCTGTAAGACTCTTGTCTTCAATTAACTACCAAAAACAAAACGCCAGAAGTGGATGTGCGGCTCAAGCCGTAGACTGCTAGCCTTGAATAAAAAGGCTTAGGGACAGCACCTAGGCTCCAAGTACAAGGCCCAGGGCTGACAAAAAGAAAGTAAAGAGAGTGAGGAGGGAAGGACAGAAGGAGAAAAAGAGGAAAGGAAGGAAGAAGGGAGAATATGGAAGCCTTGGTTTGGAGTCCCTGGACCAAGGGAGACAACTATTCACAATCTCTGTGGGGACAGTTTCAGAACCTAAAGCCAGTATGTAGGACCAAGCCACTGATCCCTTAGCAACTTCATGACAGCAAGGAGCTGTGTGGTCATCGATGTAGAGGGAACCAGCCTCGGGTAGAACCTAGGGCTCAGGGTGGGTCACCAGGTTTAAATTATCCCCAGCCTCATCGAGTTTATTTTCTGGTCAGATAAGAAGAAAATTTCCAAGGGCTAGGGAGGTATTGGGGTGAGAAAGTTTCAACGGGGGGGTAAGGGTTAAGCAGGACTTTGAAGAGGGAGGATGGTCCCAGGTCAGGTGTGTCAGGAAATTGGAACCATGACCTCGCCTGACAACATAAACTACCAGTCTTTGATCCATCCAAAATGCTATTAAAAGTCCTGGCACCTTGGGTTCATCATTGACAACCTGGCTGCCGTTCACTGCAGGATGCCTGTGCAGTACATCCTTGGGAACAAGGACTTTCCAGGGCTCAATCTGAGGATACCACCCCTGGTATTCATTCCTCCACCAAAGACTGAGGTAAGCATGCCACTGCCCAGGACAGCGTGGGAATGAGGGCAGGAAATGGGTCTCTTGGCTGGCTCAGTCTTTAGTCTAGATGGCAGATCTGGGATTCAGAGAGGGTAGGCTGAAGGTGGGGCAGAGCTGTGTAGAGGCTGGTGGGAAAACCAAAGCCACTGGGCTCTGAGCAGGGTGGTTTCTTTGATAATACTCACAACATAGGAAAATTTCTGGGATAGAGCAGCCCTTTTCACCTCCTCAAGATGGACTTAGATCTCCCCAGTCTCCGTCCCTTGACCAGGAAACCCTTTAGTTCCCTTTAGTGGTTGAATAACTAGACCTTACCTCACTGCCCAGTGCTGAGGCAGGACAGTGAGAGAGCCTGAGTCTTTGATAAGGTCAGAGGATTTTCAGTATGAGATTGTACTTGAATGTCTCAATTTGATGCATGGTCAGTCCCATCTAAGACTGCCATGATGTCAGACATAGAAGCTAGAGAATAAGAGCTGGATGGGGTCTGTTCTGGGAGTCCTGAGTATTATGTGTTAGCTTTGAGCTCCCATATGCCCACCTGTTTCCCTTCCTTGGTTGGGTCTACGCTAGAAAAAGCTTGAAACTAGGGCGTGGATCTTATTTTTTATGCTCCAAGATAGCACTTTACCATTTGAATCACTGCTCCACTTCTAGCTTTTTTGGGTGTTTAATTGGAGATAAAGGGTTCTCATGGGCTTTGCTGCTAAGAGGCATCCAACTGCAGTCCTCATAACAGGAATGGAAAAGTATGTTTGGCTGGGTGCCAGTATCTCATGGCTTTTATCCTAGGTACTCAGGAGGTGAGATCTGAGGATCATGGGTGAAAGTCAGCCTGCTCAGGAAAGACCCTGAGACTCTTATCTCTAAGGGATTGCCAGAAAACCAGAAGCAGTGCTGTGGCTAAAGCATTTGAGTGCTTGCCTTAAGCTGAAGAGCTCAGCGCAAGCAACAAAGTCCAGAGTTCAAGCACCTTAACCAACAACAACAAAAAAAGTGGTGATTAAGTTTTCCGCATAGCAGTGAGTATGGTAGGAAATGCCATGCTCTTCTATGAGGCTTTCCAGATATGTGTGAGGCTCACTGTTTTGTCTACACTGGGTCTGATGTCAGGACTGCCACCTTCTCAGGGGTGGGATGTGATCTAAATTGAGGGAGTTCATGATTCTTTTCTCAGGGACTACTGAATCCATGGGCTCTCCGTTTGTGTGTGTGTGTGTGTGTGTGTGTGTGTGTGTGTGTCTGTGTGTGTCTGTGTGTGTGTGTGTGTGTCTGTGTCTGTGTCTGTGTGTCTGTGTGTCTGTGTGTGTCAGTCTGTCTGTCTATCTGTGTCTGTGTCTGTGTGTGTTTGGAGGTAGAAGAACTGGGCCTTGTACTCAAGCCCTAAATGTTGTTCTGGAGATTTCTTGCTCAAAGCTAGAGCTCTGACACTTGAGCCACAGCTCCACCAGTGGCTATTTGGTGGTTCAGTGTAGATAGGAGCTTCACAAACTTTCCTACATGGCTGGCTTTGAACAGTGATACTCAGACCTCAGCCTCCTGAGTAACTAGGATGACAGACAGGAGCCACCCGTGATGGCTTTGTGTGTGTGTGTGTGTGTGTGTGTGTGTGTGTGTGTTTTATTTATTTATTTTATTACAGACGGGTTACAATTACATGGGCAAGATAATGAGTGCATTTCTTATCAAGCATTGCAGCCTCTTCCATTGTTTACCCTTCACATCCCTTCCCAGCCTCCCCTCACCCCCCCATCCAATCCTCTCCCCCGCACCAAAGTTGTAAAGTTCGTTTTTGACATGACAACTTAACAATCATAGTTGCATAGGGTCCACCTGTATCCTTAAACGACTTGTTTTTCCCCATCTCCTCCACAAATTATACCGACATCAAATATAGTGTGGGGGAGGGACATACAAATCTAGAAAGAAATAATCTTATAAATGAGTTAGAAACAAACGCATGAAAGAAAAAAAAACATTTAAATAGATATCTAAGGGTTCATTTTCCTAACATCACATTATTTGAACTTTCCTGCTTGACTCATACATACACTAGATATTGCAAATAAGGGAAATCATGGGACCTATGTTTCCTTGGGCTTGGCTTACTTCATTAATATAAATTTTTCCAAGCCTTTCCATATCCTAACAAATGGGGAAAAGACATTCGTTCTGATGGAGGCATAGAATTACCTTGTGTATATATGCCACACTTTCTTGATCCATTCATCTACTGAGGGGCATCTGGGTTGGTTCCATATCTTAGCTATGGTAAATAATGCTGCAATAAACATAGTTGTGCTGGTAGATTTAGTGTGGTCTTGTTTGTAAACATTTGGGTAAATGCCCAAAAGTGGGATTGCTGGGTCATAGGGGAGCTCTATGTGAAGCCTTTTCAGAAACCTCCATACTGCTTTCCAAAGTGGTTGAACAAGTTGACACTCCCACCAACAATGAAGTAAGGTTCCCTTCTGTCCACATCCCCTCCAGCATCTGTTGTTGTTAGAGTTCTTGATTCTAGCCATTCTAACTGGAGTGAGGTTGTATCTCAATGTTGTTTTGATTTGCATTTCTTTTATGGCTAGGGAGGTTGAGCATTTCTTCATGTGTCTATTGGACATCCTTCTTTCTTCTTCAGAGAAGTTTCTCTTCAAGTATTTAGCCCACTTATTTATTGGGCAGTTGTTTCTATGAGGATTTGTTGTTGGGGGATATAATTTTTTGAGTTCCAAGTATATTTTAGATATGAGACCCTTGTGCGTTGAATGGCTAGTGAAGATCTTTTCCCAATCCGTGGGCTTTCTATTGATCTTGCTAGCTATGTCCTTTGCCATGCAGAAGCTCTGCAACTTCTTGCAATCCCATTTGTCCAACCTTTCTTTGATTTGTTGTGTTTCCGGGTTTCTATTAAGAAAATTTCGGCCTGAGCCAAGGAGGCCTAGAGTTTCTCCTATTCCATACTGTACTGTTTTCAGGGTGTCTGCTTTGACTCTGAGGTCTTTGATCCATTTGGAGTTTATTCTGGTGCAGGGTGATATATAAGGATCTAGTTTTAGTTTTCTACAAGTAGTTAACCAATTTGCCAGCAGCATTTACTGAAGAGTTGGTCTTTCTTCCATTCTATTATTTTGGCTCCCTTATCCAAGATTAGTTGGCTATAGGTCTGTTGGTTCATTTCTGGGTTTTCAATTCTATTCCATTGGTCCTGAGGTCTCTTCTGGTAACTTCTAAATGCTGTCTTTGGGGGCAGCATGGGCTTTGAGTCTGAGGTCTGGGGGCCTGGAAGTGTGAGACCCTTGAAGGGGACTCAGCAACGTTAAATTATAAGAGCAAGAGAACTTTGTGCCCAGGATCTGTCTATTCCCATTGGCCTGGTTGGTGGCAGAGGGAGTTTGGGAGGATCTGGAGGTGGGGCACACAGGGGTTGGCTACCCAGGGGGATAGAGAACGTGGTCAGCACTTAGTACGGTTTGAGTCCTGTTAGTATGGAACGTATTGGCATGGGTCTTCTCATCATGACGTCTGATAGGCAAGGCCAACTCTGCTTTAAATCTTCACCTGTGTTCTTCAGATCTCAGGCTCCTGAGGAGGTAGGTTTATAGGCATGAGCTTCTGGCACCGGGCCTCAGATTCTTTTTGGTATATTATGGTTTGAACTCAAGGCCTTAGGCTTTCCAGTCAGGTCTTCTTCCATGGGAGCCACGCCTTTCTGTCTTGGGCATTTCTTTTTTTTTTTTTTTGTCGGTCGTGGGGCTTGAACTCTGGGCCTGGGCGCTGTCCCTCAGCTCTTCAGCTCAAGGCGAGCGCTCTAACACTTGAGCTACAGCACCACTTCCGGTTTTCTGGTGGTTTATTGGAGATAGGAGTCTCACGGTCTCTCCTGCCCGGGCTGGCTTTGAACTGCGATGCTCAGATCTCAGCCTCCTGAGTAGCTAGTATTACAGGCGTGCGCCACCAGCGCCCGGCTCTGTCTTGGGCATTTCTGAGATAGAGATTCCATATATGCTCAGGCTTGGCTAGATAATGGTCCTCCTGTGACAGGCATGCACCACCATGCCTGGTCCTCTGTAGTTGGGATGGTAAATATGTAGCGCCATGCTCAGTCATCGGTTTAGATGACTGTCCCAAACTCATAATCCACAGCAGCCGATTCTTGACCACAGTTGAAGCTCTGGGTTCAGCCTGGAACCATTGGTCCTCCGTCTCCTCACAGTACAGTTGTGAGGAATCAAGGGATCAATACAAGGGGAACTCTGGGGCAGAGCCAAGCATAGAGGTAACAGTCATTGGATAAGTTTCTTGGCAATTCATTGAGCATATAACAAGAAGATACCTGGAAAGGACTCAGAAGGGGCTTGTTATTTATCATGCTGCAGGTCTAAGATTATGAAACAAAACATGGCTGTCTTTCATTCTTACCCTATCCCCATGAGGAAGGGGATCCTTCATTGTTCAGCTTTGCAGCATCAGAAAATGAGGCATGGAAAAGCTGGATGACCTACTCATGACCCCCAGGACAGAAAGCTTGGCCTGACTTCTCTGCCATGCTTCCTCGGACAATGGGTGCTATTCAGTCCACTTCTTGTTGTGGGAAGTCCACTTATTGTCAGTCGTGGGGTTTGAACTCTGGGCCTGGGCACTGTCATCAAGCTCCTCAGAACAAGGTTCAGACTCTACCACTTGAGGCACAACACCACTTCCGGTTTTCTGGTGATTCTTTGGAGATAAGCATCTCACAGGCATTCCTGCCTGGACTGGCTATGAACCATGATCCTAATATCTCAGTCTCCTCTGTAGTTACCTTTCTAGGTCTGTGCCACCGGCAGCCTTCTTAAGTGTAATTCTCTCTCTCTCTCTCTCTCTCTCTCTCTCTCTCTCTCTCTCTCTCTCTCTGTCTCAGTAACTTGTTGAAAGGGTGTTGGTGGAGGTGCCTCAGCATCCCCATGTGGCTAGAACCCTCTCATTCTGCTTGGCCTGTAGAACTAGCTTCCTTAGGTAATTCCCTCTGTGCTAGGGGTAGACCGTGATGATTACTCATTGTCAGTCTGTGTGGTGAGTACTTCCCCACTACCCTTTGCTAAGACAGTTGAAGGAAAATGGATGAGGAGGCATCGCATTGCCCAACTGCACAACTCTATCCCTAGCCTTTGATCCTCACTGCCACCTATCTGGCCAGACACTGATTATAAGAAACTGAATTCACTCTATGTCTACTTCACGTTGCTTCTGTGTGTCGTTTCAGAGAGTGGGAGCAGTGTGCAGAGGAAAGACCCCAGATCCAACACCTCTTGGGGGACATTTGTTGTGTGACAGCACGAAGTCATTGCTGTTGATAAGGAGGAAGCCGGCATCAGACTTAGCTGCAACAATGCTCAAAGCTAGGTAGGTTGTTGAAGTATCAAACCCACCCATGTCTGCTTCCCACTCACAACAAGGACAGTGCAATACAGGTAGCCCAGCACTGGCCCTAGGGGACTATAAGTGGATGGTGGCGGTCAGGTGCCAGTGGCTCTCGCCTGTCATTCTGGCTATTCGGGAGGCTGAGTTCTGATTGTCATCACTCAGAGCCAGCCCAGGCAGGAGAGTCTGTGAGATTCTTTTTTTTTTTTTGGTCCAGTCATGGTTCCGGAACTCTGTGCCTAGGCACTGTCCCTCAGCTCTTCAGCTCAAGGCTAGCACTCTGCCTCTTGAGCCACAGTGCCACTTCTGGCTTTTTTTTTTTTGCTTATGTGGTGCTGAGGAATCGAACCCAGGGCCTCAGGCATGCAAGGCACGCGCTCTACCACTGAGCCACTTTCCCAGCCTCAAGTCTGAGATTCTTATCTCCCATAAAATATCTCCCTCCCCCCCTGAAAAAAGCTAGTTTTGGTGCTGGGGCTCAAGTGATAAAGCTTCAACCTTGAGTAAAAGAAGCTCAGGGATGACACCGAGTCCCTGAATCCCAGACCTGTGACTCACAAAAAATAAAATAAATGAATAGTGGGCACTTGTCATCTTACTACCAAAATGGATGGATTAATTCTTCTCTCTGGTTCTTGTAGCCAAAGGTAAGGGGCTTCCCTTGATGTTCCTCTAAACTTCTCCTCTCTATTATCTTTCCCAATGTCAGTTGTAGGATAGAATTCAGATCATCCCACTTGATGTGACCTTATGAACACTCCCCTACCTGCCTTCCTTGGGGTGGAGGTCATGGATGTTCTTACCAATGGGAGAATGAATCACGGAAGAGATGGGGGTATGTATCCCTGAAACTCACACACACACACACACACACACACACACACACACACACTCACCTAGGCCAACTCTGACTAGCCTTTTCAAAAGACATTTTATCTCCTTGGATTAACTGACCTATGAGAGGAACTTGATCCCCTATAAATGATTATTTTAACTAGTGCTTGCTAGTTGACATGAGATAAACAGAAGCTCAAAGGAAAGGTTCTAGAGGCTGTCTGGCTCAGCTTCACACTTGACATCCTGGCTCCATGGTAGGCAGAGATCTGAGGATCAAAGATCGAAGCCAGCCATAAGCTGGAAAGCCGAAAAGACTCTTCTCTGCTTGGACCCACCAAAAATCCAGACAGGGAACTGTGGCTCAAGTGGGAGAGTAGAAGCCTTCAGTATGAAAACTCAGAAAGACAGCTCCCAGATCCTCAGTTCAAGCCCACACATGAAATGGCCTCATTTGTTGCACCCAGACTGCCTGGGCCTCAAGTGCCCTCTCACAGATTGTGATACCTCACTGGTTCCTGGGTAGTGTATCAGAGCCTTCAAAAATTGGGTGGTGAAAGCCAGGCCTTCGCCTTTGTGCGCTTTCAACCCACACCAGCTGGAAGGCAGAGCATGACAAGGCCAACAGCCTGCAGAGCGGAGAAGATCCCCCTCTGCCATGGTGATTGGAGTGGGCTTCTTAGAGGCAGCACTTGAAAGGGGGTCTTGCTTAACAGGGAGGATGTGACAGGAAGCACAAAGAGAAAAGATGCCATAGATGAAGGACAACAGAGAGGAGCGTGTTCTTTTCCAGCCAAGGCTGCTTGTTAGAAACTCGGTAAAGTTGGGCAAGACTGTCCCAAGACAGGCCCAAGGGGTCACAGAAGAACAGCTATCCAATATTGGGATTTTGTCTTAGCAGTAGTGGGCTCACCTAGCACACAGGAAACCCTGGGTTCGATTCCTAGGTCCCACATACACAGAAAAAGACAGAAATGGTACCTTGGCTTTGGGTGGAAAAGGTCTCACCTCAAGCAAAAGAAGCTCAGGGACAGAGCCTGGACCCCGAGTTCGAGCCCCCGCACTGCCAATGTAAAACTGCACTCCAAGGGACCTGGGTGACAGGTGGATGGTGTGCCCTGTAGCTCTTAGTAGATCCATTCATGCTTTGTGTCTCCTTCTTTGACAAAGGGGATCCGGACACTCCTTCTGTCCTGGGCACCCTGGACCCAGTTATCAGCAACCCTCTCAAAGGCTTCCACTGAGACATGTAGCAGCTGGCCCCAGAAATCCTCAGGTATTGGTTGGGTGTGGAGGGGGGATACATGGGCGGGCCTCAGAAGTCCTAGTTGGTCTGATCTGCCCCAGACATCCAGGCCATCCAGAGGAAGCAGATGGGAGCTTAGAAAAGGATAGTGATGTGAAGGGGGCCCTTTAATACTCATGGCCCTCCCCATATTCTGAGCCTCCCTTTGCTCTCTCTGATGGATGTAGAGGCGTGTCTAGGTGGTAGTGTCTAGAGGCGGACTTGTTGGAAATTGTAAAGAGTGAGACACCATAGGCCATGCATTGATGGCTCATGCCTGTCATCCTGGCAATTTGGGAGGCTGAAATCCAGAGGGTCTTGTGTCCCAGCACAGGGAGGAAAGTCCAATGAGAGTCTCATTGCCAATGTTGGTGCCATGGCTTAAGTGGAAAAGCACTGGCCTTGAGCAAAAATCATCATCAGGGACAGTACCCAAGCCCTGAGTTCAAGCACCTCATCCAAAAAAACAAGAAAGAAAGACATCATTTGCTTGCCAGAGATGGTGAAGGAGTAGGGTTGCTGTGGTTGGGACACCAGATTCTGGCCTCAGTGTATAGCCATTTCTAACAACTCCCCAAGTTTGCCCGAGTGTGAATTACAGCAGGGTGGGCATTGTCTTACCAAGAACTGCAGAGGTTGTGGCCTGTCAGGCAGGGAATGGGCGAATGGGACCAGGTGTGGGAGATTAATGTCAATTATATTCTCTCCAACCAAGGAAGAATGTTTTTGGATGCTGGTGTCAAAGTCTGAAAGTGTAGGGTTAGATGTGCTTTATGACCTGACAAGTTGGGTTTCACTGGTTGTAAGAAGGTGGCTGAAACCGGGCACTGCCAGTGTCTCACAACTGTCATCCTAGCTACTCAGGAGGTTGAGATCTGAGGATCATGGTTCAAAGCCAGCTTGGGCAGCAATGTCTGTATGATTTTAACTCAATTGAAGCACCAGAAAACTGGAAGTGGTGCTGTGGCTCCAATGGTAGATCACACACCTTCAGCTGAAGAGCTGAGGGATGGCACGCAGGCCCAAAGTTCAAACCCCATGACCGTCGATCAAAAATAATCTGGCTGAGTTTTCTTCATAGCGGAGTGTACAGTAGGAAATGCCATACTGTTTTATGAGCCATTCTAGATGTGTGAGAGGCTCTGAATTTTGTCAACATTTGGTCTGAGGATGGTAGTGCCATCTTCTCAGAGATTGGGATGTTCAGTTGGTCAGGGACTACTGAGGCGTTAAGCTAACCATGTGTGTGTGTGTGTGTGTGTGTGTGTGTGTGTGTGTGTGTGTGTATGTGTGTGTGTGTGTGTGTACTTGTGTGTGTGTATTTTTCCCTGATCAATCTCTGCCCACTTCCTGCATGCTTGTCTGCCTCTTCCTGACCTTGGATGGTGCCCTTCCTCAATTGCAACCTTGTCTTTAGCTCTCTATCATGGTCTACAATGAGTCCTAAATTACCAGAGACCTGCATATTCCAGCTTTTCCTTGGGACCCAAGTCCGGGTGTCCATATCTTTGTCCTCATCCAGGCGATTCTGGGTCAGCAGTGCCGGCTGGCATATATTCTTTCCTGTCTCTGGGGGGGCAGGGTCAGTCATGCTGGGTCCTGTCCTTTTCTCAGCTGGGCCCCTGGCTGCATGTCGCACTCCCAGCAGGCTGGCAGTGGAGTGAAGGAAGGGTGATTGCCAGTACCTCTGGCCAACTCGACCTTGATAGCTGACTGAAGGCTCCCCAAACAAGGATAATCTGGGGCTACATGAGAGGTGATGCCAAGGTGGCTTGGATGTACACTTCGATGTCTAGGAAATGTCACCGTATCTTATCGTAGGCAAATCTATCTTCTGGCCCCAGCTGGGCCTCTCAGGTCCTTCTAGACAATTCTGGATGCCCAGAATACAGAGGAATATGCTTTAGATTCCAGGGCCATGGAACTGGGGGATGAGAGATTGGTATGGCCAGTACCTCAATGTTTTAGGGCATTAGTTTTGACCTGGATGAGCTGAGCTAGGACTGGGGGCAATCCTGAGTCACAATCACAGTAAACTCTCAAGCCTAATCAAGTGGTTTCTCCCTAAGTCCTTCTTGGGCTGAGGGGTTTGGGCCATGGCAGTAAGTTCCACGGAACCTGCCCTTCGATTTCAACATGGAGCCACAGGATCAAGGGAAGGACCCTAGGGATGATCCTTTGTAGTCGGCCCATGATTGCAGACCTTCATCTGCCCCCTTTCCCCAAGCACTGGTGAGGAAAGCAGGGCTCCATGCCCTAGGACTCCTGGGATAGTGCCTGCTACAAGCAGCAGCCAGTTGGCTGTGGATTCCTGAGTCTACAAAATTTTCATGAGCCCAACTCAACACCTGCCCAAGTTCTGACTGACAAATTTGCACTCTTGTGATACTTGTGTGAGTGGGTATTATCTGGTGTGATATCTTGCAGCTCCTGCCCCTCCTGGCCCAGAACCGTGATCTGAGATAGTAATTTACTACTCAGATCCACATTGCACAGATGATAGATGCCATTCTGATGATCTTCATGCCCCCAGGCTTGATAATTCTCTGGTAGTGTGGCTTGCTCTCTAGGTAATGTCCTCAAACAAGCTGCCATCAAGACTTGCAGGACACCTAGACATTAGGAGACCCTGAGGGGCCCACTGGAAAACCTCTGCCTAGAGCCACAGAGTAAGGTCCAAGCAGGCCAGGTATTGGTCATGGGGCTTGAACTCTGGGCCTGGGCACTGTCCCCCAGCTCTTCACCTTACCACTTGAGCCACAGAGCAACTGGTTTTCTGTAGGTTCCTTGGAGATCAGAGTGTCCCAGACTTTCCTGCCGGGGCTGGGTTTGAAACGTGATCTTCACATCTCAGCCTCCTGAGGAGCTAGGAGGACAGGCGTGAGAGACCTGTGCCTGGATGACCTGGCCTTACACCACAGTGGACTGGGAGCTCCTGAAATCTTTTCTTTAATTTTCCTGTGCTAGTATTGGGACTTGAACTCAGGGTCTGGGCTCTGGTCTCTAAAGTTTTTCCTTCAAGGTTACCACTTTACCACTTTAGCCACAGCTCCATTTCTGGATTTTGGTAGCTAATCGGCAAGAAGAGTGTCATTAACTTTCCTCTCCTGAGCTGGCTTGACCCTCGATCTCTATCTCAGTCTCCTGAGTAGCTAGGATTTACAGGGGTTGAGCCACTGGTGGCATTGGGGTAGAAGCTTTTCTAAAGCAAGAGTTTTTCCCTGCGTTTGCCCTGACACCTCCATGCAAAGGAGGCCTGAGAGTCAGGAGCTGTGAAAACAGGTTTCCAGCCACAAGAAATGGCTTTAGGACCCTGGCAAAAACCAAGCTAATCTTCCCCCTGGCCGCCATTCTGGGACCACTTCCTCTGCCCTGTGACTCAAGTGAAAGATGACCCAGCCTTGAATTTCCTGCCAGACTTTTCTGAAGCCATAGAACATTCATACAACTCACACAACCTGCTCTACAGCACACCTCAGGACCTTTGTCCATGCTATACCTTCTGCCTGAGGCTCTCTGTCTTGTACCCACATAATGGAACTACTGTGGAATTTTAGCACTGCCTATATCACTTCCTGAAGCAAGTCTTTCCTTCCCTTCTCCATCTTCATTTATTTTTTTTAATATTGAGTTGATAGAGATGGAATTTGTGCAGGCTGAGTGGCAAATGCTCTATATTGGGGTGTGTGTGTGTTTGTGTGTATTTGTGTGTGTGTGTGTGTGTGCGCTAATCCTGGGGTTTGAATTCAGGGCCTGGATGATATCCTATCTCTGAGGTTTTGTGCTCTAGGCTAGCACTGCACTACTTGAATCACAGCTCTACTTCTGGATTTTTGGGTGTTTAATTTGAGAAAAGTGTCTTAAATTGACTTTCCTGCTTGCAATCGCTTCCTCCTGAGTAGCTTACAGGGGTGAGCCACCAGCCCCTGCCCGCTACCCTACCTCTTACCTATAACCTCGGCCCTCCTCTGAGTCCCAGAAGAATATGTCTTTCAATTTAATTATGTAGCATGCTTCAATACTGAATATAATGTTAATGAAAAATTAGTCAGTGTCCTAAATTATTGTGTATAATTTTATAATAGATGAGCAAAATATAATATTATGTGTATAATAATACTAAATGCAACAATCAATAAATGAATCAAAGAAAAATAAAATACAAAATCAATAATAAAATTCATAATATGGAATTAACATACATATATAAGTATATATCATGTAATACACATATAGAAATATTTTTTCCATGGCAGGGCTTTCATTAGGCACTGGGAACTCTATCCTAAATTTCTTTTCCTCAAGGACAATAAGCTATGCATTCACCCATCATGCAAAAGAGTTACCTGGATGGTGAGCTCAAAAACTTGCAATGGCAGAAATTCTGGCCCCAGTTCCAAGACAGTGACTTAAATTTTTTAATGGAAGCAGTTATGTTTATTCAGTTCCATACTGAACATTCAAAAAAGCAGTGTAGATTTTTGTACAGCTATTCAAACATCCTTCCCTTACCTGCAAAATGTTTCTCTGAGAACTATATTGTTTCTCTTTTTTTGTATGTTTTTTATTGTAAAAATATACTACAGAGGGGTTACAGTTCCAGGAGCAAGGTAATGAGTACATTTCTTATTGAGCATTGTTTAATCCTCCTGTGTTTTTCCGCTACCATCCCTTCCCTCCCATCTCCACAACTATCTCCCCCTGCCAAGGTCAGTGACTTAGTTTTTCATTTTTGGTTGGCATGGGGTTTGAACTCAAGTAATGGCAACTCTTCGCTCACATTGCTACAGATTTACCAAGACCCTGATTTCAAATCCCAGGCTAGAAAAGAAAACTGACAGAAATTCCAAAGCAGGGAGCTTTATTTTTTTAATTTAGTTAAATAATTAATAAATTATTTATCATAATAAAAAATAAATATTGTTTTTTTTGGCCAAGCATAGGGCTTGAACACAGGTCGTGGAAATTCTATTTCAGCTTGGATCTCTGTTGGCTGGGGTACAGTCTCTGGACCAATAGCCGATCCTGGGATCGGGGGCCCAGAGTGCTTTCAGGAAGAAAAAAAGTTGGAAAGCACAAAAAGTGGTGAATTACACACAGATGGGGTTTTATGATTTTTTTCTTTGGACAGTGACCATCCTGGGTCTGAATGACAAAGCTGCAAAGTGGACCTGACCTGCCATTGCTGGTGGCTGGTGGGCTATCCGTGAAGCCATAGGCCAACCTGTCAACATAGGCCCTGGGTTCAAATCGCAGTCCTGACATCAATCGCAGAAGATCACAAGAGACTCATTCTTATGTACAGGAATACTGATTGAAAAGTAGTTTATACATCGGTCTATGCTAAAATTGGATACAGTAGTCCTAGAATGCTGATTGAGCTTAATTAATAGTTTATTAAGTATGAAAAGAATAATATTCATTCAATGGCGGTATAATGAATACCTAAGAGTTGATATATATAGGTAAAGAGTTCCAAAGCTGTCTATCTATGATAGAATGACACCTACTATGTTCCTATATATATATATATATATATATATATATATATATTTGTATACCTCCATCTGCCTATACATGTATCGCTGTTTTGCCCAAACCTGGGGTTGATCTGAGAGCCTGGGAACCACCTGACATCTTCATTGGCTAGAGGCTGCCATGCTCAAACTCACCCAATCATGAATTGGGCCTGCTAAGCTCTAAGTTCAGATCCTGGCACTGCCAGGCATGATGGATAACACATCTAACATCTAGATGTTATGGGGTAGGATGTAAAAAATGTAATAAATTCTATAGGTGTCATAAGAGTCAATAAAATAAATTCTAAATAAATGAATGACACAAGAAATAAAATAAATAACCACACCAAACACAATATGGACTGAACATCTGTACAGAAGTATAAATCCTATCTTTAAAATATATGTAAGGAGGGCTGGGAAGGTGGCTCAGGGGTAGAGCTCTTGCCTTGCATGCATGAGACCGTTGGCTCGATTTCTCAACACCACATAAGCAGAAAAAAAAGCCGGCAGTGGCGTTGTGTCTCAAGAGTTAGAGCACTAGACTTGAGGTGAAGAGCTGAGAGGCAGTGCCTGGGCCCAGAGTTCAGGCCCACGAGTGGACCCACAAAAAAAAAAGTATATAAGGAATATCTTTTCCAGGCCTGAGGCTTGAATTCACCCCCCCCCCCCCCATGCGGAGGGAATGGTGGCAGATCCTGAGATACTCGTTTCTGGACCTGGGAAGAGTCATGGAATGTGATCAATCTCATCCTTGAATCAGTAGTTCGTGCATGATGCAAGTAGGAAATGATAGGCAAGACTCATGTGGTATCGAATATTTGTAAAGAAATTGATGAAGCATGATAATAATCATCACAGTCATGAAATGGAGGCATCAGGAAAGATCCAAGATTGGATTCCATCACAGGTTACCATCTCTCCTAATCTATATAAATGTGTACTTATTTGCCTACTACCTTCAGCTTATGAATGGATGACTGTTGTGTTCCCCGCTTTCCATTCAGGGGAGGGGGCTCAATGGCAGATCCCAAAGGCTAGTGTGCTCATGTGGACCCATTCGCCACTTGGTCCTGCTAGGTCTCGAGTTCAGATTCCCCGCTCTGCCAAAAGATTCATCTTTATGTCAGAAGTCAATCATTGCACCTGTTTTCTTTCCTTTGCAAGTCCTGGATCTCAGCTATGATGGAGAATGCTTGGGCCACCCTGTGGCCATGGGAATATGTTGTTAACCATGTCAGCCCAGTTATACCTGTCATCATATACTCAAGAAAATACACAATACACCCATGAATAGCATACAAATAGAATAACTACACTAAATGCACGATGCAGTCCACACACGGATGTGAATATACATCCCATGTTTAAATGATCATTGAGGACTATTTTGGCCTCCCTGGGGCTCGTTCTCAGTTCCTGGGAACAGCCCACCTCCTTAGTGGCTCACAGTCTGGTGTGATCATGTGGACCCATTGGGCAGTTGGGCCTCCTAGGCCCAAAGTTCGAATACCAGCACTGCCAAAAATTCACCCTGATGTGCGAAGCCAGTTGTTGCACCAGTTTTCCTGTTCTGTGCAAGTTCTGGGCCTTGGCTAGGAAAGAGAATGTATATGCAACTCTATACTCATGGAAACAGGTTGTCATCCAGTTCACCACAGCTATATCTGTCATCCTATACTCAAGGAAATACACAATACATCAATGAATAAGACACAAAGCAAAGAGATTGACTACACCAAAAGCAAGATGCCTTCCTCCCATGTTTGGAAATATGTATCCACTGTTTAATTATGAATCTATGACTATATTGGCCTCCACCAGGGCTCCATCTCAGATCCTAGGAATGGCCTAGTTCCTTAGTGGCTCACAGCCAGGTGTTCTCACCATGACCCATTCACCAATTGGGCCTGCTAGGATTTGAGTTCAAATTCCTGCACTACCAAAAGATTCATTCTGATGTGAGAAGCCTATGTTGGCACATGTTTTCTTGTCCTGAGAATGTCCTGGGTCTCTTTGAGGATGTAGAATGCTATATAGGCAACTCTTAGCCATGGGAATAGGTTGTCATCCATGTCAGCACAGTTATATCTCTCACCCCATATGCAATAAAATGCACAATACATCCATGAATAAGACACAAAATAGAACAAATAACTACACTGAATGCAAGATGCATACCATATCTGTAGGTAAATAGAAATCCTATGTTTAAAAACAGTGGGCTTGTTATTTTGTCCAGTGTTGGGGCTTCAAATCATGTCCTGCACCGGGCCTGACATTCTAGTCTTCAAAGATGGTGAGCTTCCCCTTCCCCAATAGTGCAACAGAGTTACCCAGTCCTGAGCTCAAATTCCAGCACTGACAAAAGATTCATCCTGATGTCAGAAGCCAGTCGTTGTGCCTTTTATCCTCTCCTATGAAAGTCCTGGGTCTCAAATACGCTGGAGAATGCATAGACAACCCTGTAACCAAGAGAACAGGTTGTCATCCATGTCAGCACAGTTATACCTGTCACCATACTTATTAAAATACACAATACCTCCATGAATTAGTTACAAAATAAGGAGAATATTTGCACTGAACACAAGATGCTGTCCATACATGTGTGTCAATATAGATCCTATGTTTAAATTATGAATTTATGACTATAGTGGACCATCCTGGAAATTAATGTCAGATTCTGGGAATGGCCACACTACTTAGTTGCTCACAGGTTCATATGATCACCTTCACTGATTGGCCAATTGGTTTTGCTCTGCCTTGAGTTCAGATCCCAGCACTACGAACAAGTGGCTCGTGGAGTAAGAAAGAAGGAGTGTGTGAAACATTTTTTCCTTTTCTCTGTGAATTCTGGGGGTCAGGCATGATGGAGAACATTTCTACAAATCTAGATGTTTTGTTATAGGTTGTCATCAATGTAATAAACAGAATGGGTTTCATCATAGTAAAATCAATGATAAATAACTGAATAAAACAAAGGATACAAGGAACAACCATACCAAACCTGTATGGACTGAAAATCTATAGGTAAGTATAAATCCTATCTTTACAATATATGTAAATAGTATGTTTTCGAGGACTGGGTCTTGAATTCAGGACTAGTGAACAGCCCTTACTTTTTTATCTTCATGTAAGGTAATCTTCCCCTTTATCCACATTGCTGCAGATTTACCCAGATCCTGAGTTGAAATCCAAAGCCTGTAAGAATAAACTGCGAATTGCAAGCCCGGAGCTAATTTTTTTCTCAGCATGGGGCTTGAACTCAGGTTGTGGCAACTCTGCCTCAGCTTCTATCACCCTAGGATGGAGTGCAGCCACGGGACACACAGGTGCTTCTGGGATCCTAGACTGCCACGTGTTGCAAGGAAAACAATGCAAAGAAAAAATGTGGCCTTTTATGTTTTCTTCCTTTGCACAGTGACCCTTCTGAAGGTCACTGTTGCAATGGGTACTTCACCTTGCTTTGCTGAAGGCTGGCAGATTATCAGGGAAGCCATAGGCCCATGGGGCAACATAGGCCCTCATTTAGAATCCCCATCCTGACACCAATCAATGGCAGGAGGTACTAAGAAACTGGTTCCCATCCAAAGGAATAACACTGGAATTTTGTCAATGTCACAGTTGAATGAGTTGATCATGAATGATGATACTATAAAATTAAAAAGCATCATTTCAGAAAGCTGGTTGATTTTATTTAATATTTATGAATCATTAAAAGAATATTATTACTTACAGGAACACAATAATTTCAGGACATTGAGTGCTTTCATTAATATTTTAAGGATCAAAACAATAACATTAATTACATTGACGCATAATGAATACTCAGGAATTGGTTGGAATATAGTCTATATAACTGAATAATGTATACACATCTCTGGCACTCTATAAAGATATATATATTTTTAGCATACTGCCATCTGCATGTCAATCTGTTCTTATTTGGTGAACCCCTGAGGCCGGTTCTCAGGTCCTGGGAACAACCTGTCTGCTCAATTTGCCCCAGGATGGCATTTTACACTCACCCATTAATGAATTTGGCCTTGTAGGCCATGAGTTCAGATGCCAGCGCTCCCAAACAATGAATCGTGGAGTTAGAAGCTGATAGTGACACATGATTTCCTTTACTGTGAATCTTCTGGGTGTCAGGTATGAAGTGGAATACAAATGTAGACCTATAGCCTATGTAGTCAATGTTCTATGTGCTGTATAATAGTCAATAAAATAAATGGTCAATACATGAATAAAACAAAAAATAATATAACTACACTGAATGCAATATGGAGTCAACATATGTATATAAATATAAAACACATATGTAAATTGTACATGAATAGGGTGTTTTCTAGTACTGGAGATCGATTTCAGGCCTAAGGAACAGACTTGAATTTCTTCACTTCAAGAAGGCAAGCTTCCCCTTCCTACACAGTGCAACAGAGTTACCCAGACTATGAGTTCCATTCCAATCCCAGTCCTGGTAGAAAAAAACGTCACCTTTATAGTATGTGAGACCTAATTCTTAGGTATTTCATTATGCCTCCATTTGATGAATGTGATTGTTTAAAAGCTTAATAAAATATTAACTAAAATCAATCAGTGTCGTGTAATATAATTGTGTATAATTTTATCCTAGAATCATTCAAGAATTGTTCATTCAATCATGACTTAAATCACATTCCATTGGTAATCATGTGGATAGGAACAAGTTTCTTAGGATCTCCTACCATTTGGAGGTGGCAAGACCAGGATTCGAATTGTGGACTCCAGCTCCCACCACCTCAACCTGAGGATAGGGAACTCACCAGTCTGTCCAAGAACATCAACATGACCAGTGATTAGGCAAGCACCAGTGGCTCTCAGCAGTCCCCCTTGATACTTACAAGGCTGTGATAGGAGGATCATGGTCAATGTCACCTAAAGCAGGAAAATCCTTGAGACCCCTGTCCAACTTCAGTGCCAACAAAGCCAGAAGCCTTGTGTAGAGGACCAGCCTTGAGCAAAAGCAGGTCATGTACTGTGCCCAGATACTGAGTTCAAGGTCTGGGACTGGCAACAAACAGAAATACACAACAATCTGTGTAGCCATACAGCTAAAGCAGGTCACCCTCTTGTCCCCAACTGATCTGGACAGCATTCCCTGGGAAAAGGGCTGGGAGAACCACTGTCATCTTGACTATGCCCATGCTGCTTGCTTCACAGGATTCTGGCCACACCCCCATTCTTTCATGCTTCTTTCTGACCAATGGGATACAAGACTGGTGGCCACGCCCACATTCCATGCTGCCAGGTAGCACTGGGATTCCCTCTGTTAGTTTACACCACTACCAGCAGTTGAGGAAGGTAGTGGTGGTTGAGTGGTGAGGAAGAGACTCGAGGTGACTTTGGAGTATAGTAGGAAATTGATGTTTGCACCCCCACCTGGCCCCTTCCCTCCCTTCACGTGGTGCCAGGTTTCAAACCTCAGGCAATGGCGTGCTGCCAGCAGGCCTAAATCCTCGACCTGGTCCCTGCCCCTAGTCTTCTGCTCTGGGCCCAAGTGACTGCAATGCTGCCACCATCCCTGCTGCCCTAATTGGAGCAGCTGCCAACAGCTTCTCCCAGTAGCACAGGTGAGTGGCCGCCCCAACACCAACCTATCCTGGGTCAAGCACTCCTCTGGGGGCACCATGAACCCCCCTGCTTTTTTCTTCTCCAAGCCTCTGATGAGTCACCTTCCTGTCTTGAGCATTTCTGAGATAGAAACAAAATATATGCTCAGGCTGGGCTGAATCACGGTTCTCCTGTGAAAGATATGCTCCACCAGGCCTGGTCCTCTCCAGTTGGGATGGTAAACATGTGGCACCATGCTCAGTCATTGGTTTAGATGGATTATCACAAACTCAGTCCACAGCAGTGGATTCTTGACCACACGTGAACCTCTTGGTAGGGCCTCAACCATTGGACCTCAGTCTCCTCACAGGACAGTTGTGAGGAAACAAGGGATTTATACAGAGAGATCTCTGGAGAATGGCTAGGCAGAGAGAGAGTGGCATTCAGATAAGATTTGGCAATTCTGTGAGCATATGACTGGAAGATACCAGGAAGGGCTCAGGTGGGGCCTGAAGCTCAGCCTGACTTCTCTACCATGCTACCTAGGACAATGGGTGCTATTCAGTCCACTTCTTGTGGTGGCAAGTCCACTTCTTTTCAGTCGTGGGTCTTGAACTCTAGGATTAGGCACTGTTCCCGAGCTCCTCAGCTCAAGGCTAGCACTCTATCACTTGTACCCACAGTGCCCCTTCCAGTTTTCTGGTGGTTCTTTGGAGTTAAGATTCTCACAGACGTTCCTGCCTGGGCTGTCTATGAACCATGATCCTCATATTTCAGCCTCCTGTGTAGTTGGGTTAGTTTTATGCCACTGGCACCCGATTTAAGTTTAATTCTGATTCTCTCTCTCTCTCTCTCTCTCTCTCACACACACACACACACACACACACACACACACACACACACACACACACACACACTTGATCTCAGGAACTGGTAGAATGGGTGCTGTAGGAGGTGGCCCAACGTCCCGGAACCCAAGATGACCCACTCATTCTGGAGGTGGGCTGTGGGTCAGGAGCTGTCTCATTCAGCGTGTTGATACATCTCCATGAGATAAGCCCTCTGTGTCCTTGCAAAGCTGTGAGGGTTATTCATTGTAGATCTAGCCTTACTGGGTTTATTATATTGTATTCTTTTCTACATTATTTTCTAGCACCTGGCCAATATTATGGTACATATTTACTGAATGAAAATGTAATGTCAAATTAAGAAAGTCATTTAGGGATCTGAGAATGTGGCCTCATGATATGGTGATTGCCTAGCATGCATGAAACCTTGAGTTCATTTCCTCAGTACCACATAAATAGAAAAACACTGGAAGTGGTGCTGTGCCTCAAGTGGTACAGTGATAGCCTTGAGCAAAAAAGCAAAAAAAAAAAAAAAAAAAGGAAGAAAAAACGCAATCCAAAACAAAACCAAAAAACATTTAGCTAGTAAATGCAAAATAAAGAGCCCATACTTGGAATATATAATTGCTCCTGCCATACTGACACCTGACAATGGTCCCTAATTCATGTACTTTACTTATATTAGGATATTGTGTTGAAAAAAATAGTTTTGTTCATTAGGTCACAGCAATTAATGGCTTGAATGTGCTTAGATGTCAGGTGAAGTTTAGTTCTGGAAATTCAAAGGTTCCAGGTTTTTGAATGGTCACTGCTAATAGTCTAAGTGAGATTTGGAAATCTTTTTGGTTAGTCATGGAACCAAAACGGCAGAGGCAAATTAACAGTTGTGACAGAAGTGAAGGAATAACTCCAGAGTTAATGAATAAATGATATTAACTAAGGTAAAGCAGAAACTGTTTTAGAGAACCATTTTTGGTTATTGAAAAAATAGTTATCAACTTGTCTTATTTCTCATTACCTTTATCATTCTAAATCTCTTAGGCTACTTCTTAATCTCTGTGTAATAAATGTATCTCCTTCTGTGCTGTTTTATCTTACCTTATCTTCTTTGCTTTCTAAAAATCTCAGTCTTTCTATATTTCTCTATGAACATTTCCATATAGTAAATACACCTGCACAGATGGCAGAGAATGCTAATCTAAGGGTCCCATATCTCATGAGTCATTAATGAAACAACATGGAAAAGGAGGACATATTTATTGTTACCGTAAATTTTCTGAAAAGCTGCAATTTCCATTATTTGTCTACATAGTGTCATTCAGTGCAAATAAACGCAAATGTTAGCTGGGTGCTGGTGGTTCACGCCTGTAATCTTAGGTATTCAGGAGACCAGAGGATTGTGGTTCAAAGCCAGCCTGGTCAGGAATGACCATGAGACGCTTATCTTCAATTAACCACCATAAACCCGGAAGTGGTGCTGTAGCTTAAGCTGTAGAGTGCTCAACTTGAGCTGAAGAGCTGAGGGAGTGACCCCAGGATCAGAGTTCAAGCCCCACAACCAACAAAAAGTGCAAATATTACCTTAAGTTTCCCCAAAAGGAAGACAAGATCAATAATCTTCTCAAGTAGAAAAAATAATTTCATATAGAGGAAGAAGAGAGACATGAATCTCAAGGTGAAGAAAAGAAAGACCGTTTGAAATTCAAAAATGATTTCTATTTTTACAAGTTTTGCACCGTGAATAAATTCAACTCAGCCTAACATAGTTAAGTCACAATGCAACTACTTTTCTAAATATGTAAAGAATGTAACAACACATTGTCTCTCATCAAATGTTTCTATTAAATAAATCTGAGCTTTCATAAATTTAAAAAAAAGAAAAAAGAATTTCAAAATGATTCAGTGCACCTACTTTTGCTGAGTTATTTGTTATGGCTTATTTGCTACACATATTCTCTTCCTTTTAAAATTGTCAAATATTAGCTTTACAATAAACTTCATCTAATATTTCTTGTTTCAAAAGAGAAGTCTATACAATTGATGTCACTTAGTTTTCTTACTATATTAATTCAAAGCCAAACCAGGCAGGAGGGTCTGTAAAATTCTTATCCCAAATTAAAAACCAAAAAGCCAGAATTGGAGTTTTGGCTCAAGCAGTAGAATACTACTTTGGGGGCAGGTGGGCAGGAAAGACAACTGTTCAGGGACAGGATCGAGCCTCAGGTTTCAAGCCCCAGAACCAGCACAAATTAAATAAACAAACAAACAAAAATCCCAGATATGTCTTTGGGACCTTCCTTAAAAGAGTACGGGTCAGAGAAGAGGCTCCTTTTGCTGATCATATTCACTGGATCCTGCTTTTTTGGAATCCTTACTGCTCTGGAGAACTCAAGACCAGACCAAAGGAATTGATAACTGATGCCTGCATCAACAGAATCATCTCAGGGGTGAAATATCCATCCATAAGACCTTTTAAGACCTCCATGTCTTTGTTCCTTTGCAGGAGAACACTTTTAAAACAATGTTATTTCCTTTTGTTCTATGCTGGCCTTCAAATGGTACATTATTTCTTTTTGTAACACTCTGAACTAGAAGTTTACAGAAAAAATTTATATGAGTAAAGAACACACTCGAAAAAGCCAGGGACAGAGTTTCCTTCAAGTCTTGGGATACTTTTCCTGTACAGTAAAAAGGAAAGCACAAGGTTACTTGAACTTTGTTATTCCTCTATGTTCCATTCCTCTACTGGGGTCAGTTTCCACATCCAGTAACAGTTACTTCCAGTAACAATCGATGGCGCTGCTTGAGGTATAATGAAGGTTTTCTGGCTTCACTGAAATAATACCAGAACACCTATGGACCTGAGGTAACACGTGTTTCAGAGACAATTTAGTAAAGAGAAAATATGAAAATTATGTTGCTTATAAATACATTATACATGAGTACGTTGAGTTCAAATTTTGTAAGTTCTCTGTAAATTAAGGCAAATTTTAAATGGGAAGAAGGTTTTCAGAACATTCTTTTTGTGAGTGTAGGTGCTGTTCATTATTTCCCAAGTGAACATGAGCTAACAGTAAGGGAAACAATAGTAATAATAGGAGAAAGAGAAGTTCTGTATTTAAGTATAAAGGTTCAATACAATATTGAAGACTACAAATAAGACAACATTGAAACAATAAAACCAAGTCCAGTATGTAGAATTTTGGGAGTGATATGCAGAAAGCAAGACTCCTGCCTGGAACATGAAGTATGAGGCCACTCCCATTCTAAATCATGCTTGCTAATCATGCAACTTTGTAGAAAGTAGAATGGAAGAATAATTCTCTTTCCAATGCAAGTCAGATATAAGAGCATGTATTTAACTGGAAAAAATGTCCATCTTGTGAGATCAGCGATTACGCTAGCAATGAACTGGTGGCTATAATCACATTTCTTTTTTTCTTTACACACACACACACACACACACACACACACACACATATATTTGTTGGTGGTGGTCTTGGCACTTGATCTCTGTGCCTACGAGCTGTCTCTCTGCTATTCAACTCAAGGTTAATGCTCTACCACTTGATCCACAGTGCTATTTCCAGTTTTCTTTTAGTTAATTAGAAGAAAGAGTCTCTGGGACTTTCCTACCTGGGCTGGCTTTGAACCTCAATACTCATATCTCACCATGATCCAGCTTACGATCACATTCCTAACAGTGTACACTCAGGATATGTAATGTGTGTTTTCATATATCTTTATAAGAATTCTTGAGTTAGGGGCTGGGAAGGGGGCTCAGTGGTAGAATGCTTGCCTTGCATGCATGAGACCCTGGGTTCGATTCCTCAGCAGCAGTTAAGCAAAAATGAAAAAGGCCGAAATTGGCGCTGTGTGGTAGGGTGCTAGCCTTGAGCTGAAGAGCAGAGGGACAGAGCGTAGGTCCAGAGTTCAGGCCCCAGGACCAGACCTCCCGCTAAAACAAAAAACAAAGATTTGTTGAGTTAAAAATCTGGGTTACAGCTTATACATTACCCTCAAAAAATGTTTGCAGTTTAAAAGTTGATACTCCTGGAGAAATAAAACCTAAGAATGTAAAGGAGTCTGGGAAGTTCAGTTTGCATCCAGCCTGGGCAGAACACACTTTGCAACAGTATATAAAATTTAGCAGTCAAAAGCTGGATTGGAAGAATGGCTCAGGTGATGGAATACCAGTCATGAGCAAGACTGCTGAATAAGAGCTTGAAGCTTTTGCATACATACACACAAACATACACATACACACAGAGGCACTTATATGTGCACACACAAATACATAAATGAAACAACTCTCAGAATGTGTAGAAAAGTTAGAAAGCAATAAATATATTTCCTGAATAAGACTAGAATCAAGTGATAATTTTTAATATTAGAAAGTCCTCAAATGAACTTCCTTCAAATAAGTTTGAGAATATTACATTGGTATGGAACAGAGATAGTAAGAGAGTTAATAATCATTATTAAAGGGATCGGATCCATGGAGGAATGAATCAGAGATCCCGCAGGTGCATCTGAAAATGTCCATATCCTGTGCCAAAGTTAGAACATCTTTGAAAATAGTACATGAACAGTCTGAGCAGTCACTCGTGTATAATATCACGGGAGAAATTCAGAATGAGTAGTCTGTATCTAGATTAAATAAACCAAGAAACTATGGCAGGGCAATGTGATACAAGCCTAGAATTCTAGCACTAAGATTAAAACAGGAGATTAGAGAATGGAATTACATAGTGAAACCTTCCCTGAACCAGGTAGTATAATTTTGTCTTAATAAAAACAAAACAAAGCAGAAAGGAATGCATAGTTGGACGTTTGGGCTAATTTTGTCACTATGTTTTGAGAAGTCAAATTTCATGTTGAAATGCAACTCATACTTAATCCTCACTTGTGTTTTAAATTCTCTCTTCATTACAGATCATTCCAAATGCAAAATGACTCATGATTCCCATCCAAAATTTGAAAAAGTAAGTAATCATCATTCTGTTGTATCCCAAAGAAATGATGAAGGATTACGAAAGCTTAAGCCTGGAAAAATAGCAAAGTTCGTCTAATGTAGGATTTTGAAGACCTTGCTAAATTAGAATTTAGATTTAAAATAAATATTTTGGTTTTGTTTTTAATTTTATATTGTATAGGATTCTACAAAATTCTTTTTAAGTAGAGGGTTTAATTGACAAATTCACAAATGATTTTGCATCCTATTTGCCTAGAATATTCTTTCAAGAGAACTATAATTAGAAATTAGTTAATAGATAATTGCAACAGTTCATGTATAAAATGATAATGTGAATGCTGTAGACAGAGTTGCCAACAAATTGATGATATTAATTTATAAATTTAGAATAATAACAGTATTTGGAGTCTTTGATATAACATGGTATGAAGAGAATAATCGTGTGACATCTTCTTTCTTCTACCTGTATGTAACACAGAAAGGAATTTCCTTAATTATTTGCTACTGTATACACTGAGGAAAATGTTAGGTTTGTTTTTATTTTAGTTTTTGTTTTATTGGTTTGTCCTAGGTCTTGAACTCTAGGCCTGGGTACTGTCTCTGAGCCTGTTTATGCTCAAGGCTCGTGCCCTACCGCTTCAACCTCAGTGCCACTTGCATCTGGCTTTTGCTGAGAAGTTTATTGGAGATAACAATGTAGGGAATCTTTACTGCCTGGGTGGGCTTTGAACTGTAATCTTCCGATCTTAGCATCTAGAATTTATATGTTAGTTTAAAAAGTATAAATATAAGTAATATTTACAAGTGTTCTGATCTCAAGAATACCAGTGGGGGGAAAATGATGCAACCAAGTTTATTGTGGTGTTCTTTCTAGAACATGTATGGCATTCCATTTGCAGAGTTATATTTTTTCACAATAGAGATAAACTATTCATGATGTGATTTAAGGGAAGATTGAGGTGCATCCTAAAAGTTGGAAACTGTTGGGCTAGGATGACTCTATATCATAAATATTGGTATTGATGGTCATAAAAATAATAGCTTACTGTGATAAACAATTGCTTAATCTTGAAGAATTAATTATTACAGATGCTTCATAATCTTATCCTCTATAAGAATGTGGCTATTTTTCTGCTGACTTCTCAATCTGTAAAACCCCATTGGAAACTGTATCTACTGCAGAATTACATAACATGCAAGCCGGTACTGTTTTGATTCTCTCAGGTATAGAATCTCCCGAATTTGTAAATGAGTAGTTACTAGTCATTGGAATGTTGAAGAACACATATATTCTGTCTTCTTAACAACTTATTTACTTTTAAATGTTATAGGTTTCCATAGAATTAAACTGTTTTCACTTTTAGTATGAGAAAATACTATGTTTATTCTTTTTCAAAATATTGGTAAGTATATTGTGAAAATATTGTCTAGTCAGATAGTATTCAAGTTGATGGTCCTCTGATTAAAAAGGGGTAAATAATTCAAATTAGACGCCAAACAGTATTGGTTTTTAAGAAGTTACTACATAGAGAATAATAATTACTATACCAATACAGTGAAATTTTATTTCATGCAGCTTATTTTTTAAATTTAATTTTATTGTCAAAGTGATGTACAGTGCTGTTACAGTAATTTAAAGGTAGTGAATACATAACTTTTCAAACTTGTTACCCCCTCATTCATTTGCTCCACAGTTTTCCTTCACCCCAATATTCCTCACAAGTTGTGATGTACATTTCCAACATATTGTCTTGTGAGTATTGCTATTGCATTGGTTTGCCTTCGTCCTTTGTCTCACCATTTTGTTGTTCCTCTTCCCTTTCCTAATTAAGGTAAATATATACACAACATACAGGCACCAAAATCAAATACATCAGGAAATAAAGCATAGGGGAAAAACCCAAAAGAAAATAGAAATCACATAGTACATTAAAAACAACAACCTCAAATAATACTCTCTGTTTCCATATCTTGGAGTTCATTTTGCTCAGAATCAGCTTATATGATTATATATATGCATAACAAAGCCACTGGAAAATAATAATTTCATGGACACTATATCATGAAAACAACATGTTAACTTTTTTTGATGGTAAAGGTGGAGTTAGGATTGGTGAATTCGCGGTTCTAATAAATGAATTTCAAAAGTGTTTTAAAATTATGACAGGCAAATTTTAATTTGTTCAAACTTTTTAACAACTTAGCCTATTATGAAAATTTAAAATTGCTTGGGAAAATAGGCTTTCATGTAAAGTAATCCATGAAGTCTTACCTGAAAGGGAGCAATGGGGGTGAAGATGGCTCATTTTCACACTAAACAAACAAACCTCAGACACCTTGCTATAAATCCTGTAGGTTCCCTTGAGAATTGTCCTTACCCAGGAAATCTACTCTTACTGTGTGAAACAAGGTTGTAGTGGAATTTAAATTAAAAGTTCTTTAAAAAAAAGACATCAAAATTTGTGAATTGACTTTAATTACCAAACAGTAATTCTCTGAAAAAGATAATTTGGGTCCAAATATTTAGGGAGAAAGTGCCCTCAACAATGAAAGAAGATATTGGGTTTACACTTTTCTGTTTGTAATACTTTCTACAAGGTCTTTGCACGTGAAGCACTGAAACACAGAAAAAAATCTGATTGGATACTTGAAACCAATGATTTCACATTTCTTAGTAGCTCACACAATATAATATCCTTATAAACATGAGATAGTGAAGATTTCTCTTATTACATAAGCCAAAAAGTTTTGAGATCAGAAAAGGATTGAGCAAATTGAAAAGGCAAGAAAACGCGTTCTTAGAAGTCCAAGCTAAGCATATTGGCTTTAGCAGTGGAGGGAGGCCAAAGTTTTTGATATACATTGCCATAATATTTTTGCTACCTAAAGTGATTTTACAAAGCCTATTTATCTCATTACAATTTAGAATGGATTGAATGAAGACGTGAAAATAAATTCCACATCCAAATAAAAGAGTTTTAAAAGAGAAACCATGAAGATGTAGCAGTGGAGAAGGCCTTATAGTCCTTCACCTTCACTAGACTTGAAGCCAAGGATCTGTGATTAGTTGGAAATCAGGCAAGAGCTAAGAGGAGGACAGAGAAATAGGACATAGGAGCATTGTCCTTTTGTAACAGACACTGCCATCCAAGGTATGGATGATTTAACTATGTTCCTTTCCATACATCTTGCGGAGCAAATGCAAGACAAAGAGAAAGATAATCTATTGAAATAGTTTTGGAAAGAATAACTTCACTGATCCTGATATGGTATCTAAGGAGAGTCTTAAGAGAGAAGATAAAAGTGGAGTATTCTTCTGTTTCCTCTAAGCATCTTGTTAGCAAAATATATCTTTGAGGTTAGAAGTGATTGTGACAAAAATGGTGGAGTACTTATTTTTGAGGTCACTTTAGACACAAGAAGTATTTCAAGGTAAAAGAAAAAAAGATAGCTATATATTTGTGATCGCAGCTTCCTGGACTGGTATTTTGGAGACAAAGTTTTACATTAGAGATTGTCCTCATTAACATTGATGCTGGGTTTCCTTGCCTACCAACTGAAAGGGGGAAGTTTAATGGGCTCAGTTGGACAAGTAACCAGCATGGCCAAAATTTTCTTAATAGAGACTCAGAAACACAACAAATCAAAGAAAGGTTGGACAAATGGGACTGCATGAAGTTGCAAAGCTTCTGCATGGCAAAGGACATAGCTAGCAAGATAAATAGAAAGCCCACGGATTGGGAGAAGATCTTCACTAGCCATTCAACAGACAAGGGTCTCATATCTAAAATATACTTGGAACTCAAAAAATTAAATCCCCCAACAACAAATCCTCATAGAAACAACTGCCCAATAAATAAGTGGGCTAATGACTTAAAGAGAAACTTCTCTGAAGAAGAAAGAAGGATGGCCAATAGACACATGAAGAAATGCTCAACCTCCCTAGCCATAAAAGAAATGCAAATCAAAACAACATTGAGATATCACCTCACACCAGTTAGAATGTCAAAAATTAAGAACTCTAAAAACAACAGATGCTGGAAGGGATGTAGACAGAAGGGAAACTCACTTCATTGTTGGGGGGAGTGTAAACTTGTTCAACAACTTTGGAAAGCGGTATGGAGGTTCCTCAAAAGACTACACATAGAGCTCCCCGATGACCCAGCAATCCCACTTTTGGGCATTTACCCAAATGTTTACAAACAAGATCACACTAAAGCTACCAGCACAACTATGTTTATTGCAGCATTATCTACCATAGCTAAGATATGGAACCAACCCAGATGCCCCTCAGTAGATGAATGGATCAAGAAAATGTGGTATATATACACAATGGAATTCTATGCCTCCATCAGAAAAAATGACCTTGCCCCAATTGTTAGGAAATGGAAAGGCTTGGAAAAAATTATATTAATTGAAGTAAGCCAAGCCCAAAGAAACATAGGTCCCATGGTTTCCCTTATTTGCAATATCTAGTGTATGTATGAGTCAAGCAGAAAAGGTCAGATAATGTGATGTTAGGAAAATAAACCCTTAGATATGTTTAAATGTTTTTTTTTCTTTCATTCATTTTTTTAACTCATTTATAAAATTATCTCTTTGTTGCTTTGTATGTCCCTCCCCCACAGTATAACCCCTGCTTTCACTATATTTGATGTCGGTATAATTTCTGGAGGAGAAGGGGAAAAATAAGTTGTTTAAGGATACAGGTGGACCCGTTGCAACAATGAGAAGTACAAGTTGTCATGTCGAAAACGAACTCTACAGCTCCTGTGGGGGGCAAGGATGGGGTGGGGGGACGGGGGGAGGCTGGGAAGGGACGTGAAGGGTAAACAAAGGAGGAGGCTGCAATGCTTGATAAGAAATGTACTCATTATCTTGCCCATGTAATTGTAACCCCTCTGTACAGTATGTTCGCAATAACAAATTTTAAAAAAGAAAAAAATGGTAAATAATATATAGTAAATTACTTTGAACAAAGAAGGAAAAATATAATTCAAAATCACTTGACTTAAAATTATGAATAAAAGTTGTCAAGAGAAATGAGAGAAAACATAAAGGACTGTTTTCTTTCCAGTGGAGTAATGGGTTCTTGATCTTGTTTCTTCCATTCTATCTTCACAAGCTATCAAGGGTGGCTGAGGACTGGAGTATCCAGTTCAGACCAAGAGAATTCCCAGAAGAAAATATTTGCAGCAGATGTAGGTGATTTATAACCTTAGACAATCTATTTAAATCTATTAAAAATTCTCCTCTACCCCAAACTGCCCACTTAAAACAACTTTGTATGCTTTTCCCAAGATTGTCCTTCATTAACTATTTAAAATTTTGAGAGGTCATAATCATACTCTATAGAGATCGCTGTTTCGTTGTGCTTTTTGTGTGTTTTTGTTTTTTAGTTGTGTTTTTTCACTGAATATAAAAGGTTGTGCAAGTGTGTTACAATTAAATATGTCCATTTAATTGTCCAATGTTCCGGGATCAGAGTCACTCCTTCTATCATTCTCAACCAACCCCTCGACAAGATTAATTTCTATTTACCACTTCCGTTCTCACATGTGTACATTGAGTATTCTAGCTGCGCTTGCTCCTTGTTCCATTTTCATTCATTTTATGTCTTTACTATTATTTCTCTCTGGTTTCAACTTCCTGATAGTCATTCTGTTAAACTGTCTGCTACTACTTTGAAAGTTTTATATACATTCCATATAGTTTATATCCTGCATATACTTGAACTGATGTCAGCTTATATTTCCATAATTCATTCATCTGAATTAACATTTTGCAAGAATGCAGACATGAAGCACCTAGACATGATTTTATTCACCTCCATTTGGAAGATTAATCTGTAGTCAACAAGAAAGTTTAAAAAAGGCTTAGAATGGATTCCTAACTACCAGTTTTATAAATGTCTTTGTACAATGGTTTGTGATTATTTTATTTTACATGGGATAATATTTTCTACTACCTATAAGTTTTGGAAAAAGAAGAAAACTAAAATTTACTACTGTAGAGGAATATGATAGAGAAAGAAGACAGATTTTATGTTTGTCAAATATCTGATGAGTACCCATATTCAAGAATTAAAGTCATATTTCTTAGTATGTTAGAACCATAGGGAAAAAATAAAACACCATATGATAAGACAGCTATTCATGACTTTTTAAAATGTACTTATTATGTGATGAAATTTACTTTATTAGCTAATGTTTTGGTTTGAAATATGGGAGGCTGATCTATTTAACAAATTTTCGAAGGCACCTACTGAAAAACACAAATGGTGGGGGGAACTATTTCTACACTTTAATGAATTGTTGAACCTGTTTGGCATCAGTGCTGGGTAAATAAATCAAGTCTATTGTAACTTGCTCCCTACACTTGAAAATCTAGTAACATCATTAAATATCATCTACGTGTAAAGTGTTATTTTTTCAAATGTGATTTTAAAAAGTTTATTTGAAAAGGAATATACTTTCAGGAGATTAAATGTAGGTTATCATTTGTTTGAGAATGACAACATTTTTATACTACAGAACCAAGTTTTATTGAAGTACCAGTGTTTTGAAGTACTAAGGATCTTCACAATTAATGTTTTTTCTGAATTATATTTGACCTCTATGTCAAGGATTCCTAGCATTGGTAGACCAATTATGGATCTATCATTCTAGGAACTATGTTTTGGCCTGCTGATGCTGGACTGAATCATTCATTGATCATTAGGAGAGGGGTATTACAAATAACAAATCTTGTGACATTTTTGGTCATGTTCACTCATATGGGATGGTCATCTGAAAATTGAAAGTTTGCATTACTGTACTTTAACATTTTGGATCTCATTCTGTATTTTAAGTTGCCTGGAATTCACAATTGCTTACTGCTAACTCCTGCATTACAAGGAATTGGGGCCCTGAAATATAAGAAATGAGAAATTGAGATGGGTCTTCAATTACTTTCTGTTGGCATGTTGCCTGGGCCTAGGTGAGAACTCTTGCCCTAGTTTTCTGATGATGCAGATAAATGGGACCTGGGATCCTAGGACCCGTGGATCCTGTAGAAGAATAATAACTTTTAGACATCATATCAGCACAATTTGTGTATAATCAGTAGGAATGCTACAGAAATATGGGGAAAAATAGTTTGGGACCAGCATGTTTCCAAAATGAGGGTTGACATTAGAGAAACATGATGAGTTGTATGTAAATAGGTGCTTAGCTGATTTTGTTAATTTGTAAACTAATACAGGGAAATAGATTACAGCAAGGTAAAGAAAAAAGAACTTCGCATTGAAGTACTCATTTCTGTGTATGTGTGTGTGTGAGAGAGAGAGAGAATGTGTGTGTACACATGCACACATATAAACGCACTCGCATGTGCAAATGCTCATTCATTCATTCATCATTCCTGAGGCTTGATAGTGCCTGGGCACTCTCCCTAAGCTTCTGTGACCAAGGATAGTGGTTTACCACTTGAGCCATTGTTTCACTTCTGTTGTTTTGGAGATAATCGCACGTATTTTCATGATTGGACTGGCTTGGAACAGTGGTCTTCAGATCTCAGACTCCTGAATAGCTAGCTAAGCTTCTTCAGCCTCTAAGTAGCTAGTTAAAATTGGGCCTGTCCACTATGCTTCACTGCTCTTTTATTCTTCTCCTGAGGTGTTCACATGGCTAAGTCATATGTATGTCTAGTTGCTTTAAAAAATACTCTTACTGCTTGGCACCAGGGGCTCCCATCTGAACTCTTAACTATTGGGGAGGCTTGAGAACAGAACCCAGGCCAAAAGTTTAGGGGACTTCCTTCTCAATCTATAGCTGGGTGCATTTGATTATTTCCACCATCCTGCACTATCTACAGGTTAAGATTGGAAGGACTGGAGAATCCGGGCCAGCCAAGGTAGGAATTTAGACAAGTTGGTGTGCAACTGTTATGCCATTGATAATCGGAAGGCTAAAAAGACAGATCAGGTGCATGTTCTTGTGGAAAGGGAACCCCTATCCTAAAATTAACCAATGATATGACACCAGTCTAACAAAAACAATACACCAAATTGAACACAATTTCCCACAACAAAAATAAGTATATACATTAACATCCAAAACTTAGTACAATCTGCTCTTTGTTCTAATATCACCTTCATCTGATTATTATATGTGACAGAATAGTTTCTTCATTAAACATATTGTATATTTAAAAAGACCTAGAAAATTCTTTCTCACTTATTAAGTGCAAACGAATGGCAAATTGCCTCATTTCTTACCTATTTGACTAACACTATAAATTCATCTTATGATTATTATTAATAGTAATATATTCTGATTTATTACTTTACTTTGTACCCGTTTTTAAACTTTTGGCTTCTCTGCTGAAGTTGAAGTATTTAAATAGTATCATCATATTATATTACTTGGATACATAGGGCAATTTTCTAAAAAGTTTTTAACCAATGGCTTCTAGTAATTCTGTATTTTTTGTATTTTTTGGAGGGGGAGGTCCAGTCATATAACCTGAACTCCGGGCCTGGGCGCTGTTCCTCAAGGGTAGTTCAAGGCTAACACTCGACCACTTGAGCCACAGCGCCACTTCCGGCTTTTTTTTTCTGTTTATGTGATGCTGAGGAAGTGAACCCAGCGCTTCAAGCATGCAAAGCAAGAGCTCTGCCACTGAGCCACATTCCTAACTCTCTACGAATTCTTTATTGGTATATTATTTAGTTTATTTTTAATTTCAATTTAATTTTATTGTAAAGGTAATGTACAGAAGGGATAGTTACATAAGTAAGGAAATGAGTACATTTATTATGGAAGGAACATTGTTATCTCTTCCATTGATTTTTTGCACACTCAAAAAAAACTACTGATATTTTTCCTGTCGTTATTGACCAATGTGTAATTTTCTTACTTTGTTCATGCATTTCTTATTATAAAATTGATATACAGAGGGTTTACAGTTATTTAAGTCAACTAAAGAGTACACTTCATTTTATTTTCCAAATTTCAAATTTTGAACTTATTTTGTCTTGTTTCTTTAGGGTAATTCTTTTTTCAGAGTTGTAGGATTAGTTAATCTAGTTTTGCATAATTTTAACACATGTAAATTATTCAGACATATATTTTTGCTTTCAAAATAGTTAACATGTGAATATTTAAAAATTATTTTCTTAAATTTTATGATTGGTGAATTTAAATAAATTTATTTTATTATAGTTCTAAACATATTTGTCCAGGTAACAAATACTGTATTTTCAAGAAGCACATACTTTATTTAAAAAGGCTGAATTACATGTTCAGTTTTTGGAAATATTTGTACTTGAATTTTAAAAAAAAACTGTTTGAGCTGGGCATAGTGTTTGTAGTTTCCATTTTCTAACTATGGTGGGAAGTGTAAATTGGGTTTGTGATTCAGGAGAGACTGAAAAAATATGAGACTTTATCATAAAATTACCAGAGTGAAATGATTAGAGATATAGCCATCCCTAGCAAGATATAGAGCACATGGTTATCATATTCTAAATCTTGAGTTAAAACACCAGTAAGATCAATCTTTTGTCAAAAAAATAGGACACATAATTCAAAATGTTCATTATTTAAAACTTGTTTGCAAAGTTCTCAGGTCTTTTATTTTTTAATTTTCAATTTAATTAATCTATACGAATCCAAGTATCTTGTGACTATTTTATTTCTACTAAACTTTTGAATAGTATGAGCAATATTATGATTTCATATATTAAAATATATGAAATATATTTTATCACAAATACATTTACTATTTGTGATAATTTCCTCTGTTTAATAGGATAATAACAAATGTGTGTATGTGGTGTGTCTGTGTGTATATTTATGTGGGTTTTGTGTGTGTGTGTATTTGTGTGTACTTTGTAATGCTTGGGTGATCACACAATTGCTCACATATGTTAGGCCAATGATTTACCACTGAGCTATACTATCTATTTATAATAAAAATTGTATTTTAAATTATGACTTTTAAGTTTTCACTTCTAGTATGTTTTTTCAAAATTATATATGATAAAATGTGATCCATCTTCTATCCACGTTAGCAATTGTTATTGTTATTCTTTCTCTTATTTCTTTAGAAATTAATTATATTCCTATTACTTCTTTAAATTGTAACAGCTCTATACAATGCTTTTTTTTTTAATTTTATTTTTCCCATGTTATCTGACTTTCAGTCCAATCTATCAGGTGGATTACAAAGAAACTAGATTCAGGACACTTTATTTTTCTCCTTCTCTTCTCTGAAGTCTTTCTGTTTTTTTGAAACAATACCAAAGACCTACAGCTCCTATGTGGTCCACCATTCTTCCCCCTCCCATTCTCTTCGGCAGTACAGCTCAAGTTGTTATCATTCAGCTTTATTATGCTGTACTGTTATCTAAATCTTAACTCATTCATAAGTTAATTTTAGTTGCATTGAACAGTCTCTAAATACATTTTCTATATATAAAATCAGGGGTTTGTATTTTCACAAGGGGCGAAATATGAGTGAATATCAAATATTTAGATATCTCTGTAGAATATTGGTCCACCTGCTCAATAATCTCCTATGTAAATTCAAGGAATACAGGTCAGTCACGGCAATCTTGTAAAATGGTTTAGCTTGAGCCTTCATACTAGCTTTGAATAGTATTACCATGTTTAGTAGTGAAGACAACATAGTTCTACTATAAGAACAGACACATAGAAGAAGATAACAGATTTGTCAAAAATAAATTCGTAGTTTTATGGTCCACAGATTTTGAAAAGGATGCCATGACTTTATGAAATAAAAACAGAATCTTAAATGGTTGTAATGGCACTATTGCCTCTCTAGATTTAAAGAATGATCTTAGACTACTACCTCAATCCTTTGTTTGTTTGTTTGTATGTCAGTCATGGAGTTTGAACTCTGGGCTTAGGCACTGTCCATGTGCTCTTCGGCTCAAGGTGAACACTCTACCACTTGAGCAACAGCAAAACTTCCGGTTTTCTACTGGTTTGTTGGAGATATGAGTGTTATGGCCTTTCCTGCCTTGGCTGGCTTTAAACCACGATCCTTAGATCTCAGCCTCCTGTGTAGCTAGGATTACAGGCGTGAGCCACCAGCACCTGGCCTACCTCAAACCTTATAAAGAATGATTATCAAACTAAATCTGAGGTGTAAAACCCTATAAAACATAAATGTAAAAATTCACGACATTAATCAGTAAAGGTTTCTAAAAATTTGACATGGAAATTATTAGTAGCTAAAGAAAAGCAAAAACTGGATTATATCAAGTGATAAACTTTCATAATTCAAGGGACACTATAACAGAAATAAAAACATATCCAACAGAGGGCACATATTTGTTAATGCTACAATTTTAATGCTACAATGATTCTGAACCTTAAGTATTTTTATATCTTCTACTATATAAATTTTTTCCTGAATAGGATATTTCTTTAAATAACATATGTAAATTAATAGTCAATAGGAGGAGCATATGAAATAAGCTCCTCTTTAGTGTCTAAGAAATGATAAAAAGAAAACTCACTAGTATGACCATGATATAAAAAGAGGACGCAAAATATAGTAATACACTTGTGGAGAAATTCATATACTTCTTGTAGTGATCGATTTGTATAATACTGCAATCATTTTAGCAAACAATTTTCAAGTCTTCAAAAGGTGAAAGAGAATTGTATAGGATCCCGGCATTACACTTCCATTACTGTATTAATCAGAAGTTAAAAACTTTTTTGGACAGAGAATGTAGTTAATTGACAGTGAACTTGAATATTATGTGTGAGTCCCGGGAAACGATCCCCAAAAACAAATTTTGAAAAGACACACTATACAGGATGTATGCTGGGCAAATTCCTGTAACTGAATTTTATATCTATTTTAATGTCTCTTCTGAAATTTACAGCATTTCTCTTTGAAGAAATGCAAGTTTGTGAAAATTTGGCTTTGAAAACCTATGAAGGTACAATTCACTTCCAAAGCACTAAAATATATACAATAAAAGGAGATAATATATTGTAAGTGAATTGCATGTCAGAAAAAAAAACTATTGTTAAAACTTCTTCACCCAAAATGCAGAATAGCTAAAAAGATGTTTTTGGTGTTGGATAAAACTCTTTGTAAACTACTGCATTTAAAACAAAGATGTGATTTCTGTTTATTTTGAGGGTATTTTGTCCGTTTGAGTTTATACAGAGATAACTCAAGGCAAAACTACATGTGAAAACTGGAATACCTAGGAATTATGCATCATTTCTAAGTAATGTTTTTATTATTTTTATTTTTTTATTGTGAAAATACTGTACAGAGGGGTTACAATTACATGGGCAAGAAAATGAGTACATTTCATATCAAGCATTGTAGCCTATTCCTTTGTTTCTCCTTCCCATTCCTTCCCATCCTCCTCCGCCGTCCCACCCAATCCTCCCCGCTAACCCCCCCAACCAAAGTTGTAAAGTTCATTTTTTGACGTAACGACTTGTACATCTCATTGTTGCAATGAGTCCACCTGTATCCCTATTTTTTCCCATGGTTTCCCTTATTTGCAATATCAAGTATATGTCTGAGTCAAGTATATTTTGGTTTGGAAATGAAGCCTAAGATATGTATTCAAATTTTTTTTTTCATGCGATTGTTTCTAACACATTTATAAGATTATTTCTTTGTTTCTTTGTATTTCCCTCCCCCTCAGTATAACCCCTGCTTTCACTGTATGTGATGTCAGTATAATTTTTGGAGGGGAAGGGGAAAAACTTCTAATAATTGAGAAACTTTTCTGGAAGAAACTTTTAGCAAATTACAGAAGACACAAATCTATGCATCTGCATTTTATGAAAGTTATATGTTACTTGCTCAATCCAATTGCTTATATTTACTTTGCTAGGAAAAACGTATTCTCAAGATAAGAGCTAAAAGCAGTGAAAAGAACAAAATACACAATCATCTTGATTCATTTGTGAAAGTAACAAATGAAATAAAACAATTCCACTTAAGGGACTCCAATATTAGTGTATGTGAATATGTTCCTGAATGCCAATATCCATTAAATTTTTGGAATTTTAAAGTCTACTAACATATGAAAACTAGAACAAGAAAACAAGTATAGACTTAGAGTGAACCAGCCTTGAAATCATTTTCTTAATTGTTTTGAAATTACAAAAGAATTGATACTCCTTTGCTTTGGAAATCATTTAAAAATATTTATCACTTATGATAATTCAAATACCAACCAAGAGTAATTTTATATAATCATTATAAATATCATTTTATTTCTATTGTAAAATAGAATAAAAAAACCAGTCTGAATATATGACCTACCTGTCATTATTCTTAACTTCTAATCATTACCTAAATTTCTTAAACAATCTAAATATTCATGTCTTTAACATAGACGTAAATGTTCTATACATTTTTACTTAATATTTTCCAGGGGTATGTATTCATGTTTCTAAGAAATGTTCACAGCAGTTAAAATATGCTTTTGTCAAATTAATGTGATACAATTTGTTGTTGTGGGTGTTTCTTGCAAGGCCTGGGCATTGTCCCAAGCCTTTTTATGCTCAAAGACAGCACTCTACAACTTGAGGAAAAGAACTAATTTCTGTTTTTATTGGTTAATTGGAGATAAGAATCTAAGAAGTACTTTTCTGTCTGGGCTAGTTTCAAAAACAATTCTAAGATCTCAGCACCCAGAATAGTTCGTATTATAACGGTGAGTTACCAGCACTTGGTTTCACGAAGTTTTGTTTTTTTAATTTTAAATATGTTTTAAGATGTTTGTTTCACTATGATGTATATCATTCTGCAAATAAATTTAGATATATGTATATATTTCTGAGGACAAATAATGTCTAAAAATGTACTATTCTACTCATAATATTTATATATATATATATACATATATATATATATATGACAGACTCCCTCTAAAACTTTTATGTTACTATTTTTGACCTTTTTCATTTCAAAGATATACAGTCTATTTTGCTAAAAGTTTCCTAGAATAAAATAACTATATTTCAACAGAAAGTAGAGTTTATTACTTTCAAGGGAATTTTAGATATACACATGATATTGTAGGAATATTTACATATATTACTTTAAAAGGTTCTGCCCAAACTCTTTAATATTTGTTTGTTGTTAAGGAGACAGAGGAAGTTAATTCATACTCATTAGGAATTTGCAATGCTTCAAAAAATCTATTCTATATTTTGTTATAAGCACATAGTCAAGCTACTTGATATGGTTTAGTGTTTTTGTTTATTTGTTCTAAATTTCAGTATGGATGCATGCACAGCGGTAACATTAAAATTATTAATCAAAAGACAAATAATAGTAAAATCATAGACAGATATCCGACATTCAATAATTAGCACTTATGATGCTAATAATAATTTGGGTGGAGAGGATGATGACCACAGTGTAGCCTGATAATGACGATGTTGTGATTGAAAAGGAAAAATAAAAACTTTAGATAACTTTGAAGCTAAATTTCCAACATTGAATACATAGTTATAAACATCGTTGGATTACATACAAAAACAATAACAAGAGGAAGGCTGGGAAGGTGGCTCAGTGGCAGAGTGCTGGCCTTGCCTACATGAGGCTCTGGGTTTCATTCCTCAGCACCAAATAAGCAGAAAAAGCGGGAAGTGGCACCGTGGCTCAAGTGGTAGAGTGCATTGAGCTGAAGAGCTGAGGGACAGTGCCAGGCCAAGAGTCCAGTCCCCATGACGTACCAAAAAAAAAAAAAAAAAACAGAATAAAAACAGGAGTGTTTCAATATCAAGAAATACAATCACATAAACAGGTAGTCTTTCTAATGTATACTCACTGTAATTGGTGTTATTATTTTCTTATAAATAAAATCATTTATTTCCATATTTTGATGGACTAAGATGTAGGTTTCAACTTAGTGTGATTAGTTCAAATAACATTCTCATATAGATACTATTCAATAACTAATGTTTTACAATGATATATTAAGAGTATGTTCTTCATTACAGCTGTAAATACATGACACAATTTACATAATAACATTTACATATATCCAGTTACCATAAAATGACACAAGCTGTAGAGCCAGGAGTTAAAATTTATTTTTATTTCTGCATGAAACTATTTCTGACTTTATACCAACAAACTGAATTTGACACTTTCCTTATTTGTAAGCTAAGGTAGAAAATGTAAGGACTGTTTGCTTTCTTTTTCCTTGCTCTAGAAATCAACAAATATACTCTTCAATATTTCTGGTAGATTACATCCATTTACAGATGAGCAATGCAAGACAAAAAGTCAATGTTGTGAGTAAATAATGGTACTAGAATTTTTGTCTGAGTTCTTCACCCTGTGTGCTTACAAGGAGAGTCATTGGTTGATGGAGAGGACCAATATGAAAAGACCATGGGGAAAAATGCATATTTTGTAAACAGTTGTTTTAGGACTGAATGACTGGTGATGAGTATTTGCAATAGGTTGGTTTCAGGGGCACAAAAAGGAGTACATAGACATTACATTAGTGACAGAAACTGAGAAAATCTTGATCATTCATCTTATCTAATGGATGGAGGTAGGGTAAAAGGAAATCTAAAATGTTTCCACATCTCGGTCTCCTAACTGTGTTAGTTACATTCTTGGTGATAAGGACTTCAGGTGGAAAAGATGGATTTAGAAGGAAAAAACTCTCTGCTAGTTCTAAGGTTTACGTTAAACAGATGCAAAGATAGTTCTGTTTGAACATCATCAAAATATCCACGAACATGAATATAAAAAATAATAAAATCAGGGAAATTATTAAAGGGAAGAGGAAAAGGAAAGTTCTGACAAAAGTGTGAATAATGTCAGTACGAGTGCGGATAAGATTGGAGGAAAGAGATAAATAAGGTAACAAAAAATTAATAAACACAGATTTACAGAAGAAAAGGAACGAAAGAATTTTCAGGAAGATATTGAAAGAAATCTATTCGGATTTGAAAAGTAAGAGGACATAGACAAGTTCAATAAGAACAGTGTTTTGGTGAATGTCATATTGATAAAATGTTGAGATATGAATGTGAAGACATAAAATTCTGGATCCATTAATTCAACAGATCCTATTGATTTTAAATGTTGGGAACAAATGCTTTAACACTGACCTTAAAAATATTATACAGATATAACTGTCATGAACTTTTCTTAGAGGTATTCTGTGAACAATTTTGAAAACTTTATTTAGCCAGGAGATTATAGATTACAGACAAGCCTAATTTGTCCTACAGTTCCAATTAGTGACCCATCAATCCATATCAGTTTGGGATTTTATTGAAATATATTTATCAGCCTACTCATTATAAATGTAGGACAAGTAACACCAAGTATTAGATTAAACATACAGTTTTACTGATGTGACTGAAGACTCCTTGAATTGATTCTTCTTTAGAACAGAAAATGCCTCAATAGACTTTAACAAATCATAACCGCCAAATACTCTATTGAAATCTAATTCTTCTTAGGTATATCTCCATGCTGAAATAACCCTGTCAATCAACCTGACACAAATTGTTATATGTAGAAAAATGTTCTTATAAACTTCAAGCTTTTATTGAATGGAAAAATTCAGACATTACACTCACCACTAGAATTAAATGCCTAAAAAGATAAGACATTTTGCTTTAATGCCTTTCTTTCATTTTCACATACACATTGTCAAGTTGTGAAGTTTTCAGATGTAACAATAATACAAAGGAGACTTGTATTAACACAACATCTAGAATCTAATGTTAATTTGGATACTTAATAATTAGCTCCAAATTTTGTGTTTATATTTCTCCTGCGTAAACTAATGAGCTCCAAGAAAATGTCCCTAAGGAGCCTTTCAATTCTAATATCACTGTTCTCTCAAAATGCTTTAAATTCTACATGCTCTAATGTGGGCATAGGGTTATATTGTGGAACTTTTCTCCTCAGAGAGTGAGTATTACCCTATTGCTTAACATGGACAAAGTACTTTCATACATAGACTGAGCGTGTGCAAACAAGAAGTGGTAGTTGAACAATGTTCTTAGCAGTTTGTACAGATGAAATGGAAATAGAGCAACTATGAACTCAAAAGGAATGTGCAAAGAAGACAAAGACACAAAGGAGAATGTGCCAAGAAAAGCTGAAGTATAATTTCAAATAATGTGCTCAGGTGTGAGGGTGTGTTCAAAGTACAGTTTCAGAAAATGTAGTTGGATATCTTGGGAGAAAACTGTTTTAAACTATTTTGGGATAATTGTACAAGTATAAGCCCCTAACTCTGACTCTAATCAGCCACAACATCATCAACTTAGGGACTATTTTCCAAGTGCAAAGTAAGAAAAAGAGGGCTGATCACAGTTAGTGTTCAAGTTGAAGCAATGGCAATCAAAAAAATTTTCTTTTCAGTTTTCATTTATTTTGGAGCATTTAAGTAGGGAAAAGCCAAGTAAATACTTTGCATGTACCTAAATTAAGTGGGACGTATTATATTGTCTCTCTTTAATTTGGAAGTTATAGATTATGTCTTTTCCTACTCTAACTTGGGACAATGATCTGCTGTCAGTTATTTGCTTCTCTTACCTTTTTTTTCCCCTTCCATTTACATAATTATTATTTAAAGAGATATAATTGGGCTTGCATTTCTAAATTCTTCAAAATTATCTGAACTACTTCATACTTTTGGCACCCTCCTATATCTTTCTCAAGGGAAATATTTTGTCACTATCATTTTAATCCTATATGATGTCTTCCTGCCTAATTTAGTGCAAGATATACATTAGACTCATCCAGATATCTCAACAATTGTAGCAACATAAAATACTATCTTACTTGGAAATCATATTAGTATGTCTGGTGAGTTGGCATCTCTCATTTTTGAATGGCCTTAAGAGATACTTACATACAATCATGTTTTAAAACAAAATACCACTCAGTAGATGAACGAATTAACAAAATGTGGTTTACATATGTACAGAGGAATTCTATGCTTCCAATTCATAAGGAAATGGAAAGACTTGGAAAAATCTTACTAAGAAAAATAAGCAAGAAAAAAGAAACAGATTCCATGGTTTCCCCCATTTGTAATAACTATGAAATATCTAGGATAGTCCTAGCATATGAGCAAAATGGCACAATAGCTATCTATAAATGACCGCATAAAATGATGTTCAGCAAAATAAACTCCTAGCTATGGAAAGAGAGGTTTTTTTTGTGGTTGTTGTTTTTAATGTACTATGTGATTTTTTTTCTTTTGTGTTTTCCTCTATGGTTTGTCCACTGTTTTATTTAATTTCAGTATCCTGTGTATTGTATATACATTTATCTTCATTTGGCAAGGGAAGCAGAACAATAAAATGGCAAGACAAAGGACAAAAGGCAAACCAATGCAATAGCAATATTCACAAGACAATATGTTAGAAATTTACATTACAACTTGTGAGGAATATTGGGGTGAAGGAAAAGTGTGAGAAAAATGAAGGAGGGGGTAAAAATTTTGACGTTATGTATCCACTCCCTAACAATTACTGCAACCCCTTCTATATATCAGCTTGACAATAAAATTAAGTTAAAATGAGCTGCATATAATATAATTTCACTGTACTGGTACAGTAAATATTATTCTATGTGTATTACCTTTTAAAAAAATGAACATTTTGCGTGCTAATTTGAATGACCTCTTTCTTTATCAGAGGGACATCAACTGGAATGTTATCAAACTATACACTATTTTCAGAATGTAGTTGCCATTATTTTGAAAAAAATATTATTTTAGTATTGTCTTATACTAAAACAGAAAACAGTTCAATTCTATGGAAACTCCTAACTTTGAAAACTGACTAATTGTTAAGAGGACAGAATATATCTGTTCCTCAACATTCTATGACTACTAACTACTCATATTCAAATTCTGAACATGCCATACCAGAGACATTCAAAACAGTACCTTTTTGCATTTTAATTAATTCAGCAATTGATGCAGTTTCCAATGAGGCGCTACATATTTAAAAGTCAACAGAAAAAAAAGACACGTTCTGGTTGAGGTTAAAACTATGAAATGTATAATAATTAATTCCTTAAGAGTAAACATTATTATATCAGAGTAAGCTATTATTTCTATGACAATCAATCCCAAGGTTTTATGCCGTAAAGTCATCCTAGCCCAACAATTTCCAACTGGTAAGGTGCATGTTAAAATTCCCTAAATTCACATCATGACAACTTTATGACTATTGTCAAAAAATATTACACTTCTGCTAATGTGATGCCATTCTTATTGTGGAAATAATACTACACTAAACTTTGCTACATCATTTTCCCCGCAGTGGTGTTCTTGAGATCAGAGCATGTACAAATATTATTTATTTTTATTACATATATTTTATTATATATTTTATCTATCATAGATAATCAGGAGATCTGTATATCTTCATATTAAGATTTGAAGAATATGGTTGAAAGCCCACCCAGACAGGAAGGTTCCTTATATTCTTATCTCCAATAAACTCATAATGAAAAGCCAGACCCAAGTGGCACTGAGGTTCAAGTGGTAGTGCAGTAGCCTTGAGCAAAAACAGGATCAGGGACAGTGCCCAAGCCCTGAGGATAAGCCTAGGACAAACCAAACAACAAAAACAAAATAAAAACAAACCTCAAATGTACCATTTTTCTCATTGTATACAGAGGTACATAATTAAGGAAATTTCTTCCTGTGTTATGTATAGGTAGAAAAAAAAAAAGATGCCACACAATTACTCTCTTCATACCACGTTACACCAAAGTCTCAAAAGATGGCTCTTTTTCTATATTTATAAATTAATATCATCAATTTGTTGACAATTTGTCTAGATTATTCACATTATCATCTTACACATGAACTGGTGGAATTATCTATTAACTAAGTTTTTATTATACCTCACTTGAAAGAATATTCTAGTCAATTAGAATACCAGATTCATTAGGGAATTTGTAAATTAAATCTTTTACTTGAAAAGAATTTTGTAGTATCCTATAGAATATTAAATTATAAACAAAAAATATCTATTTTAAATCTAAATTCTAATTTAGCCAGGTCTACAAAGTCCTACATTAAATGAACTTTCCCATTTCATCAGGCTTAAACTTTTGTAATCCTTCATCATTTCTTGGGACTCTAACAGAATGATACTTACTTTTTCAAATTTTTGTTTGGGAACCATGAGCTCTTTTGCATCTAGAAATGTTCTATAATTAAGACAACATTTAAAACACAACTGAGGATTATATATGAGTTGCATTTGTATAGGAAACTTGACTTCTCAAAACATAATAATAAAATTAGCCCAAATTTCCACCTGTGTATTACTTTCTGGTTTATTTTATATTCCTTTCTTGTTTGGTTTTATTGAGACAATATTTTATTGTTCTAGTTGGTCAAAGTTTCTGATCAGCTCATGTAACTTGGGAGTGGAGTCCAGAGAGGTCCATTAAATAAAACATCATGTCATTTTCATTTTTTTCTTCTTTTTCCTATTTTTAAATTTATTATTTTTTATTGTGAAAAAATTGTACAGAGCGATTAAAATTACCTGGGCAAGAAAATATGTACATTTCTTCTGAAGCATTGTAGCTTCCTAATTTGTTTCCCCTTCCCATCCCTTCCCATCCTCCCCCCTTGCCCCCACAACCAAAGGTGTAAAGTTCGTTTTCGAGATAAAGACTTGTACATCTCATTGTTGCAAGGGGTCCACCTGTATCCCTATTTAAACTATTTGTTTTTTCCTTTCCCCTCCAAAAATTATACCAACATCAAATACAGTGAAAGCATGGGTTATACCGTGGGGGAAGAAATACAAAGCAACAAAGAAATAAATTTATAAATGTGTTAGAAATAATCCCACAAAAGAAAAAAAACATTTGAAGACATATTTTAGGGTTCATTTCCCTAACATCAACTTATCTGACCAATTCTGCTTGACTCAGACTTATACTAGTTACTGTAAATAAGGGAGACCATGGGACCTATGTTTCTTTGGACCTGGCATACTTCACTTAATATAATTCTTTGTAAGTCTTTCTATTTCCTAACAAATGGGGCAATGTCATTCTTTCTGAGGAGGCATAGAATTCCATTGTGTATATATACCCCATTTTCTTGATCCATTCATTTACTGAGGGTCATCTGGGTTGGATCCATATCTTACCTATGGTAAATAATAATGCAATAAACCTAGTCGTGCTGGAAGCTTTAGTGTGGTCTTGTTTGTGAACTTTTGGGTCAATGCCCAAAAGTGGGATTGCTGGGTCATAGCGGAGGTCTATGTGGAGTCTTTTGAGTAACCTCCATATTGCTTTCCAAGGTGGTTGAACAAGTTTACACTGTCACCAACAGAGCAGTAAGGTTCTCTTCTGTCCGCATCTCCTTCAGCATCTGTTTTTATTAGAGATCTTAATTATAGCCATTATAACTGGGGTGAGGTGTTATTTCAATGCTGTTTGGATTTGCATTTCTTTCATGGCTAGAGAGTTTGAGCATTTATTTATGTGTTTATTGGCCATCCTTCTGTCTTCTTCAGAGAAATTTCTCTTTAAGTCTTTAGCACACTTATTTATTGGACAGTTGATTCTTTGAAGATTTGTGGTTGGGGGATTTAATTTTTTAATTTCTAAGTATATTTTAGATATGAGACCCTTGTCCATTGTATGCCTAGTGAAGATCTCCCAATCCCTGGGCTTTCTATTGATCTTGTTAGCTATGTCCTTTGCCAGGCAGAAGCTCTGCAATTGCATGCAATCCCATTTTTCCAACCTGTTTTTAAATTTTTTTGTGCTTCTGGGTCTCTATTAAGAAAATTCTGGCCTGCCCCAAGGAGACCTAGGGTTTCTCCTATTCCATCCTGTAATATTTTCAGAGTGTCTGCTTTGACTCCGAGTTCTTTAATCCATTTGGAATTGATTCTGGTGCAGGGTGATAATGATCTAGCTTTAGTTTTCTACAAGTAGTTAACGAATATTGCTAGCATCATTTACTGAAGAGGCTGTCTTTCTTCCATTCTATTTTTTTAATTCCCTTATCGAAAATTAGATGGCTATGGGACTGTAGGTTCATTTCTGGGTTTTCAATTCTATTCTATTGGTCATCTTGTATGTTTTACTTCATCTTTCCCTATTTGGATTCCCTTTAAGTTTGCATCTTGTCTTATTGCCCCAGCTAGCATTCTAATACTAAGTTGGAGAGGAGTGGAGAGAGCAGACATCCTTATCTCTTTCCTGAATAATAAGAAATGGCTTTATCTTTTCACCACTAAGTATAATGCTGGCTGTAGGTTCGTCAACTCTTAGCAGAAAGAACAAAACTGGAGCAATATCACTTCCAAATTTCAAACTATACTAAAAAGCCATAGTAATAAAACCAGCTTGGTATTGGCACAAGAACATGCCTGAGGACCAATGGTATAGTACTGAGGACTCAGAAATAAACCCACTGACCTATAGCCACCTAATCTTTGACAAGGGAGCTAAAAGAATAGAAAGGAAGAAAGACAGACTTTTCATTATATGGTGCTGGTAAAATTGGTTAAACACCTGTAGAAAACTAAGGCTAGATCCATAAATATATATATATATATATATGATATACATATATCATATATATACATATATAAGATATATATATATATATATATATATATATATATATATGTCACCCTGCATGAGGATCAAGTCGAAATGAATCAAAGACCTCAACATAAAAGCAGACACCATGAAAACATTACATGAAGGATAAGAGAAACTATAGGGCTCTTTAGCACAGGCCAAAATATTCTTAATAGTGAATCAGAAACAAAACAAATCAAAGAGAGGTTGGACAAATGGGATTGTATGAAACAGCAGAGCTTCTGCAAGGTAAAGTTCATAGATTGCAAGATCAATAAAAAGCCCACTTACTTAGAGAAGTTCTTCATGAGTCATAAAACAGAAAAAGTCTTATATCTAATATATACTTAGGACTCAAAATCATAAATCCCAGTCCAACAAATCCTCAAAGAAACAACTGCCCAATAACTAAGTCAGCTGAAGACTTAAAGAGAGACTTCTTTGAAGAGGAAATAAAAAATGTCCATTAGATACATGAAGAAATGCTCAATTTTTCTAGTCACAAAAGAAATGCAAATCAAAACATTGAGATTACACCTCACTCCAGTTAGAAAGGCTATAAACAAGAAATGTAATAATGACATGTGCTGGTGGGGATGTGGCTAAAAGGAACCTTACTGCATTACTTGTAGGAGTGTAAACTTGTTTAACCACTTTGGAAAGCAGTATGGAAATTTTTCAAAAGATTCCATGTAGAGCTCCCCAGTGACCCAGCAACCCCATTTTTGTGCACTTACCCAAATGATCACAAACCTACCGCACAACCATGTTTATTGCAGTATTATTCACAATAGCTATGATATGGAACCAACCCCGATGCACCTCAATAGATGAATGGTTCAAGAAAATGTGGTACACATACACACACATACACACCAACACACACACACACACACACACACACACACACACACACACACACACACACAAACACACACTGGAATTCTATGCTTCCATCAGAAAGAATGACATTGCCCCATTTGTAGGAAATTGAAAGACTTTGTAAAAATTATATTAAGTGAAGTAAGCCAGACCCAAAGAAACATAGGTCCCATCGTTTACCTTGTTTTACCTTTGTTTGCAAGGATTAGCACATGTATAGGACAAGCAGAGAAGATCAAAGGCTAGGTACATATGACCATACAAGATGATGTTAAGCGAAATGTACACAAGTGGTTTTTCCTTTCTTTCTTTTGTTTTTAATATGCTTATAATTCTCTATGTGATTCTTTTGTACGTTATTCCCCCACGGTAAACCCCTGTTTTCACTGTATTTGATTCCAGTGTTCTGTATCATATATATATATATATATATATATATATATATATATATATATAATATATATATATATATATAAAATATGTATTGATTTGGGGAGTAGAGGGGATATAGCAGGATGCTTAAATGGGGATGCAGGTTGACCATTGTGACAATGAGATGTACAGGTTATTGTGTTGAAAATGAATTTACAATATCAGGCAGGGGTCGAGGAGGGAAGAGTTGGAGAGGTGGGGAGGGAAAGGACGGTAGGGGTAAAACAAAGTAGGAGGTAACAATGCTGTATAGGAAATGTATTCATTACCTAGTCCTGTAACTCTTAGCCCTCTGTACAGTATTTTTACAATAAAAATATATTTAAAAAATCTCTGCCTGCTGTAGATTTCCAGTGCTGGTCTCAAAATTGCATTATCTGCCTATTCTGGCTGTGGTTAGGTCCACCTGCCCAATGGATCAGTAATCTTCAAGGCATCTTGGTCCTGCAGTGGGACTTGAATTATCCAGTGGTGGTTGGAACCAGGCCAAGGACAGGACAAAACCACTTTCAGGACATGGCTTCGTCATTACCCATGCAACTAGGATTACAAGCAGAATTTCTCTGAATTTGACTCCAGAAAACCGTCAGTGAACCAAAAGGCAAGTCCACCAAACACCTCATTCCCCCCCCCCCCCCATTTCCTCCTTTCTCCCTCCCTGGGAAAGTATAAAATAATGTTGCAGGTCTTGATACACACACAAAATGCCCACCATCTCCCCTGGCAAACGGTTTCAAGTCACTAAGACATGTCATCGGATAATGCTGCATTCATTATTCTGGACAACATCTTCAGGTTGTTTGATGCTTTAATTTTTTTTTGTTGTTGTTGACGTTGTTAGGGGGGCCTGAACTCTGGGTCTGGGTGCTGTCCTTGAGCTGTTCAGCTCAAGGCTAGCGTATTACCACTTTAGCCACAGTGTCACTTCCAGTTTTTTTCTGCTTATGTGGTGCTGAGGAATTGAACCCAGGACCTCATGCATGCAAGACAAGCACTCTAACACTGTGTCTTCTTCCAGCCCTAATGATTTAATTCTTTAAAATTTCTTTTTGTCAGTCAAGGGCCTTGAATTCAGGGCTTCGGAATTAATATATCCCAGAGTTCTTCAGCTCAAGGGGAGCCCTTTCCCAATTGAGCCACAGTTGCACTTCCTGTTTGGAGATAAGTGATTCACAGACTTTCATGCCAGGATTTGCTTTGAACAGGTGAATTTTTAAATTATATTTCTTCTAGGTATTTATTGGTACATTACAGTTTTTCTTGAATTTAAAGTTTTCTGTAAACCTTTGTCTTAAAGTAATCCAACAGCATTAAATATTACATTTAGAAGCTATCCTTTAGCATACCCATTTTGAAATTATTATCTTAAGATAAAATTCTAATTCTTTGTAGAAACAACCCATTAAAGTCCAAATGGGAAATATGCTAATTTCAGCAGCCTTGACTCTCCTTCCTCTTTTTTTCTCTCCAGTATCTTTTCTTATTTTGGAACGAGTGTCTTAGACTGTCCAACCATTCATAAGGAAGCTTATTCCATTAATTTAATAGGAAAGGAATCCAGCCTGCCTGCATCTCAAGGCAACTTTGAGTATAATGTTAATCTAATAATTCATGTCAGTGGATTTTCAGTCATTTCGATAATTTTTTGTGTCACCACTCATTATAGAGGTTCCAAAAAGCAAGAATCAAAAATCATGTTCTGCTTTCTAAGAATGTTCGAAAAGCTAGTAATTCAACAAGACACATTTTATTCTTCCAAGATTCCATGGTGAAGAATTTCTCTTTTATCATAGCCCTTACCACTGACCCCTTCCCTTCAAACTTGTAGCTTTGTTCAGTTTTCTTGTTCCAGCTTTCATTTTGGTATTAGCCTCAGTTATATCCTTGTAGTATTTGCAATGAAATTCCATTTATTGTTAGAGAGCTCAATTCATATTGCCAAAGGCAGACTCATGAGCATATCATAAAGCATAAACTATTGAGTGTCATTAACATGATCATATGCAACAATTCCATAAATTAATATAAGTACCACATAAATGTGCATCTTCATGTACTTTTTAAAATGCAAAGTAGTTGCATATCTATGTCATAAATCATTCAGATCACTGGTAGAAGAGATTAAGCTAAAACTTTTATTTATATCATCCCCAATATTTTTGTCAAATTTTCTTTTCTCATTAACTTTCACCTTAGGGCCTGATTTTCCTAGTAATAAGTTAAAAGTTGATATCCTTGAATTTTAGTCCCCTCTGAGTAACCTCTTTTCTTTCCACCACCAGTTAGTCCCTCATGATAAATACGTGAGGAATAACGTCCTATTATGCCTGCAAGAGGAGTACCCAAGTCGATTGTCTGTGTCTACTAGTGCCTTGCTTTGTTTGGGAATGTGGTAGCAGAGACAGAGTGTCAGGGATCAGGTGGCTGGAACCATGGTGTTAAGAATTATGGGTAGCAAAATGAGTAGCAGAGAAAGGCAGTACCAGGGAAAGGATAATTGTGACTGTAATTGCTGAGTTGCAGTGGCAGGAAATTGGGTAGCAGCAACAGCTTTGCAGGGGTTGGGGTAGATAATACAGGCATCCAGAACAATTTAGCAGTGACAAGGAAACATAGAAAAAGTGAAAGATAAAAGTTGTGAGGCATAGTGGGAATTATTTGTCTAACCATTCTAAAAACATGGAGGAGGGTTATTTGAAACTAAAACTACAAAAGAAAATTTAAGGTCTTGGTGCTAACAAATCTGTCCAGGTGTTATTACATCACACAGAAAATTCAAAATGGTTTTTCGTCAGGAATACAGAGATCAAAGGTATTATAATTCTTATTTCAAAATGCAAATTAAAGGGGAAAATTAGTCAGGAGATAAAATTCATATTGAAAGTTAATATTTAAGTGGAAAAGAAGATCCTAGATGGCAGACTAAAGACAAAACAGTATCAGAGCATTATATGTTCAATAATAATTGAGAGGGCTGGGAAGTTGGCTCAGTGGTAGAGCACTTGCCTTGCATGCATGAGGACCTGGGTTCGATTCCTCAGCAACACTTAAGCAAAAAGAATAAAAGCCGGAAGTGGCACTGTGGCTCAAGTAGTAGAGTGCTAGCCTTGAGCTGAAGAGCTAAGGGACAGCGCCCAGGCCCAGAGTTCAGGCCCCACAACCGGACCCAAACAATAATAATAATAATTACGAAATTTTATTGAAAAATTGAGCTGGAATTTGCACATCAGCAAAGGCAAGCAATCAGAGCCTACCACCAACAAAGAAACACCATAATATATATCTCAGAAAAAGGAACCAAGTTCCTTATCCTTGATTTCAATGATACACATTACCCCCCTTAGACACACACACACACACACACACACACACACACACGAATGTATGCAACAGCTCAATCTACTCACACCCATTCAACATGAATCAAAGATCTTCCTGTAATATTTGAAACTTTAAAAGTTTGAAGTTTTACTCTGAAAACATTACAGGATGGAATAGGAGAATCCGTAGTTCTCCTTGGCCCAGGCCGAAATTTTCTTAATAGAGACCCAGAAATACAAATATAATCAAAGACAAATGGGACAAATGGGATTGCATAAAATTGCAGAGCTTCTGCATGGCAAATGACATAGCTAGCAAGATCACTAGAAAGCCCATGGATTGGGAGAAGATCTGCACTAGCCATAAAACGGACAATTGTCTCATATCTAAAATATACCTGGAAATCAAAAAATGAATTCCCTCAACAACATATCTTCAAAGGTACAAATGCCCATTAAATAAGTGGGCTAAAGACTTAAAGAGAAACTTCTCAGAAGAGGAAAGAAGGATGACCAATAAACACATGAAGAAATGCTCAACCTATCTAGCCATAAAAGAATTGCAAATAAAAACATTGAGGTACCACCTCACACCAGTTAGAATGGCTATAATAAAGAACTCTAATAACCACAGATGCTTGAGGGAATGTGGACAGAAGGCAACCTTACTACATTTTTGGTGGGAGTATAAACTTGTTCAACCACTGTGGAAAGCGGTATGGAGGTTCCTCAAAGGCTCCACATAGAGCTCCCCTATGACCCAGTAATCCCACTTTTGGGCATTTACCCACATGATCACAAACAAGACCATACTAAAGCACACCTATGTTTATTGCAGAAATATTTACCATCGCTATGGTATGGAACCAACCCAGATGCCCTTCAGTAGATGAATGGATCAACAAAATGTAGTATATATACACAATGGAATTCTAGGCCTCCATCAGAAAGAATGACATTGTCCCATTTGTGAGGAAATCGAAAGAATTGGAAAAAATTATATTAAGTGAAGTAAGCCAGACACAAAGAAACGTAGTTCCCATGGTTTCCCTTATTTGCAATAACTAGTATATGTATGAGTCAAGCGGAAAAGGCCAGATAATGTGATGTCAGGAAAATGAACCCTTAGATATGTATTTTAATGTTTTTTTCTTTCATGCACGTGTTTCTAACGCATTTATAAGATTATCTCTTTGTTGCTTTGTATGTCCCTCCCCACAGTATAACTCCTGCTTTCACTATATTTGATGTCAGTATAACTTGTGGAGGAGATGGGGAAAAACCAGTTGTTTAAGGATATAGGTGGACCTGTTGCAACAATGAGAAGTATATGTTGTCATGTCCAAAACGAGCTTTACAAAGTCGGTGCGGGGGGGGGGAGGGAAAGGGGGGGAAGGAGAAGGATTGGGATTAGGGGGGGGAGGGGGGAGGCTGGGAAGGGATGTGAAGGGTAAACCAAAGGAGGAGGCTGCAATGCTTGGTAAGAAATGTACGCATTATCCTGCCCATGTAATCGTAACCCCTCTGTACAGTATGTTCACAAATAAAATTAAATTAAATTTAAAAAAAGAAAATAAAGAATAACATAAATAAATATAACATGATTTTAATAGTAATGCTAAACATAAATACAATGTCGATTATTTTCCCGAGCAATTTAATAAAAACCTCAAGGAAAAGAAATCAACTTTTTTGAGTGCTGATACTATGGTTTAAACTTAGGATCTTACCTTGTCACTTAGGCTTTTTCCCTTAAAGTTGGTGCTCTGCATTTGAACGACAGCTCCCCTTCCAACTTTATTTGGGGGATTATATAGAGATAAGAATCTCATGGAATAAAAATCATTTGTGCCCTACCATGGGGTTAATTTCACATAACATCCTCTTATATGGTTATATGGTACCATGTACTAGTTACTCCAAGTAAGATTAACCATGGGACTTATGGTTATATGAGCCTGGCTTATTTCACTTAATACAATTGTTTCTGGGTCTTTCCTAGCAAATGGGGCAATGTCATTCTCTCTGATGGAGGCATAGAATTCCATTGTGTGTGTGTGTGTGTGAGTGTGTGTGTGTGTGTGTGTGTGTGTGTGTGTGTGTGTGTGTGTATCACATTTTCTTCATCCATTCATCTACTGAGGGGCATCTGGGTTTTTCCTATATCTTAGCTATGGTAAATAATGCTGCAATAAACATAATTGTAACCATAGCTTAGTATGGTCTTGTGTGTGATCATTAGGGTAAATGCCCAAAAATGGTGACTGCTGGATAATAGGGGAGCACTAAGTGAGGTCTTAGAAAACATTATATCAAGTGAAGTAAGCCAAAAGCAAAGAAAAATTGGTCCTATGGTTTCCCTTATTTGCAATAACTATTATATGTCTGGGACAAGCATAAAAGTTCAAAAGCTATGTACATAGGACCAGAAACGATGCTGTTAAGCGAAATGAACCCCAAGATAGGTTTTATATTCTACCATGTGTTTTTTTTTTCTTTTTATGTTCCTCCCTCATTGTTTAACACTTGTTTTCACTGTATTTAGGGTCGGTGCCCTGCATCTTGTATACACCCTTCTCTAGCTTGGGGAGGGGAAGGGAAAAAACAAAATAGATAAATAGTGATATAGGCTGACCCATTGTATCAATGAGATGCACAAGACACTATGTTGAAAATGGATATTTGCAATATAGGCGGGGAAGAGGGAAAGGGAATAGAGGGGAATATAGTTGTGGAGGTTGGAGGGGAGGGGAAGGGAAAAACAAAGGAGGAGGTAACAATGTTTGATAGAAAATGTACTCAATAACTTGCTCATGTAACTATAACCCCTCTACATAGCATTTTTACAATGAAAATCTCTTTTAAAATCAGAATGTGTGCCCGGCATTGGTGGCTCACGCCTGTAATCCTAGCTACTCAGGATGCTGAGATCTGAGGATCAGGGTTCAAAGACAGCCAGAGAAAGGAAATCCGTGAGACTCTTATGTCCAATAAAACCACTAGAAAACCGATACTGGTACTGTGGCTCAAGTGGTAGAGCACTCCCCTTGAGCTGAAGAGTGCAGGGACAGCGCCTAAGCCCATAGTTCAAGCCCCACGACCGACAAAAAAAAAAAAAACAAAACAGAAGGTGTCATGTACACCAAGTATAGTAGCCCCATCTGTAATCCCAGCTGATTGGGAAGCAGAAGTAACAAGGATCTTGGTCTGAGGCCAGGCCAAAGAAATAATTGCCAAGACAGCCATCTCAACAAATGAGTTGCCCATAGTGTTTCACATCTGTAATCCTAGCTAATTATGTTTTGAGGCATAGGTAGCAAAGTGTCAGTCAATCTAAGATCCGACCAAGGCAAAAGTTCAAGACCTCAAGTAAATAAAATGGACTAGAAGTATGGCAAAAGTAGTTGATATGCTTGGTGCTATACAAAGTCCTGTCTAGCAAGCAGAGAACCCCTGAATAGAACCCTAGTAATATGCCTTTCTTCCACCAAAAAGACTAAATAACTTTGTCGTATTTGAACATCTAATTTCAAGGCCACTGACATATGAGAGATGGTGATATTATCTTAAAAATTAGGTATTCAAAAGAGACAAAGTTCTTTAGGTTTTGAAAAAATAGAAAAAGTAGGAAAATGCATGTGATTTTTGTTAGTTCCATAATTCTTGAAAACATAAAATGTACTCAAGTGTTTAATATATATCCATATGTGTGCATATATCCATGTATGTATATATATATATATATGTATATATATGTGTGTGTGTGTATGTATATAATCATATAGAGAGAGAGATACATATATATATGGTTCATCCCTTTTCTGTGTAGCAAATGGTACAAATAAATCTGTACAATCACTACTCAAAGGCAAGAATAGACAAAGAAAATGAGCAGAGAACTCATACCCAGGAATCTATGGTTAGCCCATAATCTTGAAAATCTTTTACATCAGTGTGCATGTATCAGTTACTGCAGTACAGGGACAATACGATGGCAATGAGATACCAGGCAGATGAAATGAGAAATGAGAGATACAAATGGTACAATGTTCTTTCTGATGGGTAAGTAGAATTTCCAGTGTGTGTGTGTGTGTGTGTGTGTGTGTGTGTGTGTGTGTGTGTGTGTGTGTGTTTGTGTATTACATTTACTTGATACATTTCTCTTTTGAGGAGTATCTGGGCTGATTCAGTAAGCATGGTTGTGCTGATACCGTTACTATATCCTGGTTTATAATCTTTCAGGTAAATGCCCAGGAGTAGAGTTGCTGGAAGTGGGTAGTCAAAAGAGGAGTGAAGTGGGAAAAAGTAGAAGATTGAATAGAAGAAAAGAGGGAAAACGCAGAAAGGAATCCAGTAAATATCCTACAAAATTAAGAAGAGTGAAGGAAGAGGTATATAGGGGAGGGATGGATGAGAATTTTGCAAGGGTTGGCATTGATCAAGGTATATTGTATGCATAAACTGCTTTATTTAATGATAACTGCGTGCTGCTTAAAATAATAATTAAAAAATCATGTCCCTAAAATGTTATGCAATTAGAAGCAAAGCATGAGAATCTGCTCAGATAATCTCTAGGGTCAATAAATCGTTTTTGGTTAGGGTAAGTTTTAGAACAACACTAATGATACATATCATCTGAAGAAAATTAAATGATTTCCAGCTATTTAAAATAATCATTTTTGAAGATATGGCTCAAGTGGCAGAGTGCTACTTAGTGAGCAAAGCTGTCAGATAATGAATTCAAGTCTCAATCTCGAACAAAAGTAAAAACAATCAGTATAATTCAGGCAATTTCCTGGGCACTAGTAGCTCATGCATTAATCCTACCTTAAATCAGAAGGCAGAGATCTGGGGATTTCAGTTCAATGTCAGCTTAGATAGGAGTGTCTGTGAGACTCTCATCTCCAATTCACTGTCAAAGAAAGCTGGAAGTGCACTCATGGCTCCAGTGGTAGAATGCTAGCCTACAGCTAAAAGCTCAGGGGCAAAACCCAAGCCTTGAGTTCAAGCCTTAGAATAGTGCATATACATACACAAAGAAAGTAAGTCACTCAATTTCTCAACCTTCCATTTCCCTAATTCTAACTCTAATCTTGGACAGAACCCTAAGAGTAATCTTGATGATAATAGTAACCCAATCCTAAAATTAATGGAAAATACTCGAGTTTACACACATTCTAACAGATACTAATTGTCTTTGAAATAATTTGCAGTTTGCTTCCAAATCCTACAGATTCCCTGACTTGGACTCTGAAATCATTCCCTATTATGAATCATTAACCTTAAATCTTCATATCATGAAAACGATCACAGTTTCCACTTATCTTAATGGTTACTGAACTCCTATATCTCCAAAAAGAAGTTGCAGTTTTTTTAAAAAATCTAGTTTAGTACCTAACCTTAACTATATATAAACCTTACTAGTAACCTAACTCTAAATTTAACCCTATTCAAAAGTGAATAGAAAACTTAGGAAAACTCTGTAGTTTTTGTTAAATTTCAAACTTATTTTACTTGAAAATGTTAGTAGAGAACTTTTACCGTAAAGCTTACCCTTCCCTAAGCCTAAGTCTAACCTGAACTAGAACAGTAACCCTAACCCTAGAACTAATAGCCTTTGGATTCTAAAAGCCATACAAATACATTAGTTTTTATTCATCCTAACTTTGATTCAACTCATCTTTCTAAAAATAGTTTGTAGTTTTAAACAGTATCTTGCCATTTTTGTAACCCGAACCCTAACTGGAATATTCAGGCTAACCCTCACACTAATCATACCCTAATCTTAATATTATTAGCAGTTTCTTATTTCACATTCATCCTAATTCTAACTAGACTTGTTATTCGAAGATTTACTTTCAGTTTGACCCTAAACTTTCCATTTCCCTAAGGCTAACTCTAACTCCAGCTGGAACTGAAACCTAACTTTCACTTTAATGATAGTCCAATTCTAATGTTTAAGAAAAAGACTCTAGTTTTTAATCATTCTAATGGATACTCCAGTTTGCAATCTGAAATGCGTTTCAATTTGTCCTAATTCCCACAAATTTTCTGACTCTACCTCAGAAGTTATCTTGTTTCCTAACATGAAGTACTATAATATTTGTCCTCAAATTGTCTTATCAGGAAAAATACTGTAGTTTCCAATGATCCTACCTTTTCCTGAACCCCTGTACCCTGAACAATTTCAGATTTACTTACCATCTAATCCATTACTTAACACTAACTCTCAAGCTAAACCTGGCTGGAAAGCTCTCATTAATCATTACTAGAATGATCACTGAGAAATAAATATAATGATAATGCTCTAGTTACTATTCAATCTCACATTTTGCTCCTAGTAGTTAGTGAAAACTGAAATGTTTTTTGGTAAGTCATGGGGCTTGAACTCTGGGCTTGGGCGCTATCCCTCTGCTCTTCAGCTCAAGGCGAGCCTTCTACTGCTTGAGCCACAGCTCCACTTCCAGGTTTTGGGGTGTTTAATTGGAGATAAAGGGTTCTCATGCACTTTGTTGCCAAGGGTGGCATCCAACTACAGTCCTTAGTCTCCTGAGAGGATAAAATGACAGGCATTGAAAAGTATGTTTTGCTGGGTACCAGTAGCTCATGGCTGTCATCCTAGGTACTCAGGAGGTGAGATCTGAGGATCATGGTTCAAAGCCAGACTGGGCAGGAAAGACCCTAAGACTCTTATCTCCAACAAACCACCAGAAAACTGGAAGGGGTGCTGTGGCTCGAGTAGTAGAGTACTTGCCTTGAGCTGAAGAGCTCAGGGACAGCACTCAGGCCCAGCATTCAAGCCCACAATCAAAAAAAAGAAAGAAAGTAAAACATTTTCGCCAAAAAATATGGAGTTGTGTGTGGGAGGGTGCTGTGATTGAGAGACCAGGTGCTGGCCTCACTTTACAGACATTTCAAAGAACTCCCCAAGTTTGCGCCAGTTTGAAGCCACAGTAGAATGGATGGTGCCTTACCAAGAACTCAAGTGGTCGAGGCATATGGCAGGCAAGGAGTGGGCAAATGGGTGCAGCGGTGGGATTGTTGTGTCTGTACTTTCCCTAATGAAGGATGGATTTGGATGCTTGGTGTTAAAGTATGAAGTAAAAGGTTACAAGAAATTTGTGGCCTAAGAAACATAGGCCCCATGGTTTCCCTTATTTGCAATATCTAGTATATGTATGAGCCAAGCGGAAAAGGTCAGATAATGTGATGTTAGGAAAATGAACCCTTAGATATGTATTTTAATGTTTTTTTCTTTCATGCATGTGTTTCTAACGCATTTATAAGATTATTTCTTTGTTGCTTTGTATGTCCCTCCCCCACAGTATAACCCCTGCTTTCACTATATTTGATGTCAGTATAACTTGTGGAGGAGATGGGGAAAAAAAAGTCGTTTAAGGATACAGGTGGACCTGTTGCAACAATGAGAAGTACAAGTTGTCATGTCCATAACGAACTTTACAATGTCAGTGCGGGGGGCGGGGGGGAGGGGGGAGAAGGATTGGGACTGGGGGGAGAGGGGGGAGGCTGGGAAGGGATGTGAAGGGTAAACAATTAGGAGGCTGCAATTCTTGGTAAGAAATGTACGCATTATCCTGCCCATGTAATTGTAACCCCTTTCTACAGTATGTTCACAAATAAAATAAAATAAATTAAAATAAAAAAAAAAGAAATTTGTGGCCTAATGAATTGGGTTTCCTCTGGGTATATGAGATGGATGAAGTCTGGCGCCTTCGGTGGCTCACAACTGTCATCCTAGCGACTTATAAAGCTGAGATATAAAGACCACGGTTCAAAGCCAGCTTGGGTAGGAAAGTTTGTGGGTCTTGATATCCAATGAGCCACCAGAAAACAGGAAAGGGCACTGTGGCTCAAATTGTACAGTGCTCATCTTCAGCTGAAGAGCTGAAGGACAGCGCCCTGACCCAGAGTTCTAACCCCATGACCAATAATAAACAAAGAGGTTGGCTGAGTTTTTCACATTGCAGTGTGTACGGTAGGAAATTCCATGCTGGGTTATGAGACATTCTAGATATGAGAGGCTCAATATTGTGTCTACAGTTAGTCTGAGTATGATAGTGCCATCTTCTCACGGGTTTGATGTGATCCTAATAGAGTGAGTTCAGGGTTTGTTCTCAGGGACTGCTAAGGGCTTGGAATATCCGTGTGTGTGTGTGTGTGTGTGTGTGTGTGTGTGTGTGTGTGTGTGTGTGTGTAATTTTCCCTCGTCTTTTTCTGTCCCCTTCCTGGTTGCTGGTCTGCCTATTTCTGACCTCAAATGGTGCCCCTCCTTCACACAGACCTTGCCTTTAGCCCCCTATCCGGGTCTACAATGAGTCCTAAATTGCCACAGGCCTGTTTTCCAACTTTTCTCTGGGGCACAAGTCTGGCTGTCCCAATATTTGGCCGCCTCCAGGGGATTCTGGGTCAGCGATGCTAGCTGGCATAGGGTCTCCTCTGCCTGAGAGGGAGGGCCTCAGTCATGTGATGTCTTATCCTTTTACTCAGCTGGGCCTCTGACTGCACATCCCTCTCAGCAGGCTGGCAGTGGAGTGGGGAATGGGGGATTGCTGGTGGCTCTGGCCACCTCGAGCTTGACAGCTCACTGAAAGCTGCCCAAGCAAGGAGGATATAGTGCTACATGGGAGGTGAGGCCAAGGTGGCTTGGAAGTATAGATCAGTGTCTAGGAAATGTAAATGTACTTTATCACAGGACAGCCTATCTTACGGCCCCAGCTGGGCCTCTCAGGTCCTTCTAGACTATTCCAGATGCTCAGAGTACAGAGGCACAGACTTTAGATTCCAGGGCCAGGGAACTGGGGAATGAGAGACTGGTATGGCCAATACCTAATTGTTTTGTGGTATTAGTGTTGACCTGGCTATGCACCCCCTTGTGTACTTTCACTTCTTAACCCAGTGTTGGCCACACACCGGCCACTTGTGGTAGTACTGTGGAAGTGGCAGGAGTGGAAGTGAGGTCTAGGATCACAAAATCAGGATTTATGGCCTTTGGGGGGGCAAAGGATGTCTTTTAAAATAATCTTAGAGCTGGAACTGAGGGCCTAGGGAATGTCCCTGAACTTCCTTTGGTCAAAGCTAACATTCTACCACTTGAACCAGAGCTCACCTTTCAACTTTTTTAGTAGTTTAGTGGAGATAAGAGTCTCATGGACTTTCTTGCCTGTTCTGGCTTCAAGCTGCCATCCTAAGATCTCAGCTTCTTGAGTAGCTAGGATTGCTGGTATAAGCCACTGGCATCTGTTAAGGATATTAGTGTGTGTGTGTGTGTGTGTGTGTGTGTGTGTGTGTGTGTGTGTGTATGTGTGTTTACCGGGACATGAATTCAGAGCCTAGGTGCTACCCTTTACCATGTTTTCACAAGGTTGGTGCTGTACCACTTGAACTACAGGAGCTCTGCTTCCTAGCTTTTTGGTGATTCATTGGACATAAGAGTGTGCCCAGGCTAGCTTTTAATTTTGACTGATCCTCAGGTCTCAGGCTTGAGTAGCTAGGATGACAGGCATTAGCCACCGGCGCCCAGTTGATAATGGCCTTTCTCCACAGTGGACTGGGATTTCCTGAAAACTTTCCTTATTTGTTCTGTGCCAGTACCGGGGCTTGAACTCAGGGTCTGTGTGGAGTACATGGGCAGCAAAGATGGCGCTGGGAGGGGGTTGAATGGGCAGAGCCTAACTTACTGTAGAGCACATGGGCAGCCAAGATGGCGCTGGGAGAGAGTAGAGTGGGCAGAGCCCAATTTACTGTAGAGCACATGGGCAGCCAAGATGGCGCTGGGAGAGAGTAGAGTGGGCAGAGCCCAATTGATCTTCCGATCAGTGCCTAACCAGCCTGTGAAGGCTCATGTGCATGATAGGGTGTGACCTTGACAGTGATTGATTCCTCTTCCTCCCTTGCCATGCCACCCACCCTTTTTGGCTTTAAAAAGGGCTGCTCTCTGTTAATAAAGGAGTTTTCTACCTGCTGGATTTGGCTCACCTCTGTGTCTGATTGTCTCCTGGGCTGAGGGAGGCTGGGGAATGGGCGAGCACCGAACTTATTTTTCCTTGGACCTCGTCTGTCTTTCGTGGGGAGGACGAAGACCCAACAGGTCTGGGCTCTGGTCTCTTAATTTTTCCCTCAAGGCTGGTACTCTACCACTTGAGCCACAGCTCCATTTCTGGATTTTGGTAGTTTATTGGCCAGAAGAATGTCACTAACTTTCCTCCGCTGAGCTGGCTTTGACCAAAGATCTTTGATCTCAGACTTCTGAATAGCTAGGATTTACAGTGGTTGAGCCACTGGAGGGATTGGGTAGAAGCTTTTCTTAAGCAAAAGTTCTTCCCTGCATTTTCCCTGACTCCTCCATGGTAAGGGGGCCTGAGGGTCAGGAGCTGTGAAAAATAGGCTTCCAGCCACAAAATTGGCTGGGGTCTTTGGTAAAAAGCCAAGCTAATTTTCCCCTGAGCCCAATTCTGGGACCCCACACTCTACCCTACCTATGACTCAAGTACAAACCTTGACCTAGCATTCAGTGTTCTACTAGCCTTGTCTGAGGCCACAGAACCTTCATTCCACGCACACCACCTGGTCTACACCACCCCTCAGGACCTTTGTGCAAGCTCTGTACCTTCTGCTCGAGGCCGTCTGTTCCACATCTTAGAACTCCTGTGGAATTTTGGCACTGGTCATATCACCTCCTGGAGCAAGTCTTTCCTTCCCTTCTCTCACTTTTTTTTAATACTAAGTTGCTAGAGATCGAACTTGTGTAGGCTGACTGTCAAATGCTCTATCTTGGTGTGTGATTGTGTGTGTGTGTGTGTGTGTGTGTGTGTGTGTGTGTGTGTGTGTGTGTGTGTGTGTGTGCCAGTCCTGGGGTTTGAATTCATGGCATGGATATTTTCCCTGAGTTGTTATGCTCAAGGCTAGCATTCTACTACTTGTACCACAGCTCTGTTTTTTTTTTTTTTTTGGTGTTTAATTGGATAAGAGTCTCATATAGACTTTCCTGCCAGCACAAGCTTACAGTTATTATCTTCAGTTCTCAACTTCCTGAGTGCTATTATTACAGGGGTGAGCCACCAGCACCTGCCCTCTATCTCTTACCTATAACCTCGGCCCTCCTCGGAGTCCCAGAAGAGAATGTCTCACCAAGCTCACATTTTTTTTTTGCCAGTGTTGTGGCTTGAACTCAGGGTCTAGGCATGTCCCTGAGCTGCTTTTTCTACATTCTATCTCTTAAGCCACAGTGACACTTTTGGATTTTTCTGTTTATGTGGTACTGAGGAATCCAACCCAGGGCTTCATGCTTGCTTGGTAAGCACTCTACCACTTAGCCACATTCACAGCCCAAGGCTTACTTCTAACAGGAACTATGAGGGTGAGATTTATTGGCATACTCTTTTCAGCACAGAAATCGCTGGCCATTTCATATCTTTGCCAGGATTTGGGAGCAGAGTGAGACTCGGCAAGGAGGAATGATGAATGAGTGATAGCCTCCAGACCCCGGAGATCTAGGCTCAAGTCCTACAGAGCCAGAACCTTCCACAACTCCTACAGCCTAGGAAGATGTCCCAATTGGACATCTCAGCCAGAACTTAATGAATCCGTTGCATACACCAGCCAAGGCAAGCCTTCTGGGCTTCAGTTATTAAATGGCAGAGAAGGATGCTTTGTTCAAGCTACTGCCTCAGACTTAGTACTCTCTGAGGGCTTGTCCCAGCTTTCCCAGGTTGGGGGTCTGGTCATGGGCAACCTGCTGAATGCATATCATCCGTACATCATCCATATATAGACAGAGACATGGGGTTACTCTCTTCTTATTTTCTTTGGCAGGTCTCAGGTTGAAATATGAGACTAGGCCCTATCCCTGATCACCTCTTCCTTTCTCAAGAGTAGCACTCTGCCCTTGACCCACAGCCCCAACCCATGGGGATATTTTCCTGTGATTTCTTAGAAATAAGAGTGTTGCAGACTTTCCTGCCCTGTCTGAATTCAAATTGGCATTCTTTCCATCTCAGCCTCCGGAGGAGCAAGGATTACATACAGGAGCCACTGACACCTGGCTTTCTTTTCTTCTTGTTGTTCTTTTTTTTAATTGTGACAATCTGAAATCTTCAATGTCATTCCAATTGTTTGCATTAGAGTAAACTTCTGAGGCCTGGAGTTCGAATCCCAGGACTGCCACACACAAATGGAGGGAGATCCTGACAAACTCATTCCTATTTACATGAATGCTAATAGAATGTTATAAAAGTAATTAAATTTGCAGTTAATTCATGATTCCTTTTTAGAAAGCCAGACAAAAATCATTGGATTTATATCTTCCCTTCTAGCACTATGTTATGATTCCCCTAATGGAAGGATATTGATTAATTTTTAATTAATGCTTTTATAAGTATTCAACCATGATACTTCATTAAATGGAGACATAACTTAATAACTAATTATTGGTAACTATATATATAAAATTTAATAATATCCTCACATTCTCTCTCTCTAAATATATATATATATATATGTATATATATATATATACATCAATCTACACACACACACACACACACACACACACACTTGTATATAGGGCACTACTGTGGCTTGATAACAAGTAACAGGTCGTCAGAACTTCCTGGCAGCTCAGTTTGCCAGAGGTTGGTGTGCTAAGACTTTGACCCCATTTATGGATTGGACATTTTATACCGTGAATTGAAATCCCAGCATTGCCAAAAATTTATTCATGTAGTAAGCAGCCACTTTTCACACATTTTTTCCTGAAAAGAAAGTCCTGGGTCTCAGTATGATGTATAATTCATATGCAAATTATCCTGTATGATAGGATGTAATAAATGAAATGTTATATGCGTAATAATACTAAATGAATAAGGGTAATAAACGTCATACTCACTAAACTCATGTGTGTAATTTTTACAGTGCTGGGGCTTCAATTCAGGCCCTGGGAATTGGTCTGAATTTCTTGTCTTCAAGGACAGTGAGCTTCCCCTTCACCCACAGTGCCACAGAGATACCAAGATGCTGAGTTCAAATCCAAAACAAAAGTTAAAATAAATAACTACACTGAATGCAATATGGAGCAATTATATGTATGTAAATATATATCATATACTTAAAATGTACACAAATAGGATGTTTTCTAGTGGTGGGGATCGATTTCAGGCCTAAGGAACAGACTTGAATTTCTTGACTTCAAAAAAGCAAGCTTCCCCTTCCTACACAGTGCAACAGAGTTACCCAGACCATGAGTTGCAATCCCAGTCCTGGCAGAAAAAAATGGCATCTCTATGCTATATGACAACCAATTCTTAGGTATTTCATTATTTCTCCCTTTAATGAATGTAATTTTTTAAACGCTTCATAAAGTATTGATTAAAATTAATCAGTATCGTAGAATATAATTGTATATAATTTTATCCTAGAATCTTTCAAGAATTGCCCATTCAATCATGACATACATCACATTCTATTGGTATTTATATGGATAAAAATGAGTTAGGATCTCCTGCCATTTGGAGGTGGCGGGACCAGGATTCAAATTGTGGGCTCCAGCATCCACCACTTGAACCCGAAGATAGGGAACTCACCAGTCTGTCCAAGAACATCAGCAAGACCAATGATTAAGCAGGCACCAGTGGCTCTCAGAAGTACTCCATGATACTGACAAAGCTGTGAAAGGAGATTCATATTTAAAGTCACCCTAGTCTGGAAAGTACTTGAGACCCCTGTCCAACTTCAATGTCAACAAAACCAGAAGTAGAGTCATGTGGCTCCAGTGGTAGAGGGGTAGCTTTGAGGAAAAGCAGCTAATGGACTGTGCCTAGATCCTGAGTTCAGTGTCCAGGACTGACTGGCAACACACAGACATACACAACAATCTGTGCAGCCATCCGACTGTCTGTTGGTTGACACCACTAGTAGCATTTGAGTGGTAAGCAAGAATCTCAAGGCGAATTTGGAGTACAATCAGAAATTGATGACCTAGTCAGTGAGTGGGAGATTACAGGATTTCCCAGAGCCTGGGAATGTGGCCGGCCCATCTTTCCCATCCCAGCGTTCAGATGTCTGAAACAACAAGACTCTGAGACAGAGCTGAGGGCAACAAACTACAGCCAGAACACCAGCAGAAGAATCCTCCTGTCAGACCTTCAACATTCAAGAAAACAAAGAATACAAAAAAGAGAAGGATCCCAAAGACAAACACTACTGGGAGGGTGATTCAATGCAGGGTCTGGCCAAAGGTGATGCCTACTACAGGTCTCCCCTGCCTTTGGACACAGTCACAGCCATCACTGTCCAGAGTGTCAAGGGTCCCGATACCACCAAGAATCTGCAGAGGTGCTACCAACATGTGGTGCCTTCCCTGTACTGCAGCAAAAGAAGAAACCAGGTGCTCTGTGCCAAGATCCAACCACTGAAGCAGGAAAAGACAGACCTGCAGGACTGACAAGAAAAAGAGAAGGAGAAGGTAGCCCAAGTGCACAAAGCACCAAAAACAGAGCTAGACATCCACAAGCTACCCATACAGAGGTTGGTTTCAACAGAAAGTGATTTACAATCTGCACAAGCCCACATGAAGCTCATGGCATATGACAGAGAAACGGAGCACGAAGCTCTAACCAGCTGCCTACAGGCCGCAGAGCAGCACATGGGGGAGCCGGAGATGGAGGCTTCTGTGGTTACTACTTACAGAAGGAGACTGAAATGTTGTTTGAACAGCTCAATGATGTAACACTTCAGCTCAAGGAAAAACCCAGTAGCTTCTATGACCTGGAGCAAGTGAACACAGAGATTTAGGAGAAGCTGGAAGCACTCTGGACATAGAGGAGCAACAAGAAGAACAGAATCTTCAAGTTCCAACAAGTGCTGGACGGGTGTGAGGTACTAAAGAGACTTCAGGACAACCTGAGCTGAATGGTGACCCCAGCAAATCTGGAGACAGACACCTTCTCGCAGAACCTGAGCATTGAGAGGTCCACGCAGAAGGAGGAGGCCTGTTGGCTGACCGAGCAGGTAAACCAACTGACAGAGGAGAAGGAGTGAGGATCGAGATAGGTGTTGCACCTAGAGAATAAATGGGGGGACAGAGAAGGAAGCTGGCAGACCCATGGCCCCCCGAGCGTCCATCTCAGGAGGAACACCAACTGCAGGCCCACACCTACCGCATGCAGATGGGGTTGAAATACCTGGAGGAACAACTTCATATCTAGGTCCAGGAAAACCAGAGACTCCATCTCCAGATTGGGGAGCAGCAGGAGCAACTGGGAAGACTAGAGAAGAAAACCAAGGATCGGCAGGAGATCCCCGAGACCCCACGATGTGCATGTGTGTGCAACCCACAGCTGGAGGAACAGCTGGTCTTGCTGCGGGACGCTCTCCACAGGGTGAGCAGTGAGAAGGAGGCTTTCTCTAGCATCGTTGGACTCAGAGCAGCAGGTGAAGAAACATCTGCCAGAACAGCTGGACGGCTCAGAGGAGAAGATAGAGGAATGGAAAGAGGTGGCTGAGAGAGAGCCAAGCGAATCGGGAAATGCAGGAGCAGCAGGAGCAGTCTCTGGCCTAGATGCAGGAGCTCAGAGCCACCTGTGAGCATCACATCACTTCAAATGAGCAGCTGTGCTCCAAGTAGTAGGTCCTGCAGTAGCACCTGCAGAAGCTCACCCAGCTGTTGGAGCAGCTGAAACATTTGCAGGGTCTGACCAACTGGGGCACTAGGTTGTGCCCCCAAAGTGACAGGACAGTTTCAAGTGCCTGGAAGTGACCAGTCTACAGAGGAAGCACCTGCAGGCCCAGCTGAGGTTCCTGGCTTTCCCTGTGGAAGGGGAAGATGTGAACCCTGGAGAAGCAAAATCTGAGGAAGCGACTATCCTCAATGTGCCCATGGCAGAGGATGGAGATGTCCCCCAAACTGAGAGGGATGTGGCTCTGTTAGCACTCTCAGAGGATTAGATCCACAGAGGGAATCTCCTGCCGGACTGCTTCAGGCACTCCCCTTTTCTGGACAGCTCAGTGCCAGATAGAGCCAGAGCCACAGGTCCTCCGCCCCGTGAGCTGCCACCACAACATGTGAGAGAATGGGAAGTGGGAATGTGGGCATCCGAGAAGAAAATCTGCTTCATCCACAACCTGCCTGATGAGGTGGACTTCCAGAGTCCTGCAGATGAGCTCCACCATAGATGCAACTAGCTGTCGGCACATATCCGCACTGCCCAGGAATCCCTCCTGGCATGTAAAGGACAGATGTTCACTCTGGATCAGCTGTGTCAGGAGAAAGCCCCGTGCATGTGCCAGCTGTCCCAGGAGAAGATGAAGAGTAGATAGCTGCAAGAGCTGCTCTCACTCCTACACAGGGCTCCAAATGCTGACACAGGCTGGGCTCCCCACCAGTGCAGCTGCTTCAGAGGCCTCAGGCTCATGGGTGGTCAAGATGAGGTAGGCGCAGAAAGGTTTTGAAGAATTGCAACTTCAGGATAGTGTGGAAACTGCAAGAGGAGAGGTCAGGGTTCCATGCCCCGTACAGGACTAGCCCACAGAGCATATCCTGCGGCAGATCCCCAAATCCAAAACTACCACAGCAGGTGCACTCAGGCTTGCAGTTCTCCATCCCTTTTTCCTGTAGACTGATGGGGATGATGACTCCCTATGTGACATGCTGAGTCCCAAAATCCTCAGCAGCCACCAAAACTAGGTGGCCAGGTGGGCTTCTCTAGGCCTCCATCTGCCTGGTGATGGAAGGGTAAACTGTGGGCCGAGTAGAGCAGAGGCTGCTGGGAGGAGGCCCAAATTCCAGGGACATCTAATGGCCCATTGGTGGCCAGGGAAGAGGCCCATGTTGTGTTTATCACAAAGCATAAATCGTTTCCAAAGGGAAAATAAAGCCTCAACAAAGATTTGTTCTTCCAGTTATCGGGCTTGAACTCAGGGCCTGGCCACTGTCGGTGAGCTCCATTTGATCAAGACTGGTGGTCTACAAGTTGAGCCCCACCTCCCCTTCCAGGGTTTCGTTGTGGAATTGAACCCAGGGCTTCAGGCTTGCTAGGTGACTATCTCTGAGCTACATTCTCATCTAGGATGATCCCCCACCCCTAAACCCATATGGCCAATCCTCAGATAAATAGGAATTAGGGGTTAGGATGAATAGGAAGCACAAGTCTGGCTCACGCGGAAATACTTCCCTGCCCCCTCATCGACACCCTTACTTAAAGTTTCTCTTTTAGTATTGAGGGATGAGAGAGGGAGAGGGACGTCTGAGAGAAGAGTACCAATAACAGTGGTCCCCTGAGTCCCACAGTCTCCCCAACACAAGTGGTCCTACAGATTCTCGTCTTACCTGACTCAATGTTTTGTCTACACTGTCCCCTACCCCTGCAAGGCTCAGGATGAAATAAATGTCAGCACTGGCCTCAGACCACACCCAGGGTAGAAGCTCCTAGTCCCAAACTGACTTCCACCTCTGACTTCCCCTAGTTAGGCTGGACCCACCACTCACCATTGTGTCGGTGTCAATGATCTCATGGATGGATTTCAGGAAGAAGGTCTATGGCAAAGAGCAGAAGCAGCAGTGTGAGCTTGGAGGAAGGAGCCAGGGCAATTGGTCTGGGATCTTCCTCCTTGGAGCTTTCCCGTCAAGCCAGAGCCATCTTGACCCAAAGCATGGCCAAGGCCACGGTTTGGACAAGATAGAGGAGCATGGGATTAAAGGAGGTACTGCTTTATCTTGGTGCACTTGAAATTTCCAATATTTGGCCCATGCCAATCCCAAAGCCAACATGCAATGCCTCTCCTTGTTGTTTTCCATGAGCACTGTCCCTGAGCTCTTTTTCTCAAGGCTTCCACTCTACCACTTGAGCACAGGGACACTTCTTGTTTTCTGATGGTTCTTCGAGGATAAGAGTCTCACACTTTCCTACCCGAGCTGGCTTGGAAGCCAGATCTCACCTTCCTGAGTAGCTAACTTGACAGGCTTGAGCCACCAGTGACCAGCGTGTGATGCCTCTTTAAAGGATCTTGGCAAGTCTGTAAAAGGAACCCCAAAGGGTCTGGATAGACCATGATCCAATCAAGGAGCTGGGATTGGGGAAGGCTGACGTTATATCCAGTGTGTTCCCAAAATTATAGATGTCAGGTGGTGTTGGATGCATCCAACTCCCAGGCCAACAACCACCAGACTTAGTGGGGGAAAAGATAGAGAATACCCAAAGGTTTCAGTGTAGAAATCTCTGATTTTGCATGCATATGGGTTGTGTGTGTGTGTTTCTGTGTGTGTGTGTGTTTATCAAGGCTTGAAGAGCCTAGGGGTAACCTTTAGCTTGTTTGCACATGTTTGGTGCTCTAACATTTGAATTATAGTATTTCTTCTTCCCAGCTTTTTGGTGATTCTTTGGAGATAAGAGTATGCCCAGGCTAGCTTTGAATCTTGATTGGTGTCAGCCTTGAGTAGCTAGGATTATAAGCATGAGCCACTTGCATGCAGCTGCACAGATGTCTTTTCATACTTTCTGTTCTTACAACTGTCTATTTGCCCTGGCCTAGATCTCTGACCTCTACATCAGCTCCCAGCAGCCCCTGACTCTGTGGAGAACATAAAGCTCAAACCTGTCAGGGAATCCTTTTTCTTTGTCCTCAGGGAAGAGTATATTTCCTCTGAATCCCGGAGGGTTCAGGAAGGGAAAGAGGGATAGCTGTAGATGGGTGCTTGACTAGGAAATAGGTATTCTGTTTTATCCAAGAAGGAAAGCGAGGCCAGATTCTAATGGCTCATGCTCTCATATTCCTAGCTCCCTCAGCAGGCTGAGATCGGAGGACTAACATTCAGATGCAGCCCAACAAGAAATGTCTGTGAGACTCTCCTCTCCCAAGAACCACCTGCAAGCTGGAAGAAAAGCTGTGGTCAAGTGGTAGAGTGCTATCCTTGAATGAAAAAACTGAGGGACAGAGCACAGGCCCTGAAGTCAAGCCCTACTACTAAGTTTCACTCATGCACACATTTGCATGCACGTGTGTGTGCATGCACACACACACACACACACACACATACACAAACACACACACACACACACACACACACATACACACACACACACTGAGGAAGGTAGTAATGATAAGCTGAGCTAGAACTAGGGGCAGTCCTGAGGCATAATCCAAGTAAACTCTCAAGCTACGTCAGTAGTTTCTCCTTAAGTCCTTCTTGGGCTGAGGAGTCTGGCCTATGGCAGGAAGTTCCATGGAACCTGCCCCTCCATCCCAGCACGGGGCCATAGAACCAAGGGAAGGACACTATGGATACTCCTTTGTAGTTATCCCATGATAGCAGACCTTCATCTGCCAATGAGCAATGGTGAGTTAAGCAGGGCTCTGAACCCTGGGACTCCTGGGATATAGTGACTGCTACAAGCAGCAACCAGCCTGCTTTGGATTCCTCAGCCTACAAGTCTCTCATGAGCCCAAAACCTGCCCAAGGTGTGCCTGACAAATTCACATTCTTGTGATTCCCTTGTGAGCCGGCGTTATCTGGTCTACCCCTTCTGACGCAGAACCGTGGTCTGAGACATAGATTTAGTGCTCAGATCCACACTGCACTCATGACAGATGCCCTTCTGATGACCCGGCCAATGACCTCCATTCCACAAGGCTTGATCCTTGTCTTGTACTGTGTCCCGCTCTGTAGGCAAAGGCTTTCAGGGAGGCTGCTTTGAAGACTTGTAGGACACATAGACATTGGAAGACCATCACCCAGTGGAAAGTAGTCTGCCTAGAGCCACAGCATGAGGTCAAAGTAGGCCAGGTATTGGTCATGGGGCTCTAAGTCTGGGCCTGGGCACCATCTCTCAGCTCTTCAGCTTAGCACTTCAGACACATCACCGCTTCTGGTTTTCTGGTGGATCACTGGAGATCAGAGTCTCCCGGACACTCCTGCCCAGGCTGGATTTGCACGGCAATCCTCACATGTCAGCCTGAGGAGCTAGGAGGGCCAGCATAAGCCACCCTTGTCTGGCTGATGAGTCCTATCACCACAGTGGACTAGGAGCTCCTGAAAGCTTTTCTTTATTTTTTAGGTGCCAATTCTGGGGCCTGAACTCAGGTTCTGACCTGTAGTCTCTTAACGTTTTTTCTCAATGTGGACATTCTACCACTTGAGCCACAGCTCCATTTCTGGCTTTTGTTAGTTCATGGTCAAGAAAGTCTCACTAACTTTCCTCCTCTGAGATGGCTTTGACCCATGATCTCTGCTCTCAGGCTCCTGAGTACCTAGTGTTTACAGGGGGTGAGCCACTGGTGGGATTGAGCTAGAAACTTTTCTTAAGCAAGAGTTCTTCCCTGCATTTGCCCTGACTCCTCCATGCAAAGACTGCCTGAGGGTCAGGAGCTGTGAAAAATAGGCTTCCAGCCACAGAAATTGTCTGGGGTCTTTGGTGAAGAGTCAAGCTAATCTTTCTCTGGGCCTCAATCTGGGACTCCTCCCTCTGCCCTACCTGTGACTCAAGTACAAAACTTGACCCAACCTTCAGTGTTCGGCCAGACTTGTCTGAAGCCACAGAACCTTCATTCCATCCACACCACATGCTCTACCCCACAAATCAATACCTTTGCCAATGCTGTACCTTGTGCCTGAGGCTCTCTGTCCTGTTCCACATCTTAGAACTCCTGTGGAATTTTGGCACTGATTATATCACCTCGTAGAGCAAGATTTTCCTCCCTTCTCCCTCTTTTTTTTTTAAATATTGAGTTTCTGAGGTGGAAATTGTGCAGGCTGACTGTCAAATTCTCTATCTTGGTGTGTATGTGTGTGTGTGTGTGTGTGTGTGTGTGCGTGTGTGTGCGTGTGCCAGTCTTAGGATTTGAATTCAGGGCCTGGATGCTATCCCTGATCTTTTGTGCTCACGACTAGCACTCTACTACTTCAACCACAGCTGTACTTCTGGCTTTTTGGGAGTTTAATTGGAGAAAAGAGTATCATATAGACTTTCCGGCTTGTATTTGGGATCCTCAAATCTCAGCATCATGAGTACCTAAGGTTAATGGTGTGAGGCAACAGCACCTGCCCTCTACCTGTTACCCATAACCTCGGCCCTCTTCTACGTCCCAGTAGAAAATGTCTTACGATGCTTACCTTTGTTTTGTTTTTTTTTTTGTTTTTGTTTTTGGCCAGTCTTGGAGCTTTACCTCAGGGTCTGGGCATGTTCCTTAGCTTCTTTTGCTCAAGGTTAGCACTTTTATTGCTTAAGCCACAGTGTCACTTTTGGCTTTTTCTATTTCCGTGTTAGGGAGGAATCTAACTCAGGGCTTCATGTGTGCTAAGTAAGCATTCTACCAGTAAGCCACATTTGAAGCTGAAGGCTTACTTCTAACAGGAGTTATGACGGTGGGCACAGAAATTGCTGCTTTTTTTCTATCTTCCCAGGATTTGGGACCAGCCTGAGACTCAGCAATGAGGAATGATGAATGAGTGATGGCCAGCAGGCCCCAGAGACCTAGGCTCACATCCTACAGAGGGATATAGGATATGGAGCCACAACCTTCGACAATTCCTACAGCCTAAGAATTGTGGTTTCCCTTGATAAGTGCCAGGACATAATTCACCTGTTGTACACACCAGCCCAGGCAAATGCTTCCTGGCTTCAGTTCTTAAACTGCACTGAAGGATGTTTGTTCAAGCTGCCTGCTCAGACTTAGTACTCTCTGAGGGCTTGTTCCAGTTTGTCAAGGTTGGGGGACTGGGCATAGCAACCTGCTGAATGCCCATCATCCAGGCCATGTCCCTGAGCCCTTTGGCTCAAGGGTAGTGCTATGCAACTTGAGCCACAGGGCCACTCAGGGTTTTTTTTGTTGTTATTTTCTTTTCATTTCCTGTGATCTCTTAAGAACTATGAATATCGCAGTCTTTCCTACCCAGCTGAATTCAAATTGTCATCTCAGCCCCCTGAGGGGCTAGGATTACAGGCAAGAGCCACTGACACCTGGCTTCCTTTTCTTCTTGTTGTTCTTTTTTATCGTGACAATCTGAATTCTTCACGGTGTCATACCAATGGTTTGCATTCGAAGTAAACTTCCCAGGCCTGGAATTCGAATGCTAGGATGGCCACCCACAAATAATGGGAGATCCTGAGTAACTCATTCCTATTCATGTGAATGCTAATGGAATGTTATAAAAGTAATAATTAAATTTGCACTTAATTCATGACTTTATTTTTGAATGCCACACAAAAATTATTGAATTTATATCTTCCATTCTAGCACGATGGTATGATTACGGATATTGACTGATTTTTTATTAATATTTTATAAGTATTAGATGATGATACTTCATTAAATGGATGCATAATTTAATAACACATTATTTGTAAAAATATATAATTCAATAGTATCCTCACATTCCCTCTGTCAGTATACTATATATATATATATACACACACACATATATATATATGCACACACATATATATAGAGAGATAGATAGATAGATAGATAGATAGATAGATATCTGTATAGATATATATATAGATAGATAGATAGATATATGGCACTACTGTGGCTTGATCACAAGTACTCAGATCTTCCGGGCTAAGACTGTGACCCCATTGGTGGACTGGGCATTGTAGGCTGTGAGTTGAAATCCCCGCATGGCCAATAATGTATTCATGGAGTAAGAAGCCAATTTTCACACATTTTTTTCCTTCTCTGTGAAAGTCCTGGGTCTCAGTATACATGATATGATGTAATAAAATAAATATTTTATGTGTAATTATACTAAATAAATAAGGGTAATAAAAGTCATATGGAATAAACCCATGTATGTAAATAGATCTCATATATTATTATTATTTTTTCCAGTACTCCGACTTCAATTCAGGCCCTTGGAACTTTTCTGAAGTTCTTGTCTTCAAGGACGGTGATCTTCCCCTTCACCCACAGTGCCACAGAGTTACCCAGACCCTGATTTTAAATGCCATGCCTGCCAGTAAAATGGTGCAAATTCCAAGCCAGGGCCTTATCATCATCATCATCATCATCATCATCATTATTATTGTTATCATTATAATTATTGTTATTTTTTTTTAGTCCAAGCACCAGGCTTGAACTCAAATCTTGACATTTCTTCCAAAGTTGATCCTGGAATCCTAGGTCCTGAGTTCAGATCTCAGGGCTGGCAAAAAAAATAAAAAGGAACAGGATAAAACTGAGAAGTTCAATCAGTTGGTTTTACTTTTTTTTCCTTTGTATAGTACCATCCTGGGTCTAAATAACAATGCCTAGACAATGTACATGACCTTACATTGCTGATGTTTGGCGGGCTATTAGGGAAGCCAAGCCGAAATCAGCAACTTAGGCCTGAAGGTTGAATCCGGGATTCCCACTAATGAATGTCTGGCAGGAGATTCTAAGAAACGCTTTCCAGGGCTGGGAAGGTGGCTCAGTGGTAGAGCACTTGCCTTGAATGCTAGAGGCCCTGGGTTCGATTCCTCAGCACCACATTAGCAAAAAGAAAAAAGCTGCAAGTGGCGCTGTGGCTCAAGTGGTAGAGCACTAGCCTTGAGCTGAAGAGCTGAGAGACAGCGATAAGGCCCAGAGTTCAGGCCCCACAACCGGACCCCAAAAAAAAAACAAATTAAAAAAATTAAAATTAAAGAAGAAACGCTTTCCAATAGACATCTGTAAAAATGGAATGTTGTAAAAGTAACAATTACATTAGTAGTTAGTGTACGATTATATTATAAAATTATACACAACAATTATACTACATTGACTAATTTTCAATTAATACATTATTATGCATTCAATCATGATACTTAAAAAGGAAGGAATAATTTAATTGTCAATATTTATATTCACTTTCATAATTTACAGACATCTCTCGTTAAATATATCTACATCTATCTATCTATGTATCTGTCTGTCTATCTACCAATCTACACATTTATCTGTTTATACACTTGTCACTACTGAGGCTCAGTGGTAGAGTGCTCACCTAGTAAGTACGAAGCCCTTGGTTCGATTCCTCACTACCGTTTGCATAGAGAAATCCACAAGTTGTGCTGCAGCTCAAACATTCGAGCAATAGCTTTGAGCATAAAGGCTTAGGGACTGTGTCTAGATCCTTACTCAAGACCCAGGACTGGCACCAAACCAAAAAAAAAAGGAAAAGATAGAATGATCTGACTGCAACTATATAAGGATAGGCTGCAAATACCTCATCAGAGAGAAAGCTGGGGGTCTAGTGCTGACATTTACCATCTAACCTGAATTAGCCAGAGGTAAACCGCTGGAACCCAGTGCCAGGGACTAGATGCTGCTGGCTTGCTCACCCTGTCATCCAAGATACTCAGGAGCTGATATCTGACACTGGTGGGTTTAAAACCCAGCCCTAACAGGAAGTGTGCGAAACTCTGAGCTGTGGCTTAAAGTGGTAGAGTTCTAGTCTGATCAAAAGACCTTAATACAGTACCCCCAACATTTCAGTGCAATCCCCGTGGCTGACTCCCCTCCAAAAAAACCTCACCACTCTAAAATCTAAATTTGGATTGTATGTGGCATGTTTCTGAAAGAATGGTGATACTGATGAAAGAACCCTAATTCTAATGACATTATGTGGGTTACAGTTATGTGATGAGTCTTTCATGAGTTGTTGTGTGCTGAGTCCTTCATGGGGTGCATTTTTTCATCTGGTTCTTGTAAGAGGTCCACAAGTAAGATTATTGTGCAGATGAGAAACTTGTGGCTCAGATATGTCCTCATGTCAGGGCCAAAATTATGTATGTACCTAACTCTAGTGAGTTGTCTCCTGCACACAATTGTTTTATTTTTGTTTCTTGATCATGAACCTTGAACTCAGGGCCTAGCTACTGACACTTACCAGTGGGGATCATGGGTAGCGCTCTACCACATGGAGCCAAGGACCCCCCTGCAACAGACTGCTACAGTCTAGGCTTGTAGTAGCTGAGGTCTGTCATCCTGCCTACTCAGGAAGCTGAGATCTGACTATCTGGGTTCAAAACTGTCCCAGACACAAAAGGTCCATTGAGACTATGATCTCCTATTCACCACTTAGAAACTTGAAGTGGAAGCTAGTGGCTGCTGACTTGTGCCTGTCATCCTAGGTACTCAGGACACTGAGAGCTGAGGATCACGGTCCAAGGTCCAAAGCCAGCCTGGGCAGGAAATTGCTTGAGACGCTTCTCTCCAGTGACCCACCAAGAATCTCAAGGGGTGCTGTTGCTCAAGTGGTAGAGTGATTGGCTTCAGGTAAGAGCTCAAGGACAACACCTAGGACTAGACTTAAATACCTCCAACTTCCAACAAAAGAAAGAAAGAAATCTAAAGTAGAGTGCTGGGAATGTGTCTTAGGAGTACAGTGCTTTGCATGTATGAATCCCTGGGTTGGATTCCTTAGTACTACATCACTAGAAAAAAGCCTGGAATGGCTGTGTGCCTCAAGTGGTAGAGTGCTATCCTTGTATAGGAGAAACTCAGGTACAGTATTCAGGTCTTGAGTTGAAGCTCCAGGACAAGTATATGAACACACATACATGCACAAACACATACACACACAGATACCAGAAGTGAAGCTGTGACACCAAATGATAAAGAACTGAACTTCTGCTCTGAGCTCATGGTCAGTATCCAGGTCCTGTGTTCAACCCTGAAACACAGCTACCCAGGGCCCAACTAGGAGAGGTCAAAATTTCAAAATCTGTTGAGTTTAACCAGCCCTAGATGACAGGAAGCATAGTGATATTACATATGTGCTTTGATTTAGCAAGCTTTTGGAAACCCAGGGAGGCATCATTGCCAATAATGAATCATTTCATTAGGTTCCGCTCCCTAGTTGTCTGCCAGAACGACCCTTGAATTAATTGTAGCAGGTTATTTCAACACTGGAACATAGTCTAATAAAGACAGGACAAGTGCAGGGAACTTGGCCATGGGAGCTGCACAAATGAAGTCTTCCTGTCACAACAGAGCTCTCGACAGAGAGATAGCTTAAGGTACATAGAGGCCTTTTTCTCCTGGCCTTCAGAGCCTACCCAAACTCCTCACTAATTGGCCTAGAAGGAGTTTTTTTTATCACTCAGCTGTACAGGAGTGAGGCCTGTTCCAACAATGAGGAAGACTTCTTCCAGCAGTCCCCGATGTGGAGAAAACCTCAGGCTACAATGGGAACAGTGAGAGGAGCCCCGGAACATGCACTGTCTTGAAAACTCTCTCTGTTCTATGAAATCGTTCTAAGCAAATTGCCTAGCTGGATACCTTTCATCATAGGAACTCTAGACCTTCATCAGTAGAAATACATGCATACAATCATGGGGAGACATGTTGTTACTGGCTTTTTTTTTTATTGGCTGGTCCGGGGATTTTACTATGAGACTAGGCAATGTTCCTGAGCTACTTTTGCTCAAGGGTAGCGCTCTGCCCTTGAGTCAGAGCTCCGTTCATGGGAATTTTTTATTCCTCTAATCCCTCAGAAATAAAAGTGTGGTGGAATTTCCTGTCTTGGCTGAATTCAAACTGGCATTCTCTACCTCTTAGCCTCCTGAAGAGCTAGGATTACAGGTAGGATCCACAGACACTTGGCTTTCTTTTCTTCTCATTCTTTTCTTTAATCCTGACAATTTGAAATCTTCACAGTGCAATTCCAATGGTTTGCATTTCGAAGTAAAATACCCAGGTCTGGAATTGAAGTGCCAGTACCGCCATCTACAAATGGAGGGAGATCTTGAGAAAATCATTCCTATCCATGGGAATGCCTAATGGAATGTTATAAAAGTAACAATTAAATTTGCAGTTAGTTCATGATTCTCTTATAGAATGCCACACAAAAAGTACTGGATAATGTCTTCCATTCTAGCACCATGGTATGATTCTCCCAATTAAGGAATACTGACTACTTTTACATTAATGCTTTAGTAAGTATTCAACCATGATACATCATTTCATTAAAAGGAGGCATAATTTAATAACTAATAATTCATAATATATATAATTTAATATCCTCACATTCTCTCTATATACATAACAAACTACACATCTATCTATCTATCTATCTATCTATCTATCTATCTATCTATCTATCTATCTATCTATCTATCTATCTATCTATCTATCTGTCTGTCTGTCTGTCTGTCTTTCTGTCTGTCTGTCTGTCTGTCTGTCTGTCTGTCTATCAATCTATCTATCTGTCTATCCGCCACTACTATTGCTTGATCACAGGTCCTCAGAAATGGCTTGCAGTTCAGTTTGCCAAAGACTTTTTTTTTACAACTGACCCATTCATGATTTGTGCATTGTGGACTGTGATTTCAAATCCCAGCATGGCCAAAAGTTTATATGTAGAGTCAGAAGACAATTTTGACCCATTTTTTTCCTTCTCTGTGAAAGTCCTGGATCTCTGTGTGATGTATAATCTATATGGAAATAAGTCAATGTCATAAGATGTAATAAATGAAATAAATGTTATATATGTAATACTACTAAATAAAATCAATAAAAAATAAATAAAGGATTCTTTCCAGTGCTGGGCTTGAATTCAGGCCCTGGAAACCGGTCTGAAATTCTGGTCTTCAACGATGGTGGTTTTCCCCTCCCCCACATTGTCAGAGAGTTAATCAGACCCTGAGTTGAAATCTCAGGCCTGTCAGAAAAATGGTTCAAATTCCAAGCCACAGTCTTAAATTTTTTTTGACCAGGAACATGCACTGTCTTGAAAGCACTCTCTGTGCTATGACATCATTCAATTCAAAGCAAATTTACTGGGTGCTATTCTTCATAACGAATATGATGTTCACTGATAGAAATACATGCATATATACACATACACATGCAGTTACTGGCTCCTTTTTTTTAGTGCAGATCCTGAGGCTTGAACTATGAGCCTAGAAATTGTCTGTGAGCTCCATTTACACAAGAAAGCACTTTATTGTGCCTTAATCCATGATACTTCATTAAATAGAGGCATAATTCAATACCTAATAATTAGTAATATATTACATGTAATTTAATAATATATAGACATCTCACATTCTATAATATTTTTATATTTAAATGTACACAGGAATATACATATACATCTCTCTCTTTCTCTCACTATATATATTTATTTACATATATTTGCAGCAAATTGCACATCTATCTATTTATATATTGGCCAATCCTGGGGCTAGAACTCAGGTCCTGGGAACTGCCTGGCATTGAATTTGTTTGAGGCTACTGTGCTTAAACTACCCCTTGATGAATTAGACATTCCAGGCCCTGAGTTCAAATCCCAGGAGTGCCGAAGTCAATAGGGGAGTAAGAAGCCAATGTTGACCTGGTTTCCTTTCTGTGGAAATATTGTGCCCTAGATACAATGTGTAATATCTATGCAAATACATGTGTATGATATATATTATACATGTATATAAATATTATTTTTTTGCCATTTCTAGGGCTGAAATTCACACACTGGAAAATGTTCCGGATTTTTCTTTCCTCTAGGAGGTTAGCTTTCACTTCACCCAGAGCACAATACTGTTACCCAGTCCCTGAGTTCAAATTCCAGGTATGACAGATAAAATGGCTCAAACTCCTAGCCAGGACCTTAACTTTTTTGGGAGGGCAGGCACGGGGCTTGAACTCAGGTCGCCACAACTCTGCCTTAGCCTTTATTACCCTAGGCTGGGGTGCAGCTATTACACCCACAGATGATCCAGGGTTCCTACAACCCGAGTTCAACTCCCAGCTCTGGCAAAAAGATAAACCAACCAAGATGGAGGAGGAAAAACCAGGAAGTTTTAGACAACAGTTTTACCTTTGTTTCCTTTGCACTGTGACCATCCTGACTCTCAATGACTCAGCTTGAAAATTGTACATGTCCTTACATGGCCAAAGTCTGGTGGGCTGTCAGTGAAGCCTGAGCCCAACGAAGACACCTAGGCCCTGAGATTGATCCTGGGACTTTCACCTACACTTTCCTGTTTATAGGAACAATAATAGAATCTTTGTAATGTACCAATTGAACTACTAATTAGCTAGTCATTGTAATATAAGATTGTACGCAATAAATATAGGTCATTGATTAATTTAATTAATACTTTATTAAGTCTCCCACCGTGATTAATTAATGGAGGCATAATTTTAGACCAAATAATTCATAGTAATAGAATATATAAAAATAAGATATAGGTCATCATTCTTTATACAGAGTTATACACTAGAATCTACATAAATGTCTATTTGTCTCTCTATATAACTTTATTTATAGATTCATATACATATGTAAATGCACACACACGCTGCAATCTACACATCTATCTGTTTATATATTGGCCACTCCTAGGGCTTCATCTCAGGTCCTCAAATTTGCCCGACAACTTCACTTGCGTCAGAGTGGTGTGCTAACATTGACCCATTCAGGAAGTGGGCCTTCTAGGCCCAGAGTTCAAATCACAGAACTGTCAAAAACTTAATCCTGGTGGAAGAAGACAATTGTCCCACTAGTTTTCCTTATAAGTGAATGTCCTGGGTCTCAGGAATGATGTATAATACATAGGCAAATCTATGTTCTGTGTAATAGGATGTAAAAAATATCATACTTGTAATCATACTCTCTAAAATATATAATGAATAAGTAAAAAACAAAATAAAATGAATAACTACACTAACTGCATTATGCAGTAAACATGTGTATTTAAATATAAATCTTGTATGTAAAATGTATACAAATATTATTTTTACGAATGCTAGGAACAAGCCTGTCTTTCTTGTCTTCCAGCACTGTGAGCTTTCCCTTCCCCCACAGGAATGAAGATTTACCCAGACCCTGAGTTCAAATCCCAGGCCTGGCAGAAAAAAATGGCATGAATACAATGCCAAGTAGCCTAATAATTGTTTAAATATTTTAATGTATATGTACGTATGCATGTATGTATTATGTATTTTTATTTTGTCAAGCACAGGGCTTGAACTCAGGGCATAGCAACTCTGCCTCAGTTTTCATCACTCTAGGCTGGGTTGCAGCCACTGGAACCACAGGCGAACCTAGGTTCCTGGGCCGCATAGGCTGACAGGAAAAATAAATAAATAAAACGACACAGGAAAAAAAAAAAAACCAGTAACTTGCAGATGGCTGCCGGTTTTACATTTGTTTTCTTTTCAAGGTGACCATCTTGGGTCTAAATGACAGGGCTGAAAAATGTTGGTAACCTGGCATTGCTGAAGGCTGTCGTTCTTCCAGAGAAGCCATGGGCCAACATGACAACATAGGCCCTGTGTTCGAAGCCAGGTGCTGACCCCTACCAATGGAGGGAGATCCAAATTGTCTCGTTCCTATTCATAGGAATACTGATGGAAAGTTACGAATGTCAAGGTTGAATTACTTGTTCCTGAATGATACTAGCATAAAATTAGAGAGTGATTTTAGGAGGCCGATGGATTTTAATGAATATTTTTGACACATTAAAAGAAAACTATTAATTACATGGACACAATAGTTTCAGGACTGTGGTTGATATAATGAATAATTCATTAAGGATGAAAACAGTAATATTAATTACATGGAGGCATAATAAATACCCAAGAATTGGTAGGAATGTAGCCTATATAACTAAACAATGTATAGACATCTCTGGCACTCTATAAAGATCTATATTTATTTGTATACTACAATCTGAATGTCCATCTGTTCTTGTTTTGTCAACCCCTGGGGCTAAATCTCAGGTGCTCAGAACTGATTGTCGGCTCCATATAACACAGGCTGGCATGTTGACACTCACCCATTCATGAATTGGGCCTTGTAGGCTGTGAGTTCAGATGCCAGCACTAACAAAAATTGAATCATGCAATAAGACACAGGGTGACACATGTTTTCTTTTTCTGTGGAAGTCCTGGGTGTCAGGTGTGAAGTTTCATACATAGGCAATTCTATAACCTATGTAATAAATGTAGTAAATATTCCATGTGTTATAGCAGTCAATAAAATAAATGCTAAATGAATAAAAAAATAAAATGAATAACTACACTAAGCACAATTTGGAGTCAATATACGGGGCTCAATCTCAGGGCCTGGGCATTGCCTGGCAGCTGAATTGGCTAGTGGCTGCTGTGCTGGCAGTCACCCATTCATGAACTGAGCCTTCTTTGCCCTGAGTTTAGATCCGAGCACTCCCAAAAATGTAATCTTAGAGTGAGAAACCGAGCATGACACATGTTTTCCTTTTCTGTGAAAATGCTCCTTGTCAGGTAGGATTTATAATTTGGATGCAAATCTATATACTACGTAATAGGATGTAATAAAGGTAAAAAACATCATAGGTAGAAGAATTACCACTACAGTAAATGATAAACAGATTGAATTAGTAATGAATCATTCTAGGATAAAATTAGATGCAATAAGTGTAGGATGTGCACTAAGTTTAATTAATATTTTATTAAGCATTAACAGAATAAAAATTACATGGAGACATAACTAATAATTGGGAGTAACACATGATGCATAATTTAACAATATATAGACATTGGTCTCATTCTATGAAATATCTAATTATATGTATGGCTATATGTACATACATGATAAACAATTATGGGATATTGAGTAATTATTAATTAATGCTTTATTAATTGTTAACTGCGAAACATCATTAAATGGAGACATAATTTAATACCTAAGAATTGGTAGCAATATTATCTATACTTTAATAATATGCAGAAATCTTTTTTTGTGTACAAAATATTTATATACAGCAATCGTTATCTATTTACATCTCGTTCACTCCTGAGGCTCGGTGGTTGAGTGCTCTCATAGTAAGCACGAAGCCCTGGGCTCAATTCCTCAGTACCACAAAACAGAAAACTCAGAAGTTCTGCTGTCTTTCAATCAATGAAGTGCTAGTCTTGAGCACAAACGTTTAGCGACAGTGTCTAAGCTCTTACTCAAGCCCTAGGTCTGATGCCAAAAAAGGTAGGACATTCTAACTGCAATTATAGAAGGACAGAACTTCAAATACCTCATTAGAGATCAAGCTAGGAGTCTGGTGCTGACAGCTGCAACCTAACCTGACTTAGCCATATGTAAACCACTGCAACCCAGCTCCACAGGTTACCCATGTCATTCTGGCTTATGCCCGTCATCCTAGCTGCTCAGGGGCTTTAAAACCCAGTCCTGGCAGGAAGTCTGAGAGACACCTCAAAATGTGGATCCAAGTGGTAGAGCTTTGAGTTCAAGCCACGTGGCTAACACCCCTTCCCCAGAAAAACACCCCACTAAACCATTAGATTTGAACTTGTATGGTTTGTAAATTTTCCTCAAAGAATGGTGATACTGATGAAAGCACCCTAATTCTAATGACAGCTTGTGGAATGGAGCTATGTGCTGAGTCCTCCTTGGGGTGCTCAGTTCTGAGTCGTACACAGGGTGCTATGTGCTGAGTCTTTCACAGGATGCAGTGTGCTGAGTCCTGCATTGGGTGCTGGGTGCTGAATCTTTCATAGGATGTTGTGTGCTGAGTGATGCAAAGAGTGCCATGTGCTATGTCCTTAACCGGGTGCATTCTTACATCTTGTCTATGTAAGAGCTCCACAACTTAGATGATTATACAAACAAGAATATTGAGGCTCAGATAGGTCCCCATGTCAGGGACAAAATTATGTATTACTGAAGACTCGTGAGTTGTCTAGAGCAGACAATGGTTTGGTTTGGTTTTTTCTTGGTCATGAACCTTGAACTCGGGGCTGAGGCACTGACCCTTACCTCTTGGTCTCATGGCTAGCACTCCACCACGTGGAGCCATGGACCCCCTTGCAGCAGAGGCCATGGCCAACGTGTCAATAGCTGAAGTCTGTCATCCTGCCTTCTGGGGAAGCTAAGTTCTAAAAATCTGGACTCCAAACTATCTCAGTCACAAAAGGTACCATGAGACTATTATCTCAAATTCACTACTAAGAACCTGAAGGTGAAGCTGGGTGCTTGAGCTTATTTCAGTTATCCTACCTACTCAGCAGGATGAGATCTGAGGATCATGGGTCAAAGCTAGCCTGGGCAGGAAAGGCCATGAGAAACTTAGCTCCAATGAACCACCAGAAAACTGGAAGTAGCTCTGTGGCTCAAGTGGTAGAGCACAAGACTTGAGCTGAAGAGGTCAGGGACAGCACCCATGCCAATACGTAAACTCCTGCCACTAACAACAACAACAATAAAAAAAGACAGAAATAAACTAACAAAGCTGAAGTAGAGGGCTGGGAATGTACCTTATGGTAGAATGCTTTGCATATATGAAATCGTGGGCTTCACTTCTCAGGACCACATCACTAGGACAATGCCTAAAGTGGCTCTGTGGCTCAAGTGGGAGAGGGATATCATTCTACAAGAGAAAGTAGGTACAGTGCTCAGGTCTTGAGGTCAAGCTTGAGGACTCATGTATATGTGTGCATGCACACACACACCCATGCACACACACACGTGGTGTGCACAAACACAACACACATACACTCACAGAGCAGAAGTGATGTTGTTACACAAAATAGTAAAGCACTGGGCTTCTGCACTGAGCTCATGGTCAGCACCCAGGCCCTGTGTTCAACCCCAAAACCTAGTCACCCTGGGCCCAACTAGGAGAAGTCAATGGTTTCAAAACCTGATGAGCTTCACCAGTCCTAGATGACAGGAAGCTTTGTGATATCCAATATGTGCTTGGATTTCCCAAGCTTCTGGAAACATAGGAGAGGCACCATAGGCCCAAAATTGCCTGCAATGTATCATTTCATTATGTTCAGTGCCCTAGTTGTCTGCCTGAAGGACTCCTGAATTATATTGAGCTCTGTAACTGAACAACAGAATATAGTCTCACAAAGGTAGGATAAGTGCACAGAACTTGGCCTGCCATGGGAGGTGGCACAAATGAAGGTCTCCTGTTGAAACAGAGCATTGGGGAGAGAGATAGCTAAGGGTACAAAGAGGGCTTTTTCTCCTGACCTTCAGAGCCTGCCCACACATCCTCACTAACTGGCCCAGATGGAGTTGTTTGTTACCCAACTCTACAGGAGTGAGGGCTTTTGTGTGCCTGTCCAGGCAATGAGAGAGACGTCCTCCAGCAGGCCTGTGATGCAGAGAAAACCTCATGTTACACTGTGAACAGTGAGGGGAGTCGTGGAACATGCACTATCTTGAAAGAAGTCTCTCTATTATGAACTCATTGTACTGAATACAAATTTCCTACGTTGGTGCCATTCATCATAGCTACTCGGGAATTTCACCTATAAGAATACAATACATAGACAAAGACATGGAAGTACAGGCTCTTTTTGAGGGGGCAGGTCCTGGGGTGGAAATATGAGCCTATGCATGGTCCCTGAGCTCCTTTTGCTCAAAGGTACTGCATTAAGCTTGAGTCACAACCCCACTTCTGGGTATTTCTGTGATGTCTTAGAAATAACTGGGTCATGGACTTTCCTACAATGGCTGGATTCAAACTAAGTTTCTCTACATCTCAGCCTCCTGAGGACCTGGGTTTACAGACAGCAGCCACTGGCACCTTATTTCTTTGCTTCTTCATTTTTTAATCTGGACAATCTGACTTCTTAACAGGGACATTCCCAAGGATTTAATTTATAAGTAAACTACCCAATGTTCTTTATAGCTGCTTTCCTTGAGAATGATTTTCTCTCCTCATCTTCCCCTCTGGTCACAGGTTTAGGCCAAAAGTGAGAAATGAGTGTCACAGGATTTGGGAGCAAATATCCACAGTACATACCAGTTATGTCACTTTGCATTGAGCTGCTGTGAATTTACTGTCTTAGGATATGAGGACCGAAAGCTGGAGCGATCCTCATACAGTCTGCATTGCTCCTTTTGCTATAAAATGATCTAATAATTATAAGTGTTTTGTGTCTCCAACATTAAGTGTCTAGAACACACTAATAGCATCTTCATGTGTAGGGTTAAAGTTTTGAGGCAGTGACCCCTTGTTGCTTGTTTCTAGCAGAGCAACACGTGGTTGTAATCCAAACACTTGGTTGGTTGTGTGCCTTTATAAAGCCTGAAAGCTTTAGCTCTGGGTTTTCCTCCTAGGCTCTGCTGTGTTGGAGTGTAAGATGAGATCTGAGCTTCAGCCCGTTTAAATAAAACCTTGTATTTGTATGAGTCAAGCGGAAAAGTTCAGATAATGTGATGTCAGGAAAATGAACCCTTAGATGTGTATTTTAATGTTTTCTTCTTTCATGCATGTGTTTCTAACACATTTATAAGATTATCTCTTTGTTGCTTTGTATGTCCCTCCCCCACAGTATAACTCCTGCTTTCACTATATTTGATGTCAGTATAACTTGTGGAGGAGATGGGGGAAAACCAGTTGTTTCAGGATAAAGGTGGACCTATTGCAACAATGAGAAGTACAAGTTGTCATGTCCAAAATGAACTTTACAACGTTGGTGCGGGCGGGGGGGGGAAGGGGGGGAAGGGGGGGAAGGAGAAGGTTTGGGTTTGGGGGGGAGGGGGGAGGCTGGGAAGGGATGTGAAGGGTAAACAAAGGAGGAGGCTGCAATGCATGGTAAGAAATGTACACATTATCCTGCCCATGTAACTGTAACTCCTCTGTACAGTATGTTCACAAATAAAATTAAATTAAATTTAAAATAAAATAAAATAAAATAAATAAATAAAACTTTAAAACATCTGTAAATTCTGACTCTCGATGGTCTTCTGGGTGGGGATCCTGCAACCTGGGTATAACATATTAGTGGGGGCTCGTCCGGGATCCCCCCCAAAGACCCACGAGATCTCAGACTCCAAAGGTAGAACAGAGCTGTCATTGTTAATTTGTCTTGTCCTATCATTTGTCTGTTTTACTTTCGTTTTCCTTTGTGAGGATGGCCACTCTGATTCATAAAGGGTTGTTGAAGCAGACACGCTTGCACCACAACCCTGGAGGAACTGGGAGACGTCCAAGATCCTCTTGTGGGGTGGGGGTTCTTGGAACCCCGCCATGTGAATTGGGGGGTGGGGATCGATTCAGTGTTGGGCCGGAACTGACCAAGAGTGCTTCCTAACAGAGGCCCAACTCCCCCACTGTGGCTCTGCTCCTTCTGCTGTGTGGCCTGGGTGTGGAACCACACCGTGACTTTAGTCAGTGGACCAGTTTGGGAGATCTCCACTTTGTAAGGCTTTTTTTGTAACTGTAAGGTGTGTTTTGTTTGCACTGTTTATTGTTTTTTGGACTGTACATCTGACAGGACTGGAAACCATAGGCACCACTCCATCTAGCCCCCTAGACTTACAAAAAGAATCTGAGACAGAGGAAAAGAAAAGGTACGCCCCGGTTTTTCAGGGAGATAACTTGGAAGAAGAAATGTTTCCTCCCCCATACTCTCCTTTCCAGGTTCCTTTTGCAGAACCTGAGAATGATCAAGAGGAGGGGGGAGCTATAGAACACTTGGCACCTGACCTTATAGTTTCTGAGGGGCCAATCACTCGATGATGCCATGGGATCAACCCCCCTTCTAATGCAGCTGTTTTCCCCATACATGCCATAGGTGCTGTGGATGTGGATGGTCAACAGCCACTCCAATATTGGCGATTTTCTACCAGTAATCTATACAATTGGCACACCCAAAATGCCCCCTTTTCTAAGAAACCCAGGATTTAATTTGTTTGCTTGAAAGTATTCTCTTTACACATCAGCCCACTTGGGATGATTTTAGTCAGCTTTTACAGGTCCTTTTTACCACCGAAGAGAGAGACTATCCAAGAGGCAGCCTGGAAACATATCCCTGGCCCCACAGGAGCAACAATCCTGGATCCTGCCCTGATAACTGCCTATTTTCCTGAGATCTGACCATCATGAGACAACAATACAGTTGAAAGTAGGGAGCCATTCCTCATCTATCGCCAGGCTCTTTTGGCATGTCTCAAGGCGGTGGCTTGCCAAACTAGTAATATGGCCAAAGTTTTTGATGATAGACAGGGAGGAAGTGAAAGTCCGGCAGCATATCTTGAGCGGCTCATAAAAGCTTTTAGTCAATATACCTGTATGATCTTGAAACCCAGGTGTTGGCTCAGATGATTATGTTTGCCTATATAAATCAAACTGCACCAGACATAAAGTGAAAGTTGCAGGCTCTAGACAGACTTGGTAAAAAGTCTATTAGGGATATAGTAGCTGCAGCAGAAAAGGTTTACAATAAGACAGAGACAGCAGCAAAGACAGGAAAGGAAGGACAGAGAACGTGAAATTGACTGTGAAAGGAGCGACCAGTCCAAAGAAAAGAGGCCAGACTGGTTGTTCCCGCAACTATCACAAGCCAAGCATACCTGGTTCACAGATGGCAGCAGTTTCATTTGAGATGGAAAAAGGTATGCTGGTGCAGCAGTCACCTCGGACATTAAGATACTGTGGGCAGAAGCACTCCCCCAGGGAATGTCTGCACAAAAAGAAGAACTAGAGGCACTAACAAAAGCCCTACAGATGGGAAAAGGGAAGAGACTAAACATTTACATGGACAGTCGGTATGTTTTTGCCACTGTGTATGTCCATGGAGCCATTTACCAAGAGAGGGGGCTGTTGACAGCTGAGGGAAAGGCTAGTATAAACGAACAAGAAATTTCAAGCCTCATCTGGGCCTTATGGGAACCAGTAAATATTGCCATTATGCACTGTCCTGGCCATCAAAGGTAACTGATTCAATAACCAAAGGAAATAACTTGGCCGATCAGGCAGCTAAGGAGGTGGACCTCAGCCCAGAGCGGAAGTAGACCCAGGGTCACAAGCTTTGCCTCCTGAGCCTCAGTACTCCCAAGAAGACTTGGAGTGGATAAAGAAAATTTCCATGTCCTATAAACCCCCAAACAGAGAAAGAAATAAAGACTGGTGGAAAACTGGTGGGGGAAACTTATCTTGCCTCAAAGATTGGGCAAGGGAATTCTTATGAGAATCCATCTGGTCTCTCAAATGGGAACCTGAAGAATGAACGACTTGCTGACACTCAGAAATAAAAATCAGGCAAGGAAATCAACTCATTGAGGACATTGTTAAAAATTTTAAAGCCTGTCAGCTCACCAATGCCCCTATTCAACTGGTTACAAAAGGAGCTCACCTCCATGGAGATAGGCCAGGTGTGTATTGGGAAGTAGACTTCACAGAAATTAAAACTGGAAATTTTGGATATAAATATTTGCTAGTTTTTGTAGACACCTTTTCAGGATAGGTTAAAGCCTACCCAACAAAGCATGAGACTGCGAATGTCATATTGAAGAAGATCCTGGAAGAAATCCTACCCAGGTATGGCTTCCCATCCATCATCGGGTAGGACAATGGACCGGCCTTCAACTCAAAAGTAAGTCAGGTAATAGCCACCACACTGGGGATGGATTGGAAATTGCACTGTGCTTATCGACCCCAGAGTTCAGGGCAGGTAGAAAGAATGAATCGAACTGTAAAAGAGACCTTAACTAAATTGGCCTTGGAGACTGATGCAGATTGGGTATCGCTGCTTCTTTTCGCCCTGTTTAGAGTAAGAAATTCACCCAATCAGCTTGGCTTTACTCCTTTTGAAATAATGTATGGACACCCTCTACCCATTATCCCTAGCTTTCAGACAGAATTGCTTGCTGATTTGGATGATATTTAATTTCTGTGTAAGCTTGACTATTTACAGCTGGTGCATAAGAATATGTGGCCCCAGCTTAGAGCATTATATGATTCTGCTTCTATTCCTACCCCACATTTGTTTAAACCAGGTGACTGGGTGTTTGTTAGAAGGCACAACCTGATATCTCTGGAACCACGGTGGAAGAGACTTCACATGGTGCTACTGGCTACACCTACTGCCCTTAAGGTGGATGGAATTGCTGCTTGGATCCTCTGCTCCCACGCCAGACCGGCGGACCTCCTTTGCCCTGGACAACCTTGGGGAAACATGGGAAGTCTCAAAGCATCCTACCCAACCACTCTGAGTTAACCTCAAGCAAAGAAAAATGAACTGATTGTTATTGGTATTGTTGTTTAATAGTATGGCTAAGGTCAGTTAGGGACTATACCCTTTCAAGATCAAGAGCTGTTGGCGTTTAGTTTGAGGGTGGGGCCACAAGATTGTGTCTTAGGACCATAAGTCAAGGGGGGAGAATGAAGGGTTAAAGTTTTGAGGCAGTGACCACTTGTTGCTTGTTTCCAGCAGAGCAACATGTGGTGGTAATCCAAACACCTGGTTGGTTGTGTGCCTTTATAAACCCTGCAAATCTTTACCTTGGGGTTCTCCTAGGTGCTGCTGTGTCAGAGTGTATAACAAGGCCCGAGCTGCAGCCCGTTTAAGTAAAACCTTAAAACAGCTGTAAATTCTGACTCTCGGTGGTCTTTTTGGTGGGGGTCCTGCAACTGGGGTATAACAATGTTTCCATTTTTCTCTAGTACTCCTAGAGATTTAGACTAAGGGTTTGTGTGGAGCGGATCCTCGGTGAATCCCTGAGGAAACCACTTGAAGCCTCCTCAGGAAAACGCTATTCAAACCAGCAGAGCAGGAGAGTCTCTGAGACTATTTTCTCCAATAAACCAACAGAGAACCAGAAGTGGAGCAGTGGCCCAGAGGGTAGAGCTCCAGCTTTGAGAGCGAAAACTGAGCAGGAGATACAATCCAGACCAGGCAGGAAAGCCTGGGAATTGCTAATGTCCAATTAACTACCAGTTGGCGGGAAGTGGAGCTTTGGTGATGGTAGAGCCTCAGCCTTGAGCAAAAGCAGCTCAGGGACACATCGGGGATGTGTCACAGAAAAATTCAAAAAGAGATGGCCAAGTTTATATATCAGTGCCCTACCTAGTTATGTGTGTATGGATATTACCTCCCATAGTGCAAACTCTGCTTTTATTTACTGGTTTATTTTTCAGATATGCTAATTGTAAATACAGCATCATTCTCTTCATTTCAGGCCCATTGCTTTTGTCTTCCAGGGTTCTAGGCCTGTGCCTTTATATGATGCACACTGAAGCTTTCAGCAGCCTTTATTTACATTTTATTATGAGGGCAATGCAGGAACAATCACAAATCAGATGGGGAAGAGAAGTAACTGGTATTCAGAAAATTCAACTTGAGAACATAAAATGGTAGCATACTTATGTAAAAACTACCATTAAGGAAAAAAAAATGAAGTGGCTGGGAATATGGATTAATGAGGGAGTGCTTGCCTAGCATGCAAGAAGCCCTGGGTTTGATTTCTCAGGCACCCGTTCACAGACAAAGCCAGAATATGTGCTGTGGCTCAAGTAGCAGAGTGCTAGAGACAGTGACCAGGCCTTGAGTTCAATCCAACAACTGGCAAAGAGATAGCTACCTAGGTAGGAAGGTAGGTAGATAGCTGGAAAGAAAGAAATAGAAAGAGATAGAGATAGAGAGAGAGAGAGAGAAAAAAAAAAGAAAGAAAGAAAGAAAGAAAGAAAGAAAGAAAGAAAGAAAGAAAGAAAGAAAGAAAGAAAGAAAGAAAGAAAGAAAGAAAGAAAGAAAGAAAGAAAGAAAAAAAGAAAGAAAGAAAGAAAGAAGGAAAGAAAGAAGGAAAGAAAGGAAGAAAGAAAGAAAGGAAGAAAGAAAGAAAGAAAGAAAGAAAGAAAGAAAGAAAGAAAGAAAGAAAGAAAGAAAGAAAGAAAGAAAGAAAGAAAGAAAGAAAGAAAGAAGGAAAGAAAGAAGGAAAGAAAGAAAGTTGATAGAAGAATCTGTTTTTGATATCAGAAGGAAAGAAGGGAACATTCCCAGTCATGAATCTTTCTGCAGTGTGCCAGGACACCAGCATCGCCTTCACACAAATGCAGAGCAGGATGACTGTCTCTGTCCCACTTCTCAGGCAGCCAAGAGTCCCAGAGTCAAGAGGGCAGAGCCAGGTTCTAACTCAGGTGCTTGGAGACAGAAGAAAAATGGCCCTGCCCCTCCTTGGACTGGGGATTAGCATTAATGATGTGGAGAATGAAGGAAGGAGAAAAGACTGGCAGAGACAGAAGGGCTTTCAAACCTGACAAATGGAGAGTCAATAACCCACTCCCTGAGACCAGAAAACAGGGTTTTTCTACTCTGTTCCTCCTCTCCCCCCACTAAACTGGCTATCTATTGGTAACCTAAAGATAGCCTGAGGCTCCCTTAACCTGAGGGAGGAAGGTTAATTAGTCATTGTTTGAGGAAGCTGAGAAAAGCCTGACCCTGGTGTATCTCTAACAAATGTTTCAGGTTTCCCCCATTGCTGGCTGTGCCTGGAATGAATGAAGTGGTTTTGCAGCTCACTTCCCTGTTGAGTGTGTACATTCTGCCTCCTAATCCTGCAGGCCTAGTTCTCTGTACCTAGCCTGGCTTTTGAAACAGTTTCCTGTCCTTCAAATATAGTGTTACACTGGAGTTCTTCCTGCTAACAGAGCTAGGGTTTGGATCCTGAGAACTTCATTTGAACCCCGATTGGGTCAATGATATTTCTTTCCTTCTTCTGTAGATCAAGAACTCCAAGGACATCTAGAGTGCAAGTAACTTCTCATCCCCAAGGGAAACACAGGAATTTCTTAAGCATCTGACCTTTCAGAACAGGAAGTCAGAATGTACCAGACTTCCCTTCCTTGGCTGGTTTCACCCTGTGATAGAGACCTCAGCCTCCTGAGCTAGGATGATGGGCGTGAGCTACTGGTTCTCTGCTAGGGTCAGAACTGTAATGACATTGACAATACAAGTCAACTGCTTATCACAAAAGGCTTGGGGAGCATATTAAGCCTTTCAACAATGTGCCTTTCAGAACTCTGTAGGACACATATTTATAATGCTAGAATCTGAGAGGCTGGGCTTATGGATGTGCTACACATGAACCTTGAGGTCTGACTCCAATTCTGGTGTACATCAGCATTCATGTTCCAAAAAATATTCTCATAAAGAGCAAATAGGAAAATTACTTTGATTAACCCTCACTCTTTTTCCAGTTGTGTGTCTCAAACTGAAGCCTGGGCGCTGTCTCTGGGCCCTTCAGCTCAAGGCAAACACTCTACCACTTGTCCCACATGGGGTTTTTTGATGGTTCAGTCTAACAGGCTTTCCTTTCCTAGGCTGTCTTCAAACTACGCTCTTAAGATCCCAGCCTCCTGAGAAAGTAGGTTTCCAGAGCCACTGGAATCTGGCATATTGTTTTTGCCAGACCTGGGACTTGAACTTAGGGCCTGGGTACTGTCTTTGAGCTGCTTTTTTTCAAGGCTAGCATTTTACCACTTGAGCCACACCACAGTTGCTGGCTTTTTCTGAGTATTTTGCACTGAGGATTCAAACCCTGGCATTCATGCATGCTGAGCAAGCTCTCTACCACTAAGCCACATTCCCAGCCCCAAACTCAAGATTTTATCCCTGAACTTGCCTAGTCACAAGAAAAGGCTTCTGAGTATAAATCATCAAAACAAATCCCTATAGGAAGTTGTCCAAAGATAAATAAGACAAAGCTCATACTGGGGACAGACTCTAACCATGTAATGACTTGACAAATGCCTCCATTTAATTATGTATCATGTTTCAACACTTAATAAAGAATTAATGAAAATGAGTCAATGTACTGAATTATTGTGTATAATTTATAATATATGTACACAACATAATAACTATTATGCGTATAATAATACTAAATACAATAAACAATAAAATGTACAAAATAAAAATTAAATACAAAATCAATAATAATAATCATAATATGAAAAAAACATGCATATGTACCTATATATATTTATACTACACCTGTATACAAATATTTTTTCTATTGCAGGGCCTTAATTCAGGCCCTGGGAACTCTAGCTTGAAAATCATTTCCTCAAGGACAGGGAGCTTAGCCTTCACCCAAAGTGCAACAGAGTTAATTGGACAGTGAGCTCAAATCCCAGCTATGGCAGAAATACTGGCCCCAGTTCCAAGACAGTGACTTAATATTTGTAACAGAAACAGTTATGTTTATTCAGTTCCATACTGAACACTGAAAAAAAATCACTGTAGAATTTTGTACAGCTATGCAGACATCCATCTCTTATCCCCAAAGTGCTTCTTGAGCACTACATAATTTTTGTACGTTTTTAATTTTTAAAATGTTGTGCAGAGGGGTCACAGTTACATGAGCAAAGTAGTGAGTACATTTCCTATTGAGCATTGTTGCCTCCTTGTTTGTTTTTCCCCTACCAGCCCTTCCCTACCATCTTCACAACTAACTTTCCTGCTGAGGTCAGTGACTTTTTTTTGGCTTGGCATGGGGTTTGAATTCAAGTAATGGCAACTCTGCACCTCTCGTCACATTGTTACAGATTCATCAAGACTCTGAGTTCAAATCCCAGTCTAGGAAAGAAAACTGGAAAAAATTCCAAACCAAGAAGCTTTATTATTTCAATTTAGTTAGTTTTGCCAACCACAGGGCTTGTACTCAGGTCATGGCAACTTTGACTCAGCTTCACTCTCCCTAGGCTGGGGTGGACCCTCGGGACCCAAAGCTGATCCTGGAACCCTAGGTACAGAAGGCTTGCAAGAAGAAAAAAAAAGCAGAACAGCACAAAAAGTGGGGAGCTGTAGAGGGCTCAGGGTTTTACAATTTTGTATTTGCACGGTGACTATCCTCTGTCTGAATGACATGGTTTCAAAGTGGACCTGGCCTGCCGTTGGTGATGGCTGGCAGGCTATCAGGGAAGCCATAAGCCAACATGTCAGCATAGGCCCAGGGTTCAAATCCTAATCCTTACACTTACCAATGGCAGGAGATCACAAGAGACTCATTCCTATTCATAAGAATACAGATTGAAAGAGTAATTCATGCATTTGTCTAGTCTAAAATTGGATGCAATAATCCTAGGATGCTAATTGACCTTATTTAATAGTTTATTAAGCATGAAAAGAATAATATTGTTTCAATGGAGATATAATAAATACCTAAGAGTTGGTAGGAACGTAATAGATGTCATTCAGTCATAGACAGACAGCTCTGGAACTCTTTAACAATATATATTTATTTGTATGCCACCCTCTGCCTATCCATGTATTGCTGTTTTGGCCAAACTTGGGGCTTGATCTCAGTGCCTGGGAACCACCTGACAGCTTAATTGGCTAGAGGCTTCTGTGCTCACACTCACCCAATCATGAATTGGGCCTGCTAGGCCTTGAGTTCAGATACCAGTACTGCCAAAAATTTAATCTTTGAGTAAGTAGCCGAGTGTGACACATGTTTTCCTTTTCTGGGAGAGTCCAGGGTGGAAGGCATGCTAGAGAACACATCTACAAATCTAGATGATATGTGATAGGATGTAAACAATGTAATAAATGGTATAGGTGTCATCAAAGTCAATAAAATTAATCGTAAATAAATGAATAAAAACAGAAATAAAATGAATAACCACACTGTACGTGATATGGAGTGAACATCTGTGTGGAAGTATAAATCCTACCACACCAAACACGATATCTACTGAACATCTGTATGTAAGTATAAATCCTGTCTTTAAAATGTATACAAGGAGTATGTTTTCCATGCCTGAGGCTTGAATTCAGCCCACCCCAATGAGAAAGCAATGGCGGGAAATCCTGAGATACTGGTTTCTGTACCAGGAAAAGTCATGGAATGTGATCGATCTCATCGAATGAGTAGTTCAAGCATGATGTGACCAGGAAGTGATAGGCAAGACTCATGGGGTATAGCTTATTTGTAAAGTAGTGTTGATTAAGCGTGACAAGAATCACCACAGTCATGAAATGAAGGCATCTGGAAAGATCCAAGAATCAGTAGACAGATGGTAGATTGGATTCCATCACAGGTTATAGTCTCTCCAACTCTATACAAATGTGTACTTATTTGCATACTACCTTCAACTTATGAATGGATGACTGCTGTGTGTCCCCCCAACCCCACCTGGGGGTCCATCTCAAGTCCTGGGAACGGCCTTCTCCTTAGTGGCTCACAGGCTGGTGTGCTCACAGGGACCCATTCGTCAATTGGGTCTGCTGGTCCCCAAGTTCAGATCCAAGCAGTGCCAAAAGATTCATCCTGATGTCAGAAGCCAATTGTTGCACCTGTGTTCCTTTCCTGTGCAAGTCCTGGGTCTCAACTAGGATGAAGAATGCATGAGCCACTCTGTGGCCATGGGAATCGGTTGTTATCATGTGAGCCCAGTTATACCTGTCATCATATACTGAAGAAAATACACAATACATCCATGAATAGCATACAAAATAGAATAACTACACTAAATGCACAATGCAGTCCACATACGGATTTGAATATACATCCCATGTTTAAATGATTCATTCAGAACAATTGTGGCCTCCCTGGTGCTCGATCTTTGTTCCTGGGAATGGACCAGATCCTTAGTGGCTCACAGTCTGGTGTGATCACATGGACCCATTGGGCAGTTGGGCCTCCTAGGCCCAAAGTTCAAATACCAGCACTGCCAAAATTCACCCTGATGTGAGAAGCCAGTCATTGCACCAGTTTTCCTGTGCTGTGCAAGTCCTGGGTCTCAGCTAGGATGGAGAATGCATAGGCAACTCTATACTCATGGGAATAGGTTGTCATGCAGGTCACCACAGTTATATCTGTCATCCTATAATAAAGAAAATACACAATACATCAATGAAGAAGACACAAATAAAGAGAATGACTACACTGAATGCAAGATGCTGCCCATCCATGTATGGAAATATAGATCCTCTGTTTAAATGATGAATTTATGACTATATTGGCGCCCACCAGGGCTTCACCTCAGGTCATGGGAATGGTCTACCTCCTTAGTGCCTCATAGGCTGGTGTGTTCACCATGACCCATTCACCAATTGGGCCTGCTAGGGCTTGAGTTCAAATTCCAGCACTGCCAAAAGATTCACCATAGATTTGAGAAGCTAATCGATCCACCTGTTTTCCTCTCCTGTGAAAGTCCTGGGTCTTAGCAAGCATGGAGAATTCTATATAGACAACTCTATAGCCATTCAAATAGGTTGTTATCCATGTCAGCATAGTTATATCTATCACCATACTCAATAAAATACACAATACATCCATGAATAAGACACAAAATAAAAAGAAAAACTACACTGAATGCAAGATGCATACCACACTTGTAGGTAAAGAGAGATCCTATGTTTACAAAAGGCGGGCTTGTTATTTTGTCCAGTGCTGGGGCTTCATATCAGGCCCTGAACCAGGCCTGACATTCTATTCTTCAAGGATGGTGAGATTTCCATTCCCCCAAAGTGCAAAAGAGCTACACAGACCTCAGTTCAAATCCCAGCATTGACAAAAGATTCATTCTGTTGTCAGAAGCCAGTCGATAAGCATGTTTTCCTCTCCTGTGTAAGTCCCAGTCTTCCACTAGGATGTAGAATGCATAGGCAACCATATACCTATAGGAACAGGTTGTCATCCATGTCAGCAGAGTTATATCTGTTACCTTACTCAGTAAAATACACAAAACTTACATAAGACAGAAAATAAGGAGAAAAAGTACTCCAAACGTAATATGCTGTCCACACATATATGTAAATATAGATCCTATGTTTAAATTATTAATTTATGACTATCGTGGCCCACCCTGAGGATCAATGTCAGTTCCTGGGAATGGCCTAACACCTTTCTTGCTCACAGGCTGATGTGTTCACCTTAAACTATTCACCAATTGGTCCTGCTAGGCCCTGAGTTCATATCCCAGCACTACCAACAATTCTATCATGCAGTAAGAAGCCAAGTGTGAAAATTTTTTCCTTTTCTCTGAGAGTCTTGGGTGTCAGGCATGATGGAGAACACGTCTACAAATTTAGATTAGATTCCATATGATAGGTTGTCATCAATATAATAAAGGGAAGGGGTTTCATCATAATAAAATCAATGGTAAATAAATGAATAAAACAAAAAGTACAAGGAACAACTACACCTAACCTGTATGGACTGAACATCCATAGGTAAGTACAAATCCTGTGTTTACAATGTATATAAATAGTATGTTTTCCAAGGCTGGGGCTTGAATTTTGGCTTAGAGTACAGGCCTGACTTTCTTATCTTCAAGTACGGTGAGCTTCCCCTTCTTCCACAGTGCTGCAGATTTACCCAGACTCTGAGTTCAAATCCAAACCCTGGCAGAATAAACGGGGTGAATTGCAAGCCAGGAAGCTAATCTTTTTTAATTATTTTTTGCCCAGCAGGGGGCTTGAACTCAGGTTGTGGTAACTCTGCCTCAGCTTTGATCACCCTATGCTGGGGTGCAGCCACTGGACCCACAGTAGATACTGGGATCCTAGACCCCAGGCCTTGTGTGGCAAAAATGTACAGAAAAAATGCAGCAAGATGGCCTTTTTATGTCTTCTTCCCTTGCATGGTTACCCTCCTAGGTCTGAATGACACTGTTGCAAATGGTACTTCATCTTGGATTGCTGAAGGTTGTCAGACTATTGAGGAAGTCATAGGTCCACATGGTAATGTAGGCCCTGATTTCGAATCCCAGTCCTGACACAAATCAATGGCAGGAGATACTAAGAGACTCGTTCCCACCCATGGGAATAACAAGGTAATATTATCAATGAGTTGATGGTGAATGACGCTCCTATAAAATTAGACAGCATCATTTCAGGAGACTGATATTATTTAATATTTATGAAGCATTAAAAGAATACTATTATTTACAGAATGCAATATTTTAAGAATATTGATTGATTTACTTAATAGTTTGTTAAGCATGAAAGCAATAACATTAACTACATGTAGCATTATAAATACCCAAGAATTGGTAGGAATGTAGTCTATATAACTGAATAATGTATAGACATATCTGGCACTCTATAAAGATATATATTTATTAGTGTACTACCATCGGCATGTCAATCTTTTTTTATTTTGTCAATCGCTGGAGCTCAATCTCAGGTACTCGGAACTGCCTGTCAGCTCAATTTGACACAGGATGGCAGGCTGACACTCACTCATTCATGAATTGGTCCTTGTAGGCTGTGAGTTCAGATGCCAGCACTCCCAAAAAATGAATTGTGTAGTAAGAAGCTGATGGTGACATATGTTTTCCTTTTCTTGTAAAGTCCTGGGTGTCAGGAAGGATGTGCAATACATATGCAAACCTATATCCTATGTAATCAATGGAATCACTGTTCTATGTGTCATAATAGTCAACAAAATGAGTAGTCAATACATGAATAAAACAAAAATAAAATAAGTAACTACACTGAATGCAATATGGAATCAACATATACATATAAATATAAATCATATATTTAAAATGTACACAAATAGGATGTTTTCTAGTGGTGGGCATTGATTTCAGGCCCACGGAACAGACTCGAATTTCTTGAATTCAAGGAGGCAAGCTTCCCCTTTCCACACAGTGCAAAAGCAGGGTTACCTAAACCATGAGTTCAAATCCCAGTCCTGGCAGAAAAAAAAAAAGGCATCTCCATGCTATGTGATGCCCAATTCGTAGGTATTTCATTTGCACTCTATTTAATGAAGGTGAATGTTTAAATGCTTCATAAAGAATTAATATTGACCAGTGTCCTATAATGTAATTGTGTATAATTTTATCCTCGAATCACTCAAGTACTGCCCATTTAACCGTGACATACCTCACATTCCTTTGGTAATCATATGAATAGGAATGAGTTTCATAGGATCTCCTGCCATTTGTTGGTGGCAGGACTAGGATTCGAACTGTGGGCTCTAGCTCCTACCAATTAAACCTGAGGATAGGGAATTCACAGGCCTGTCCAAGAACATCAGCAAAACCAATGATTAGCCAGGCATCAGTGGCTCTCAGCAGTCCTCCTTAAAACTTACAAGGCTGTGAAAGGAGGATCGTTGTCAAAGTCACCCTAGGCAGGAAAGTCCTTGAAACTCCTGTCCAACTTGTGCCAACAAAGCCAGAAGTAAAGCCATGTGGCTCCAGTGGTAGAGAGCTAGCCTTGATCTAAAGCAACTCACAGATTGTGCCCAGATCCTGGGTTCAAGGTTTGGGAACAAACAGACATACACAGTAATCTGTGCAGCCATCCGGCTAAAGCAGGTAACCCTCTTGTCCCCAACTGGATTGGACAGAGTTCTCTGGGAAAGGGGCTGCCATCATTTTGACCCCGCCCATTCTGCCTGCATCACAGAATTCCAGCCATACCCCCATTGTTTCATGGTTCTTTCTGACCAATGGGATACAAGAATGGTGGCCACGCCCACATTCCATGCTACTCAGTAGCACCATGATTCCCTCTGTTTGTGGACACCACTACCAGCAGTTAAGGAAGGTAGAGGTGGCTGAGTGGTGAGCAAGAGACTCGAGGCCTACAAGGAGAGGCCTTCCTCAGGCCCACCCTGTGCCTGCCTGAGTCCCTGCCCCCTCCCCACCTTCCCCATGGAGCAGCATTTCAAACCTGGTGCTGCGGGCTCAGACCCATGGTTTCCTCAGGCAATGGTGCAATGGTGTGCCACGAGCCAGTTTGCGGCCCAGGTCCTGGCTCCTCTGTCCTCTGCTCAGGACCTGAGTGTCTGTAATGCCTCTGCCATTGCTGCTTGCCCCACCTGGAGCAGCTGCCAAAAGCTTCTGCCAGCAACACATGTGAGTGGCTGCCACACAGCCCTGCACCCTGGGACCCCATATCTCCTTCTTTTGGCAACAGGTAAGAGTAGAGGTTGGGCCTCTGTCTAAAATATTAATGAGAGGACCTTGCACTGGCCTTCGCCTGAGGGACGCCTTCCCCAGTGATGACCAGGCCCGTCAGATGCCTTTTTTGTAGAGTTGGGATCTTGAGCATCAACCCACTTGCAACCCAGCATGCTCTTCTTGAGGAGATGGTCCTCCTCAAGTGCAGTGCACTTGCCTCGCACCCTGTCCCAAATTGCAAGTTGCATACCTGTCCCGGTGCAATGAGATCCCTTGATCCCTCGGGGTGCTAAGGCTATGCAGAATGGTAAGGCTTAGTTGCTTCTCAGGGCCGATAGCCAGATCTGGGGTGGGTGAGGATCCACTCTCCAAAGCGGCTAATGCTTGCGAGATAACAAACTTGTCCCTTCTGGTTTGGGCTCGAAGGCGACAGACCAACCTTAGGCAGACCACGCATCCTCCCAGGCAGCAGGCTAAAAACATTCCGACTCCCACCCACTCTTTAAACCAGGAGACTGCAGAGGAGGTCCAAGACTGGAGTCCCTCCACCAATCCAGGGTCCACTCGCGTTGAATTCACTGTCACAATGGCGATCCGCAGCTGTTCCAGCATATCATCAAACTCACCAGTCCAGTTACCTAGAAGATAACTCGACAACTGTTTAGATAAGTTTGCAGCTTGGGTAAGGTTATCATACTGAATGCTTGTCACACATAACCCCTCATACTTCCACTGACAGCCAAGCTGAGCAATTTGCCAAAGGGTGTCCACTTGTTCCTGGACAAGATCAATCCTTTGGTTGACCACCATTAATCCTCCTCGCAACTGAGAATTAATGCCCCTCTGTACATCCAGGGCATGGGCTACGTTGGCAGAAAGATTATTTAAAGTGTGTGCCGTTTGTACTGAATGGCTCATGGCAACAGCTGCCGTGGCAGCTCCTACGGCTGCCAAGGAAATAGCAGTAACAATAGCAGCAGTGATGCCAAAATCTCTTTTTTGTCTAAACAGGGTCAAAGCACTAGAGGCATTAACAGGCACAGGCACCCAGCGGGGCATACGTGCAATAATAGCATAATCATATTTAGAAGCATTCCAGCATTGAGCATAAAAGCAAGAACTGTTAGTACAATTACCAGGGTTTACCTCACTAACTATAAACACAAATGGGGGATACACACAAACTGGGGTTACAGCGTAAGTAATATTTTCCTGTGGTTGAACTCCTTCCCCTTCACAGCTCGCGCCGGTGCCAGATATGTTTACTGAGCTTGTCGTTGTCTTTGTCTTTGTGTCCCAGGAGGCCCACGGCTTGGAGGAACTCCACCCAAACTCGCTCAACCCGATCTTCCCCCCGCCAATCATAACCATGGGCTCCAGGTCCATACAACTCCCATTTACCCCACATAATAGCCAATTATCAAAGGGATTAGAGACATACACTTGTTGAGGATCTTGATCTGTATAATTTTGTCCTTTATAAGTCGAATTAAATTCTGTACTTATACCAGGGGAAAAGAAAAAGGTCTCATTTTCAGTAACCCAGGCCCCAGTACGGGACTGGCAACCTGTCCAGGGCCAAACATTCCCTGAGTGTTGGCCGACACAAAAGGGGGCTCATTTTGGAAAACTGGGCGGCTTATCTTTTGCTCTCTTTGCTGGCCACCATCCACTAACCCAGGAGGCATTTGCCTTAAAGCAAGGACCATTGCTTGGGATATCAAACCAGCCCGCTGTCTGGGATATAAGCAAAATGCACGGGGAAAAGGAATCGGCAGATTTATTCTTAACAAGTTAAAAGCACAAGCTCCCCGTTAGATTGAGGGACCTGTCTTCCCCAATGGGGGCCTCTACCATATCTGGCAGGAGATATGGGATATTCATGGTTCCGTTGGTACCAAATAATCGTGGGAAAAGCCTGGCATCATGCTTTACTGGCATCGGCCTCGGGAATACCGACAGGATTCCCCATCGAAGTTCCCCCTGGCTGGGGCAGATCTTGACCATCAATAATATTGTCACACTCAACACTTTCACAATCATCTTCCTCCTTGTCCTGGTTTTCTTTGACAGGTCTCATTAGCCGACTTGGGACCCAATGTGGTCTTGATCCTGTGGAAAAACACAAACAGCTCCCCTGGATCTTGTAATAACCGGATCCGGTCCATACCATTTATTATTAATAACATCCTTCCACATAACCATGTCTTTAGTATCCATGGGGTCTCTTGTCATATGCCGATCTGCGGAAGACTGATCATTGTCATTTAGAATTAAAAAATTAAGTCAGCGTCCCTGGGGGATGCTGACTCAGCAATTCCCCCTTTTTGTTTTTGATGCATTTCTTTTATGCTTCTATTAGCTCTTTCTACTATACCTTGTCCTTGAGGATTGTAGGGCAATCTGGTGGAGTGGGCCACCTGCATTTGTGCGCAAAAGGCGCGAAAACCATGGGAAGTATAAGCAGGGCCATTATCCGTCTTAAGTCTAAGGGGCTTTCCCCAAGCTGCCCAAGCTTCTAAGCAGTGTATTTTGACGTGAGACACCTTTTCTCCTGCCAGAGGTGTAGCATGAATGACACCGGAAAAGGTATCGACAGACACATGTAAATATTTTAATTTACCAAATTCTGTTAAATGAGTCACATCCATTTGCCATAGGGTGTTTGGTCTCAACCCCCTGGGGTTTACTCCCACATGGGGAGGATGAAGAAAGGTAACACAAAATTTACAGGCTTTAACAATATCTCTTGAAACATGCCTAGGTAAATTATATTTTTTCCTAAGGGTATTTGCGGGTACATGATACAATCTATGAAAGTCCTTTGCCAATTCTACAGGATCAGCAGCAACCAGAGCCACAGCCCGAGTTGCCTGGTCCACCAAATCATTACACCTTGCCATCGGGCCCGGCAACATAGAGTGGGCGCGAATATGTCCAATATAAAAGGGGTGCTTTCTATTTAGAATAAGGGATTGAATCTGTAACAAAACATTAGAAATTGTACTGCCCTGCTTAACTGAAGCAGCAACTTCACGGGAAGCAACGGCATTTACAACATATAATGAATCAGAAAATAAAAGGTTGATCAAATCTTTTAAAAACTTCAAGCACAATTAAACTTTCAACAGCCTGTGGGACATTCGGGCGAAAATTAAAGATCACCGGCTGTTGTCTCGGCACCACTTGCAGCGAACACCTTCTCGGCCAGCGAGAAAGAACGACCACCACACCAGGAGTCTTCTCAGATCACACTTTATTGGAGAGTCTTCTTGTTTGTAGGAGAGCTTGAGTGCGAGAAAGCGTGCACAAAAAACATGGCCGCTTATATAGGGAATAGGGACACGTGTCGTTCTATCATTGGTCGTCTGCCTTTCACCGTCACCAAGTGCCACGGGATTGGCTGGGGACTTTACGTGGCTCGCACATGCGCAAAGCCCAGGACCCACCATCCCGCCAAGCACTGCCTAATATGGAGTTGTTTACCTCAAAGCTGCAAGGGAGTGGGCGGCGTCTAATTGCGTTCGCCCTGGCTCCCCGCATCCTCCCTCCGACCCCTACCCATGCCTCTCCTGTGCCCCACCTTCTGGCCCACGCCCTGCCATAAATGTGCCCGAGGGGAGGGGGTGGGTGTTGACCTGAAGATCCTACCCCCATCCCCAGCGGCTAGTGTCCCAGGAAACGGGGAGATGCAGGGTTGGGTGAGGAGTGGGAGCCACAGATCCCCAGGCCTGTAGCAATGGGAGCCACACAGCCGCACATCTGCGCCCTTCCTCTCCATTATGAGAACCCGGTGGCTTTAATCATAGGTGTAGAGCAGCATGTATACACCTGCCTTCTGGGGTCTTTTCCTTTTTTTCTGGGGATAGGGGGTGTTGGATGCAGATGATAGACACCTTGCTGTGTGAGCCATTGTCTTCTGTGCTCAGTCAACCTTTCACCTGAAAACAGAGAGACAAAGACATAGAGAGACAGAGAGAGAGAGAGGTCATCTTTTTCCTTGTACAGCCTGACTGTGCTCAGGTTTGTGATCAGTTGGCAAATTGCAGGTGCTGCATGGATGAAACTTCTGTCACCGGTCTGGATGTGTGTGTGTGTGTGTGTGTGTGTGTGTGTGTGTGTGTAGAAGTGGGTTGTAACAAGGAGGCCGAATGCTTTGCTAACTTCTACCTGCTAACTTTGGGGCATGTATGGGATTCACAGCTGAGGTTGAGGGCCTGGAAAGGTGAGAGGCTTGAAGGGGACACAGCACTGTTAAATTACAAGAACAAGGGATCTGTGTGCAATGGAGCTGTGTACTATTTTGGCCTGGTTGGTGGCAGTGTGAGTTTTGTAGGACCTGGGAGTGCGGCCTGCAGGGGATGGCTTCCCAGGGGGACATAGAGCATGACCAACACTTAGTAAGGATATGAGTTCTGCTAGTATGGAGCGCAACAGCATAGGTCAGACTCTGGGTCTTCTCATCATGACGTCTGATGGGTGAGGTCAACCCTATTTTAAATCTTGAGCTGTGATCTTCAGATCTCAGCCTCCTGAGTACTTAGGATTATAGGCATGAGCCTCTGGCACTGGGACTCTGGTTCTTTTTGGTATATTAGGGTTTGACCTCAAGGCCTTAGGCTTGCCAGTTAGGTCTTCTACCATGAGAGTCAAGCTTTTCTGTCTTGGGCATTTCTGAGATGGAGAATTAATATATGCTCAGTCTGGGCTGGATCATGGTCCTCCTATCTGTGACAGGCATTAGCCACCAGGCCCGTTCTTCTGTAGTTGGAATGGTAGATATGTAGCACCACGCTCAGTCATTGGTTTAGTCAGATTGGCCCAAACTCAGTCCACGGCAGCAGATTCTTGACCAGAGGTGAAACTCTGGGTTGGGCCTCAACCATTGGACTTCAATCTCCTCATGGGACAGTTGTGAGGAAACAAGAGATTAATACAGAGGGATCTCTGGATCAGGGACAGGCACAGAGGAAGAGGCCATTTGATACTATTCTTGGCAATTCCGTGAGCATATACCTGGAAAGATCTCAGATGGTGTGTATTATTAATGGTGAAACAGGTATGGGATTATGAAACAAAATATGGATCTCTTTATTTATTACCCTATCCCCATGAGTAATGGGATCCTTCACTTTGTTCAGTTTTAAAGCTGGGAAATCTGAGGCACAGATAAACCGGGTGACCTACTAATGACTCCCAGCTGACAGGAAGCTCGGCCTGACATCTCTGCCATGCTCCCTAGGATAATGGGTGCTATTCAGTCCACATTTTGTGGTGGGAAGTCCACTTCTTTTCAGTCATGGGGCTTGAACTTTGGGCCTGGGGCAGCTCCCTGAGCTCCTCAGCTCAAAGCTAGCACTCTACCACTTGAGTCACAGCATCACTTCCAGTTTTCTGGTGGTTCTTTGGAGAAAAGAGTCTCAGAATTGTTGCTGCCCGGGATGGCTATAAACCACGATCTTCATATCTCAGCCTCTATTTTACTTAGGATTATAGGACTGAGCCACCGGCACCTGGCTTAAGTGTAATTCTGACCTTCTTTCTTTCTCTTTCTCAGCATCCCCATGTGGTTAGAACCAAGGTGGCCCTCTCATTCTGGAGGTAGGCTGTGGGTCAGGAGCTGTCTCACTCAGTCTGTTGTACCAGCACCATGAGGTAAGTCCCTCTGTGCCCTGGCTACACTGTGACAGTTATGCATTGTCCGTCTAGCCTTACTGGACTCCATACTGTGTTCAATGCACTTTTCTAGCAAAAATTACTGGCTAAAATTATGATACATAATTACAGAATGAAAATGTAATGCCATTTTAAGAAAGTCATTTAGGGTTTTGGGAATGTGGTTTCATGGTATGGTGATTGCCTAGCATGCATGAAACCTTGGGTTCAATTCCTCAGTACCACATAAATTGAAAAGGAAACACTGGAAGTGGTCCTGTGCCTCAAGTGGTGGAGGGTTAGCCTTGAGGGAAAAAAAAGCTGAGGAATAATTCCCAAGCACTGAGTTCAGTCCCAGGACTGCCAAAACAACAACAGCAACAACAACAACAATTTAGTTAGTAAATGCAAAATAAAGAACCCATATTTGGAATATATAATTGCTCCTTCCATACTAATACCTGACAATAGTCCCTAATTCATGTACTTTACCTATGTTAGGATACTGTGTTGAAAGAATGTTTTGTTCATTAGGTCACGGCAATTAATGCCGGGAATGTGCTTAGATGTCAGGTGAAGATTAATAATGGAAAATTAAAAGATTCCAGGCTTTTCAGTGGGGTCACTGCTAGTCACCATGAGAAGGATAAGTCTAAGTGAGATTTGGGAATTATTTTGGCTAGTCATCACACCAAAAAGGCAAAGGTTAATTAACAGTTGTGACAGAAGAGAAGGCATAACTCCAGATGGAAAGAAAAAATAATAGTAACTAAGGTACAGGAGAAACCGTTCTAGGGAACCATGTTTGGTTATTGAAGAACTAGTTATCAACTAGGCTTATTCCTCATTGCCTTTAGCATTCAAAATCTCCTAGGCTAGTTCTTAATCTCTGTGTGATAAATGTATCTTCTTCCATGCTGTTCTTTCATACCTGATCTCCTTTGCTTCCTAAAAATCTGTCTTTCTATACTTCTCTATGAACATTTCCTGATACTAAATACACCTACAAAGATGAAAGTGGATGCTAATGTAAGAGTCCCATAACTCATGAGTCATTAATGTAACAAAATGGAAAAGGAGGACATATTTATTGCTACTTCAATTTTTCTGAAAAGCTGCAATGTCACATCATTTGGTTCAGATTTCCATTCTTTGTCTACATAGTGACATTAAGTGCACATAAATGCAAATATGAGCTGGGTGCTGGTGGCTCAAGCCTGTAATCCTAGCTACTCAGGAGGTTGAGACCAGAGGATTGTGGTTCAAAGCCAGCCTGGTCAGGAAACACTGGTCCATGAAACACTTATCTTCAATTAACCCCAGAAACCCGGAAATGGTGCTGAAGCTAAAGTGGTAGAGTGCTCAAGTTGTGCTGAAGAGCTGTGAGACAGTGCCCAGGATCAATGTTCAATCCCCACAACCAACAAAAAAGTGCAAATATGGCTTTAAGTTTCCCCCAAAAGAATGATGAAGTCAATTGTAATCTTCCCAAATGATTTAGTAGTGCACCTAATTTCGCTGAGTTATTTGTTATGGCTTCTTTGCTAAATATATTCCCTCCTTTAAAAATTGTCAAATATTAGCTTTATAATAAACTTCATCTAATATTTCTTGGTTCAAAAGAGAAGTCTATACAGTTGATGTCACTTAGCTTTCTTATTGTCTTATTTTAAAGCCAACCCAGGCAAGAGAGTCTGTCAAACACTTATCTGTAATTAAACACCAAAAAAGCCAAAAGTGGAGTTTTGGCTCAAGCAGTGGAGTACTAGCTTTGGGCCAGGTGGGAAAGAAAGACAACTGTTCAGGGACAGGGGCCAGTCTCTGAGTTCAAGCCCCAGAACCAGCACAAACTAAACAAACAAGCAAACAAAACAAACCCTGGGTATTTCTTTGGGACTCTCCTTATAATAGTGGTGGTCCGAGAAGAGACTGCTTTTGCTGATCATACTCACTGGATCCTGCTTTTTTGGAATCCTTATTGCTATCGAAAACTCATGACCAGACTAAAGGAATTGATAACTGATTCCTGCAACAAGAGAATCATCTCAGGAGTGAAACATCCATCCATAAGACACTTAAAAACCTCCATATCTTTGCTTCTTTGCAATAGAACACTTTTAAAACAAAGTTACTTCCTTTTGTTCTATACTGGCCTTCAAATGGCATATTGTTTCCTTTTGTAATACTCTCAACCAGATGTTTACAGACAAGTTTTATATGAGTAAAGGACACACTCAAAAAAGTCACGGACAGAGCTTCCTTCCAGCCTTGGATTCTTTTCTTGTACAGTAAAAAGGAAAGCAATAGTTAACTTGAACTTTATCATTTCTCCATGTTCAATTCCTCTCCTGGGATCAGTTTCCACGTCCTATAACAGTTACTTCCACTTATTTCCAGTAACAATCTATGGTGCTGCTACAGAAAAGAATGACTGTTTTCTGGCTTCATTGAAATAGCACAAGGACACTTTTGGACATGAGGTAACACGTGTTTCAGAGACAACTTAGTAAATAGAAATGCAATTTAAATTGCTAATTAATACATTATCCATGAGAACATTTTGTTCAAACTTCTTATGTGCTCTGTAAATTAATGTGAATTTTAAATGGGAAGAAGGTCCTCAGATCATTTTTTGTGAGTCTATGTGCTGTGCATTAATTTCCCAAGTGTACATGAGTTAACCGTAAGAGAAACAATAGCAATTATAGGAGAAAAAGAAGTTCTGTGTTTATGTATAAGTGTTCAATACAATATAGAATACTCTACAAATAAGAAAACTTTGAAACAATAATGCCAAGTCCAGTATGTAGATTTATGTGAGTGATATGGAGAAAGCATTACTCCTAAGTGGAACATGAAGCATGAGGCCACTCCTTTTCTGAATCACGCTTGCTAATCACGTAAATGTGCAAAAAGGAGAATGGAAGAATGATTCTGTTTCCAATGTAAGTCAAATATGGAAGAATAGACTTAACTGGAAAAAAAGAGTCCATCTGAGAGAACAGGAATTATACTAGCAATGAACCTGGTGGCTAAGATCACATTTCTTTTTCTTTCCTTTTCTTAAATTCTTTTTTTTGTTGTTGTTGTTGTTCGTGGAAATTGAAATATGGGACAGGAGGCTGTCCCTCTTAAATGCAGCTCAAGGCTAGTGCTTTTCCACTTGAGCCACAGTGCCACTTCCAGTTTTCTGGTAATTATTGGAGCAAAGAGTCTCAAGGAATTTCCTACCCGTGCTGGCTTTAAACCCCAATCCTCAGATCTCACAACAACTTGGTTTATGATCACATTTCTAATAGTGTACACTCAGGATATGTAATGTAAATGTTCATCTATCTTTATATGAATTCTTGAGTTAACAATCTGGGCTACAGGTTAGACTTTACACTCACAAAAGTGTTTGAAGTTTAAAAGTTGATACTCCTGGAAAAATAAAACCTAAGAATGTAAAGGGGTCTGGGAAGTTCAATTTGCATCTGGCTTGGACAGTATAGGCTTTAAGACACTACCTATAATTAACCAGCCAAAAGTTGGAATACCAGTCACGAGCAAGATTGCTGAATAACAGCTTTAGGTTTTTGCATACATACATACAAACATACACATACAGCTGGGAAGTTGGCTCAGTGGTAGAGCACTTGCCTTGCATGCCTGAGGCCCTGGGTTCAATTCCTCAGCACCACATAAGCAAAAAGAAAAAAAGCCGGAAGTGGCGCTGTGGCTCAAGTGGTGGAGCGCGAGCCTTGAGCTGAAGAGCTGAGGGACAGGGCCCAGGCCCAGCGTTCAGGCCCCACGACCGGACCTAAAAAAAAAAAAAATCACCTTACAAACATACACATACACACAGAGGCACTTATAGGTGCACACAAAAATACACAAATGAAACAGCTCTCAGAATATGTAGAAAAGTTAGAAAAAATAGAAAATAGGTCCTGAGTAAGACTAGAATCAAGTGATAATTTTTAATATTAGAAATCCCTCAAGTGAACTTTCCCCCAGAAGTTGAGAATATTACATAGGTAGGGACCAAAGATAGTAAGAGAGTCAAGCAATCATTATTAACGGGATAGGATCCATGGAGGAATGAGTCAGGGAACCTTGCTGGCGCATCTGAAAATGTTTATATCCAGTGTCAAATGTTAAAACATCTTTGAAAATAGTACATAAACAGTCTGAGAAGTCAGTCTAGTGGATAAGATCATAGGAGAAGTTCAGAATTGCTAGTCTGTTTCTAGATTAAATAAAGAAAATATGGCAGGTCAATGTGATGAAAGCCTGGAATTCTAGCACTCAGACAGGAGATTAGAGAGTGGAATTACATAACGGTACCTTCCCTGGACCAGGTAGAATAATTTTGTCTCAGTAAAACAAACCAAACAACATTAAAGGAATACACAGTTGTAAGTTTGGCCTAATTTTGTCATTATGTTTCCTATTGAATGCAACTCATATATATCCTCACTTGTGTTTTAAATGCTCTCATCATTACAGAACATCCCTAGATGCAAGATAGCTCATGATTCCCATCCAAAAATTTGCAAAAGTAAGTAAGTCTCATTCTGTTGGATTCCAAATAAATGTTGAAGGATTACAAAAGCTTAAGTCTGGAGAAATAGCAGAGTTCGTCTAATGTAGGACTTTGTAGACCTTGTTAAATTAGAATTTAAATTTAAATATATTTTTTGGTTTTGTTTGTAATTTCATATTCTATAGGATACTACAAAATTCTTTTTAAGTAGAGGGATTAAGTGAAAAATCACAAATGATTCTGGCATTCTATTTGCCTAGTTATTCTTTCAAAAGAGTTATAATTAGAACATAGTTAATAGATAATTCGCACAGTTCATGTATACCATGTTAATGTGAATAATCTAGACAGAGTTGCCAACAAATGGATGACATTAATTTATACATTTATAAAAACCAATTTTTTAAGGGTTTGGTTTAATATGGTATGAAGATAGTAATTGTGTGACATCTTCTTTCTTCTTCATATATGTAACACAGGAAGCCATTTCCTTATTTACGTGCCTCTGTATACATGGAGAAAAATGCTGGGATTGGGGTTTGTTTTCAATTTTGTTTTTGTTTTATTGGTTCGTCCTAGAGCTTGAACTCTTGGCCTGGACAGTGTCTCTGAGCCTGTTTATGCTCAAGGCTCATGTCCTACCACTTCAATCTCAGGGCCACTTGAGTCTGGCTTTCGTGGAGATTTTTGGAGGTAAGATTCTAAGAAACCTTCCTTCCTGGGTGGGCTTTGGATCATAATTTTCTTATCTTAGCATACTGAATATCTATGATAATTAAAAAAGTATAAATATAAATAATATTTGCAAGTATTCTGATCTCAAGAATACAAGTGGAGGAAAAATGATGCAGCTCAGTTTATTGTGTTCTTTTCAGAACAAGGAGGGTGTCACATTAGCAGAGGTGTAGTATTTTTTCAAAATAGAGATAAAGTATTCATGATGTGAATTAAGGAATTTTAAGGTGTCCCTTACAAGTTGGAAACTGTTGGGCTAGGATGACTTTATGGCATAAATCTTGGGATTGATGGTCATATTTATAATAGCTTACTCATAAACAATTGCTTACTTTTGAAGAATTAATTATTACACATGCTTCACAGTTTTATCCTCTACCAGAATGTGGCTATTTTTCTGTTTAGGTCTCAATCTGTAATACCCCATTGGAAACTGCATCTATTGCAGAATTACATAACATGCAAACAGGTACTGTTTTGAATCTCTTAGGAATGTTGAGAATTTAAAAATGAGTAGCTATTAATCATAGGAATTTTGAAGAACACATATATTCTGTCCTCTTAACAACTTACTTACTTTTAAAAGTTATGGATTTCCATAGCATTAAACTGTTTTCTGTTTTAGAATGAGAAAGTACTGAATTTATTCTTTTTTGAAAAATTTGGCAAGTATATTGTGAAAATATTGTCTACTTGGATAACATTCAAGTTGATGACCCTCTGATAAAGAAGGGGTAATTAATTCAAATTAGATGCCAAATATTATTGATTTTTAAAATGTTACTACATAAAGAATATTATTTACTGGGCCAATACAGTGAAATTATATTTTATGCAGCTTATTTTTTCAGTTTTATTATAAAAATGATATACAGTGGAGTTACAGTAATTGTAAGGTATCAAATCATAACTTTTCAAACTTGATAACCCTCCCTCATTTTTCTCACAGTTTTCCTTCACCCCTTTACCCCTCACAAGTTGTAATGTACATTTCCAACATAATGTCTTGTGAGTATTGTTATTGCATTGGTTTGCCTTTGGTCCTTTGTCTCACCATTATGTTTTTCCTTTACCCTTCGCTAATCAAGGTAAATGTATACACAATACAAAATGAAATACAGCAAGGATGAACCATAGGGGAAAATCCTAAAGAAAACAGAAATCACATAGTTCATCAACAACAACAACCACAAATGAAAAAAAAATCTGGTTCCATATCTTGGAATTCATTTTGCTTAGCATCAGCTAATATGGTTATATATACGCATAACAAAGCCACTGGAAAATAATAGCTGCATTGATAACATTCTGAAAAAAGCATGTTAACTTTTTGATGGTAAAGGTGGAATTAGGATTGGTGAATTCTCGGTTCTGATAAAGGATTTCAAAGAGTTTTAAAGTTATGACAGGTAAAATTTAATTGTTCAAAATTTTTAACAACTTAGCCTATTAAAAAAATTTTAAATTGCCTGGAAGAATAGGCTTTCATGCAAAGAATTCCAAGGAGACTTAGTAGAGAGGGAGCAAGGTGGATGAAGATGGCTCTTTTTCACACTAAAATCAGACCTCAGAAACCTTGCTGTAAATCCTGTAGGTTCCCTTGAGAATTGTCCTAACCCAGGAACTATATTCTCAGTGTTTCAAACAAGGTTGTATTGGAATTTAAATTATAAGTTCTTAAAAAAATAAGGCATCAAAATTTGTGAATTTACCTTTAATTATCAAACATTAATTCTCTGAAAAAGATAATTTGAGTCAAAATATTTAGGGAGAAAGTGACCTCCACAATGAAAGAAGGTGTTGGGATTACACCTTTCTGTTTGTAACACTTTCCACAATGTCTTTGGACGTGAAGCAGTGAAACACAGAAAAAAATCTGATTGGACACTTCAAACCAATGATTTCACATTTCCAAGTGGCTCACAAAAATAATATTCTTATTAATATGAGATAGTGAAGACTTCTTTTATTACATATGCCTAAAAGTTCAGAAAAGAATTGAGCAAATGGAAATGTTAACAAAAAAAGTTTTCTTAGAAGCCTTAGCTAAGCGTATTGCCTTCTGCAGTGAAGGGAGGCCAAAACTTTTTGATGTAAATTGTGTTAGTATTTTTACTCCCTAAAGTGATTTTACAGAGCACATTTGTCTCACTATAATGCAGAACTGATTGAATGAAGACATGAAAATAAATTCCACATCCAAATGAGGCAACTTAAAGAGTTTTAAAAGAGAAATAATGAAGATGTAGCAGTGGTGGAGCCTGTATGGCTCTTCAGCTTCACTAGACTTGAAGCCAAGAAGCTGTGATTAATTGGAACTCGGCAAGAGCTAAGAGAAGGACATAGAAGTAGGACATAGAAGCATTGTCCTTTTGTAACACACACTTTCTTCCAAGGTATGGGTGATTTAACTCTATTCTCCTCCATACATCTTGGTGAACTAATGCAAGACCAAGAGAAAAATAATCTATTGAAATAATTTTGCATAGAATAACTTCACTGTTTCTGATATAGTATCTAAGGAGAATCTTAAGAGAGAAGATAAAAGTGCAGTATTTTTTTGTTTCTTCTAAGTATCTTGTTAGCAAAATATATCTTTGAGGTTAGACAATTCTGATTGAACCAACAAGTGATGTAGTACTTTTTATTGTGGGCACTTTAGCCAGAAGAAGTCTTTCAAGGTAAAAGAAAAAAAATGCAGCCAAATATTTGTGACTAGAGCCTCTTGGACTGTTTTCTGGAGACAAAGTTTAGCATTATTTTTCTCCTCATTAACATAGATGGTGTTTCATGGCAACCAAATGCAAGAGGGAAGTTTAATGGACTCACTTGGCCAATTAAACAGCATGAAAGAAGAAAATAACAAATAATATTTAATGAAATTATTTTGACCAATTACTTTGCCAGAGGAAAAAGGAAAAATATAATTCAAAATCAATTGACTTAAAAGTTTGAAGAAAGAGTAGTGAAGAGAGATTAGAGAAAATATAGAGGATTGTTTTCTCTCCAGTGGAGTAATGGGTTCTTGATCTTGTTTCTTCCATTCTACCTCACAAGCTACCAAGTGTTTCTCAGGACTGGATTATACAGTTCAGACAGAAAACTCATAGAAGAAAGATACTGTTTAGAGCAGATGTAGGTGATTTATAACCTTAGACAATCTATTTAATTCTGTTCAAAATTCTCCCCTACCCCAAACTTCCTCTTTGAACAGCTTTGTTTGCTTTTCCAAAGAATGCCCTTCATTATCTGATTCAAATTTTGAGAGGTCATATTCATACTCTCTAGAGATTGCTGTTTGGTTGTGATTTTTGTGTGTTTTTGTTTCTTGTGTTTTTTAACTGAATTTAAAAAGGTTGTGCAATTGCGTTACAATTAAATATATCCACCTAATTGTCCAATGCTCCTAGATCAGAGTCACTCCTTCCATCATTCTCAACCAACCCTTTCTCCAAGATTTATTTCCAATTTACCACTCCCTTCATGATATGTGTACATTGAGTATTCTAGCTGTACTTACCCCTTGTTCATTTTTCATTCATTCTATGTCTTTATTATAATTCCTCTCTGGTTTCAACTTCCTGATAGTCATTCTGTCAAACTATCTATTAATACTTTGAAAGGTTTATATACATTCCATGGAGTCTCAATCCTGCATATTCTTGAACTGATGTCAGCTTATATTTCCATAATTCATTCATCTGCAGCAACAATTTGCAAGACTGGAGACGTGAAGCACCTAAACATGATTTTATTCTCACCCATTTGGAAGATTAATCTTTAGTCAAAAAGAAAGTTAAAAAATAGCTTAGAATGTATTCCTAACAATGAATTTTTATAAATGGCTTTGTACAATGGTGTGATTCTTTTATTTTACATGGAATAATATTTTCTACTACCTATAAGTTTTGGAAAAAGAAGAAAATTGACTTTATTCCTAGAGAGGAATATGATAGAAATAGAAGACAGATATTATGTTTGTCATATCTCTGATGAGTACCCATATTCAAGACTTAAAGTCATATTTCTTACTATGTTAGACAGAGGGAAAACATAAAATAACATATGATAAGGCAACTATTTGTGATTTTTTTAAAATATACCTTAATAAATGATGAAATTTATTAGGTAACATTTGGGTTTGAAATTTAGGAGGCTGATCTATTTAACACATTTCTGGAAGTCTCTTACTGAAAAAACACAAATTGTGGGTGGTATTATTTCTACACTTTAATGAATGGTTGAACATGTTTGGCATTAGTGCTGTGTAAATAATTCAACTCTATTGTAACTTGCTCCCTATACTTGAAAAACTTGTAATGTCACTAAGTATCATCAACTTGTCAAATGTTATTTTGGCGAATGTGATTTCAAAATGTTTATTTGAAAAGGAATACACTTTCAGGAGATTAAATATAGATTATCATTGGTTTGAGAGTGACATTTTTATACCACAGAAACATGTTGTACTGAATTCCCAGTGTTTGAAGCACTCTTTAGTGCTTCAAATGTTTTTCTGAATTACATTTGAGCTCTAAGTCAAGATTTCAGGGCTTTGGTAGACCAATTATTGATCTATCCTCCCAGAAACTATTTTTTGGCCCACTTATGTTGGAATAAAATCTTTCGTTAATAATAGGTGACGGGTATTAAAAATAATCTTATGACACTTTATGAACTTGTTCACTCATATGGGCTGGTCATCTGTAAGTTGAATGTTTAAATTACAGTAATTTCTCTCAAATTTTGCGATCTCATCCTTCATTTTAAGTAGCCTTGTATTTCACAATTGCTTACTTCTAATTCCTGCATCTCAAGGAATTGGTGCCCTGAAATATAGGAAATGCGAAATTGAGATGGGTCTTCAATTACTTTGTGTTGATATGTTGCATGGGCTTTGGTGAGAAGTTTTGCCCTTGTTATCTGATGATGCAGGTAACTCGGACCTGGGTTCCTAGTATGCATGGGTATTGCAGAAGAATAATATTTTTTAGACATCTTAGCAAAATTTGGGCATAATCAGTAGGAATGCTTTAGAAATATGGAGAAAAACAGTTTGGGACAAGCGAATTAAAACAATAAACAGCAGCAGAGTAAAATCCATTATTGATTAGAGGAAAACATTGTTTTTTGTTACCATGTGGATTCAGAAGACCAAGAACAGTTAGAATGTATCATAAGTTTATACTAAAAACATTGCATTGATACTTTTATAGTCTAATATATATTTTAAACCTAATTATTTATATTCCAATTCTATTTATTGGAATAAATAAATATCAATTTATTTGTCAAACTATCAACTAATTCTAGTCAGTTTCAATGTGTGAAATATAAAATCAGCACATATCAATATAAAATATATAACTATATATAATATAATTAAAAAGCACACGTTTTGTATTGTTCTGTTGTAGTTACTGTATTAAAGGCAACTCTATTTTAAAGTATTATTCCATTATCTCTACTTCAGTGTCTGATAGAGTTAGAACTAAAGATTTACCATTTGTAGATTTACAGCATGGAGGCAATAGGAAACACTGTGATTAAAACATTATCAATTTAATGCCTAATAATGAGGAGAAACATATGCACTTCTCCTGCAACTATGAAAATATTGGGTGATAAAAAGGCAGTAGTGTAAGTTGCTGCATGGTTGGATGGTAGACAGGCCAGGACATTAAGTAATCATGCATACCAACAATTTTTTCACCTTCTTGGCGTTAACTACTTTTGAAATGGAAGGTATAATAAACAATTATATTTTGATAAAATACCTTCTAGTCTGAACAGTTCTGTTTGAACTGTTCATCTCTCTATGATCCCTTGTAACCAAGATTAGTTTTCTTCTAGTAAGATAATCTATGCTGTCAGGGTAAGATATTCTGGTTTGGCTGTTCCCACATGGAAGAAGTGTAAAGGCTCAGGTAGACATTTGTTCCTGTAACACCCCATTTGGGAAAATGTCAGCTGAAGAAATTTAGAAGTAGCTCTTAAGCAACACTTACTTTGAATCCATTAGGTCCGCAAAGCTAATTCAGTTGAATAAATAAGTACTTGAAAAAGCCATCACCTTTGGACCTATCTATAAATAATTGAGAGTATGATCAAATTCCAAATAAAAAGACTTAAGATAGTCATTGACAAAAAAATTTTGCAAATGTGAGCAATCGACTGATAAATATAAATTTTCCACTACTCACAGAATTTTAGGGAAATAAGATCGATAGCATTGTTAGGAACAATAAAGTTTCCTTGTTACAAGTAGGCACCCATAGATATAAACCTGTATAAAGATTGCATGATTAACTACTTAAATTTAGAGGATACTACACGCTTTAGCAGCACGTATACTCAAATTAAAATACAGAGATTAACATGGCACTTGCACAAGGATATTATGAAAATTTGAGAAGTATTCCATGTTTTTCATTCTTCAGATTCAAGAAATGAAAAACAGTTATTAAAAAGTTGATTACAAAATTACAAGTGTAAAAATACACGTAATTCATATAATTTAGTTTGACATCAGTGTATTAAATCTTCACCTCAGAAAGGCGTTTACATAGCATAAACTTTACAGATATTCTCAAATTAGACAACATTGTCATTTTATCCCAAATAAAAATAATATTAAGTCCTAGAAAAAAAGGAAGCAAACTGTTTCTATATGGAATGCAATCAGAAAGGACACATTAATGAACCTATATATTATAAAATAATGTAGAATTCAAAGTATATCTAGGAGAAAATAAAATAAATTATGAACATTTTGCAAACATATAATATAGAATATTTTAAAATATACTTTTTCAGACAAGCACAAGAAATATTTTAGTTTCTGTACTACTCATTTCAACAGATAAATTAAAATTATTTCTGATTAAAAAAATCACAAACTCTGAAGAAATTATTATACATATATACAAAAAATATTGAATACATTTTGACATCCAAGGCAGGCAATTCACTTGGAAGAATTCCACGGAATCCATGAATTTTTACAGTAAAATATTGGTGCTGCCAGGCATTGGTGGCTCATGCCTATAATCCTTGCTACACAGGAGGCTGAGATCTGAGGATCATGGTTCAAAGCCAGCCTGGGAAGGAAAGTCTGTGGTACACTTATCTCAAATAAACCACTAGAAAACTGGAAGTGGAGCTGTGTCTCAAGTGGTAGAGCGCTAACCTTGAGCTGAAGAGCACAGGGATAGCTCCCAGGCCCAGATTTCAAGCACCATGACTGACCAAAAAATATATATATATTGCTCTTATTTGGATTGTGAAAATATTTGGTAGGGACACAAAAGATGGACTTGCATTTTTGAAATTTAAGAAACTTAACCCGACCATTAGGACTTCAGTGAACAATTTGTATAGCCTATCACATCTTCATAGATGTAGTGATACATACTTATCCTTTTGGCAATATCAAATACAGTATCTTCTATGTTGTTCTTCCGGCCTGGTTTTATATAATGGTTCAACAGAAGGTGATCCAGCGTATCTTTGCTATCTCAGTTCTCAGCAACAAGATGTAAAGGTGTCAAAAATTCTTTAGTTTGCAGAAGTGGCGCTGTGGCTCAAGCAGTAGAGTGCTCGCCTTGAGCTGAAGAGCACAGGGACAGCACCCAAGCCCAGAGCTCCAGCCCCACAACCGACCAAAAAAAAAACACAACAACAACAAAAAACAAACAAACAAAAATATTTGGGCTGGGAATATGGCTCAGTGGTAGAGCACTTAGCTTGCATGCATGAGGCCCTAGGTTCGATTCCTCAGCACCACATAAGCAGGAAAAAAAAGCCAGAAGTGGTGCTGTGGCTCAAGTGGTAGAGCGCTAGCCTTGAGCTGAAGAGCTGAGGGACAGCATCCAGGCCCAGAGTTCAGGTCCCACTACCAAACCAAAAAAAATTTTTTTTAAAAAATGAGTCCTTTAGTCTGGGCATTGGTATCTGTATCATGATGAAGTAAGAAAGTAGCCACTCTGGTATTATTCCATGTATATGCACTGTGCAGGGGTGATCAGTCATCTACAGTTAATGCATGTGCCGCTTGAGACATCAACTCACTGATAATGTCTAAGTGTCCACTGTAGGCTTCTCGAAGAGGGGTATACTCATCATGATCCTTACTATTCACATGAGTGGGCTTTTGGGAAAGAAGTCTCTGCAATGTAACAAGCTGAATATTTTCGGCAGCCCAATGAAGAAAATTGCTTGGATCCTTCTCCAATTTTATTTCTTGCAATTGATACCATTCCTTACTTTTTCATCTTGTTCCCCATATTCCTAAGAATTGCCTAACCAGAGACTTTGAGTGCCAGTGGGAATGAGGTGTCCATGTATTTCCCTAATATTTCACATTGGTTGAACTGGTCAGAAATATCCGGTGAATTTTCTGCAACTGTTTATTCATCATGATTTATTTTCTCTTTTTCCAATTTTACTATTCGAAATTATTCTAACTGGAGAGTAGGGAATTGATGGAGAGCAGCGGAAAGATGTTCCTCCATATTCAAATGTACACACTGAAAATGAGGACCTGTGATGTCTTCATGTGCAGCTTATTCTAGGAATGAGAAAATAGGAAATAATGCCTTTTATATAAATGATATGGGAAATGGCAGAGGAAAAAGTGAAATGATGCAACCAAAAATATAAAAGCAAAATAAATTAGGATAATTATGGAGCAATCATATTATCTATGAGAACCAAGAAAGGGAGAGAGAAAGAGAGAGACAGATGTTTAATGACCTAGCTAGCCACAAAATCCATGCCTCTGATCAATTTATAGAGCAAACAAAAATTTATTTTTAAAAGAGATGGAAATAGAATTTATGTATTTACTTGAAATTAGTAAATACATTTTTAGTAGCCTATGTAAAGAGATATAACTTTGACAAAATTACACACAATAAACTAAATCCTTGATAATTCTAGTAACAGATCTGACTGAAATCAGTTGAATCATACTTTTCCTGTACAATGAAGGAATTAGAAGGTAGTAAAGCAGCTAGAGAAAGCAGGGAGATTGTATCTGTGACAAAACTTTGTGGAAATTGGTATTCAGGATTTCTTACTGGTGATCCACTTGCACTGGAAGCATGATTGTGAAGTATTGCTTGCTGATTCTGAACTATTGATTTGATCATAATATTCTCCAAGAAGAAAATGAGAATTGATAGTTAAGGACTACTAATACGTTTTGACTTTCTCACTAAGCACTTTCAATCATCAAAATCACATGAAGACAATAGTCAGGCCTACATTTTAGATGAAAGCAAGTGTCTTTAAAAAAACAAAGAATGTATGTAGACATGCAAAGGACTTCTGTTTTACCAATGCCTCATACATTTTTCTAATGTTGGGTACCAATAAATAATGGATCTATTAGAAAACTCTTAAAGCTCGTATGTTCAATAGTGAGTTCTCTTACACTATATCATGGTATTGTTTGTGTATGGTTTTAATAATAAATTTACATTAGTAACTTGAATTTCTGACAGGACAGTATCATCACTGTACATCTTGCTTCTATTCTCTCATTTTAAAATTACTATATAAGTATGGGCATTAGATAACTATAGAGGAAAAAGTAGAAGCCACACCGATGGCTTATGTCTTTAGTACTAGTTAATAAGAAAGATGAAATCTGAGGATTGTGGTTTGAAAGCAGACCAAGAAAAAAAAAGTCCATTAGATTCTGATTTGAAAGTAACAATCAAAAGCTAGAAATGGAGCTGTGGTACAAGCAGTAAAATACTAGCCTTGAGAAAACTGAAACAAAAAATAAATTCTGGGACAAAGCTAGGCCCTGAGTTCAAGCACTAGGATTAGCACCAAACAAATGAATTAATTAATAGGGTAATTAATTAATTAAAAATAAATTAAGTGGTCACATGTGGAAAGGCAGGAAAATGTAACATGCGTGGTAATGGTTTATGTATTATTTTGTAATAAGGCATATTATCATTTGTCCTAATCACTAATATTTTATTTGGATTTTTTGTACAATAAACCCTGAATTTAGCATGCATGCATATGTGTGTGTACATGTGCGAACATGTGTGTATGTGTATATGTGTACATGTGCTGTTGCAATGTTGTTTGCCAATGTGGACAGGGTGAGACTGAAAAAAGCTAACTGTGTTGAAATGTTTTTATTTATCAGAGTCTGTCATGTCATTTCAGTGGAACCACCCTTCTGTACATATTATTTGTCTAATAATAAAGTCATCATAATCGAAGCATTTACAATATTAATTTAGAAAAAGAGACTGCTTTCAGCTCTTATTGTATGCTAGGTAAGAAGATACCGACATAATTAGTTAGTAAGTTATTGCTGTAAGATGATTGTCAGTACAAAATACGTATTTGAACTCTTAAATTGGTTATACTTTTTTTTTAATTTAATTTAATTTTATTTGTGAACATATTGTACAGAGGGGTTACAATTACATGGGAAGGATAATGCGTACATTTCTTACCAAACATTGCAGCCTCCTCCTTTGTTTACCCTTCTCATCCCTTCCCAGCCTCCCTCCCCCCAATACCAATCATTCTCACCCCCCCGCCCTGCACCTACGTTGTAAAGCTCGTTTTGGACATGACAACTTGTACTTCTCATTGTTGCAACAGGTCCACCTGTATCCTTAAACGACTTTATTTTCCCCATCTCCTCCACAAGTTACACTGACATCAAATATAGTGAAAGCAGGGGTTATACTGTGGAGGAGGGACATACAAAGCAACAAAGAAATAATCTTATAAATGCATTAGAAACACATGCATGAAAGAAAAAAACATTAAAATACATATCTAAGGGTTCATTTTCCTAACATCACATTATCTGACCTTTTCCGCTTGACTCATACATATACTAGATATTGCAAATAAGGGAAACCATGGGGCCTATGTTTCTTTGGGCCTGGCTTACTTCACTTAATATATTTTTTTCCAAGTTTTTCCATTTCCTAACAAATGGGGCAATGTCATTTTTTCTGATGGAGGCGTAGAATTCCATTGTGTATATATACCACATTTTCTTGATCCATTCATCTACTGAGGGGCATCTGGGTTGGTTCCAGATCTTAGCTATGGTAAATAATGCTGCAATAAAGATAGTTGTGTTGGTATCTTTAGTGTGGTCTTGTTAGTAAACATTTGGGTAAATGCCCAAAAGTGGGATTGCTGGGTCATAGGGGAGCTCTATGTGAAGTCTTTTGAGGAACCTCCATACTGCTTTCCAAAGTGGTTGAACAAGTTTACATTCCCACCATCAGTGAAGTAAGGTTCCCTTCTGTCCACCTCCCCTACAGCATCTCTTGATGTTAGAGTTCTTGATTTTTGCCATTCTAACTGGAGTGAGGTGGTATCTCAATGTTGTTTTGATTTGCATTTCTTTTATGGCTAGGGATGTGGAGCATTTCTTCATGTGTCTATTGGCCATCCTTCTTTCTTCTTCACAGAAGTTTCTCTTTAAGTCTTTTGTCCACTTATTTATTGGGCAGTTTTTTCTTTGAGGATTTGTTGTTGGGGGATTTAATTTTTTGAGTTCCAAGTATATTTTAGATATGAGATTCTTGTCTGTTGTATGGCTAGTGAAGATCTTCTCCCAATCCGTGGGCTTTCTATTGATCTTGCTAGCTATGTCCTTTGCAATGCAGAAGCTCTGCAACTTTATGCAAACCCATTTGTCCAACCTTTCTTTGATTAGTTGTGTTTCCTGGTCTCTATTCAGAAAATTTCGGCCTGAGCCAAGGAGACCTAGGGTTTCTTTTATTCCATCCACTAATGTTTTCAGAGTGTCTGGTTTGACTTCGAGGTCTTTGATCCATTTGGAGTTGATTCTGTTGCAGGGTGATATATAAGTGTTTAGCTTTAGTTTTCTACAAGTAGTTAAACAATTTTGTCAGCACCATTTACTGAAGAGGCTGTCTTTGTTCCATATTATTGTTTTAGCTCCCTCATCAAAAATTAGATGGCTGTAGGTCTGTAGGTTCATTTCTGGGTGTTCAATTCTATTCCATTGGTCTTGAGGTCTGTACTTATGCCAATTCCAAGCTGTTTTGATTACTATGGCTTTATAGTTGAGTTTCAAATTTGGTATTGATATTCCTCCAGCAATGTTCTTTCTGTTGAGGAGCGTTTTTGCTATTTGGGGTCTTTTATTGTTCCATATGAAATTTTGGATTGCCTCTTCTATTTCCTTGAAGAATGAGGTTGGAATTTTGATAGGTATCGCGCTGAATTTGTAGATAGCCTTGGGAAGTATTGCCATTTTCACGATGTTAATCTTTCAAATCCAGGAGCATGGGAGATTTTGCATTTTTTAAGTTCTGTGTTGATTTCCTTTTTCAAGATTTTAAAGTTTTCATCATAGAGGTCCTTCACTCCTTTGGTTAAGTTAATTCCTAGGTATTTTATTTTTGGTGGGACTATTACAAATGGAGTTCCTTTCCTAAATTCAGCCACACTTTTCTCATTGTTGGCATACAGAAAAGCCATTGATTTTGGGGGGTTAATTTTGTACCCTGCTACTTTGCCAAAATTTTGAATCAGCTTGAGTAATTTGGGAGTGGTGTCTTTGGGATTCTTTAAATACAAGATCATGTTGTCTGCTAAGAGGGAGAGTTTTATTTCTTCTTTCCCTATTTGGATCCACTTTATGTCTGCATCTTGTCTTATTGCTGTAACTAGGCATTCTAATACTACATTGAAGAGAATTGGAGAGAGTGGACATCCTTGTCCTGTTCCTGAGTTAAGAGGAAATGGCTTTAGTTTTTCAGCATTAAGTATAATGCTGGCTGTAGGTTTGTCATATACAGCCTTTATTGTATTGAGGAATGTTCCATGGATTCCTAATTTTTCCAAATCCTTCATCATAAAGGGGTGTTGGATCTTGTCGAATGCTTTTTCTGCATCTATTGAGATAACCATGTGGTTCTTATTCTTGCTCCTGTTGATATGATGAATAATATTAATTGATTTGCGTATATTGAAATAACTTTGCATCCCTGAAATGAATCCCGTTTGATCATGGTGTATGATTTTTTGGGTGAATTGTTGAAGTCGGTTGTCCAAAATTTTGTTCAGAAGTTTTGCATCAATGTTCATCAAAGAAATGGGTCTATAGTTCTCTTTCTTTGATGAGTCCCTGCCTCGTTTTGGGATGAGGGTTATGATGGCTTCATGGAATGTGTTCGGTACCGAACTTTCTCTTTCAATTTCATTGAAGAGTTGGAGGAGTATTCGTGTGAGCTCTGCTTTGAAGGCCTTGTAGAATTCCGCTGTAAAACCATCTGGTCCTGGACTTTTCTTAGCTGGAAGGTCTCTTATTGCTGTATCTATTTCAATGCTTGATATGGGCCTGTTAAGCTGGTATAACTCATCTTGGTTTAGGTTTGGCATGTCAATATTTGCTAGGAAAAGGTCCATTTCTGTCATGTTCTCAAACTTATTAGCATAAAGTTTTGAGAAGTATTCCCTTATAATGTTCTGAATCTTGGTTGTTTCCGTGGTGATGTTTCCATTCTCATCTCTGATTTTATTAATTTGGGTGTGTTCTCTTTTTTTTCTGATAAGGTTTGCTAAGGGTCTGCCAATTTTGTTAATTTTTTCGAAGAACCAACTCTTTGTTTTGTTGATTCTTTCTATAGTTTTTTTGGATTCTAATTCATTTAATTCTGATTTAATTTTAATTATTTCTTTCCGTCTACTGGATTGGGGTTTATCTTGCTGCTCTTTTTCAAGGAGGTTTAGATGTGTCATTAAATTGTTGATTTCTGATCTCTCCAATTTGTTGATGTAGGAGCTCAGAGCTATAAACTTGCCTCTGAGTACTGCTTTTGCTGTGTCCCAGAGGTGCTGGTAATTTGTGTGTTCATTTTTTTGAATAGCATGAACATTTGAATTTCCTTTCTAATCTCTTCCATGACCCACTCGTGATTCAGCAGTGTGTTGTTCAGCCTCCATGTGATACTAGAATTTCTTTGGTGGCTTTTGGTGTTGAGTTCTAATTTTATTCCCTTGTGGTCAGAGAGGATGCAAGGTATAACTTCAATGTTTCTTAATTTAGGCAAGTTTGCTTTGTGGCCTAAAATGTGGTCTCTTTTAGATAATGTTCTATGTGCTGCTGAGAAAAACGTGTATTCTGATGCTGCTGGGTGAAATGTTCGGTAGATATCTGTTAAAACTAGTTGATCTATGGAGCTGTTTAGATCTGCAGTTTCTCTGTTGAGTTTTTGCCGAGTTGATCTATCTAGTGGAGAGAGTGGTGTGTTAAAATCCACAATAATTAATGTCTTTGGATTTATATGGGATTTGAGGGAAAGTAGTGTTTCTTGGATAAATTTGGGTGCACCATTGTTTGGCAAGTAGATATTTAGAATTGTAATATGCTCCTGAAAGAGAGATCCCTTAATTAGTATGTAGCGACCTTCTTTATCTCTTCTCACGAATTTTAATTTGAAGTCTATTTTATCTGATACTAGGATTGCAACTCCCACCTGTTTATGGCGGCCGTTTGCTTGGTAGATTTTGTTCCAACCTTTAACATTGAAAATGTGTTTGTTTTTACGGGCAAGATGTGACTCCTGAAGGCAGCAGATAGAGGAGTCTTGTTTTTTAATCCAAAATGCAACTAAAGACAACCCTGAGATACCACCTTACCCCAGTCAGAATGTCCCACATCCACAAATCAGCCAACGATAAATGCTGGAGGTGATGTGGAGAAAGAGGAACCCTATTACACTTCTGGTGGAAATGTACACTTATACAACCACTTTGGAAAGCAGTCTGGAGGGTCCTTAGAAAGCTAAAGATTGACCTCCCTTATGACCCAGTCATACCACTTCTAGGCATCTACCCTCAACAACAGGAACCAATATACAAGGACACGTGCACCTCCATGTTTATTGTAGCACTGTTCACAATAGCTAGGATATGGAAACAACCCAGATGCCCCACCGCAGATGAATGGATCCAAAAATTGTGGTATCTATACACATTGGAATATTATGCAGCCATTAGAAATGACAAAATAATGGCATTTTCAGGGAAATGGATGGAGCTAGAAGGAATCATTTTGAGCGAGGTAAGCCAAGAGCAGGGAGACAAGCGGTACGTGGTCTCCCTGATAAGTGGATGCTAAATCCAAAATGTTAGGTGTTATGACAAAATTAACAGTACTTAAGAAACAAAGAACTCCCACTGATCTGGTCGAACCACTACTAATTATCCCATAGTGCTGATCACATGTATGGTGTATATGGGTACACCATTATATGTTATAGACTGTGAAAGACAATTTGCTCCAGGAAAATTAGAATGAGCTTGTGACTTTAAATGCGCATCCTTATTCCACAATACTGTGAAATTTGGGAAATTATGTTATCACTTAATCACGATTAAAGAAAAAAAAAAAAGAACCTCGGGGAAGTTAGGGAGGGAAGGGATGGTAGGGGGAAAACAATGGAGGGGGTAACAATGCTTAATAAGAAGTGTGCTCATTACCTTGCTCATGTAACTGTAACCCTCTGTATAGTATCTTTATAATAAAAATTTAAAAAAGGCCTGAGAATATGGATTCGTGTTTTGGCACTGATCCAATGTCTACAGCATTGAGTGAAGCACTAACACCTCTCATGCCTGAGATCTGAGTCTCTTGAACTTTGCAAACAACACAGGAACATCTTTCTTGTTCCTGAGCTACAGGCCACTTGAGCTGGCTTGAACTGACTGTCACTTACAGTTGCCTGGCTCTCAGAGTTCCATATTCTATTCCATTATGAGGTAGAGAGTGTCATCTCTCAGAGCCCAATGATCTAAGCTTCCTGCTCACATAAGACCATCCCAAAGACATACTGGAGACTGAAATCTCCCCTCCCACATCACTCTATACATATGTGAACATTGTCAAATCCCAATATCCTCAGCTAGGCCTGGGAATCAGTATGCTCTCAACCTCAAGGAACACTTCCTAGGTCAGATCCATGCCTTATTTGTCACTATTCCTCTCATCCTACAGAAATCATTTTTCCTCTCTGGGCCCTCTCAGCCTGCCATGTACTTCTTGCATCTATTTTTGACATCTACATCCTAGGACTTTGTTAGTTTTTTGTTTCGTAATCTTGTTTGCCCTTGAAGCCCCAGTGTGCTGTCATGTGGAAAAAAGTTAAGTACTTAGAGGTGGGAAAATCATACAAGTATTTAAAAATAAACCTTACACATATTGTCAGACCTTTTTATAGATGTACATTCTTGTAAGATAAAAGAGTATTTTTGATACTTTTGTCATATTTTATGACAGAGGGGAAGGGGAGGAGGGAAGAGGTGCTGCATTGTCTTCTCATAATTCAATGATTATTATAGAGAAATACTATAGTTGAAGGAATGTAAGCTTTAAATATAAAAACTGTGCTCTTGTTTTTTTTTTTTTATAAGCTAGTCGTTTATAAAGAATTCCTCACTAAAGGCTTGTCATCTTTGTCCCATGAACTATCCTCCTCCTTCAAAATAATCAGGGAAAAAACCTTCACAAATTAGTGGCCTATTGCCCAATCTCTGGATAAGAATTTAAGATACAACATTGCCAGAGAATGTGTGTGTACATGTGTGTTGGAGTGTGTGTGTATGTGTGTGAGGGTGTGTTGTGCATATCTGTGTTTTAGGTCTTGAATTCAGGGGCTATATGACAAGCCCGAGTATCTTTCTGGTGACAGTAGTGATCTACCAATTATGCCACAGTTCCACTGCAAGCTTTCTGCAGTGAACTGGAGAGAAGAGACTCATAAAATTTCACGCTCAGGCTGTTTGAACTAAATCTCAGGTCTCAAACTCCTGATTAGTTAGAGTTATACTTATCAGCCTCCATAACCTGGTGATAAAACATTGTTACTGGAGGCAGTGGGGTTGCAAGTTTCAGTCTAGCTTCACAAATTTCTATATCATAAAACAGCAACAGTAGAACACTATATAAAAATACAATAATAAGATGTATTTAGAATATAATTTGGTGATATAGTCTGTTAGCATAAATTTCAGGAAACCATGGTCTTACTGATTTAGCATCACAAATCCAAACAAAATGAGATAATTTCAGTAGACTCTACAAATTTTTAATTCCATCATATAATAATTTCAAAACATTATAACAAACAGGAAAACATTCATACTTATAACCTAAAAAGATGTAAAAAGATGAAGGTGGCAGATTATGAAATGGGAAATTCTACACTGCAGGAAAATTATTGTCATGGTGAATATATGGTGGTATTGTCATGGTGAATATATGATAATATTCTTCAGAGGAGCAATAGATAAATATATATTTACTATAGATAATCTAACTTGTTTCTTTTTTTTAAATTAATTTTATTTTATTTTATTTGAGAACATGCTGTACAGAGGGGTTACAATTACATGGGCAGGATAATGCATACATTTCTTACCAAGCATTGCAGCCTCTTCCTTTGTTTACACTTCACCTCCCTTCCCAGCCTCCCCGCTCCCCCCCCCCACCCAATCCTTTCCCCCCTCCCCCCCACACCAACATTGTAAAGCTCGTTTTTGACATGACATTTTGTACTTCTCATTGTTGCAACAGGTCCACCTGAATCCTTAAACGACTTGTTTGTCCCCATCTCCTCCACAAGTTATACTGACATCAAATATAGTGAAAGCGGGGGTTACCCTGGGGGGGAGGGACATACAAAGCAACAAAGAAATAATCTTATAAATGCGTTAGAAACACATGCATGAAAGAAAAAAAAAACATTAAAATACATATTTAAGGGATCGTTTTCCTAACATCAATCTAACTTGTTTCTATCTCTGTCAACTTCCAATATTTTGCACATTGTCAATGTATTCGTGTTTATGGTATATTCCAAAATAGTTAACAGAGTCAGGAGGTTACCAAAATAAATGAGCTTGAATGTTTAGGGAGATAAACCTGCTAATTATATTGGCAATTTTATATACTTAACATGTAGTATGTTATCATTGTACTCTCTAAGTATATACATGAGCTATTCAAAGTGAAATGGAATATAAGATGGTTTTGCCTGTAAAGCTAGGTATTTGGGACATCAGTTCCAGACCAGTGTAGGGTTACCTGCAATACTCCCCAACCCCTGGCTATGCGTGATGGAACACTTCTATCATCCCAGGCCCATGGGGAGCTGAGAGCGGGAAGATTTCAATTCCATGCCATTCTAGGAAAGATCATCCACATGGCTCCATCTCATCCAAAGAAAGTTCAACACTGACTAGCACTTATCACCCCCTCCTAGGTGAAAATAAAAATAAGAGCATTGTAGTATAAGAAACAAACAATATTAAAACAAGGCAATACAAACCATCATGAACAACACTTACCTAGTGTTTGTTTCTCATAACTGTAAACCTAACTATAGCTAGGATTATATATGTGAGCCAGAGGCACCAAGCAATTCATTTAAAAAATGAGTATTTAAAGCCAGGTGCCAGTCTCTCATGCCCTTAATCCCAGTTAGTCATGAGGCTGAGGTCTGAGGATAGCAGTTCAAAGCCAGCCCAGGAAGAAAAGTCCCCATAAGACTCTTATCTCCAATCAACAACTCATAACACTGAAGTGACTCTGTGGCTCAATTGGTAGAATGCTAACTAACTTGAGCACAGAGTCTCAGGGACAGTGTCCAGGCCCTGAGTCCAATCACCATAACTGTCAAAAAAATAAATAAACATTTTAAAGTCTGAATTTCTTGTAAACTAAAATGACAGCTGTTGTATACAATTCTACAGACTACTAAAGCTTTCATTATATTTGTAGTTAGAAAAAGTAGCAGCACTTGAATAAAGGACATTTTTTCATAAAATAGGGGCAGATTGGTCTATAATTCAAGGAAATTGCTGGACTCATACGTAATATTTTTTGGTGGCTTTTTGTTTTGTTTTTAGAAAAGGATGAGAAAGCTTATTTCTGCCAATGGACATTTGGATGTGTCTAACATCATTCATAGGCCATGCAAAATTAACAGTAAAGCCAGGACACAGTCAACTGGCAATAAATTTACTTGTTTTTATGTCATGTTCCAAATGATTTGTTTAGCTTATATGTCCCTATGGCCTATAGTTTCCTATTCCTGCCTTCCTCAAAATAAAAGCATGTTCCACCAATTCAGATTTGAGCCAGGCAATATGTAGTATTAGTGCCAAGAGTGAGGAAAATTGTAACACAACCAGGGAAGCATGAAACCAACACGTTAGTAGCTGGACACTGGGGACTCAAGCCTATAATCCTAGCTACTCAGGAGGCTGATGATCACAGTTCAAAGACAGCAGGAGTGAGAAAATCTGTGACTCTTCTCTCCAATTAACAACCAAAAAGCCATAAAGGGAGCTGGGACTCCAGAGGTAGAGTAACCTTGATTACAAAAACGCAGGTGCAGAAACCAACCCTGAGTTGAAACTGATAGTTAGACACAAAAACAAAAACAAACAACAACAACAAAACAAACAAAAACTGGGGGAAAGGTCAGGAAAGGATGGCGCTGTCTACAAGGCAAATGTACACGTTATAGGAATTGTGATATGGTAAACTCACTCTACACACCTTAGTAACAATTACATTTAAAAAAGAATCTGAGAAATCCCAAAGCCATGGACCTTATGATGTGTATCTGCTTCCTAGTTTTTCAAAGTTCCATCATGTGATCTGGTAGCACACATGTTGTAGCCCAGGGTGATTAGAAAATATGAAGGCAGAGATCTTTGCAGATTGTCCCACCAAATCTTGGATTATTTTAAGCTAAAAACAAAACAAAGCAAAGCAAACAAAATAGATGTTAAGGTTAATTAGGCTGCTATTAAAAATTCAGATGTTGGTAGTCTTTGTGGAGGGGAAGGGAAAAAAACAAATTATGTCAATAGGGATACAGGTGGATCCATAGCAACAATGAGATGTACAACACATTATGTCAAAAAACGAACTTTACAACTTTGGAGTAGGAAGTGGGAGATGGGAAGGGATGAATAGGGGAAAAAAAAGGAGGAGGCACCAATGCTTAATAAGACATGTACACATTATCTTGCAAATGTAATTGCAACTTCTCTGTACATTATTTTCAAAATTAAAAAATTGAAAAAAAAGATTCCAGGCAGAATTTTACTGTTAAATGTTGAGTTAGTACATATGTTTTGTAGATATTTATCTCACATATGTCAAAAAATATCCATGAATTCATAACTAGAAACTCTGAAGTGTAAGGTATATTAATAAGGTAAGTTTCATTAGGTAGCCAATGAAGAGAACACCGCATGGTATTCAGTCAGGTAAAGTAGTTTATTTACTGAACTGCTGGCTATGCCATATATGGTGGAGAGGCATGTGAAAAAAAGGGGGTTGACACAACCTCGGGCCAGGACATATCTAGGCCAAGGACCGGATGAGATATGGCCTGGTGGAGGAAAATTCTGGCTGTGATGTGACCTCAGGGCCTGGGAATATCCTCTGGTCAAATGGAAAGTTTGACCAGAGGCTGACTAGGTTGTGACTTAGTAGGAGGGGGAGGTGTCTGCCTCCAGGCATGCCAGATACCTAGGTTACACATAAAGGATGGAAAGTTAACCAAGAAGAAGGGAAGTGTCTGCATAAGGTCTGCATGGCTTGGGCAGACCTAATACTAAATACAGGTAGGACTTCTGCCATGTAACATGTAACTCCTGACTCCAAACCATTCATTCTCAATCATTATCTTTCTTCTCTTTTCTTTTTCTTCCTTCCTTCCTTCCTTTCTTTCTTTCTTCCTTCCTTCGTTTCTTTCTTTTCTTCTTTCTTTCTTCCTTCCTTCCTTTCTTTCTTTCTTTCTTTCTTTCTTTCTTTCTTTCTTTCTTTCTTTCTTTCTTTCTTTCTTTCTTTCTTTCATTCCATCCTCTTTCCTTCCTTCCTTTCTTTCTGTTCTCTCTCCCCCTCTCTCTATATCTCTCCTCTCTTTCACTCACCCTCCCTCTCTCCCTTACCTGAGTGTTCTCAACTCTCAAAAAATGGACACTTGGTGAGTTGAACTCACAGGCGGTGAAGAACAGCTCAATTGGCAAACGTGAAATTTAATTTACTGTTACCTTACACCTCTAACACAGGTCACTGGAATCAAATAATGAGCACTCAGCAGCATGGCGTCTCAAGCCATTTGGAGGAGGAAAGCAAGCACATTCACTGCATTCTGGAGGTCCACTCTGGGAAGGTGGGGCAGACTCCTCCCTCCTCTTGGCTAAATCTCAGCCCAGTTTCTGCATCAGGAGAGGTGACTGCCTCCAAGTGAGCCAGTTACCTAAGTGACACAGGTACTGAGCAGAGACTTAGCCTCTTGTGGTGTTGAGATTAATGGCATGATTCAACATGATCCACTAGTTTGTTGAGATTGAGATTTCCTAATTTTTGGTTAGGCTATTTTCAAATTGTGATCTATTTATTTCTGATTGCTAACCATGATTATAGATGTGAACCAGCACATCAGACCATTCAAAGATCTTTACCGCGCATGGAAGACATTAAGGTTATTTTTCCAGATGACATACAAGTTGACAGACAACAAAATAAGTCCTGAATTCTGGTTGAGGTGTTTTTTAATGTGAAGCAAAATTTACTTAGCAAAATATCTGACTACTGTGATTATACTTTCAAACTTACCCTACGTTTTAATATCAAATCACCTATGAGCCAATGATTCACTCAAATTACCTGTAATCATTTACTTCTGTCATATCTTCTAGAGGTATGCAGAACTGGAGCACACACTATTAACTAAAGTGGTAGAAATTTGAGAGGATCACAGTTCTGAATCAGTCTAGGAAGGAATGTATCACCTATATCAACCTACTAGGTAGGTATATTGGAATGAAATCATGGTCCCTGCTTTTGGAGCTGGGTGCAAAAATTGTTACTCTGTACGTAAAGTAACTTAAACAAGAAAGGATTGGTGGAGTGACTCCAGTGATGGAGTACTTGTCTGGCAAACATTACATCAAAACTGAAATCAATTTCCTAAAGATAAAATAAGAAAAGGAGAGCAAGAACAACTCATACTTAACATGTGTTCAATGTAAAGATTTACACTAACTTATTGTATTTATAATGCCATCATTTATTTCTAGGGCAAACACATTTTGTGTCAAGCTTAAATGAAAAAATAACACACTATATACAAAGCTTTGGTAAAACACAGGTCTGGCTTACAATTGTGAACACTTAAGTTTGCATGTGCAGTGGTGTTGCAGGGTTGTTAAAGTTTATGGAAGTCCATCCTTTTGATGAACTTGACATGATGAAATTACCTAACCATGCAATTCACTGGACAGATATTGCTGATATATATATATCTATATATATATCTATATATCTATATCTATATATATATACACATATATATATATACATACATATATATACACACTTGTATGTATTTATATATTAAGTGACATGTAAATAAAATAAAATGTACAATGAATAAATTTAGTGAACAGATACCTTTCCTAGATAATTATTTAATGAATAAATTCATGTCTTATAGTCTCAAATGTTATATCACACTTAAATGGTGGCTGATCCCTTTCAGCTTTTTTATAATATTTTTTTCAGATGAAAAAGCCTGCCAATAATTATACTTGTATGACATTCTTTTCTTTATTAAATGAAAAGCACGCTGTGTAATATGGCTCTTTATGTATCATCAAAATTTTTTATAATTTCATGTACATATTGCCTTATACTTAGTTTTTGCTCATCCTCCAATAATACCTATGGGAAGGAGACTATGAATGATCATTCTGTTACTTTGGGAGCTTCTGTTATTAATCACTGCAATAAATATTATGAAAATGAAACTCTGAAATTATTTAGAGAGATGACTTGAAAGTTTCCCTTCAACACACTCATGCTGCTCCCTCAATAAATCATAGAACTTAAAATAAGTAACATTTTAGCTGGGAGCCAGTGGTTCATGCCGGTAATCCTAGCTATGCAAGAGCTGAGATCTGAAGATGGTAGTTCAAAGCTAGCCCTTGCAGGAAATCCGTGACACTCTTGCCTCCAATTAAACACCAAAAAGTGGAAGTGGCACTGTGGTTCAAGTGGTAAAGTGCTAGCCTTGATCTAAAGAACTTAGCGACAGCACCCAGGCCTGTAATTCAAGCCCCATGACCAACAAAAAGAAAAAAAAGTGAGAGAGAGCAACATTTTAAAAGTAATGTGCACATATACACAAAATGTATATAGAAATAAAATTATAACAGTCCCTGAACTGGCAAAAAAAGATTAAAGTGAAATTACCTTCAATCATTCATTTAGATAATCTATACTGAGAGCAAGCTATTGGAGCTCACATTACTAACTAAAGGGGTAGAATTTGAGAGGATTACAGTTCAGAACCAGTGTGCCGGGAAAGTAATATGATTCTCATATTATCCTAAAGCCTTGCAAGTTGGAATGCATTTGTGATCCCAGTTACTTGGCAGACATAGGTGAGGAACTTAGCCTCTGTTCAGCCCTCAGCAAAATTGATAACCTATGAGCAAAGTAACTAAATTAAAAAAGGATTGTTCTAATGGTATAATACTTGTTCAGCAAACAAAATATCTAAATTTATACTCATTTCATAAAAGAGGAAAAAAGGGGAAGAAAGAAAGAAAGAGAAAAGAAAGAAAGAAAAGAAAGCAGAGAAGGAGAAGGAGGGACGGGAAGGAAGGAAGGAAGGAAAGAAGGAAGGAAGGAGGGAGGGAAGGAGGGAGGGAAGGAAGGAAGGAAGGAAAGAAGGAAGGAAGGAAGGAGATAAGGAAGAAAAGAAGGAAGTACAGATGGAAGGAAGTGAAAGAAAGAAACAAAGAAAGAAGGAAAGAAAGAAAGAAAGAAAGAAAGAAAGAAAGAAAGAAAGAAAGAAAGAAAGAAAGAAAGAAAGAGAGAGAAAGAAAGAAAGAGAGAGAGAGAGAAAGAAAGAAAGAAAGAAAGAAAGAAAGAAAGAAAGAAAGAAAGAAAGAAAGAAAGAAAGAAAGTAAGAAAGAAAGTAAGAAAGAAAAGAAAAGAAAAAAATAAAGACAGGGAGGAAGAAAGAAAGGGTGAAAGAGAGATATAAATTAAAACCTCAGCATGTGTTAGGTGTAAATAATTACCCTAAATCATTTAAACTATAAATGCCAACATTCAAATCTCTGAGCAGAGACATTTTATATCAAGCCCTGTTGTACGGACTTGGGGCCCCCAAAAGACCACCAGAGACTATGACCAATGCGAACAGCAAAAGAGTCATTTATTTGTAAGCTCAAGCTTAGTCCTCCACACACTGGTAACCGGTGACAGTAAGAGTCCCCAAGCACAAAATCAGCACAGCTTTTATAGTATTGAACAAACAAGTTTAGGGAATTTCCACACAAGCAGTTACATGATTGATTTGAGTCCACCCTAAACATACTGCCCTTTTTCTAAACTGTTGGTATGTTCTGTTCCTGGAACAATTGAGCAACTGTTCTGCTTTCTTAAGGGTGGGCAGGATTGGTGGCAACCTGTGTTTTTTTTTTTCTCTCTCTCTTGGGCTTACTCTGAGGGCAGCCTAGCACAAGATGGTGGGGTTAATCTCAAGTTGGAGTTACTTTGGCTCTTCATTCCCTCCTCTTCTAGAGCATCGGGGACCAATCATGTTCCCCTAATTGAAACAGTCTTCTATATTTACAGTTTAGTATTGGGATCTCAGAACTAATAGATGGACTGTGCTGATCCTCTCTTTTACAAAGGACACCAGTCTACAAGGTCTGATTGTGAGTAACAAAATTAACAGTACCAAAGGCCCTGATATTTTCCTCTAGCAATCTTGATTCTGTATATAACAGCTAACTTAATTTTATACCAGCTGTACTCATAAACTCCAATTTTAAGACATACTCATACTATTTGCTACATACTTAAACTTTCTGAGGTTTGTCTTCTTTACAAACATTTTAAAACAATCCTTACTTTTTAAATCCTTTCTTATCCAGAGGATACCACTTTTCCCCCAGTTCCTTTCCTAAGGCTTTCTTTACCACCCTCCTCTTCTTTACAATTCCTTGAGCTTCTTTGTGGTGAGAGTTTAAAACTGCCCATTTTTCCTTTGACTTGTGGAACCAAGTAATCTCAGAAAGCCTCAAGACACCAGTGGAATGAAAAGCTTGCTAGAATTTTTTGGGGGGTCCGGTCATGGGGCCTCAACTCTGGGCCTGGGCACTGTCCCTCAGTTCTTCAGCTCAAGGCTAGTGCTCTATCACTTGAGCCACAGCGCCAGTTCCAGCTTTTTTCTTTTTGCTTATGTGGTGCTGAGGAATCGAACCAAGGGCCTGAGGCATGCAAGGCAAGCGCTCTACCACTGAGCCACCTTCCCAGACCAAGCTTGCTAGATTTTAAGGCTAAGATTAGGGCTGGGTCTCATTCCTCTTACTACCTCCATTGATTAAAAAAAAATATCTCCTTTATCTTTAAAAAACACCCAGGAGGAAGCAGGTTATTACCATACCAAAACCAAACTAGGTTGCGACCCTGAAGTGCCTAAGGCAAGCCAGTGATATCCTCGTTCCCAACATCTACTGTGGGAGTATAGAGGATTACTGCATATTACCAAGAGAATGTCCCACACGATCTTAGTTGTAGAAGCTTTCAACTGGGAAGCATTTTCAGGTGAAGGAATCAGTCAGGAGTGCAATCTACTTTTACCATGGTGGAGGTGGTCTGGGTGATGATATAAAGTTCCTCCAGGTAAGTGTCAGGCTGTTGTTGAACTTTACCCATTAGAGTGTGGAGCAGCAGCAGCAGGGACTCACAGTGGCTCCAAGGGAATGTCACACCTCCTGCTGGACTGCAAATTCCTACACAGACTGGTAAGCATACATTGCATATGCTTGTCAGGCTGTGACCCCACTAGTTTTTAAGACAACTTATACAATAGCCCAGGACAATTTACCAAGATGACAACTTTTTAAACAAATAGTTCTTTTAATAATGCTAGGATTTTCTAAGCAGATATAGAGGGCTCAGGCTTGTACTATTATTTCCCATGCCTTTTCCTTCTGTCTATTTTGCCACATTTTAAAAAAAAGTGAATATTTTCCCTTGTTCTTAAAATAGGATGATGGGCAAAGATTCATCTTCTGTCACTTCTTCAAGCTGACTCAGAGGTGTTGATCCTACCTAGCCAGGAACCTATAAACTTAGCCTATTTTACAAAGAGGTTACCAGGGTTAGATGTCATTAAGAACAATATTTTAACTTTTGACAAATGCACATACCATTTTTCTGGCTACAGCAGTGGAGCTTATTTAGCCTTCTGGTTTGCAAAAGGATCTTTATGGATGGCTTAGGAACGTGATCTCTAGTAGTCCTAACAATGTCTGAGATACCTATGCAGGCCTTCAGACAGATATCAATAGAAACACATTCTCAGGTTTACAAACTTTTCCTGAGCAGATGAATTTCCTGTAGCTGGTGTCAGCTCAAAAGTTACTGCCAATTAGAGCTTTTGGCACATGCAGGGGTTGGGATTTAAACTATCCTCCACATTTTACAACTTTAGCTTTTTACTACTATCACAGATGACTGACAATTTCCTATCCCTTACAGTCATAGACATTAGGCATGCTTACAAACTACCTTCCCATGACCTCCTGGCTCTGACCAATTTTTGAAGGGCCATGCACAAATGACTCAAGGATCTGACATTATTTCTGCCCTCTAAGCAGTGGCTTACGGTCTGTGGATGCTCCTCAATTACTTTCGTCCAAGGAGTGTTTTCTCCATACTGGGAACAATGCCTTATTGGCATTTCCCTTAGTTGGTTGTTGGACTTGAACTTGGGGCCTGAGTGCTGTCCCTCAGCTCTAAAGCTCAAGGCTAGCACTTTGCCACATTGAATCCTAAAGCAGGTCTGCTTGCTCTTTCTGCCTTCTGCTGGCTGAGTAGAGGTGACATTCTCACAGGGACTTTTATCTACCCAGGCTGGATTCGAACAAGTTTTCAGATCAATGAGTCTCATAAAAGGCCATTTTACTCCAATTAAAAGCAACAAGGCAGTCAACATAGAAGTAGCTTTTAAGCATATTCTTACCTGATACTTATTAAGAGCCAAAGTTACATCTGACAAACTTACAAGAATCCTCACTCCTTTTTGTGGATTTGCTGGGAACTGTTACCAAAAACAAACAAACAAACAAACAAAAACACCAATGAGACCAAACTGAAATAGGAATTAAGCAATAACTTTGGTCATCCTAATTTTTCTTTTTGTACTTTGAGGCAAATATTTAGAACAATTTTACTTTTAAACTTTATATACAGAAATCCGTTCCTAATTTGTAAGCCTCCTAATCATCTCTGTTTTAATAGTCTATACTTTAGTTTTTAGTTGCATTTTAGAAACCCATTAAATTCTCGAGGCTAGGTGTCATTCATTTCCTTTTGGCTGCTTGTTTAAAACAGATACACATGAAAACTTTTAAGCTGAAATAACATTTTTTTCTTAATGCAAAAATTAGAATCACCATCACTGTACCAAGAAGCTAGACTTAACACCTTTATGCCTTAAAAATAACATATCCAATGGCAGAATATCATTGAGAGCAAACCACATTATACAAATAAACTTTTTAACCCTCTTTTTAAGGCCTTCTTAATTTTAACACATCCAAAGGGCAGTTTTAGCAATGTTAATCAGATCTTCACATCACTCATTTTTGCCATCATGTTTCCAGTGTCTATCTGTAGGGAAAAGGGGCAGAATAAACATGCGCCACGTGGCCCTTCCTGTGGAATGGGCATACATCCAATCTGACACTTTAGGGTTAGTTGAACTGCGTTTGTGCCAGCTTGCCCTCTTTCACCATGCGTGGACTCTTCCCAGGGCCTGTTTCACCATGCATGACCAGCTGAACTGCACTTCTGCTTGTTCACCCTTCACTCCTAAAGATAGGTCTTCTGTTGGCTTCTCAATTTCTCCTTTTTTGTTAAGCCAGATATATTGATTACAGTGTAAACAGCCTTATGCATTCTAAAATACCAGATTTTCTAATTTTTAAGTTAAAGAATCCTTCGAAAGCCATTTTAAAAATGTGAAAATGCTTTAAAAATTTTTAGTAATGATCAAATCTCATAATCTTTTGAACTTTAAGCTTAAACTCAGCCCATTATTACAGCATGCTGACCATTTCTATCATGAACATGTTCACAAACACATACAAACACACTCAGATTTTTAAGCATGCAAAAATCAAAATCAATCATATGTACATTTTGAAGTTTTGAAAGAAAAATTTAAGATAGTATTTATTTTAATCTAAGTAACTTTGTTGAGCTTCATTTTCCCAGGGCTTGCTTATTTAGGAAGGCATTTCAAAAATTGGTCTTTTGAATCTCTTCTGTTGGAGGAAGGCTGGGGTTGGGGAGTCACCTGAAATTAAACTGGTCTGATTTTTATCCAGTTTTAGACAAGAGCACTTTACATTGTCAGGACTAGCTGAAAAGTCAAAACCAGGCACAAATCCTTCTCTGTGACTGAGCCCAGCTGGAGGCGGGAACTTTTATTTCCCCAGTTTTTATGTTGAAAATCCCCTTGTAATAAAAGTTACTATATGAGACCTTCATGGATGAGGTGGTATGTGTTTTCTGGTGGAGCTCTGTCTGGTTTAAGGGAGGAGATGGTATTGGCACAGCCTGTATGGTGGAACAGGACAGGGTTTTGAGGGCAAAGGCCAGTGTGTGTAGGGCTTTGAGACATCAGGGAGGGAACAGGAAGGACTAGACTTGTTAGGGAAGGGATCTTTTATGGAGTAGGCGGGATTTAGGATGGAAGCTGGCAGGTGCACAGGTTTTCATTGGAAGAAGGTGGGGTCACTGGGGAGGAGGCTGTTTGGGGCAAGGCTTTGAGAAGGAAGAACAAGGCTACAATGGAGGAGGTTACTTAGAGGAGGGGATCTGGTGGAACACTGTGAGACCTTGTGGGATATGTAGGGTGAGGTTTCTCATAAGGCAGGGCAGGGAATGGAGGCAAGAGGTTGACCGAAAGTTTGGATTCTGGAGCAGGAATGTGGAGCTATGAGGGAGTGGCTTTTCAGGGTCTGACTTTGAGAGGGCAGGGTGGTACTAGGAAGACATAGGCTAGTAAGGGACGGGGTTTCTAATGGAGAATGGCAGGACTTTGGGAAGTGTGTTAGGGTGGAGGTGGGGTTTCCAGCAGAGCATGATGTAGTCACAATTGTTTGGAGGCGTTTTTCAGGACCAGGGCTTTGTGAGTGATATGATTTCTTGACAGTAGGTTAGACCATGCAGAAGACTGAAACTCGGGGATTGAAGACAGCCTATATATTATAGAGGAAGAACATCCATCTATCAAAGACAAATCCAAGAAATATGATAGATCTATTCAACATTTGGAAGACACCATCAGAAAGCCTAATGAGGATAATAGGTGTAGAGGATCCCCTAGAAACAGAAGGTCTAGGAAATTTGTTTCACAGGATCCTAGCAGAAAACTTCCCAAAGATGCAAAAAGATAGGCCTATAGAGATACAAGAAGTTTTTAGAACCCAAAATAGACCAGACCAGAAAAAGACATCACAACTCCACATTATAATATCCACAGGATCAATTCAGACCAAGGAAAGGATCCTTAAAGTTGTCAAGGAGAAAAGATCAATCACCTATAAGGGAATCCAATTAGAATCACCTCAGATTTCTCAGCAGAGACAATTAAAGCAAGAAGAGCCTGGAATGATGTATGCCATGCCCTAAAGACAAACAACTATCAACCAAGAATACTGTACCCAGCTATACTCTTCTTCATGCCTGAAGGACAAATAAAAATTTTCCATACCAAAGAAAAAGTGAAACAATATATCTCTACCAAACCAGCCCTACAAAAGTTACTTAAAGATGTCCTACACAGAGAAAACCAACAGGACCACAATAAAGGGTAAGAAACTGCACCCAAATTGAGAATCCCAGAACCATAGGAAGAACCCAGTTAGTGCAGCCCCCAAGAAGGTGCATAAAATGGCAAAAACTAACAAATGTCTCTCAGTACTATCTCCCAACATTAACGAACTTAACAATAAAATTAAGCAACATAGACTGTCTAGTTGGATTAAAAAAAATCCTTCTGTCTGCTGTATTCAGGAGTCACAACGTGCTCATAAAAACAAACACATGTTTAAAGTGAAAGGTTAGAACAAAATCTAAAAAGCAAACGGCCTCATAACCAGGAAGGAGTTGCAATCCTAATATCAGTTAAATTTGAAATTAAAATTGGTGAGAAGAGATAAAGAAGGTCTCCATATACTTATTAAGGGATCTCTCCTTCAGGAGGATATTACAATTCTAAATATCTATTCCCCACAAGAGCACCCAAATTTATCCTAGAAAATGTACTTTTTCTCACATCTCCTATAGATCCAAAGATATTAATTGTTGGGACACACACTCTCCCCACTAGATATATCAACTTGGCAAAAAATCAACAGAGAAACCACGGATATGAAAAACTGCATAGATCACCTAGATTTAACGGGCATCTACCGAATATTTCACCCAGCAACATCAGAATACACGTTTTACTCAGCAGCACAGGGAACGTTTTCCTAAATAGACAACATTTAGGTCACAAAGCAAACTTGTCCCAATCCAAAAACATTGAAGTTATACCTTGCATTCTCTCAGACCACAAGGGAATAAAATTAGAACCCCACACCAAAAGCCACCAATGGAAGTCCTGTAACACATGGAGGCTGAACAGCACACTGTTGAATCACCAGTGAGTCATGGAAGAGATCATAAACGAAATTCAAATGTTTATAATATTCGACAAAAATGAACACTCACAATAACAGCTCCTCTGGGACACAGCATATGCAGTACTCAGAGGCATCAACAAATTGGAGTGATCTGAAACCAACAATTTAGTGAGACATCAGAGCCTCCTTGAAAAAGAGCAGCAAGATAAACCCCAATCCAGTACATGGGAAGAAATAATTAACATTAAATCAAAATTAAATCAATTAGAATTCAAAAAGCATAGAAAGAACCAACAAAACAGAGTTAGTTCTTTGAAAAATTAACAAATTGACAGACCCTTAACAAATCTTATTAGTAGAATAAGAAAACACACTCAAATAAATAAACTCAGAGATGAGAATGGAAACTTCACCACAGAAACAACAAAGATTCAGTATATTATAAGGAATACTTCTCAAACCTTTAGGCTAATAAGTTTGAGAACTTGTTAGAAATGTACTGTTTCCTAGTAAATATAGACATGCCGAAACTAAACGAAGATGAGTTAAACCATCTTAACTGGCCCATAATAAGCAATGAAATAGAAATAGCAATAAGAGACCTCCCATCTAAGAAAAGCCCGGGACGAGATAGTTTTACAGCGGAAATCTACAAGGCCTTCAAAGCAGAGTTCACATCAATACTCCTTCAAGTCTTCAATGAAATTGAAAGAGAAAGTTCACTACCGAAGTCATTCTATGAAGCCATCATAAACCTCATCCCCAAACTAGGCAGGGACTCATGAAAGAAAGAGAACTATAGATCCATTTCTTTGATGAAGATTAATGCAAAACTTCTCAACAAAATTTTGGTGAATCGACTTTCACAATTCATCCAAAAAAATAATACAACATGATCAAACAGGATTAATTTCAGGGATGTAAAGCTGCTTCAATATACGCAAACCAATTAATACAATAAATCACATCAACAAGAGCAAGGATAGGAACCACATGTTTACCTCAATAGATGCAGAAAAAGGATTTGACAAGATAGAACACCCTTTTATGATGAAGGTTCTGGAAAAATTAGGAATTCAGGGAACATTCCTCAATACAATAAAGGATGCATATGACAAACCTACTTCCAGCATTTTACTTAATGGTGAAAAAATAAAGTTATTTCCTCTTAACTAAGGAATGAGATAAAGATGTCCACTCACTCCACTTCCCTTCAAACTAGGATTAGAATGCCTAGCTACAGCAATAAGATAAGATTCAAATATAAAAGGGAATCCAAAAAGGGAAAGAAGAATCTCTACCTCTTTGCAGATTACATGAACTTGGATTTAAAGAATCCCACGGACTCCACTCCCAAATTATTCAAGCTGATTCAAAACTTTGACAAAGTAGCAGGGTATAAAATTAACCCTTAAAAAACAATGGCTTTTCTGTATGCCAACAATGAGAAAAATATGATTGAAATCAGGAAAGCAACTCCACTTGTAATAGCCCCACAAAAATTAAAATACCTAGGACTTAACAAAGAAAAAACGACCTCAATGATGAAAACTTTAAAAACCTGAAAAAGGAAATCAAAACCGGACTTAGAAAGGGGCAAAAACTCCCACGCTCCTGGATTGGAAAGATCAACATCGTGACAATCGCAATACTTCCCAACTCTATCTACAAATTCAATATGATACCTATCAATATTGCAGCCTCAGTCTTTTAGTAAAAAGAAGAGGTGATCCAAAAATTCACATGGAAAAATAAAATACCCTGAATAGCAAAAACGATATTTAATGGAAACAACAGTGCTGGAGGAATATCAATACCAAATTTCAAACTCTTCTACAAAGCCATAGTAATTAAAACAGCTTGGTACTGTCCCAATTATAGCTTGCAATCCTAGTTGCATGGTGGGGGGAGGGGAATGAAGAAGCAATGCCCTGGAAGTGGTTTTGTCCTGTCCTTGGCCTAGTTCCAAACGTCACTGGATAATCCAAGTCCCACTTCAGGACCAAGAAGCCTTGAAGAGTACTGATCCATTAGGCAGATGGACCTAACCACAGCCAGAAAAGGTAAAAAATGCAATGCCGTGGGCAGCACTGGAAATATATACAAGGAAGAGTGTTTTATATTTTTTATTGTAAAAATACTATACAGAGGGTTTACAGTTACATGAGTAGGGTAATGAGTACATTTCCTATTGAGCATTGTTACCTCCTCCTTTGTTTTTCCCCTACTACCCTTTCCCTCTCCAACTCCAACTCTCCAACTCCTCCCTCATTGACCATTACTCGACATTGTAAATTCATTTTCAACACAGTGTCCTGTACATCTCATAATCACAATGGGTCAACCTGCATCCCCATTTCTGCATTCTGCTACAACCTTTCCACTTCCCAAATTACAAAATATGTATATAAGGTGCAGAACACTGGAAACAAATACAGTGAAAACAGGGATTTTACCATGGGGTATACCATGGGGGGATGAACTTACAAAAGAATCACATAGCGCATTATAAGTATATTAAAAACAAAAACAAGAAAGAAAAATCACTTGTGTGTCTGACTTGGGGTCCTTTCACTGAATGTCACCTTATATGGTTATATGGTTATACGTCCATAGCCTTTGATCTTCTCTGCTTGTCCTAGACATGTACTAGTCCTTGCAAACAAGGGAAACCATGGGACATATGTTTCTTTGGGCCTGGCTTACTTCACTTAATATAATATTTATCAAGTCTTTCCATTTCCTAACAAATGTGACAATCTCATTCTTTCTAATAGAAGCATAGAATTCCATTGTGTGTGTCATTGTGTGTGTGTGTGTGTGTGTGTGTGTGTGTGTGTGTGTGTGTGTGTGTGTGTATCACATTTTCTTGATCCATTCATGAACTGAGGAGCATCGAGGTTGTTTCCATAAACATGCTTGCACAGGCAACTTTGGTATGACTTTGTTTGTGATCATTTGGGTAAATGCCTAAATGCCCAAAAGTGGGATTGCTGGGACATAGGGGAACTTTACATGGAGTCTTTTGAAGAACTTCCATACTGCTTTCCAAAGTGGTTAAACAAGTTTACACTCCCACCATCAATGAAATAGGGTTCCGTTTTAGCCACATACCCTAAGGTGTTGTTATTAAATTTCTTGATTAGGGGCCGGGAAAGTGACTCAGCAGTAGAGTGTTTTGCATTGTATGCATGAGGCCCTGGGTTTGATTCCTCTGCACCACATAAACAGAAAAAAAAATTTCTTGATTATAGCCATTCTAACTAGAGTAAGGTACAATCGCAATATTCTCTTGATTTGCATTTCTTTTGTGGCTAGAATAGTTGAGCATTTCTTCGTGTATCTAATGGCCATTTTTATTTCCTCTTCAGAGAAGTCTCTCTTTAAGTTTTTAGCCCACTTAATTATTGAGCAGTTGTTTCTCTGAGGATTTGATGTTGGGGGATTTAATTTTTTGAGTCCTAAGTACATTTTACATATAAGACCTTGTCCATTTTATAACTCGTGAAGATCTTCTCCCAGAATGTGTGCTTTCTATTGATATTGCTATCTATGAACTTTGTCTTGCAGAAGCTCTCATGTTTCATGCAATCCCATTTGTCCAACCTTTCTTTGATTCTTTTTTTTTGACCATTGTAATGTGTTTATTACATACAGACTGTATCAGCACTCGGAATTTATAATTCCATCTCATCCTGTAATAGTAAATTACTTGTTTCATAAAGAGATGAATTAAGGAATGAATTTCTTAACTTATTTTTCTTTACTCTTTGTATCTGGCTCTCTATTAAGAAAATTTCGGTATGTGTTAAAAAGCCCAGGATTTTATCCTATTCCTTCATTTAGTGTTTTCATGGTGTCCTCTTTTATTTTGAGGTCTTTGATCCATTTGGAGTTGATTCTTGTACAGGGTTATATATACAGATGCAGCTTTAGTTTAACAGGTGTTTAACCAATTTTGTCCACACCATTTACTCAAAAGGCTGTCTTTCTTCCATTCTCTTTTTTTAGATCCCTTGTCAAAGATTGGGTGGCTATCGGTCAGGGGGTTAATTTCTGAATCCTCAATCCTATTCCATTGGTCCTCAAGTCTGTTCTTGTGCCAGAACCAAGCTGTTCTTATTACTATGGCTTTTTAGTAGCGTTTGAAATTTGGAACTAATATTGCTCTAGTGCTGTTCTTTCTGCTAAGAATTGACAAACCTACAGCCAGCATTATACTTAATGGTGAGAAGTTAAACCCCTTTCTTATAACTTCAGGAATAAGATAAGGATATTTGCTCTCTCCACTCCTTTTCAACTTAGTATTAGAATGCTAGCTGGGGCAATAAGATAAGATGCAATCTTAAAGGGATCCAAATAGCAAAAGATGAAGTAAAACACTCCGTCTTTGAAGATGACATGCTCTTGTATTTAATGAAACCCATGGATTCCATTCCCAAGTTACTTGAGCTGATCAGAAACTTTGGCAAACTAGCAGAATATAAAATTAACCCTCAGAAAATAAAGGCTTTCCTGTATTCCATTAACGATAAGAGTGCAGCTGAAATTAGGAAAGCAACCCCTTTTTACTAGCCACACAAAAATAAAATACCTAGGAGTTAACATAATAGGTGAAGGACCTCTATGATGGGAACATTAAAAACCAGAAAAAGAAAATTAAAGCAGAGCTATGGAAGTGGGAAACTTCCCATTCTCCTGGATTGGGAGGAATATCATCATGAAAATGGCAATATTGCCAAAGGCTATATCCAAATTCAATGTGATACCTACCAATATGGCAATGTCACTCTTCAATGAAATAAAAGACGCAATCCAAAAATGCATATGGAAGAATAAAAGAGCCCAAATAGCAAAGAAGTTTATTATGATTCTCATATTGTATTGCCACCTTGATTCTACAAAGTTATTTATGAATTTTTACTTTCTTCGCTCCCTTTGGATAAAGCTCACAAACACCCTGCCTCTAGCTCCCAGAAACTTAACTCTTAGCTCTGGACAATTGTTCCTAGAGAGTGAGTTACTTAATTGTATTTTGAGCACATAAAACATGCATATAAAACTAGCAGATTTTGATCTTATGAGAAAGCAGCCTTTTTTTCCCCTCTCAAGTTATTTCCTGGTAGGCATTTTTATAGAGAATCTGTTTTCATTTATAAATGAAAGACTGGTAGGGAACTATGTTCATAATCTGGCTCCTTCGCTCACACCTCAACACCTAAAACACAAATTTCACAAAGCATTTGCAAGAAACAATACAAAAACCAAACATTGGGAATGCTCAGATGCAGAACGTTTTACAATACCCAGAATACCTCTGCTGTTTGAGGGAGGGGCTGTCTGTATAAATTAAAAAACAAACCCAAAAGAGCAGCCAGGAGTACCAGACTTGAGTGTCCCTGGCTGCTACTCCACGGACAAGGAGCATGGAAGGGCTTCCTGAGCCTGCTGGAAAGTGCATGGAGGAAAGTTTACTTGCCAGCCTGAGTACAAAAAGTTGGCTTCACCTGCCTGGGTCTGTCTTGTTTTCTCCTCACAGCAGAGCAGAATTGTCCACTGCTCTACGGAGAATAAATACTGTACCAGCTAATCTGCAGAGTGGCTTCTGTTTGGTCTGCACACCTTCCTAGTTAGGCGCCCCCTGCCCCACGGTGTGTGTGTGCTCCCAGGGGCGGATCCTCAGGGCCCAAGCCCACGGGGCAGGCATGTGTTAGATGTGAGTCAGTGACACTGTGTCATTTACACAGCAGCTGCCGGGTTGCTGCCCTCGCTGAACAGCAGGTGCACCCTGATCTTCTCCCACAGCCCCAGGCGAGGTGCCCACAATGGCCCGATATGGGCAGGCTGCCACTAGGATCCTACTTCACCAGACAGACCAGCATGCCAGATGAAGTGGCTGCCACCTGAATTATTAATTATTTTATGGAGCAGTATTAAACAAAGTGATACACATTACTGTATATGTTATACTATATCCTTGAGTCTCTAGTCCAAAATCATTGAACTATATACTAGCAAGAATGGATCTTATTGTTTGTAATCATAAGGCCATAATGGAAAACTGAAATAAAAGTACAACAAAACACTTATCCATAAACACGTGATTGAATCTCAGAATTTGAAAAAAATTGTAAGTAGTGCAAATGAAATTATACTAGAATAGTTAAATAAACACAAAATACATTACATTCAAATGTAAAATAAGTAATTACAGACAGAATTCCTACTGGATATAAAAATATTACAATGATTTAGAAGGTTGAAGTGATATAGGTTATATATTTTGTTTTTACAAAACTTATTTATATTTCCAAGTTTTGTTTATCTCAGTGAAGGAAAATGTTAGAAAGTAGATATATGTGGCACCTCTTGCTTGCAGTACCAGGAAGGGGTGTGGCACTTCCTAATGGGAGTCTTGAGATGAAACCCACACCCAGCCCAAGTAGACCCATCAGAGGTCCATGTGGGGACCCTAAGGGGGTCCAGGACACCGCATTGCTGCTGCAGCAGGTGCAGGACCTTTCCGGTGGGCTGTAGCCAACAAGGTTCCATTAGTGACCAAGCCAAGCAACCCAGACTCAGGTGCCAAAGCCAGGGAGGAAGACAAGGTAAATGCCAAGTCCTGCCTTCTATCTCTGCAGCCTACATTGCCAAGGCTTTGGAGAACAACGAGGGTAGGGGGTGACCCCATTGCCTCCAAATGGAGTATCCCTGGAATGGCATCCAGAGTGGGCCCACGTGGGCCAGAAGGGCGAAGGAGGAGGCTACACAGCAAAGCAAGAGGGCCTTCATTCCCTCGATGCTGCAGCTGTTGTGCTGCAAGTCCAGGCTTCTCTGGCACTGATTGGCATATGTACGGTTGGCCCTGTACCCGAGTCCACAAGGACCAGAAAATGGAGGTCCACAGAGATGCTGAAGGGGCTCCAGGTTGCAGAGCTGCTGCAGCTGTCACAAGCCAGCTGGCAGAGGGGCCAACACATGGCTCCAGTAACCAGACCCCCTTAAAGACTGATGAGGTGAACCACGGCTAGGCTGCCTGGCCCCAAGGGGGCAGACTGCATACCCAGCCTTCCTTTACCCATGGACTGTGCAGTGTACAAACATGGTGTCCCTCACACTGCACTCATGTAGGCAGGCAGTGACCCCAGAACAGAGTCTCCCTAGGATGGGCAATGCACTCAGGAGCACAGAAGACCAGTACCAGCAAAACTGGAGGAGGAGAGGGCAGCAGTGGCCTCAACTCCAGACCCATGGCTGCCAGCTCCTGGGTGAAATGGAGCAACTGAAACTGGGAAGTTAGGTGGGAAGTGTGGGCGTGGCTCATCTGGCAATGCTGGGGAGCATGCACACACATCCACTCACTGCACATCCACCGTAAAGGAGTTGGCCACACATCTCAACGGGTGACCTGAGGAGGCACCCACACCCACAGGGACTACAGAAATGGAGTTTCACGTGGTGACTTGGAAAGGGCTCCAGAGCACAGCCTTGGAGAAATGCACAACTGGCAAAAACAAAACAAAAACAAAAACAAAACAAAAATAAAAAAAGAAAAACGAAAAAAGTCCAGTAAAACTTTTCATCAATGATAACCTATTATACATTAAAAACAGTTTTAGTTTCCTCTTGTATTATATTTTTGCATGGATCCCTCTGAATTAACCAGAAATCTCCAGGATTTCTTCATGCATAGTAATACAAAAAAATATAGCTTCTATTCTTTTTTTAATTAAGGGAAGTTGCATTTATTTCTTTCCATTGTTTGATTCATGAAAAAGAAATCCTGAAATATATCTGTAAAACACTGAACTCAGCATTTCTTCTGAACTCCTCACTGAAGAAAGAGAATAAAATGACTGAGCAACAGGTAACACCCATATTGTCACTGTGCTAGATGTCTTTCTGATTAGAAAATAATCCTGCCATGCACATGCAAATCATTTATGCAACAAGTTTTCCGACAATTCTTGCTGTTATATTGCATTTATCTTCCTCCTCCTGTCTCCTCTCCTGCTCCTCTTCCCCAGGGTCCTGTTTCCCTCTTCCTTCTCTCCTACCTCTACTTTCTCCCTGTCCCCTTCTCTTCTCCCTCCTGCTATCCCTTCCTCCTCTCTTACCCCTTCCTCCTCCTTTCCTTTCCTCTTTCCCTTACACTTAACCTTCTACTTTTTTATGGTCCTAGGTGTTGGACACAAACTAAGCAGATGCTCTCCTGCTCGCTACAGGCCTCCAGTCTGGACTTCATTTCAATGACACTCTATTTCTTTGAGGCAAACCCAACAAAGTCTTTTGATTCAGGATTCAATTCATGGTACATATTCTACACCATGAATATGTGCTACTTCATACAGTGTGGCTAATAGGTTTGGATTATGCTTTGGGCTTCAGTTAAACTCATCTGAAATAATGTGTTTGAAGGCAATCAAATGTGATCCTGTTACTCCCACATTAATGAACTGGTTACTTCATATCTTGCACGAGTGCTTCCATATTGCTCCCAGTTTAATGAACTGTCACTTTGTGGTAGCACCCACAATAACACTAACCCAAGGATTACTGGGGATCAGAAGATTAAGTCCAGAAAGTAAAATCCATGAGGTATTTATCTCAAAATAACCATTAAAAAGCCAGAAGAAAGCCTTTAGCTACGTGGTTTAGTGCCATACTTCCACAGAATAAGCTGATGACAGGACCCAGGCCTCATTAGAAGACCAGTGGTGGGTGCATACACACACACACACACACACACACACACACACACACACACACACACACACACACACACACACAATTTCCCAGCTAGAGCAAGTATCTGTTTTCCCAATAACATATCTGAGTTCAAATCTTATGTGTTTTGACATTTTTGAAAGTTTTATCATCAACTTGCCTAATTTTAATAAATGACACCCTGTTCACTATTATTTAATCCTGGTTGGAAAATATTTTAAGACACATTTTCATGTAGAAAGTTGTTTTTTCCCCAACTCTTGACTGTCTTGGTTTGTAAGAATGAAAGAATTGTGCCTTTAATTCATTAGTTCATAAATTAGAAAAGTAACCCTAACCCTAGAACCAATTGCCTTTGGATTCTAAAAGCCACAAAAGTACATTAAATTTATACATCCTGTTTTGGCTTCAACTCATCTTTCTTAAAATATTTTCTAGTTTTACTCAATATCTTGCCATTTTTCTAACACAACATTCAGGCTAACCCTCACACTAATATTATTAGTAGTTTCCTATTTCATATTCATCCTAATTCGATCTTGACTTGTTATTCAAAGATTTATTTTCAGTTTGACCTAAATTTTCTATTTCCCTGATGGTAACACTAAGCCCAGCTGGAACTGAAACCTAATTTTCAACCTAATAATAGCTCAAAATTAATATTAAATATACTCTATTTTTTATTCATTGTAATGAATATTCCAGTTTGCACTCTGGAAATGAGTTTCAATTTGCCCTTATTTCCAACAAATTTCCTGACTCTACCTGTGAAGTTATCTTCTTCCCTAACATGAACCATTATATTATTGTTCTCAAATTCTCTTACCAGGAAAAATACTGTAGTTTCCATTAATCCTACATTTTCCTGAACCACTGTATCCTAAAACAATTTGAGATTTACATATCATCTAGTCTTTTACTTAATGCTAACTCTCAACATAAACCTGGCTGGAAAACTCTCATTAATCATTACAAGAATTATCACTGAGAAATAAATATAATGATAATGTTCTAGTTACTATTCAGGCTCACACTTTTGCTTCTATTTGTTAGTGAAAACTCAATTTTATAGTAAAACTTTCCTATTCATAACACTAATCATAATCAGAACAAAACACTGACCCTGATTTTAATCCAAATAATGTCTATACTAACACTAACTAGTTAGTGTTACACTAGTTTTCATTCATCCTAACGTGATTCAAATAAGCCTTCCAAACATAGGTTTCAATTTTTTTCCCAATATCTTAGTCATTTTCTAACCCTAAACTTAATCTTAACTGGAATATTGAGAATAAATATAAGCCTAATTGCAAGCATATTCTAATATTAATAGCAATACTCTAGTTCACATTCATTCTAATTCTTACCAGGCCTGTAGTACAATTTACCTTCAATTTGACCCTCATTGTTTTTCTCCTTCACTCTAACCCTAACCATGGCTGGCATCCTAACCATAACCTTAATACTAAAGGTATCCCTATTCTAAAATTTATGAAAAATGCTCGTTTTGTGCAATCCTAACTTAAATTCCACTCTAATCCTCGAAATAAATTGCAGCTTTTCCTAAACCCTACAGATTTTCTCACTCTTACCTCTGAACCTATCTTGTTCCATAAGAGGAATCATTATAATCATTGATCTCAAATCCTGATATTATGAAATACATGGTACTTTCATTATCCCAGATTTTCCTGAATTCCTAGAACCTAAAAAAGTTCAGCTTTAGTTAACATTTAACACATTTCTTTTTTTATTCCTTTTGTTGGTCGTGCGGCTTGAACTCTGGGCCTGGGCACAATCCTGGAGTTCTTTAGCTCAAGGTGTGCACTTGTACCACTTGAGCCACAGCACCACTTTTTGGTTTCCAGGTAGTTAATTGGAGATAAAATTCTCACAGACTTTCCTACCGGGGCTGGCTTTGAACTGCGGTCCTCAGAAATCAGCTTCCTGAGTAGTTAATGAGGCTGACAGAGGGATTACAGTTAAATGTGTAAGGTAATGAGTACATTTCTTGTTGACCATTGTTACTCCCTTCTTTGTTGTTGTCCAACTATTCCTTCCCTCTCCCATCTCCATCACTCTTCTCTCCCCATGGTTTAAAGTTCATTTTCAGTACAGTGTGCTGTGAGTATTATTGTTGCAATAGGTCATCCTCTGTAGAACCTGAATTTGCTATTTCTCTAAACCTAATTCTAATTCTGTCTGGAATCCTAACCCTAACCATAACAATAATGATAGTTCAATTCAGAAGTTAACAAAAAATATTCATTTTTGTTCATCCTGTTAATCCTCTGTACATCTTGAATTAAGTTGCAGTTTAGCTTAAATCTTCCAAGTGAGTATTTATGTGCATATATTAAAAATATACTTTTATGTAAAAAACATGATCTTTGGAGGAAGGAGTAACACAAAGGAAATAGAGGGAGTATAATCAAATGTTTTAAATATATTATGGAAAGAGAGTAACGAAACTGCCAATTCTGAAAATTAATAACCATTAATAAAATAACTAAAAATAAATAAATAACACACAGCCTTCCAGTGTTCTTGAAGAGAGCGATGATATGTCTTGTGAAAGAAATACTTGTTCAAAACTTTGTTCATGTATAATTTATATTGTTATTGGCCCATTATTTAACTTAATGAATAAAATTTTATCAAATAGGATTCCATGACAAAAAATATAAAACAGTTACCTAGTAATTGTTTGAGAAAAAGTTATAGTCATGAGTTTTAAGAATCTTTCTATTTCCCTACAAAGTAATGGTTTAGGTTTACTAATCTAGTATTTGTTGTAAGTTTAGAGAACATTATAAGCATGAAAAACAATGAACTGTACATCTTGTTTCTTGGATGAGTGATATTTTAAACATTGTCTTTTATTCAAATTAATACTTAGGCTTACTTTTCAAAATAAATCCAATTTTATCTCCTTTCAGAACAAGTACTTACCCTGCAATTAAATGTATTAGTATATTCAGATATTTAAAAGCTAAATATTCTGTTTGTTATGTAGCTCTACATATTCAGAATGACATGATTTTTCTATTCGTAAATATCTAAACTCTGGGATTTTTGCTTCATCAATATAAATTGTCTCATGAGGTTTTTCTGAAAGCTCCAGTAACCAGTGTGGGATTTTTGCTTCATCAATATAAATTATCTCATGAAGTTTTTGTGAAGGCTCCAGTAACCAGTGTGGTCAAAAACATTTCATGAATTCTAAATTTTAAATCTAATCATTTTTAGGCTTTGATTATATCAGTTATTGTCTCTTCAGAACAACTAAAATAAATACTACTTTTTAAACATTTCACTCACATTTTAAATAATATTAACATAGGTCAAACAGAGACTAATCATTTCAAACTCACCATATTTGATGATCTCAGTGTGAAGAATGTAGAGAGTATAAGACCCTTATACTCAATAATATTTTTGGTTAACTTAAATTATATATCTAGATTTCTAAATTGCAGGTAAATCACATGGAAATACGAAAATAAAAAAATGATTACTTTGGGATCATTTTCTTCTTAACTTTTTTTATTGTGAAAATTTCGTACAATGGGGTTAAAATTATATGGGCAGAGTAATGAGTACATTTCTTATCAAGCATTGTTTCCTCTTCCTTTGTTTCCCCTTCCCATCCTTACCCATTTCCACACGCTTGCCAGCCAAAGTTGTAAAGTTCGTCTTTTGAGATAACGTCTTGTACATCTCATTATTACAATGGTTCCAACGGTATCCCTAAAATAATGAAGCAAAAATATCTCCAGGAAATATATTTTTCAATAAAATGTTTCAATCCTTAGGTAAAGTGCATTATATTTCAATATAAAGTTTATTTCAAAATAGAAATTCTGCAACTAGTCTAATGTATGTTTTCATGCACAAAATTCTGTGACTTCTAGTCTTATTATGTGATTTTAATTATATTTTTATTGTGAAATGAGCCCTACTTATTTTTATTACAAACTTCAGTAACTATACAAATCATGCCTGTACATGGTAATTTACATAATTTAATACACAAACAAAATTATCTTTTTTCTTGTCTCCCACACGGAAGCATGAGGTGCTGAAGTATATTAAATGAAAGCATTCTAAAAGAGAGTCTATATGGAATGGAAATTTGCAACGTGAGGATGGGAACATGAAAACTTTCTACTTGGCTGAACAAGAATTCTTGTTTCTACAGTATTTTCTTCCCATTTAATCACACAGGGAAAGCCTCAAAATTTGAAGTTCATATGAATGAATTACATTCCTAAAAGTTGTGGCAACCCTGCTCAAAAGCTCAATCTTATCACAAATTATTTGTGCTTGCTGGCTGATCTATTTCTCTATCACATGTTTCATATTATTAAGCATATTAGTAATTCAACTGGAAGTACATGGCAGGAGACTCCTGAAATCACATCTATTGCAGTGTAATATTCAGAAGAGAGGAATAAGATTATATTGATCTCCAATTCCTCCCTTTCACCTTCAATATACTAATCAATTGTCAAAACAATCGTGTAAGATGTTAGTTTATTTTCCCTATTTAATTAGAGATTAAGCAAGTGTTTTTGTAGTAAAGTGATGACAGTAGTATCACAGCTCTGATATGAGCACCTCCTCCCTAACAAGTAATGCTCTATGGACTGTAAGGATGGAAGCCATACTGAATTCTCTCGCTGTCTGTCTCTCTTTCTCTCTCTCTACTGACACACACACACACACACACACACACACACACACACACACACACACACACACACACATAGAGCTGCCACCCAGACACATCAGAGATCAGTTCCATTCCTTTGTAATTATAGTTGATTGATGTTTGCGCTCCCTTGTTTTTCTTTGCTTCAGGATCTTGCCTGGACCTGTATGTTTCCCTGAGATCAAGTCCCTTGTTCTTAGTATACTGTGTATCTTTCTATGTTTCAAGCCAATTAAGAATACCCTGAATACAATATCTTCATACTTGACATTCAAGTCAAACTCCATGAATTCATACTACTGTATTGGATCTAGAGACAAAAAAAACGCCCACCTTGTTATTTTAGACGGAATTGAAATCATGAAATAGAAGAATATCGATCAGGAACTGAGCTAAGTGAACGGGAGTATGTGGGAAAATGTAGAATGCTGTATGTGTGTTAGAGATACAGATTAATAGGAACATTTATTGAAAACTTGTCATCCTATATTGAAAGCTCAACTTAAGCATACAGTTTTCCAGTTACTTTGCTTACCTATCACTTCTGATCACAAATTCTCTCATGTGTATAGTATCTTTGCATAAATCACACGATTTGCAGATACTTAACATCTTAAGGAAACACAGTCTGCGTCTACATTTTTCATTCTATGTGACAAACCCTTATTTTTTGTTTCCCTGTTTCCTGAATAAATGTATTCCTAGAAACAGGATATTGACAGCAAATCTCAGTGTAATTTTCATTTTGTAAATTTCAAATATAATATAAATTTTGTATTGACTAGTCATTTTTAAAAAATGAGTGATATTCATGAACACAATATTTTGATGCCTTTATGTTAATTGAGAATTACTATGGTAGTTCATGTGTCTAATTGACTTAACCATTATATTATTCATGTATAAACATTGCATTGCACTATTTATTTTTATATATAAAATAATCCCCAAAGGTTTACTTTAAAGGAATAATAGGGGAGTTGTCTTTATGTTCCAAACTTTATATTTACTTCATTAAAAGGACTAGAAACACATGATGTTTACTGGAGCAATTTAAAAGTTGAGAACGCATTTCTAAAGAGAATGGATTTATTGATTAAAACATAGGATAGAGTAAAAAAAAGTCAGGTTTCTTGCTTGACACTGCATAAATTTCATATGAATGTAGCTCAAGATGAGACTCACAGATAAATTAATATTTATATTACTGAGATTTACATCACAATATAAGCAATATAAGTATTTTAAGGAATTGGTCATTCAAAGCCATAGATACATAATGGATGAAGAATGGAATTGAAAATAGCAAAGGGAAAACAATTCAACATGCAGCTATTATGATTTCATAATACTAATATGGAAGTAATGGAGCTTTTCCCTTTCTGAAGAAGAACGTTTAGCCAGTAATTTCAGTGTAAGTCATTAATTGTAATGAGTCTAAATTCTTTTCCTCTGAGATATCCACGAGTACTATACTCATCCTCTGAAGAGTAAATAAGTAATTATTTTCATTAGCTTTGCTTAATATTAATTTACTTGTAGTAAATAGATTTAAATGTCTTCTCTTTCTCTCAATTTAATAACATACATTTCTGTCTCTTTCTGTTTCCTCTTACAAGCCTGAAATCACTATTTCAAAGTAGTATAAGCAGGAAAACAAAATAACCTGATACAACAATCAAAAATCCTAAATTATGTGAAAAAATCCACAATATAAAAAATAAATCTGAGGAAGAGAAAAACAATGACAGAATAACCACAGAAAATTATCATAGTAATCACTAATGAAACAGAGATTTAGAGTCCTAGCAGGTACTCTAGGTCTAGAGGGTCACATCAAATCAGCTATAATTATACCTATGCAGCTATAAATATAGACATAATTATAGACATACAATTAATGAGAAGATTTCATACCGTCTTCACAAGAAAACAGAAATCTATGAAAAGGTGCCAGCCAGGAATACACTGGGCAACACATTCAAAAGCACATGTGCAATGTGGAAATAAAAGGGCAACATGGAAAAAAGCAGGAACAGAAGTGTACATCAGAGAAAGCCACATCCATACACATTGATAATTCATCATACCACTGGACAGTCCAAATGGTCTCTGGAACCACAAATATTAACATCACAACATCTCACCACAACTGATTTCTATTCCTACACTTAATGGACTCGACAAAAATGCAATTCCAGAAAAACAAATCACAACAGGAAACCAAACCAAGACCCTGGAAATCAACCAAGAACATAGAGAGTCACATATTAATATCATAGCTCCCCCAAAAGAAAGACTCCAAATGGACAGAACAAATCAGAAAAATACAAGAAAAGTGATGACAAAATAGTATAATTCACACAGTAATTAACCAGGCATTAGAACAGACAATCAAGGACCTAGAAGATAGTTATCAAATGTATTACAGATACTGCTGAAAAATGTGATTAATGGAAATATAGAAAACATCTACAAGGAAATTTGTGAACAAGATGAGACCAACCAGTCATTAGGAAAATAATTCATAGAGACTTCAAACAGAAAGATAAATAAATTCTGAGAAGGCAAGGGAGTCCAAGATAAAATGGATGCCTAGTTAAAAGATATGAGAGAAGACACAGCTAATAAAACAACCCTTACATCTCCCCCAACCAAAGAAAAAATGTACATAAAGTCCATACAAGATCTAAAACAAAGCTTTAATAAGGAGTCAGAACCCCTAAAAATGACCAATTAGAAAACAGGGAAATCAAAAACAGAGTAGAAAGTCTCCACAGCAAATAGATGAGATAGAAGATAATCTCAGGGTCAAAGACAGAATAGATCTAATAGGAAAGAGGAAATAATCATTTAGAACAAATCCAAGAAATAAGAAATGATCTTGCCAGAACTTCAAGACTCAGTTAGAAGATCAAATTTCAGGGAGATAGGTATCAGGAAGGAGAAGAGCAAGAAACTAAATGGATGGGAAGCATATTACAGAATTCTAGCAGAGAACATGCCAAACATCCAAAGAGAAAGGCTCATTCAGAGAAGAGAAGCTTTTAGAAACCAATCAGAATTTTAGAACTGAACAATCCACCATGATATCATAATCCATTAGAGGATTATTAAAGATCAAGGAAAGGATTCTTAAAGATGCCATAGAGAAAAGATTGATTATTTATAAAGGATATACAGTCAGAATAAGAAAAAGGTTTCTTAGTTGATTTGGTAAAAAGGAAAGCCTGGCATTATATATGACAAACATTAAAGATAAACAACTCCCAACCATGAATACAGTCCCAAGCCAACTCTCCTTTACATTTAAAGGATATATAAACATATTTCATGACAAAGAAAACTTGAAACAACGTATGTTCACCAAAGTATCAGAATAGAATATAATCAAATATATACTAAATAGAGAAGGTCAAGGAGAAGAGGAACTATTTATATAAAATGCTCCCTACCAGAGAACAAGGTAAATATGTTAAGAGTAGATGAGGCACAGCTCCTAATAACAGGTGTATAACATATCAGGACTTATTTCAGATATTTCTGTCTTACAGTTCAATATCAATAGACTTAAATTTCCAAATAGAAGACATAGATTAGATAGTAGTATCAAAAACCAAGATGCATCCATCTAGTATCTATGAGAGACACATTATCAAACACATTCTATGAAACTAGAATTAGACTCCTCCCCAAATCACATAGCGATTCACCAAAGAAAGAAAACTATGAACCAAACTCTTTGATAAGCATTAATGCAGAACTTCTTAATAAAATTCTCACTAACCAGTTTCACCAAATAACAAAAAAAATCATATGGTATGATCAAATAGGATTCATCTTGGATACGATTTGATTCAATATTCTTGTCAATAAACATAATACAAACCATCAGCAGAAGCAGGGACAAAAAACAAATGATCGTCAATAGGGTGTAGAAATAGCTTTTAACAAGCTCCAATACCCCTTTATGATTAAAAGGTCTGAGAACCTAGGAATGCATGGAACATTCCTTAATATTAAACTGAGTATGTATATGATAGAGATAATCAGCATTTAGCTAAGTGTGGAAGCATGAAGTCATTAACATGAAGAATTAAAAGGATGTTCACTCTCTACTACTCTTCAATATGGTAGTGGACTTCCTTGCAAGAGCAATAGACAAAAGAAAAAAATAAAGCAGATCCAAATAGGGAAGAAGTAAAACTATCCCCTTTTACAGATGAAATGACCCTGTATTTAAAGGACCCTATGGATTCCTCCCTCAAGTTAATAAATGTGATGCTAACCTTCATCAATGTAGCAGGATATAAAAACCACAAGAATCAGTAGTTTTTCTGTTACCAACAATGGGAAAATCCACGCTGAAATCCAAACAACGACCTCATATACTAGCCTCAAAATCAAATCAAATCTAAACAAAACAAAACAACAACAACAAAACTAGGAATTAATTAACTAAAATCGTGAAGGACCTATATGTGAAAACTTTAAAAATATAAAATGGGAAATTGAATGAGATTCAAGGAAATAGAAAGTCTTTCAATGTTCCTAGTTGGAAGAATTAACATTTTGAAAACTGCAATACTTCCCCTAAACAATTGGCAAGGCAATACTCATCAAAATCCCAACAATATTCTTCAATGTAGAAGAGAAAGCAATGCAACTATAATATGGAATTACAAAATTACATATGAAACAGAAAACTTAGAAATGAATTCATGGGCCTATAGTCATCTTACACACACAAACACTCACACACACACAAACACACACACACACACACAATGGAATTATATTCACCCATCAGAAAGATGACTTTTCACCAGTGGTAAGGAAAATGAAAGGTTTGGGAAAATTATATTAAGAGAAAAGAGAAAGGAATGCAGACTCAGAGCAATATAGTTTTCATGGATTCATTCAGTTATTGTAGCTAGAAGATGCATACAAATCTATAAGTAAACAAGACAGATTCTACCTTGTCCATTATAATGGCCATTACTAAGAAAACTAACAACAGCAAACGCTGGCATGGATGTAGCCAATTGGGAACTCGATTACACTGTTGATGGGAAATTAAACATGTTCAACCACTGTGGAATGCAGTACGGAGTTTTCTGAAAAGAGTAAATGTAGATCTCCCTTAAGACCCAGTAATTCCCCTTATGGGCAGTAATACAATAAATAACAAACAAGCTCACATGAAAGCTACCAGTATATACATGATCAGGGCTCAGGCCCATAGTTCAAGGACTGGAAAAAAATTACCACTGCTGGTATTTGTTTCCGCAAATATGAACCATTTTATATAAGACACCAAATCAATATATATGCAGTAGCTAGATTATGACTCAAATAGTGGGTGATAAAATGGCTCCTTTGTTGAATGTTAGGAAGAGATGTATGTAGTCCATGAAAAGGATATTTTTTTCTTGTTGCTGTTCGAGGGGCTTGAAGTCTGGACTTGGGCACTGTCCCTGAACTCTTCAACTCCAGGTGGGTGCTCTACCACTTGAGCGACAGTGCCACTTCTGGTTTTCTGATGGTTAAATGGAAATAATAGTCTTTCTTGCCCAGGCTGTCTTTGAACTGTTGTCCTCAGATCTCAGCTTCCTGAGTAGCTAGGATTACAGCTGTGATTCACTGGCATGATTTTTAGAAAAGAAAATCCACCTCTTCACCTGTGTCTAAACCTCAGATATTACTATTAGAACACATCACCTTCACCTCATTTCATCAAACATTTGTAAATTTTCTCTTTTCCTTCATGTGGTAATACTGCAATCAATATTAACTCAGCTGGGGGACTGGATCAATTGTACGGTATTTACTAGCACCTAATTTAAGAACTTTTACATCAAAAGAAATGAAACCCTCATTTTGAATAATTGTGTTCTCTTTTTATTACAAATCTGTGCTTGATTAATTCCTAATGTGATATTGGACTTCCTAATAGAGTGATGAAATTTTTTTCTTTTCAACCTTCTCCCACATGTGGTCAAATATTTAAGAGTTCAAAGATTAGCACTGATAATTGATTAAGCTGACTTCTAAGAAAATGTGCCTTTCTGGAATTTGGTCTTCTTTCTTGTTCTTACATGCACAAGCGTTCTATGATTTATTTGTTCTACAAGGAATTCTACATTCCAATCTTTGTGTGACCAATTTTAGTCTCCCTGATCAGTCTTTCTGTCCTTTCTCTGGAGTCTCATTTGAGTCTGCCTTATAAAAAATGTATTAGTTATCAGCTAAATGATTCTCAGCTTCTGTTTTTTGCCTGACTTCATGTAGGCTATGATAGCAACCCTGCCTGACTGTGCTTACTGGAGTGTATGTGTGTGTGTGTTTTGTTTTAGATGTCTAGGATTACTATTCAAGGTAGTAGTTTCTCTGGGCCCCTGTGATCCCCTGGCCTAGAGTCAATGGGTTTTTCTCCTAAAGATACAAAGAACAATTGACTAAATTCCTGTTAATTGTCTCAAAATGAGGCAATCAGGCATCCTTGCAAAGCCATCAATAATGCTTTATAACCACTTACAGAAGTCATCTATCAAGATGGCTTTTCAAGGTTGACTGTGAAAAATGTTCATTTCCAAGTATGCACCACAAAGCAGAGCACATTCCTGGGATCAGACATTTGGAAGGAAGGTTACCTTTCCTTCCTTCTCTTATGATAGATCAAACCGTAATAATCTTCAGTTGTGGTCAGCCTGGAGCACATATTCCCAAGAATATTCTGTAGTGTAAAAGAGGACCAATTCTCAATGGTGTAAATATTTGTCTACTACAGACTGATTTATCTTGCTTTTATCTATTGTTATTTTCATTACTTTAAACACATGGATAATTTATATTGGGATTAGACAAAGGATTAATGGAATAAACATTCAGTTTACTTTCATAGATCCAATATAATACAATTAACCCATAATGGACAAATAAATCCAACTCTAGAAACAATGTCAGGAATACAAAATAAGCCTTAATACATATAATCTGGCACACATACACCATCATCTACACAAAAATTCAGTCTCTCTGTAAATATTTATTTGGTATGAAATAATAAAAATTTAATTAATGAATATGACTTTCAAGAATCATCTGAAACAGTCCCCATATATATAATTGTAAATAATTTTATAGATGTCACCTAGACAAGAATTTAACATGCATGTAGAAATCAAATTTCCACAATTTAAGCTATATGAGAGGGATCATACCCTCGTGTACTATGTGGTGTGAATTTTACCACAGTGATGAACCCTTCCAACTAATACCAAGAGTCATGTGCAATAATTTATTATTTGATGTTAAGATGAGTGCTAACTGTAGAATACACTTTGAATTATTACATTAAATTACAGAAATGAAGTAATAATGATATGTTATTTGTTTAAACTCTAATGCTTCTCAATTTTACAATTCATAAATATATTATTAAAATTATTTTCACTTTCTTCTTTTCTATAGCTGCTGAAATTAAAATTATATATTAAACATTCAATATTAAGAAATCAATAAGTAACTATTATTAAAATGATATACTATTAAACTCTGATTTGAATTATACTTGTAACAAATTGTGATCTAAACAACTCAATAGAATTAAGGGTGATCATTTTTAAACTTATTAGCTTGTTTTTTTTATTTTATTTTTTGGGTCCGATCGTGGGGCCTGAACTCTGGGCCTGGGCGCTCTGCCTCAGCATTTCAGCTCAAGGCTAGCGCTGTACAACTTGAGACAGAGCACCACTTCCGGCTTGTTTCTTTTTGCTTATGTGGTTCCGAGGAATCAAACCCAGGGCCGCAGGCATGCACGGCAAGCACTCTACCACTGAGTCACCTTCCCAGCCCAGCAGCTTGTTATTTGTTTCCTAATTGTGTCATTTGTTATTCTTGGTCTAAGTCATCTCTTCATCTTATTTGTTTAGTTTTCTATTTTATCTCTATTGGTTTGCTGATTATGCATTTTGTTTAAACTTTTTAATGACTGACATGAGGCTGAAAAGCTGTATGCTAGTTTATTACTTGCTATGTTAATGTAAAATTACTCCTTTCCACAGCTCTTCTACTCTACGATACTACAGTATTTCCCCCAGTCGCATCTCCTGTATCGCTGCTCTCATATATTTTATTTTATTTTTTATTTAAAGTTCCAGTATCGTTTTTAAAAAGTACTAAATCTTTTAAATATCATCACTTACTGTATTTTAAGAATTCAAGAATGAAAAAAATCACATATAATCACTCCAAAATGCTTTAAAACTAGGAAATGATAAAACAGGCCACTGTGAAGTAAATTTTCTTCTACTTTCAAAATTATTCTGAAAGCCTTGTGCTGGTTTGTCACACCTGTAATCCTAACTACTCGGGATACCTACTCAGGGGCCTGAAATCTGTGGATAACATTTGGAAGAAAATCAGGGCAAAATAAATTCATGAGATTATTTTTCAAAAATTTTAATGAACTAACAAAGGGCCAGGAATGGAGATGTAGCTCATATAGTAGCTCACCAATCTAGAGAGAAAGACATAGCGAGACCCTGAAGTCCTGATTTCAAACTCTGAGCATGCCAACACACAGGAATGCACACACACTCACTTTTTCAATATATCTTCATATCAGTGTTTTGCATTAATTTATTTGTTAACGATATTATTTGGGTAAAATAGGCAAAATAAACTCTTCCATCTCAAAACATTTTTATACATTTTTTGTTGTAAAAATACTGTACAGAATGGTTATAGTTACATGAGCAAAGTAATAAGTACATTTCATATCAAGCATTGTTACCTCCTCCTTTGTTTTTCCCCCACCATTCCTTCCCTTCCACTTCCACAAGTACACTCCTCACACCTCCAAGCCCCACCCAATGTCCCCAGCCTAAATTGTAAAATTCGTTCTTCAAAATATTGTCTTGTGCATCTATTGTTATACAATGGGTCAAACTGTATTCCTATTTAAGCATGTTGTTTTGTCCCTTTCTTTCCCCAAATTAGAGAAGTGTATATACAAGATGCAGGTGCACCAACATCAAGTAAAGTGAAAACAGGGGTTATATTGTTGGGGAGGAACACATAAAAAAAAAAAGAAATCACGTTGTACATTATAAATATGTGAGAAACAACAGCAAGAAAGAAAAAACCACTTGTGTCTCTATCTTGGGGATCATTTAGCTTAACATCTACTTATGTAGTCTTATACACATAGCTTTTCAACTTTTCTGCTTATCCCAGACATATACTAGTCATTGCAAATAAGGGACACCATGGGACCTATGTTTCTTTGGACTTGGCTTACATCAGTTAATATAATTTTTTTCCAAGTCTTTCCATTTCCTAAAAATTGGGCGATGTCATTCTTTCTGATGGAGGCATAGAATTAATATATATACACATATATATGTATATATATAGTATATGTGTGTGTGTACACACATATACACACAGAACATTTTCCTTTTTTGTTTTTTAGAGCAACTTAGCTTTCCAACTTCATCATTTTTTCAAATGTTTTTATTGTGATTAAATGATTACATAATTTCCCATATTTCACAATATTGTGGGATAGTGATGCTTAGTTAAAGTCACAAACACATTCTAACTTTGATGGAGCAAATTGTCTATCATGGTCTACAATACTTATGAGTTCTATGAGCTTTGCAATAGAGTTATTTCCTCCATAAGTATAGTTTTTTGTTTTGAAATATGTATATTTCTTTGTTTTGTATAGTGTCTGCTGTTCCCTCTTTCCCACTTGTTCCCTCCTTCCCTTCAGTGACATGGAGTTGCTTAGTTCATTTTGGTCAATGTCCAGTGCAGCTGATGGATCCCACTGTTGTATGTTTTTCCCTGATTCCTTCTAGTTCTGTGTCGTCTTCCTGGTTTCCCTTCAGTGTGCAAATATGATCAGCAGAATGAGGATATTTAGTAGTGATTCGACCAGATGAGTGGAAGGCCTTGGTTTCTTAAGTGTTGTTAATTTTGTTGTATCACCTTACATTTTGGATTTAACATCCACTTACCATGGAGACCATGTGCTGTTTGTCTCTTTGCTTTTGTCTTACCTCGCTCAACATGATTTCCTGTAGCTTGATTGATTTCCCTGCTAATGCCATTATTTTGTCTTTCTAATGGCTGGAACATATTCCGTTGTGTATAGTTACCACAGTTTTGGATCCATTCATCTCTGGTGGGACATATGGGTTGTTTTCATATCCTGTATATTGTGAACAGTGCTGCAATAAACATGGAGGTGCATGTATCCTTGAATATTGGTACCTGTTGTTCAGAATAGATGCCTAGAAGTGGTATGAGTGAGCCGTAAGGAAGGTCAATAATTAGCTTTCTGAGGACTCACCAGATTGCTTTCCAAAGTGGTTGTGTAAGTGTACATTCACACACACACACACACACACACACACACACAGAGAACGTTTTCTTGATCCATTCTTCTACTGAGGGGCATCGGGGTTGGTTCCGTATCTTAGCTATGGCAAATAATGCTACAATAAACGTTGTTGTGGTGGTAGTTTTAGTATGGACTTATTTGTGATCATTTGGGTGAATGCCCAAAAGTGGGATTGCTGTGTAATAGGGGAGCTCTATGTGGAGTCTTTTGAGGAAGCTCCAAACCGCTTTCCAAAATGGATGAACAAGTTTACACTCCCACCAAGAGTGCAGTAGGCTTCCCTTCTGGCCACATCCCATCCAGCATCTGTTGGTGTAAAAATATGGAACGATTCATTAATTTGCGTGTCATCCTTGTGCTAATCTTCTCTGTATGTTCCAATTTTAGTGTATGTGCAGCCAAATTGAGCACAGAACATTTTTTATATATAAAGTGTAATTGATTGTCTTAAACTAGACAATTCAACAAAAAGTAAGTTCAAAAAATTGTGAAATTTTGCAACCATGTATTTCTTACATATGCACACATTTAAGAATAAAGTCAATATTGACATGACAAAAACAAAATAATTCCAGATATTTGTTGTTCATGAGATGTGTAGGAGGAGGAATTCAATTATTCTACACAAGGCACCTGTCATAATGATCATTGCAGCAAATGTTAAGGTTTGTTAAAAGTTTTAATGATTTAAATATGTTTCATTTTGGGATTTGCTTATATATGCAAAATTAAGACTGGTAGGTCATAAATTTTTTCGATAAAGTATATAATAATTCCGGTAGCATGTACTACTAAGTATGTACATTTCAGAGTTTATAGAAACTTTGCTAATGAGAAGTTGCAAAGACTGTGTAAAGAAGCAGAGTGAAGAGTTAAGAATTTAAGTACACAGTTTCTGATAAATCTTTAGGGCTCCCTTAAGTTATATGTTAGTGATGAACAAATAATGATAAAAGCCACATACACATGATGAGATTATCTATAAATAGTAATCTTAGTGGGTAAATTTAAAGGCTACTCATAGCTTTATCCAGTTTTAAATGTACAGGAATATGAGAAAATAGTAAAATCTACTATGTACTTTTCAAATACTGAAAACCCTGGTAATTGTTTTGTTTTTTATTTTAGGAATCATTAATATATAATTATTGTTTTCTTTATTTCTAGCATTTTTTCCTTGTCGTAATATAATACAACTTTTTGTGAGTCGTGATTAAGAGGTACTTTGAGAATATTATTGGGATGGCCACACCATTTTTCATAGGTGCATGTGAATTTACAAATAGCAAAACTAAAAACAAAATATTGATTAAAAATTATATCAAGTAGAGTCTGAATCAGGAGTGTTGATAAATGTCCACACCTAAAATCTTAACCCTAGGCTGAAGTAGTGGTATTACAGTGTTGAGGCCACAAAATTGAGAAACTGTGTTTTGTTTTGTTTTGTTTTTTGCTTTGGTTTTGTTGGTTGTGGGGCTTGAACTCTGGGTCTTGGGTAGTGTCCCTCAGCTCTTCAGCTCAAGGCTAGCGCTATCACTTGATCCACAGCAGCACTTTCATCTTTTTCTGTTTATGTCGTGCTGAGGAATGAAATCCAGGACCTCATGCATGCAAGGCAAGCACTCTACCACTGAGCCACCTTCCCAGCTCCTGAGAAACTGTGATTTAAAAAATCATCTGAACAATATTTGCATTCTGCTTTGGGTTATATAATGAAATATGTGAACACATTTTTATATTTTTGTGAATTGTCATACTTCTAAATTTATACTAACTACAGCCAATTTATCCTTTTCAAAGTCAAGAAATATTTCTGAGAGTTTGCTTCTGTGAAGACTGTTTTTGCATTTATAATTCCTTCTGAGCCATTTTTATTTATTATCAGAATCACTTTATATTTTATTTTGATGCGTTATCATACATCAAATACCTTCCAATGTACATGTAGAGTCTCAAAATAGCAGTATGAATATCCTCATACACCTCTTGTTTATCTGTTACGCACTTTAATATTATGATATTTTTCTCTCTCTTTCACTCTCTTCATTTCTGCTCTTTCTCTTTCATGCTCCATGTCTGCTACTTAGAATTTCTGCTGGTCTACTATTATCCTTCAGGATCCACTGGTTTTGTGGGAACATGATAGGGACCATCAGTTACCCTTGCATTCTTTAAGAGTTATAACAGTGACGTGAAATTATTCTTTGCCATTCTAAATGGCAAAGCAACAGATCTAGGAATTCCTTTTCACTTTTAGTACTATTATAAATTTTATCTCATACGAATCATTGGGACTGATAATATACTTTTAGCCTGGGACCTAAAAGTTCTTTTTCATTTACAAACAACCTTTTTCTTTTATTATCAGTAAGTAACAAAAACAAAGCTATCCTATGGGAAAGTAGGCTGAAGTTGTTCACAGTGATTAAAAACAAGTTAATGGGGGAAGTGTGTACAAAGGATACCCCTCATATAACACAGATGCTTAGAGCAGTTTATCATGTACACTTTTTGATAAGGACAATGTGCTGGGAACTCTAGATTAAATCACTGAACACCTGATATATACATATATATATATATACATATATGTATATATATATATGTATATATATGTATACATATATATGTATGTATATATATATGTATGTATGTATTTTTATTTATATATGCATATATATGAATAACGGCCCATATATGTACACATGAATGTTACTATACACACAAATACACACATACGTACACACATGTACACATGCACAAATGGAAAAAGACACATAGATATAGCCAACACAGGTTTCAGTAGTTGTTGAATATGCCTTAGACAGAATGATTGGAAACAAATGTGTTGAAGATGCATTAGTCTCTAAGAGTTCTTTTACCACTCCTCTTATCTCTTCCAACTGGTACGTTTAGAGAGATTCGACTTGAAAAATGCAGGACAAGTGATAGCAAGTAACTTGGAAATCTCAATACGTATAGGTCATATGGTATCTCCCTGCTCCCCATGGAATGCTTGCTCTTGTAGACACTCTCAACAGCCAAAGTAGCAGGACAATATCCTTGTTAAGAATAAAGTTATAAGGCTTTAAATGGCCTCCTTCCTTGGGCTCTTTTCCAACAGTGAGCATCAATTCCTAAGCAGATGAGTGACTCCCGAGAAGACTGGAGTGCAGGTCAAAATTTAACCAACCCATATGAAAAGTCTAAAGTGAGCAATTCTGACTGAGGTCGTGCCGATGTCCTGGTAACGAAAATGAGAAAAAAAGAAAGTTTTTAATGTATTAAAATTTTAGAATAATTTGTAACCTGTCAATAAATGTGTAGAACACAATTATACCAACTGACAATAGATGGAGTGCATTTCATTTATATGCTTTTGGACTTTGAAAGTGTTTTTAAGTGTGTCTACACAAGTAGAATCAGCATGAAACAAGCCAGCATTTCTTCATTTAAGATGCAAGGAAAAGATACAGGTTGACCCATTGTAACAATGAGATTTGCAAGATACTATTAGAGGGAGTTGTTGGGGATGGTTGAAGGTAAGGAATAGTAGGGGAAAAACAAAGGAGGTGGCAACAATGCTCAATAAGATATGTACTCATTACCTTACTTATGTAACTGTAACCTCTCTGTACAGTACTGAGCTTCTTCAGTAAAAATGCTGGTAAAATTGGTTAATCACTCATAGAAAACTAAAACTATATCCTTATATATCATCCTGTATCAAAGACCTCGGAGTCAAAGCAGACACACTGAAAACATTACAGATTGGAGTAGGACATACCCAAGGTCTCCTGTGCAGAGGCTGAAATTTTCTTAATAGAGACCCAGAAGCACAAGAAATCAAAGAAAGTTTGGACAAATGGGATTGTATGAAATTGCAGAGCTTCTGCTTTGCAAAGGACATAGCTAGCCAGATCAATAGAAAGCCCATTGATGGGAGAAGATCTTTGCTAGCCATACAATAGAGAAGGGTCTCATATCTCAAATATATGTGGAATTCAAAATATTAAATCCCCCAACAACAAATCCTAAAAGAAACAACTGCCCAATAAATAAGTGGACTAAAGACTTCAAGACAAACTTCTTTGAAAAGAAAAGAAGGAAGGCCAATAGACACATGAAGAAATGCTCAACCTCCCAAGCCATAATAGAAAAGCAAATCAAAACAACATTGAGATACCACCTCAAGCCATTTAGAATGGCTATAATGAAGAACTCTAATACCAACAGATCCTTCAGGGGATGTGGCCAGAAGGGAACCTTACTGAATTGTTGGTGGGAGTATAACTTATTCAACTACTTTGGAGTAGTATGGAAGTTCCTCAAAGATTCCACCTAGAACTTCCCTATGACCCAGCAATCTACCTTTTGGGCATTTACCCAAATGATCACAAACAAGACCGTACTAACCCTACCAGCACAACTATATTTATTGCAGCATTATTTAACATAGCTAAGAAAGGCATCAACACAGATGCCCCTCAGTAGATGGATGGATCGTGAAAACGTGGTATTTAACCAAGTCCTAATCTTAAAGAGGGAAATGGTTTGGATAGAATGATCGGAGAGAGATTACAAAAAAACGAACAAGAAAAAATGGAAAAACCAAAATTTAAATTTAAGTAGTGAAACACTTAAAAATTATGTAAGTTTAAACAAATGATATTGAGAGAAAAAAGGATAAGATGAGAAGAAGGGATGGATTGAAAGGAGAAATGAAAACTAAAAAATAAAAATTCTTAAAATTAGTTACTTGAAAATTATATACATATAAAGAGATAATACTGCTGTTAAAGAATTTAGGCCTAAGAGGTTGTGAATTGAGTAATAATTTTCTGGATTAAATGTGTACACAATGGGGTATAAGGTCTAATAATCAAAGACAGGTATATATCTGGGAATGAACCGAACAGCAATTTAGTCACACAAAAAAAGAAAGAAACAGAAAAAAATGAAAAGAATACTTAAAAAGGGCCAAAAGTTCAGAAGAGATTTAAAAAAGCACAAATACACACACCTATACACCTAAAATAAAAATTATGGGAGGAAAATAAGATTAATAGAAAACAATTTTAACAATTAATTTTTTTTAAAAGGTTCAAATAAGAGTTCTTTGATTGCAACAATGAGATGTACAATTCATTATGTCGAAAAACGAACTTAACAACTTTGGTGGGGGGTGGGGGAGGGTCGGTTGGGGGGAGGGGGAAGTATGGGATGGGATGGGAAGGGGAAACAACAAGGAAGCAACAATGCTTGATAAGAAATATACTCATTATCTTGCCCATGTAATTTTAACTCCTCTGTACTGTATTCTCACAATAAAAAATTAAATTAAATTTAAAAAAAGAGTTCTTTGATTTTTTTTGGGGGGGGGGATGGGGGTAATGGGATGATTGTGTATCTTCCGTGTCCATAACCAGTCTCTTGGTGGAGTCTCTGGGCTGCTTGTGGTGTTTGGTTTTCCTGTGGCTTGATTGTTTTCTGAAGTCAGTGTTTGAGCAGGCAGAAAAATGCTTTGCCTAACCCAAAGTTTTGTTATCCTTCTCCCAGGCTAGTTCAGTGGGAAGTAGATTTGCTTTCAGTATCCCAAAAGAGGGAGAAGGGAGTTTCCTCTAGTTTGAAGATGCTGTGATGAGATTAGGTTATGGGTAGAGTTGAGGCCTTTCAGCAATCAGTAGCTTTTCCTCGCTGGGCTAGCTAATGAGACTCTCAGAGAGCCCAGCTTGGAGCCATTCTCAGGGTTTATGTTTACTGAGTTTCAATTGTTTGTCTAGGCTGCTGTAGGGAGGGGCAGCCTCTGGCTCTGTTTACCCAGTGGTGAAAGTCACTCCTCAGGGGACAGATTTTTCTCTATCTGGGCTGGTTGACTTTCCCCTGGGTAGAGCTGAGCCTGGCAGGTCAGGGCAGATTCCTGTGACCTGCTAAATGACACATTTGTTTGCTTCCAAGGCCTGAGTTGGAGCTAGTTGCTCAACTGGGCCTTTGTTAGTATCAAAGATGGAGATCTCCAGTGGTAGGTGACACACAGCCTTCCCTCCTCAGCTCCCTGAGAAGAAATGAGGAGATCAGGTTTCTACTCATGCCAGAATCTTGTTCCTGGACAGTTTCTGGTCTGTGATCTGCAGGATGAATATATCTGCTCCTTGTCAGTTCTTGATTGTGTTGGGTAGAATCCACTTGTCCGCCACATCTGGAGCCTTTGTCCCAGATTCTCTCCATAGTTATGGCTGCTAAGAGTGTCTCTGCTTCCAACTCTGCCACTTCAGCCATGGCTAGCTGCATGTGTTCAGATCTGTTTCCTTGCTTGGATTTTCCCTCTCTGTCCAAACTCTCTGCATTGAGATGACACACTTGGTGTGACTCTGTAGCCTAAAACTGTTCACTGGAATACTAAAATGCTTTCTATAGGAGAGTTTGTTTAGCCTTCAGCTTCTCCTCTGCCATCTTCCTCCGAATCTCATGATTTTTTTTTTATTGTAAAGATACTATACAGAGGGTTACAGTTACATGAGTGAGGTAATGAGTACACTTCCTCTTGAACATTGTTACCCCCTCCATTGTTTTCCCCCTACCATCCCCTCCCTCCCTCCCTTCCCCAAGGTTCTTTTTTTTTTTTTTGATTGTGACTAAGTGATTACATAATTTCAAAGTCACAAGTTCATTCTAACTTTCCTGGAGCAAATTGTCTATCACAGTCTGTAATATATAACAGTGTTCACATGTTAAATACCATATTTGTGATCAGCAGCATGGGGTATTTAGTAGTGGTTCAACCAGATGAGCGGGAGTTCTTTGTTTCTTAAGTCCTGTTAGTTTTGTCATATCACCTAACATTTTGGATTTAGCATCCACTTATCAGGGAGACCATGTACCGTTTGTCTCTTCGTTCTTGGCTTACCTCACTCAACATGATTCCTTCTAGCTCCATCCATTTCCCTGTAAATGCCATTATTTTGTCATTTCTAATGGCTGCATAATATTCCATTTTGTATAGATACCACAATTTTTGGATCCATTCATCTGTGGTGGGGCATCTAGGTTGTTTCCATATCCTAGCTATTGTGAACAGTGCTGCAATAAACATGGAGGTGCACGTGTCCTTGTATACTGGTTCCTTTTGTTCAGGGTAGATGCCTAGAAGTGGTATGACTGGGTCGTAAGGGAGGTCAATCTTTAGCTTTCTAAAGACCCTCCAGACTGCTTTCCAAAGTGGTTGTATAAGTGTACATTTCCACCAGAAGTGTAATAGGGTTCCTCTTTCTCCACATCCTCTCCAGCATTTGTTGTTGGCTGATTTGTGGATGTGGGACATTCTGACTGGGGTAAGGTGGTATCTCAGGGTTGTCTTTATTTGCATTTCCTTCACCACCAGGGATGATGAACATTTCCTCATGTGTTTCTTTACCATTTTTATTTCTTCATTTGAGAAGTCCCTCTTTAGTTCCCTTGCCCATTTAGTAATTGGTTTGTTAGGTTTGGGAGGGATTAGTTTCTTGAGTTCCCTGTATATACAGGATGTTAACTCCTTGTCTGATATATTGCTGGTAAATATTTTTTCCCAATTAGTTGGTTGTCTTTCTAGCTTAGTTGCGATAGATTTAGCTGTGCAGAAGCTTTTTATTTTAAGGTAGTCCCATATGTCGAGTCTCTCTCCAACTTGTTGTGACCCTAGAACTCTGTTCAGGAAGTTCCTTCCTGTGCCTATTAGTTCAAATGTCTCTCCTACTCTGTCCTGCAGTAGTTTCAGAGATTCAGGTTTAATGTTAAGGTCTTTAATCCATTTTGAGTTGATGTTGGTGCATGGTGATAGGCTGGGGTCCACTTTTACTTTTCTGCATGTGGCTGCTCAGTTTTCCCAGCACCAGCGGTTGAAGAGGCTGTGTTTCTTCCATTGTATGTCTTTGGCTCCTTTGTCGAATATCAGCTGTCTGTAGGCCTGTGGATTTATATCTGGATCTTCTATTCTGTTCCATTGGTCTTCGGGTCTGTTTTTGTGCCAGTACCATGCTGTCTTTGTTATTATAGCTCTGTAGTAGTGTTTGAAGTTCGGCATGGATATCTCTCCCATATTGTCTTTATCCCCTAGAATTGTTTTGGCTATTCTAGGTCTTTTGTTGTTCCATATAAATTTTTGGACTGTTTTCTGTATTTCAGTGATGTACATCATTGGGATTTTAATAGGAATTGCATTGAATTTGTATATTAGTTTTGGAAGTATTACCATCTTTACTATATTAAGTCGACCTATCCAGGAGCATGGGAGGTCTTTCCATTTCCTAGTGTCTTCTGCAATTTCTTTCTTTAACTTTTTATACTTCTCATTAAATAGTTCTTTTACATCTTTGCTTAGGTTAATTCCTAAATATTTTATTTTTTGGGAGGTTATTGTGAATGGGGTTGCTCCCTTTATTTCCCTCTCTTCCTGTACATTATCAGTGTATAGGAAGGCAACTGACTTTTGTGGGTTTATTTTGTATCCTGCTATTTTGCCGAAGTGACTTATGATTTCTAAAGTTTGGGGATGGAGTTTTGGGGATCGTGGAGGTATAGTATCCTGTCGTCTGCAAAAAGGGATAGTTTAACTTCTTCTTTCCCTATGCATATCCCTTTAATGTCTTTTTCTTGCCTTATTGCCCTGGCTAAGGGTTCTAGGACTATGTTGAAGAGGAGTGGAGACTGTGGGCATCCTTGCCTTGTTCCTGATTTTAGGAGGATTGGTTGTAGCTTTTCCCCATTAATTATAATATTGGCTATTGGTCTGTCATAAATGGCTTTTATTGTTTTTAGAAATGTTCCTTCTATTCCTATTTTCTCGAGAGCTTTTAGCATGAATGAATGTTGAATTTTATCAAAGGCCTTTTCTGCATCTGTGGTGATAATCATGTAATTCTTGACCTTGGCTCTGTTGATATGTTGGATTACATTTATTGACTTACGTATGTTAAACCATCCCTGTGTCTCTGGGATGAAGCCTACCTGATCATAGTGTATTATTTTTTTTATGTGTTTCTGGATTCTGTTAGCTAGAATCTTGTTAAGGATCTTTGCATCTGTGTTCATCAAGGAAATTGGCCTGTAATTCTCCTTTTTGGTTTGGTCTTTGCATGGTTTGGGGATGAGTGTGATATTGGCTTCGTAGAATGAGTTTGGGATAGCTCCCTCCTTCTCTGTTTCTCTGAAGAGCTTGAGGAGTATGGGTATTAGTTCTTGTTTAAAGGTCTTATAGAATTCTGCTGTGAATCCATCTGGTCCTGGGCTTTTTTTTGTTGGAAGACTTTTGATAGCTTCCTGTATCTCATTATAGGATATTGGCTTATTTAATTGGTTAACTTCTTCTTTGCTCAGTTTGGGTAACTTGTATTTCTCTAAAAATGCATCCATTTCTGCCAGATTTTCTTCCTTTAGAGAGTATAGCTTTTGAAAGTAGTCTGTTAGAATTGTTTGGATATCTTGGGTACATGTTGTGATGTTTCCGGTGGCATCCCTAATCCTATTAATATGGGTTTCCTCTCTTCTTTTTTTAATTAATCTTGCCAACGGACCATCAATTTTGTTTATTTTTTCAAAGAACCAGCTTTTTGTTTGGTTTATTTTGGTTATGGTTTTCTGATTTTCTAATTGGTTAATCTCTGCTCTTAATTTGGTTATCTGGCTTCGTCTAGTAGCTTTAGGTCCCATTTTTTCTTGTTTTTCTAGCTGTTTTAGTTGCAACATGAGATTATTTACTTGGTCTGTCTCCATTCTCTTGATGTGGGCACTGAGGGCAATAAATTTGCCCCTCAGGACTGCTTTTGCTGTGTCCCACAAGTTTCTTCGTGAGGTGTTTTCATTTTCATTGAGTTGTAGGAAATGCTTTATTTCTTCTCTGATCTCTTCTGTTACCCAGGCATTGTTAAGGCGTGTGCTGTTCAATTTCCATGTATTAGAGAAATTTCTGCGGTATGCTTTGTTATTGAGAGCTAGCTTGATTCCACTGTGGTCAGATAGGATACAGGGGATTATGTCGATCCCTTTGTATTTGCTTAAGTACCTTGCATGAACTATGATATGGTCTATTTTGGAGAAAGTTCCATGAGCTACTGAGAAGAATGTGTACTGTGTTGTTTTAGGGTGAAATACTCGGTAGATGTCAGTTAATTCCGCTTGAAGTATGGCCTCACTTAATTGGGTAGCTTCTTTGCCAATCCTCTGGTTGGTAGACCTGTCCTTTGGTGAGAGTGGCGTGTTAAAGTCTCCTAGTATTATCGTATTGGGATCTATTTTATTCTGTAAGTTTGAGAGCATTTGTTAGACATATCTGGGTGAACCAATATTTGGGGCATATAAGTTGATGATGGTTATATCCTCCTCTTGGATTGGTCCCTTTATTAATATGTAGTGTCCGTCCTTGTCTTTCTGTACTGATTTTAATGAAAAGTTTATTTTGTCAGATATCAGGATAGCTACACCTGCTTTTTTACTGGGGGCATTTGATTGGTAGATCCTTTTCCAACCCTTTACTCTGAATTTGTATGTATGTTTGGCTGACACGTTGGTCCCCTGAAGGCAACAGATGGATGGGTCATGTTTTCTGATCCAGTCAGCAGTTCTTTTTCTTTTGATTGGCGATTTAAGGCCATTAATATTAAGAGAAAGTATACAGGGGTGCATTGTTGTCCCTGTCATTCCGTTTTCCTAAGTTTTTCTTCTTTCCTTTCCTCCTGTGCTTGCTCAGTTATAACTTGAGTAATGCTTGTTTGGGGCAGGTCCAGGTTCCTGGTTGCTTTCTTCAGGTTGTGTCCCCCCTCTTAGAATTCTTTGCAATGCTGGCTTAATGTATATGTATTCATTTAGTTTTTCTTTGCTATTAAAAGTTTTCAGTTCTCCATCGAATGTGAATGCTAGCTTTGCCAGGTATATCAGTCTGGGTTGGCATTTATTGGCTCTCAGGGCTCCTATGGTGCTTTCCCAGGCTTTTCTTGCATTCATTGTTTGTGTGGAGAGATCTGCAGTGATTCTAATTTTTTTCCCGTTGTAGTATAGCTCCTTCTTCATTTTTGCTGCATGCAGGATTGTTTCCTTATTATTCAGATCTATCATTTTTACTATAATGTGTCTAGAAGTGTTTCTCCTGGGATCTTGCTTGTTGGGGGTTCTATAAGCTTCTGTAATGTAGTTAAGGTGGTCGTTTTTGAGGTGGGGAAAATTTTCATTGATTATCTTGTTAAATAGGTGTTGCATTCCCTTGCTCTGGAATTCCTCCCCTTCGTCCACTCCGATTATGCGAAGGTTAAATTTCTTGGCATTATCTGCTTGCTCTTGAATTTCCCTTTGGTTTAATTTGAGTGATTTTTCCATATCTGTCACTTTTTGGTCCAGTTGGTGTATTCTGTCTTCTGTATCTGACACCCTACCTTCCATTTCATTCACTCTGTTGACCATGGCTTCTATTGTGGTTTGCATGGAGGAAATGGATCCCTTTATGGATTCAATGTTGGTTCTCAGAGTACTGATCTCACCTCTCAATGAAGTGAGATCAGTATGCATTACCTCTAATTTGGCATTTATCTCACTTCTTACTGAGGTTTGTGCAGCTTCTATTTTTGCATCCAACTTTTGTTTGATATCCTGTATCTCTTTTGATAGTTCATCCTTGTGCTCTTTCAATTTCTGATCCATTTCTCGCTTTATTTCTTGAGTCATTGCCTCCAGCAACCCTTGGATGTAGCTTTTGTCTTCCATTCCTGCTTTGCTCCCACTGGGGCTCTCCCCTGCGTGGCTGCTGGCTTTTGAGGTGAGCTTGCTCTCCTGGGTGGTGGTAAACCTTGTGATTTTTCTCTGTGATTTTCGCATGGGGGTTCAGGAGACTGCTCTTCAATTTTGTTTTGGTGTGTCTGTCTTTGCTTGGTTACTGATTCTGTATTGGTAGAGAGAGTCTGTGCCTCATCTGGGTTCTGTTGGGAGCCTATTTCCAGCTGCTATTCTGACTTACTTAGGATTCTCAGCTCTCTGCTGTAGATTGCTGGCAATTCCCGCCTTTGGAAGGGTTGAGCAGCCTAGACTGCTTGTGTTTGCTCCTACGGGTGCTCTTGGGAAGATCAGATGCTCTGGATGCACTCTCCCAAATACTGGAGTCTGCTATGGGCTCCTGATGTGTTTTTGTTTGTTTGTTTTGGGCTGGTTGTGGGCTTGAACTTTAGGTTGGGTGCTGTACCTCAGCTCTTCAGCTCAAGGATGGCACCCTACCATTTGAGCCACAGCACCACTTCTGACCCTTTTTGCTTTTGTGATGCTGAGGAATCAGATCCAGGGCCTCATACATCCAAGACTATCACTCTATTGCTGAGCCGCCTTATCAGCCTGAGCTCCTGCTTACTATCAGGTGCTGGCAGCCTGTGTTGCCCAATTCCCAGCCTAGGGTATATGGGTGGAGTTTTGGTGGGGTTTGGGCTTCTCTTGTCCTGAACCTCCAGGTCTTTTGTTGTCACAGGCATGCTTCCTGGGGAGTGTTGTTTCCTGGTTTTCTCCCCTCTGTTGAGGCGTATGCTCAGCTTTTTACTTCAGTTGGGAGGAGTTGGTTGTGTTGTTCAGGTGCTGGATCCCCGGGCCTGGTTCCGGCCCCAGCCTGGAGCACGCTCGTTAGGCCTGTGCTGATGTGTATACCACCTAGGTTATGCAGCCTGGAGGACACAGTTCAAATTTCTTCTACTTTTGGTAGTCTTGACCCAGGGGCGCTGTTCCTGGCTTGGGCATTTATGCTCCCTTCCAGGGGCACTCTTGCTCTGGCCTGGCCAGCAGAGTGTGCTCCACCAGCTGGTGGAGCTCTCGAACAGTTCCCAGTTTTAGTGGGTCCTGTGGTCCGGGTATTGGGGTAGGGAGTCTAGGTCAGGGTCTGGGGATTCCCTCCAGCTCTGGTCTCCCTTGAGGGATACACTGTCCCCTGTGGAGTACTCACCCTGGAGCTGGTTGTTTCTGTGTAGTGTAGGTCGTCAGTTGTTGTTGCAATCCCAGTTCAGTTGGGGTGGTTGCGGGTTGGGTTGGGCGGCCCCTGCCTGGTTGTTGCGATCGTGATTGGGCGGGTGGTCTGCCGACAGGTCCCTTTGTCACGCTGCTGGTGCGGGGCGGCTTTGGCGGGATGGAGCCTCTCCGCTCCAGTGGAGAGTGAGGGGTGGGGGTGGGATCCTCGTGGAGAATCCAGGCTGGTAGGTTTCTCTGTTCCTGGCGATCCGCTGTTCTGCAATCCGGTACCTGGTGATCTGCAAGCAGCCCCCTGTGTCTCTGGGCTCTGACAGCCCCTGCCGGGCCGGCTGGCCGGCGGCTTGGCACACTGCCGCACGGCCATTAAAGGTTGGGGGAGGGGTCTTCGCTCTTCTCTGTTCTGAAATTCTTCTTTTCCTCTCTTTCTTTTTTTGTTATTTTCCACATCTGGTTTTTCTCTGAGTGTTCGTCTTTTTGTTGTTGTCGATCTCTTGGGGAGATTAAGCGTTGGAACTCGAACTCTCTTTTTGGTTGGAGAGAGCTGTGGCGTTTCCCTACTGCCCCGTCGCCATCTTGGTCCCCCCTCATGATTTTTTTATAAGTGTTTTTTTTTTAGGGAAAAATGTCATTGGTGTTTATATTTTGTGTTGGCATAAAATGAACCTATTATTGTCTTAATTTAATAAAATAAAACTCTCTGGCTGGGCACTGGTGGCTCATGCTTGTAATCCTAGCTACTCAGGAGGCTGAAATATGAGGATCTCAGTTCAAAGACAGCCCGGGCAGGAAAGTCTGTGAGACTTTTATCTCCAATAAGCCACTAGAAGACAGAAGCGGTGCTGTGGCTCAAGCGGTAGAGCGCTCACCTTGAGCTGAAGTGTAGGACCAGCACTGAGGCCCAGAGTTCAAGCTCCAAGACTGACCAAATAAACCATACAAAACAACAAAAAAAACCCAAAACTCTCTGATTCTATGACAGCATACATTTTGTGGGTAATGGTTAAGACCATGTTGCCATTCTAAAAAAAAAATATCACCCCCAAAAAGAGGAACAATAGGAAATGTATAGCAGGAAACTTATAAATCTTAATGGACTAACAGTCTGTCAGTTTGTTTTAACTATTCATCAAAAATGAAAGTAATACTCGATAATATTTTATTAAGGCTTTTAAATTTCTTTGAACTTGACATTTAAGATTCACTTTAAAAAGAAAATCAACAGGTGACAGTGTTTTCTCCTTACTTTTCCAAAGAAATGATTATTTCATCATTATAGTGTATAGCACAATATAACCAGAAAGCATTTGTTAAGGAAAAAAAATTCCCATTCTCTGTTTTGCTTGTCTGTATTTAAAGCTGCATACCACATCCTACCAACCCTATTGTCTGTCTTCTCATATGAAACATTTCAGTAAATGTGTCAGCCAGCAAAGGTTTACAAAATAGCATGCTTTCATTCATTGTGCTTTCCAAAATATATCTCACAAATGCCAAAAACAAAAAACAACTTAAAACATCTGTGGATTTTTCTATTTATGGTGCAAAGTAATCACTTTCCATAATCCTTAGAACCAGCTCTACACATGCATTAAATGCTCTTTCACTTCCAGGCTTTAGAAGAGCAGCATGTAACAATGGTGTACATGTTAATTTGTTCACCACATCTGGTTTGTTTACAGCAAGGACTGTCTTCATGGAAGATGGTAATAGATGAGTTGTGCAATTATGTAGTTTAAAAGGGCTCTGAGTTGGGGATAAAGAATATCCATTTATGTGACTAAATATTTAAATTAAATCCTATAATGTATACTCCTTCAATTTTATGGATAAAATATTCTACATTCTAGGTTTTTTTAAAAGAAATATTGTACGTTGTTTCCTTGGTGACAACGTAATTGGAAGATTTAAAATTTTCCTATACCATGGCCATCTGAAATGAGATGGATGTACTTAGGTTAACATAAAGAAATTTTGGGACAGCATTATTGTTTGAATCTTGGATGGGATTTGATTGGGAATTGTGACAGGCTTTCATAGTATGAGAAGAAAAAAAAAGACCATATTAATACTTTTATCTGCCACATTGTTTTATTAGTTTATTCAAACACACACATATAAACACACAGATACACATTATGAAGACCCAGTCAGTCTGCAAGAAACTATTTTAATGGGAATTCCATAAAATATTTAGTCTGCTGAGATCTGATTAGAATTTATAGAAGTATCTAGTGGCTTCCACCCCTGGACAAGTTATCATTGGTGAAGATGTTGCCATTTGATTTTAGAATGCCCCATAAAGACCTATGTGTTAAAGAAAAATGACATTCTAATTCCTCCCAGACTGTGGAGCATACCTGAATAGTTCTTCTGGAGATTAAGTTCTTCAGAGTGAAACTCATGAGAAAAAGACTCTCATCTTCTTTCTTCTTTTATCTTTTAATCATTCTAGGCATAAAACATTTCTCTTTGACATACTCCCCTCCTTGACATTGTCTTGTCACTGGCCCCCAAAGCAATAAAACCAGTTGAAAATACACCGAAACATTCAATCTTGTAAATCTGAGTAAGTCTTTCTGCTTAATAAATGGACAATATCACTTATTATGGTAGGTTATAAAGCTAACCCAACGTTCTAGTCTTTCTAACAATGTAGAGTATATTAAAATATGCTTCATTATAAAATATCTCACTCCATGTTGTATATTGTGTTTTTATTTCTGTTGATCCTAGCGCTTACAATCAGGACCTAACTGTAAAACTGTTTGCAATAAATAATCACATTACTTTTAGGATTCTATAATTTAGCTTGTTTTCCTACAAATTTATAGGATAGTGTAGCTATGGAAAATCAATAAATATTGAATTTTGATATAGGATTACCTATCACTGCAAGTGTTGTCAAAATTTATCTACACTGAAATGATTGCCATTGATATCTTTCTCAAGATTACAAATGTTTATACTTTCAGCTGACCTTTTACAAACTCATACCCCAAACATAATTTTTAGTTTGTTCATGCAATCATAGGAACATAAATATATGGCACAAAATGTTCATTAACATTATCTGCTGTCATTAATGGAGTATACCTAATAGAATTAAGTATATACCCTCAGAGAAATAAGATACTTCCTTCTAAATCCAGACTTGCAGGCAGGCAGAGAGACAACCACACCCACACACATACACTCTCTCTCTCTCTCTCTCTCTCTCTCTCTCTCTCTCTCTCTCACACACACACACACACACACACACACACATACTTACCACTCTGACTCAGGTTAGATTCCAGATATTGGGTATCAGACAATGATCTATTAATCAAACTTTCTTGTCCAGACATAAAATACATTCAAAATTCCACACATACAAAAACACCAGATCATTCAAAATCGTGAGAATATTTAACAGAACCATCCCGCTCTGGGCCATCTACTCCCTGATTTCATTCATTCATGTCGATGCATTTTTCATATCATAATTAAAAGTCTTTTCGTATTTCTCTGATTAGCAGATAATATGTTATCATATAAGAGAAAACATAGGTAAAATTACATATGAAAATTGCATATGAAATAATGACATTCCTGAGGATAAAACATGCCTGTTTATCAGTTTGGTTGCCAAAATGGAACTATTAGAACTTTTGAATATTTAACTTTAAATCTGAACCTCCAAATTTCACTAGGATTTGAATTGTGTTACTTACAACATTAATGTAAAATAAAAGCATTACTAAATAGAAAGAAAATTATAAGTTTATCACACCTTAATCCCTGAATTGACTTTATTATAAAAACAATTACATTTATATAACATGATAAACATCCTGAAACAAGCTATGAGGTATGGAAACAGAAGACTCTGTTTTTTGTTTAGTGTATGTTGTTGTTATTTATAGTTTGTGATGATTCTGTCTTCTTTACCTTATGCATGGTATATTCATTCTACATCTTCAGGAAGGTGGGGGTGGGCACAGAGCTTGAGGGAAAGGGTGAAAAAATGAAGCAGTGGAGTTCCTTGAACATTGATGAAAGTGTACTATTTAACACATCGGTCAATTATGATTGTATGTTTTTCTGAGACTCTAATTTATTTATTTCTTTAATCTAATTTGTATGATTTCTATCTACTAGTTTTTGAATTGGCTTGTTCCTGTTTTTCAAGGACCTAGTGGTGCATTATTAGTGCTGATTTAAGATTGTTCTAATTTGTGATGTATATACTCAAAGCTATAAATTTTCCTGCGTATTGCCTGTGTTCTTGTGTCCCAGAGGAGGTAATATTTCGTCTGTTCACTTCTGGTTATTTTTGTTTTTCTGTTTATGTTACTTTGAAATAGTGATTTCAGGCTTGTATGAAGAGACAGTAATAATATGAAATGTATATTATTACACTGAAAGAAAGAGAAGACATTTTAACCTTTTTGCTTCAAGTAAATTAATATTAAGCAAAGCTTATTAAAATAATTACTTATTTACTTTTTAGAGGATGAGTATAGTACTCTTGGATATCTTGGAGGAAAGATATTAGACTCATCACAGCTGATGCCTTATATTGAATTTACAAGCTAAACTTTCTTTTTCAGAAGACTAAAGCTTCAGTTCTTTCATATTAGTATTATACAATGATAATCCCTGCATATTGATTTGTTATCCTCTGCTATTTTCAATTCAATTCTTCCTCCATTATATATCAAGGGCTTTGAATGACCAATTCCTTAAAATACCTATATTTCCTATATTGTGATGTAAATCTCAGTGATATGAATAGGAATTTATCTCTCGGTCTCATCTTGAGCTGCATTCATATGAAATTTATGCAGTCTCAAGCAAGAAACCTGACTATTTACACTTTTCTATGTTTTAATCAATAAATCCATTCTAATACATTAATTGAAATATATATAAAGTTTTTAACATGAAGACAACCCTCCCCCATTATACTTTAAAGTAAAACCTTGGGGACTATTTTATATATGAAAATACAAAAGTCGAGGCTGGGAAGGTGGCTCAGTGGTAGAGCGCTTGCCTTGCATGCATGAGGCCCTGGGATCGATTCCTCAGGACCACATAAGCAGAAAAAAAAAGCCAGAAGTGGCCCTGTGGCTCAAGTGGTAGAGCGCTAACCTTGAACTGAGGAGCTGAGGGACAGCGCCCAGGCCCAGATTTCAGGCCCCATGACCGGAACCTTCCAAAAAAAGATTAAAAAAATAAAAAAGTGCAATGCACATGTTTATACATGAATAATCTAATGATTAAATCAACTAGATACTAGAACTACCATACCACATCAAGTCTCAATTTACTTAAAAGCACCAAAATGTTAGTGTTCATGAATATCACTCATTGTTAAAAAATGACTAGTCAAAACAAAGTTTATATTATATTTGAAATTTGAAAAATGAAAATTACACTCAGATTTGCTGTCAATATCTTGTTTCCATGGATACATTTTTTTCAGCATATAGGGAAACAAAAAATAAGGGTTTGTCACATAGAATGAAAAATATAAAAGTAGACTGCCTTTCCTTAAGATGATAAGTACATGCAAATCGTGTGATTTATTCAAAGATACTATAAAAATTCATAAGAGGATTTATGATCAGAACTCATAGGTAAGAAAAATAACTGGAAAAATGTAAATGTTAATTGTGCTTTCAATATAGGAAGACAAGTTTTCAATTTATGAGCCTATAGAAGAAGATTTTTTATCTGTAACACAATCCACTTTTAACTGCTAAAAGCACTTGCTTAATCTCTAGTTAGAAAGGGAAAAATGAACTAACATCTTACATGATTGTTTTGACAATTAATTGGTATATTGAAGTCAAAGGGAGGAATTGGAGATTAATATAATCTTTTTCCTCTCTTCTGATTATTACACCGCAATAGCTGTGAATTCAGGAGTCTCATGCAATGTACTCACAGCTGAATTACTAATATGCTTAAAAATATAGAACATAAAACTTTTGAGCAGGGTTGCCACATCATTTAGGAATGCAACTCCTTCATATGAACTTCAATTTTTGTAGATTTCCTTGTGGGATTAAAAGGTAAGAAAGCACTGTAGAAACAAGAATTCCTGTTCAGCCAAGTAGAACATCCACATGTTGCAAATTTTCATTCCATAAAGACTCTTCGTTAGAGTACTTTCATTTAATATACTTCAGCATATCATCCTTCCCGGTTGGATACAGGAAAAAAGATAATTTTGTTTGAATATTATCTTACATAAATTAGTGTGTACAGAGATGATTTGTATAATTACAGATGTTTGTAATAAATGTAAATAGGGATCATGTCACAACTAAAAAATATAAATAAAATCACATAACAAGACTAGAAGTCACAGAATTTTGTGCATGAACACATACATTAGATTAGTTGCAGAATTTCTATTTTGAGAAAAATTTTATATTAAAGTATAATGCACTTTACTAAGAGTTGAAACATTTTATTGAAAAATATATTCTTAGAGATATTTTTGCTTCATAATTTTAAGAAGAAAAATGATCCCAAAGTAATTACTCCTTTATTGTTTTCCTGTTTCCATGTGATTAGCCTCCGAATTAGAAATCCAGATATATGATATAATTTAAACAAAAATATTTATTGAATATAAAAATCTCTACTCTCTACATTCTTCACACTAAGATCACCAAATATGTTGAATCTTAAATAATTAGTCTCTTTTTGACCTATGTTAATACTATTTACAATGTGAGTGAAATGCTTAAAAATAGTATTTATTTTAGGTTAATTGCTCTGAAGAGACAATAAATGATATTATCAAAGCCTAAAAATTATTAGATTTAAAATTTAGAATTCAGGAAATGATTTTGACCAATCTGGTTACTGGAGCCTTCACTACAACCCCTTGAGACCATTTATATTGGTGAAGCAAAAATCTGAGCTTAAACATTTATGAATAAAAAATCATGTCATTCTGAACACGTAAAGCTACATATATAACTGAAAATTTAGCTTTTAAATATCTGAATATGCTAGTGCATTTAATTGCAGAGCAAGTACTTGTTCTGAAGGGAGTTAAAATAGCATTTATTCTGAAATGTAAACCTAAGTATTCATTTGAATAAAAGACAATGTTTAAAATATCACTCACTCAAGAGAAGATGTACTGTTAGATGTTTTTCATGCCAATTATGTTCTCTAAACTTACTACAAATACTAGATTAGTAAACCTAATTCATTCCTTTGTAGGGAAATAGAAATTCAGTTTCCTAAAATGCATGATTATAACTATTTCTCAAACAATTACTAAGTAACTGTTTTATATTTTTTGTCATGGAATATTATTTGATTTATTTTTATTCATTAAGTTAAATAATTGGCCAATAACAATATAAATTATGCATGAACAAAGTTTATCTAACGTAAGTATTTCACAAGACATGTCATGGTTCTCTTAAAGAACACTAGAAGGCAGTGTACTTTTTATTAATTTTTAGTTATTTTGTTAATGGATATTAATTGTCAGAAGTGGCGATTTCATAATATATTTAAAGTATTTGATTATACTCCTCTATTTCCTTTTCATTACTCCTACCTCCAAAGATCTTCTGTTTTTCACATAAAATTACATCTTTATATATACACATGTAAACTAATTTGGAAAAGTTAAGCTAAATTGCAGCTTAACTCAAGATGTACAGTGGATTAATAGGATGAATAAAAATTGAATACTTTTTTAACTTTTGAATTGAGCTATCATTATTATTATGGTTTTATGGTTAGGGTTAGGATCCCAAAAAGAATTAGAATTAGGATTAGAGAAATAGAAAATTTAGGTTCAACATAGGATGAACCATTTCAACAATGATACTCACAAGACATTATGTTGAAAATGAAGTTTTCCTTAATGCTAACACGAATCCCAGCTGGAACTGAGACCTAACTTTCACCCTAATTATAGTCCAATTCTAATGTTTAAGAAAAAGAATCTAGTTTTTAATCATTCTAATGAATACTCCAGTTTGGACTCTGGAAATGAATACAGTTTGCCATAATTCCCCAAAATTTCCTGACTCTACCTCTGAAGTTATCTTGTTCCCTAACATAAACAATTTTATTACTTGTCCTCAAATTATCTTATCAGGAAAAATACTGTAGTTTCCATTGATCCTACCTTTTTCTGAACCCCTGTACCCTAAAACAGTTTCAGATTTACTTACCACCTAGTCCATTACTTAACGCTCTCAACCTAAACCTTGCTGGAAAAAGCTCATTAATCATTACAAGAAGGATCACTGAGAAATAAATATAATGATAATGCTCTAGTTACTGTTCAGTGTCATATTTTTTATTCTACTTGTTAGTGAAAACTCAATTTTATAATAAAAACTTTCTTATTCATAACAGTAATCATAATCAGAACAAAATACTGACCCTGGTCTTAATCCAAATTATATGACACTAACACAAGTTCATTAGTTTTCACTCATCCTAACTTGATTCAAATAAACATTCCAAACATAGGTTTCAATTTTTTCCAATATCTGAGTCATTTTCTAATCTAAATATAATCTTAACTGGAACATTGAGAATAACCATAAGCGTAATTTTAAGTAGAATCTAATATTAATAGCAATACTCTAGTTCACATTCATTGTAATTCGCACAAGGATTATATTAAAATTTATTTTGAATTTGAGCCTCATTTTTTCTCCTTCACTCTAACCCTAACCATGGCTGGAATCCTAACCATAACCTTGACACTAATAGTATCCCAATTCAAAAATTTATGAAAAATGCTCGTTTGTGCAATCCTAACTGAAATTCCACTTGCAATTCTTGAAATAAATTTCAGGTATTTCTAAACCCTATAGATTTTCTCACTCTTATCTCTGAATGTATCTTGTTCCATAACAGGAATCATCATACCCATTGATCTCAAATCCTGATATTATGAAATACATTGTACTTCCATTATCCCTTCTTTTCCTGAATTCCTAGAACCTAAATAACATTCAGCTTTACTTAACATTTAACACATTTCTTTTTTTTTCTTTTGTCTGGCGTGGGGCTTGATCTCTGGGCCTGGGCTCGATCCCTGAGTTCTTTAGCTCAAGGTGTGAGCTGAACCGCTTGAGCCAGAGTCCACTTTTGGGTTTTCTGGTGTTTAATTAGAGATAAAAGTCTCACAGACTTTCCTGCCTGGGTTAGCTTTGAACTGTGATCCTCAGAAATCAGCTTCCTGAGTAGCTAGGAAAATAGGCATGAGCCACAAGTTTAACCCATTTCTTTACTCTATCCTCAAACCCAGTTAACCAGAAACCTAATCCTAAACACAGACTGATTTAACACCAACTGGTTAATGTAAGGAAAATTATTTAGATTTTATTCAATCGCATATTTTTTGCTTCTATTTCTTAGTGGAAAATTTAAATTTACACTAAAGCTTATCCTTCCCTAACCCTAACCAGAACAAAAAAGTATCTCACTCTTTAAACCAAATTATATCTGAATCTTTAAAGTAACACAGACATTCGTTTTCATTCATTCTAACTATGATTCATTCTTCTTAAAATATGTGGCAGTTTTACACAATATCTTGCATCTTTTCCCCATCCCAACCCCAGCTCTAACTAGATCACTTTGCCTAAGCCTACATATAACCGAATCAGCATGTTAGCAAGCCTCTTTTTCACATTTATCCTAACTCTTTCTCAGAGTGTAAGTCTAAAGTTTACTTGCATTTTGAACCTAAATTTTTTCAGTGTTTTTCTATTTCCTGTCAGGTTTTATATTTCATTATTTTAAAAAATGTATTTTGTTGTTAGGAAGATTTAAAGAGAGATTAGTTACATGTGTAAGGGAAGGAATACATTAAAGCCAATCTTATCTAATATTAATATAACTACTCTGGCCTGTTTATAAGGTCCAATTTTAATTTGCAAAGATGATGTACAGAAGGGATCCAATTACATAAGTCAGATAATGAGCACATTTCTTTTTCAACAGTGTCACCTCTTCCCTCATGTTCTCCCAGTTTTTCCCTTTCAATCTCCCTCCTCCATAAGTTGTATAGTTCATTTAAAGGTAGTGTCTATTGAGTGGCATTGTTACATTTGTTCACCCTTTGTCCCACCATTTCTTTGTTTCCCCTTGCCCTTTCCAAACTTACATATAAGACCAAAGGTGCAGAAATTAAAACAAAACAAACAGCATCCGAATTCAGATGGAAAAAGCAAAATAATAATTAAAAAAAAACTATCATTATCATTTCTTGGAGATCAATTTGATTAACATTATTTGATATGATAATATTTATATAGCTATTGAGCCTTTTTGATCCTCTCCAAAGGCCATCCTCCTTTGATCTCACTGTTTAAATGTTTAGAATCCCATGTAATTTATCATGTCCAAATGTAATGTTTTCTCTTTTAACATCCAGGTGTTTTAAGTTGTAGAATTAGAGGCACATTCTAATACAACAAATGAGGGAAATTGGGCAACCTATATTGCTTTGAGTCTGATTTGCTTCGCTTAATATAGGTTTGTTCCAAGTCTTTCCATTTCCTTATGAATGGTGTAATATCATTTTTTCTGGGTGAATAGAGTTGCATCATACTGAAGAGTTTCTTCATGGCAAAGGAAAAAGTTAGCAGGGTATATAGAAAGAGAACAGAATGGAAGAAGATTTTTACTAACTAAGCATTAGACGAGGGCTTACATAACTAACCCATATTTACATATCAAATAAACCCTCAAATAAACAAGAGCCCAATTAATATATGGGATAATGACTTAAAGAGAACTTCTTAGAAGAAAAGTAACAATGACAAATAGACATTTCTTTCTCCATGAAAGAAATGCAAATCCAAACAACACTGAGATTCTTCTCATCCCTGTTACAATGCCATTATGAAAAAAATGAACAATTACAGATACTGATAGGGAAGTTGTCCAAAGGAAACTCTATTACATTGTTGGTGGAAATGTAATCTTGTTCAACGACTTTGGAAAACACTATGGAGGTTGCTCACAAATCTGAATAGAGAGCTCCCTATGATCCACCAACTCCACTTATTGGCATTTATCCAGTAGAGCAGAAGACCACACTGAAGGTGCTAGCACAATCGTGTTCATTGTTGCATTATTTTCTGTAGCCAACATATGGAATCAGCCCAGATGCCTCTCACTGCAAAAAGGGATCAAGAATTGATCCCTATTTACAAGTATGTGTGTATATATACATACATAATCAAATTTTATTCATCAATCAGAAAAAATAATATTGCACCATTATTTTTTGGGAGGGCGGTCCAGTCGTGGGGCCTGAGGTCTGGGGCCCCAGCGCTGTCCCTCAGCTCTTCAGCTCAAGTCTAACGCTCTACAACTTGAGCCACAGTGCCACTTCTGGCTTTTTTCTTTTTGCTTATGTGGTGCTGAGAAATCGAACCCAGGGCCTCACGCATGCAAGGCAAGCGCTCTACCACTGAGCCACCTTCCCAGCCCCTATTGCACCATTCTTAAGGAAAATGAGAGACTTAGAAGTAATCATATTAAGTGAAATTAACTGGACCCAGAGAAAATTAGGTTGTATGACTTTCCTTATGTTTGGTAGTCAGAAGGTGCGTATAAATGTAAAAGTAAACATAGTGGCTGATATGCTAGGAGGTAAATGTATTATCTGAAGTATCAGAGTCCATGAAAAGAGAAAATAGTATAGTTCTCTTAAAACATTAAGTCAAAACCCAACAAAATAAATACCAGTAAATGTGTACTACAAGAGAGGACAGTGCGGGGCAAGGTGGGAGGGGTAGGAAATTGAAAAGGATAGAACACAGGCAAGAATCCCTTGCATACTTCCCAGAATTGAAATATACAAAACAATGGGTAGTGTGAAATGGGGATGAAGATGTTGAAGTGGTAACACAATTCCAAGTGTATTGTATACATAAAATGTTTTGTTAAATGGCAAGTAATTCCATACATAACATAATATTGAGATAAGTAAAGACTGGGTTTATTGGGAGGGGTGGATGAGAATGTTGAAAGGGTTGACACTGTATTCATAAACTGTTTCAGTGAATGGCAACTCCATTGTACAAATACTTAAAGATAATAAAAATATTCCAAATGTTAATTATGATAGTTGAATAGAACATTGAACCTCAATTCAATTCCCATTTAATAATATTTGTAACCTGGAGGTTTGGAGAATAAAGTTCAAATAATAAAACATTATGAATAGTTTTTTCAAAAATTTGAAATTTAAATCAATACTACTTTGCTTTTTGTTCTCTATTGGGATGTTATAAGAAAATACTTCAAAGTAAGTGGATTAAAAACATCAGGACTATATTACCCATACTCTAGAAGCTTGAACATTAATTATAAAAATGGTTATTCAAAGCAAATCTTTGTCTTATGGGGGTCTACTTTCTGGTTCATTATAATCTGTTTGCTGACTAGTTATATTGGGCTTCTTTCATCAGGATCATTATTGCAGGGTCATCTCTGAAAGTCTGATTCTAATGTTACCAGACAGGGGAATAGAATTTCAATGCGTGTAATTGGAAAGAGTTACAGTGTCCAACACATTATGCAACTTTTTCTTTAACTCAGTGTAGTGTATCATTTCTATATTATTTCATAGAAAATAATAACTTTAGGACAAACCCATATCGTGTAATTTATGTGAATGATTCTTACAATGGGAATAATTGTAGTGATGACAAAGTGAAGTATGATTGTTTTGTGGCTCTTGAATCACATCATGGGCAATCATGTAAACATTTTCAGCCTTTCTAAGGCCCTTCTGATGTATTTGACCAATCTCCAATGAGTTAACTGCTTTCAGAAATACAGATCTCCTTAGATTTTAATTGCTGTCTGCTATTAAGTCTCCCACAGACACCAAATCAGAGTATGCTATTTTCTCTGATAAAATATATAATTGTTATAAGTAATATAATACGAAGTCTGTAATATTAATAGCATTATAAATACTAGTGTGACATACTAAATACTAAAGTGACATACTTTGGTTACATCAATTTTTAGAATATTTATAACAATGCAAATAGTTATTTGATGATGTATATAAAATGAGAAAAAGATTTGTGTACATATTTACTAGAGATGCAAACAGATTCATCTGGTTATTTCTGATCCTTCCTTTGTTGGTTTCATTCATGCATGGAGAACATGCAGAGAAATGACAATTGTAACCTTGCGTTTACAAAAGGGTTAACTTACATGAAGTTTATGTTGGCCTAAATAACAGATTTTGTAAATTATATTGTTTTTATCCCTTCCTTCCTTCCTTCCTTCCTTCCTTCCTTCCTTCCTTCCTTCCTTTCTTCCTTCCTTCCTTCCTTGCTTCCTTTCTTCCTTCCTTCTTTCTGTCTTTCCTTCCTCCCTTCTTCCCTCCATCCCTACCTCTATCTTTTGCTCTCTTCTTTTTTCTTTCCTTCTTTCCTCCTTTCTTTCTTTCTTTCTTTCTCTCTTTCTTTCTTTCTTCTATTCTTCCTTTCTTTCTTTTACTCATAATATGTCTTAAGTGTATACATAAAATACCAATGTGTTATGAGTAATTATAAATATTAACTAGATTAATATTAATTTTAATGACCTATGTTATATCTTAAAGCATATTGTACTACAAACCACTTCATAAAAGTTGCAGGATATGAAACAAATATTCCTATTCATGATATTGCTTATTTCTTCAAACTAAAATAAGAATTTAGACATAATGTGCATGTGTGTGCATGTGGGTGTGTGTTATTCTTGTGATTTGAACACAAGGCCTATACCTTCCTTTTTTTCACTCAAGGATAGTGTCCTTACGTTTGATCCACAACTCCACTTCTGGCTTTCTGTGTGTGTGTGTGTGTGTGTGTGTGTGTGTGTGTGTGTGTGTGTGTGTGTGTGATTAATTGAGATGTGTCTCACAAACTTTCTTGGCAAAGCTGGCTTTGGACCACAGCTTCCTGAGTAGCAAGGATTACAAGCTTGTGAAACACAAATTCAGCATAGATATAATATATCTAAGAATAAAATAAATTTATTATTTGAATTCTAGAGGCTCAATTTAATAAATTAACATTTAGATATTTGTTTAGTTGTTAAATCTGAACCTGCACTGTGGAAAATATTTTTGGATTTTGGTATATTATTATAAAGATATGTAAAAATACTTTTCATTTTTTGACAACATATTCAGGATAGTTAAAGCTTTTCATAGGCAGGATGGTTAAAGTTTTTCATAGGCATTAATATATTTCTTATTCAAGTCTCTTTAAATAAATGTATATGTATACACACTATGTGCATATGCATATATTCATACTTATATGTGTACATACACAAATACCTATATATGTATACATTTATATGAATATACAGATGTGTACATACATGTTTATTATTATTTTCATTTGTCTGTAAGTTAGCATTTTACTTTATTTGCCAAATATGTCCTTTATTGTTTTTACTTTATTGTATTTTTATTGTTAAAATGTTGTATGGAGGGGTTACAGTTACATGAGTAAGACAATGAATACATTACTTGTTGATCATTATTACCCCTTTCTTTCCTTGTTGTTGTCCCACTATCCCCTCCCTCCCCCAGCTCCCACATTCCTTTCTCTCCATTCTTCGCACCATGAAATGATAAGGTTGATTTCCAATATATTCTTATTGGTATCTGTGTTGCAATGGGTCATCCTGTGTCCTTGTTTCAGCGATTTGTAATTCCCTTTACCCTCCCCAGATTAGACATGTATATACAAGATGCAGGGTATCAAAATCGAGTACAGTGACAACAGGAGATATTCCAAAGGGGAAAGAACATACTAAGGAAACAACAACAACAAAAATGAATAAAATGACATTGTACATTTACAAAAGTAACTATAGAGACTGAACTTCCAAACATGTCCCTTATTACCAAGGTAGTTATTGCAATTCATGTCCTTATTATTTTTGGATCTTCACTAAAGTGTTTTGTAGCCTTCCATGTGGACTTATATGTTCAATTTTTCCTAAATCTATCTACTCATAAGATACCAGTCAGCTCTCGTTGGAAGCCATAAAAGCAGCTTTCTACAGCTTGGTTCCAAATCACTTGTATTTTTATTTTGTACTAAGAATACTGATTCCAGCCCAGTGCTGGTGGCTCATTTTATAATTGTACCTACACAGGAAGCTGAAATGAGGATCGTGGTTCAAAGCCAGCCTGGGCAGAAAAAGTCCATGAGACTCTTATCTCCAATAAACCTACAGAAAATCAGAAGTGGAGCTATGGCTCAAGTGGTAGAGATCTAGCCTTGAGCTGAATAGATGAGGGACAGTGCCCAGACCCAGATTTCAAGGCCCACGACCACCACCAGCAACAACAACAACAATAAAGAGAATACTTACTCAAAAGGCAAGAGCATTAAGCAGTCTTTAAGATAGGCTGAAGTCTAATATTTTAGTCTTATGTTAGATACCAAGGGCCTTCTATTCTATTGAGCCATGAGCCCTCAAAATGTTGACCAAATTTCTTAGTTTATAATTACTATAAGTATTAATATAAGTATGTATTTTCTATCTTTCATTTCACCACAAAAATCTGTATTTATCCTTTATGACATACTTGTATATCAATGCCTTTGGAAGATATTTATTAATTGGTGTATATTAATTGTACAAAGAAACCTTATTGAAATATTTTACACACTCACATATTGATCAAGGGCTTGATTAACCCATTTCTGTCTTTCTCCATTCCCATTGCCCCTTATTTTTCATCTGTTTTCTGTGAATTTTTTTGTTCCATCTCCACATATCGTCAAAATGTATTAAAGTGTTGTTGACTTTCCCTCAATGAAAATTATGCAATGCTGAATATAAAAGCAAAAGTCTAAGTAAATGGAGACATATAATTTTTATGGATTGGAGGATACAATTGAGCATAGATATTAATTGTTCCCACACCCCTTTTTTGGGGTCATACATGGGGCTTGAAATCTAGTCCTGGGCACTGTTCTTCAGCTCTTCAGCTCAAAGTGAGTGCTTTACCCTTTGAGCAACTGTGCCACTTCTTGTTTTCTGGTGGTTAATTGAGGATAAGAGTCTCACAGACATTCATGTTCCAGCTGCCTTGAACCGCAATCCTCAGATCTCAGCCTCCTATCCAGCTAGTATAATAAGCATGAGCTAACAGTGCCCAGCTTCACAGTTTTATTTATAAGTTTATGAAAATTTCTAAAAACACCTGACCATCACTCTTTGACTCATTGACAAAGGAAAATAAACTGGAATATATTTCTCTGTCTAATATTAAAGCTATTTTAGTGTAAAATTGTTATATTTGTAGAGGAAAGTTTATACAGCTCAATGTGTCTGTAGGACACCAGATTAGAGCCACTTAATTATTATCAAGGAATATTTAATAAGAGTGTAAAACCAAAAAATTGTGGAGTGACATTCTCTTTAATAAGTGGTGATATGTTAGACAATATTGGGGAGAATTAAAAAGTGAACATTGACTTAAAATAACAATTTATTCAAATATTAACTTCAAGCAGGATTTGAAGGTGGCATATAAAACAAAAAGAGTGATGCAAATGTATAACAAAGCAAGATGCCTTGACAATTTTGGAGATGAAACATACATAAATTTGGCATTAAAATTGTAGGAAAGGAAAACTCGATATAGTAGAACTCAAAAATGTATAAAATAATTTAGTCTGTGAAAGCTCATATGCAAGTAGTGAATAGAAGTTGGGAACAGGGGACTCATGTATTTGAACCTAACTACTTGGTAGGCTGTGATGTGAGTATTGCTGTTTGATGGCAACCCACAAAATAAAGTCCCTGAAAATCTTATCTCTGTTTAATCAGCAAAAAAGCCACAAGTGAGGCATGACTGAAATGGTAAATTGTTAACAAATTGAAACTAATCTCAGGTACCCTGTGTTCATGTCCCAGGACCATACATAAACATACAAAACTAATAATAATACTACTAATTGTGATGATGATGACGATGATGATGATATGATGATGATGATGATATGATGATGATGATGATGATGATGATGATGATGATGATGATGATGATTGTAGGGCACATGAGCGGCAAAGATGGTGCTGAGAGGGAGTTGAGTGGGCAGAGCACAATTTGCTTTCGTTCAGAGCATATCCAGCCTGTGGAAGCTTAGGTTCATGATAGGGTTTGACTTTGACAGTGATTGGTTCCTCTTCCTCCCTTGCCATGCCACCTGCTCTTTTTTGCTTTAAAAAGGCTGCTCTGTGTTAATAAATGAGTTTCTTCCTGCTTGACTTGACTCCCTGCTGGGTCTGATTGTTTCCCGGGCTGAGGGAGGCTGGGTAAAGGGTGAGCTGCCGCACATACATTTCCTCAGACCCTGGCCGTCTTTCGTGGGATGGATGAAGACCCAACAGATGATAATAATGATTATGATAATGATGATGAAGATAATGTTGATGAAGTGTACCCATAAGAATAAAATATTTGCAAATCCTATACCTGAAGAATCCCTCAAATTATACTCTACATAGAACTCTCAAAAACTAAAGTTAAAAAGAACATCAATTAGAAACTAGCAAAATACATCTTGTGAAAAATAAGCCCAAGAAAGGCATCATTAGTCATCAAATAAATGCACATTAAAACAAAAATGGCATCATAAAACGTGTATGAGAATTAATGCACATAATACAATATTGCCCATACTAAATGCTATCAAGAAACAGAGAAACTGGATGCTGGCAGGAATCTCAAATGGGAAAGCTACTTCTGAAAATATTTTGACAGGTTCCTAGAATATGAAATATGCAACCACCTAGAGTATAGCACAGGAATTGAGCTCGTCAGCCTTTGACTCATAAAAATAAATTTTAAACATTCACCCAAAGGCCAAAACACAGAGGATTATAGCAGCAATATTTCCTCTAGTTAAAGAAATGGAAATCAATTCAAGGTTTCTTCAGGTGAATGGGAAACTAATTGTGCTACTTTCTCTAATAACAGAACCAAAAGGCTAATCGAGTGAATACAATACAATATTAAGGCATAAAACAACAGGGAATAATCTACCATAGATTTGAGGGCAATCCTAAAAGCTTATTTATTGCATAATCTAGAAGTCGGAGAAAAAAAATGTTTTGGTTTCCAGGATGAAACAGGTTTGGGATGGGACCAAGAGTAGTAGTGGGTTTAATTATAAAAGGGAAGCATGAGACAGACTTATTTTTGGTAAAGAAACGTGTCTGTAACTATTCATATAGAGTTGATAAAATTATATTGAACTTAATGTGTGCACAAAATCATTAAACAAATGAAGTCTGCATAATACTTGTGAAATATTAATGTCCTACTTTTAATCTCATACTATAAATATTTAAAGAAACTGAAAAAACCTATTCAAGGGATTTCTCTATGTTCTTCTTATAATATCATAAATATCCATACTAATCTCAATTGAATTTAATGATATCTAGAAAACAGAAGTCAATATTGAATGTTTACAATGAAAAATAGTATGGGTCCATGTTTTAATTGAATTACGCCATGCTAATTAGAAGGCAGAGACCAAAAAACGTCGTGAGAAAGTACATAAAAGAAAGCAAGATATAGGGTAATTTCCCTGTTATCTCTCGTTTGTGGAAGCCATAGGTAAGAGATTATTGCTCAAGGGAGGCTTGGCCAAAAAGGAATACCTCATCTGAAAAATAATCTAAAGTGGTCAGAGCCTTAGCAACTTCAAGCACCAGTAGTGCCAAAGGAAAGAAAAAAAGAAGAAAACAGGAAAGGAAAAGAAAGGAGAGAAAAGGAAAACTATTTCCTCTTCATTCTTGTAGTTTCATGTCATTGGATACAAGAATTTAGGGTATTTTGTTTACTGTTTTAGGATTCAGACCTCTCTCATATGAAAGCATTTATTTCAAGTAATTATTTGATTATTACTATTTATTAACTTATTATTAGGTCTTCTTGGAGATTGAACCTATGGCTTTGTATTTATTAGTCTAGTCCTACAACTGAGCTTTACCCCAGCTCTCTTGTATAGTTTTGATAATTGTTTATGAGTTCTTCAATTGACAGCTACTCTACTTTTCATCTTATCTTTTCTCTCCCACATTTTCCTCTCTATATTATAGTTTATGTGTTCAAAATTTTCCTCAATTTTATCTTGTAAACATAGAATTTTGCTTTTCAGTTTACAGAGTAGTCAATTTCCTCAAGAATGTGGTAATGCCGTTCTTTCCAATAGAAGCACAGATTTCCATCAATAGAACCGAATTGAAGACCCAGAAATGAATCCACTCCTATAGGCAAATAATCTTTGATAAGGGAGCCAGAAACACAGGATGGAAGAAAGACAAATTCTTCAAAAACTTGTGCTGATGGAATTGTGTGCGCACAGAAACCTGAAGTTAGATCCTTATATATCCTCCTGCACCATAATCGATTCCAAATGGATTGAAGACCCGAATGTAACTCCAGATACCTTAGAATTTTACAGGAAGAGTTAGAGGAAACACGAGGGCTCCTTGGGACAGGTCAAAACTTCCAAAGTAAGGTTGGATAAATGGGATTACATCAAACCGAATCAATCATTTGTCAGACTCAAAAGACACGAAGAAAAGAGAGATATTGTAGCACAGATTTATTAGGGAGCAAACCTACACATGAGAGCCTCAGCCAATGGTAAATCTTTAATCCCTTTGTGAACTAGGATACTTATAGTGAGTTTAGATGAATATAAGAGTTTTCTGGTAGGGATTAGTAAGAAAACAACTAATACTAAGACAGAGATAGCATGTGAAAAGAGTTGTAGCTGGAGAAAGGGAGAGATTAATGCCGTGGTGTCTAGTTCAAAGCCTTGGCTTGGTGTCAGCTTTGTAAGGTATAGGTGCACAAAGGAAAGTGGGTACAACAGGACTGGTTATTAACAAAAGCCTCACATAAGTCTGAAGCCTCAAAATAAGGACCCCAGTCTGTGTGGACCAAACTGTATCTTATATGAGGTTTTATTTAAATTAGCAAGCACAATTTTAGATTTTTTCAGAGTGGGATGGTGCATAGTCAGTCACAAGCAATGTCTGTTATGTCAGGTAATCTAATCTACTCATTCACGTGTTACCCAGTAGCCAGGTTTCAACACAAATGAGTACAATGTGATTGTACCAATGAGACTGATTTTTCCCTCTCCTGAATCAACATTCTGTCAAATGATTTCTGTCTTCCAGCTCTTTATGCAATATTTCTCATGATCTTTTCTACTATTTTGTCTTCATAATTGATGTTCATAGTACTTTTTATTGTTGTCTTCTGTGTCTATGCCATTTTTAGGGCTTGAACTCAGTGTTTAATTGTCTTCCTTGTACATTTTACTCATGGCTGAACACACTCTATCCTTTGAGCCACATCCTGTTCTTATTCTTCTTGCTGGACAATTGGAGATAAGTTTTCACATTTTTGTCTGTTTAGACTGACATTGAACCAAAATCTTCAGGTTTTAACTTCCTGAGTTTCTAGGATTCTACACATGAGCCACTAACACCAAGCTTTGCTTTACTGTTGTTTTAGTTATGTGGTAGAAGAAAGTGGAAGCATATTTGTGTTAAATGTGCAATCTTCAAATACAAGTTGGAATCAACTTGATATAATATTACAGTTATTAACTTTAACAGTTAAATCAATGAATAGTTCACATTCCCACAGAAATATAATTGAAAACAAAAGGCATAATTGTTTTCCTAAATCAAGTATTGGAACCATGAACTTCTCTCACCATACAATTCATGTTTTCTATGAGTTTAATTAGCAGACTTCCAATACTAAAAGTAAATATATTAATTGCATACCATAAGAACCAAAGTGATTATAGTTAAGAATAGCTATTTCATCACAGCCAAAAGATAACTTTTCGAGCACTCTAACTAAAAAGAAATGTTACATACAGAAACTAATAGATATGATATAGCTTGATCATTACGCAACCTATAAATGAATGGGATTACCACTCCATACTTCATAAATGTGTAAAAAATAATTATGTAGCTAGGTGCCAGTGGTTCATGCTTGTAATCCTAGTTACTAAAGAGTTTGATGGCTGAGAATCATGGTTCAAAGCCAGCCTAGGCAGTAAAGTCCGTGAGACTTTTTTTTTTTTTTTTTTTAATTTTGGTTTATCATCAGGCTTGAAATCTGGGCTTGGGCACTGTCCCTATGCTTGACAGATCAAGGTGAGCATTCTACCACTTGAGACACAGCACCACTTCCGGTTTTCTGGTGGTTTTATTGGAGACAAGAATCTTACAGAATTTCCTGCCCCAGCTGGTGTTGAACCGCAATCCTCAGATCTCAGCCTCCAGAGTAGCTAGGATTACAGCCGTGAGCCACTGGCGCCGGCTCCTTGACATTATCTTCAATAAGCCACCAGAAAACTGGCAGTGGCTCAAGTGGTAGAGCACTAGCTTTGAGGTCAAGAGCTGAGGGACAACATCCAGGCACAGATTTCAAGCCCCACGACCGACAAAATTTAAAAATAAAGTGTTAAAAATAAACCAATATTTTGGCATAAATGTTAAAATATAATTCTAAAAATTTTTGAATCCTCACTAGATATAATAGTTTATATAAATGAGGAGAAGTGTTTTCTGGTTTTGGTAACCATTGAATCAATTGTGTAAGTTACACATTTCTCAATCAATTCATATTTATGCATTTATATACTTATGTGCCATAAGTATAATTAACTGATAAGTGATAGGCAGTGCTGTTTTAGGAATCTCCCTTGGCTTTCTAACATTAAACTTTCTACCCTAAAATCAATATGCCCTCCAACCTTGTCAGAGATTTCATTGACAGTAAAGTTACTTATCTCATTGGAGCAGAAAAGTATAAGCCATAATTTTTTTGGAATAACTGTCACATGTACATGCATTTCACTTAGCTTAAGAACCATGCCAGTAATAGCAAAATGTCTTCTGAGCTTTTCAGTCTCATAAGAGATGAAAATCTTTAATTATATATCTATTTTTTCTGCCTAACATCCTATATCTTAGGAAGATCTTTTTGTATAACACTGTATTCCTGATTAGAAGACTGGAACAAAGGCAATAATGAAAATAGCCAAGGAAAATACTTGGAAACAATTTAAAAAGCAATGGCAGAAACGCCTGTTTTCATTGGTTTCAATGAGAATATACCTTAAAGTATGTTTTTTGTTATTTAAAGTGCAATAATTAAACTTTAATTAGCATTGAAGAAGGGAATAGAAAACTGTGTTTAAAGACAGCTTGACTTTGAGAAATTCAACAAAAGCATAATGGATTTTTCTTGTTTTTCTATATAGTTGCCAAAATAATAGAGAGCAACACCCAAAGGCAGGAAAACACCTAAGCCAAAGCAGTAAACTTTTGTCTATAAAATAATTGTATGTGTCTGACTCTTTCAAAATCAGGCTTGCAAAGAGGAAAAGTGTATTTGCTTTAGTGTGAAAAATAAAAAAATATAAAAATCCTTTATTAATGTTTTACATAATGATCCCCAAATGTGAAAATAAATATAGGGAGCATCTTATTTAAATATTATTTAAATATTGTTGAGAATTTCAAGACTTTCTTTATGTAAGGCCATTTGAAGTATGTACAGCATACCTGTGTACAAAGCCAGTGACAACAGGCAAATATGACTAAGTTTCCCGAAAAGGATCTATGAAGTCAATAGTTGTATTCCCAAGCAGTTGAAAAAATGCTTCCAAAATGATTCAGTGCACCTACATTTGTGGAGTTATTTAAGTTATGAATTCTTTGTTAGACATATTCTTTTCTTTCAAAATTTTTCAAATATTAGCTTTATAATAAACTTCGTCTAGTATTCCTTGGTTCAAAACAGAAATCTTGATACAGTTGATGTCACATGGCTTTCTTACTTTCTCAGTTCAAAGCCAACACAGACAGGAAAGTCTGTCACATCCTTATCTGTAACTAAACACCAAAAACGCCAGAAGTGGAGTTTTGGCTAAAGCAGTAGAGTACTAGCTTTGGGGGAAGTAGGCCAGGGAAGGCATTTGTTCAGGGACATGATCCAGCCTAGGAGTTCAAGCTCCAGAACAAGGACAAACTACACAAACCAACAAGCAAAAGAAACCCACATATTTGTTAGGGACCATCCTTAAAGCACTGGTTTGAGAACAGGCTCCATTTGCTGATCATACTTAGTGGATCCTGCTTTTTTGGCATACAAATAGCGCTGGGGAATTTAGGACAAGACTAAAGGAATTAATAAATGACTTCTGCAACAACAGAATCATCTCAGTAGTGAAATACCCACGCATAAGACAATTTAAAACCTCCAAGTCTTTGTTTCCTTGTAATAGAACACTTTTAAAACAACGTTATTTCCTTTTATTCTATGCTGGCCTTCAAATGGCACATTGTTTCCTTTTGTAATACTTTCAAGAAGACGTTTACAGACAATTTTTATATGAATAAAGTACACACTTGAAAAAAGTCAGGGACAGAGTTTCCTTCAAGCCTTGGATTCTTTTTATTTTTTCTAACAATGAATATATATATATATATATATACATATATATGTTTTATAGTGAAAATACTGTACAGAGGGGATACAATTACATGGGCAAGATAATGAGTACATTTTTTATCGAGCAATGTAGCCATGCCTTGGTTTCCCCTTCCTATCCCTTCCCTTCCTCACCTCTCCCCCTCATCCAATCCTCCTTCCCCCACCAACAAAGTTGTAAAGTTCATTTTCGACTTAATGACATGTATATCTCATTGTTGCAATGGGTCCAACTGTATCCCTATTTAAATGATTTTTTTCCCTTCACCTCCACAAATTATAGCGATATCAAATACAGTGAAAGCAGGGGTTATTGTTATGCCATGGGAAGGGACATACAATGCAATAAGGAAATCATTTTATAAATATGTTAGAAACAATCACATGAAACAAAAAAACATTTGAATACATAACTTAGGGTTCATTTCCCTAACATCAACTTATCTGACCTTTTCTGTTTGACTCAGACATATACTAATTATTGCAAACAAGGAAAACCATGGGACCTAGGTTTCTTTGGGCTTGGCTTACTTCACTTAATATAATTTTTTCCAAGTCTTTCCATTTCCTAACAAATGGGGCAATGTCATTATTTCTGATGGAGGCATATGATTCCATTGTGTATATATACCACATTTTCTTGATCCATTCATCTACTGAGGGGCATCTGGGTTCGTTCCATAACTTAGCTATGGTAAATAAGGCTGCAACAAACATAGTCGTGCTGGTACATCTAGTGTGGCCTTGTTTGTGAACATTTGGGTAAATGTCCGAAATTGGGATTGCTGAATCTTAGGGGAGCTCTATGTGGAGTCTTCCATACTGCTTTCTAAAATGGTTGAACAAGTTTTCACTCCCACCAACAATTCAGTAAGGTTTCCTCTGTCCACATCTCCTCCAGCCTCTGTTGTTATTAGAGTTCTTGATTATAGCCTTTCTAACTGGGGTGAGGTGATATCTCAATATTGTTTTGATTTGCATTTTTTTTTATGTCTAGGGAGGTTCAGTATTTCTTCATATGTCTTTTGGCGATCCTTCATTCTTCTTCAGAGAAGTTTCTCTTTAAGTCTTTAGCCCACTTATTTATTGAGCAGTTGTTTCTTTGAAGATTTGTTTTTGGGGGACTTAATTTTTTGAGTTCCAGGTATATTTTAGATATGAGACCCTTGTCCATTGTATGGCTAGTGAAGATGTTCTCCCAATCTGTGGGCTTTCAATTGATCTTGCTAGCTATGTCCTTTGTCATGCAGAAGCTCAGCAATTTCATCCAATCCTTTGTCCAACCTTTCTTTGATTTGTTGTGTTTCTGGGTGTCTATTAAGAAAATTTCGGCCTGTGCCAAGGAGACCTAGTGTTTCTCCTATTCCATCACGTAAAGTTTTCAGGGTGTCTGCTTTGATTCGGTCTTTGACCCATTTGCAGTTGAATCTAGTACAGGGTGATATATGAGGATTTAGCTTAAGTTTTCTACAAGTATTTAACCAATTTTGACAGCACCATTTACTGAAGAGGGTGTCTTTCTTCTATTCTACATTTTTAGCTCCCTTATCGAATATTAGATGACTATAGGTCTGTAGGTTCATTTCTGGGTTTTCAATTCTATTCCATTGGTCCTGAGGTCTGTTCTCATGCCAGTACCAAGCTGTTTTGATTACTATGGCTTTGTAGTTAAATTCAAATTCGGTTTTCATCTTCCTCCAGCACTGTCCTTTCTGAAAAAGATCGTTTCAGCTATTCAGGGTCTTTTATTGTTCCATATGAATTTTTGGATTGCCTTTTCTATATCCTTGATGAAAGAGGTTGGAATATTTATAGGTATCACATTGAATTTGTAGATAGCCTTGGGAAGTATTGCCATTTTCACGATATTAATCGTTCCAATCTAGGAGCATAGGAGGTTTTTTCCACTTTGTAAATTCTGTTTTGATTTCCTTTTTCAGATTTTTAAATCTTCATCATAGAGGTCCTTCACTTCTTTGGTTAAGTTAGTTCCTAGGTATTTTACTTTTTGTGGGGCTACACTGAATGTAGTTGCTTTCCTAATTTCAGCCAAACCTTTCTCATTGTTGGCATAAAGAAAAGCCATTGATTTTTTTTTTTTTTGGTCGTCCGTGGGGCTTGAACTCTCGGCCTGGGCGCTGTCCCTCAGCTATTCAGCTCAAGGCGAGCGCTCTACCACTTGAGCTACAGCGCCACTTCCGGTTTCCTGGTGGTTTATTGGAGATAGGAGTCTCACGGTCTCTCCTGCCCGGGCTGGCTCTGAACCGCGATCCTCAAGATCTCAGCCTCCTGAGTAGCTAGGATTACTGGCGTGAGCCACCAGCGCCCGGCTAAGCCATTGAATTTTGAGGGTTAATTTTATACCCTGCTACTTTGCCAAAATTTTGAATCAGCTTGAGTAATTTTGGCGTGGATTCTGTGGGATTCTTTAAATACAAGATCATGTCATCTGCAAAGAGGGAGAGTTTTACTTCTTCTTTCCCTATTTGGATCCCTCGAATGCTTGCATCTTGTCTTATTGCTGTAGCTAGGCATTCCAATACTAGATTGAAGAGAAGTGTAGAGAGTGGACATCCTTGTCTCATTCTTGATTTAAGAGGAAATGGCTTTAGTTTTTCACCATCAAGTATAATACTGGCTGTAGGTTTGTCCTATATGGCCTTTACTGTATTGAGGAATGCTTCATGGATTCCTAGTTTTTTCCAGAACCTTCACATCAAGGGGTGTTGGATCTTGTCAAATGCTTTTTCTATGTCTATTGAGATAACCTTGTAGTTCTTATCCTTGCTCCTGTTGATGTGATGAATTATATTAATTGATTTGCTTATATTGAACAAGTTTTGCATCTCTGAAATGAATCCTCTTTGATCGCGGTCTATGATTTTTTGGATGAATTGTTTAAGTCGATTGGCCCAAATTTTGTTGAGAAGTTTTGCATCAATGTTCATGAAAGAAATGGGTCTATAGTTCTCTTTCTTTGATGAGTCCCTGCCTGGTTTTGGGATGAGGTTTATGATGGCTTCAAAGAATGAGTTGGGTTGTGAACTTTCTGTTATTTCATTGAAGATTTGGTGGAGTATTGGTGTGAGCTCTGCCTTAAAGGCGCTGTAAACCATCTGGTCCTGGGTTTTTCTTAGATGGGAGGGCTCTTATTGCTGTTTCTATTTCAATGCTTGATATGGGCCCCTTAAGAAGCTTTAACTTATATTGGTTTAGTTTCAGCATCTCAGTATTTGCTAGGAAAAGTTCCATTTCTGCCTAGATCTCAAACTTATTAGCATAAAGTTGTGAGAAGTATTCCCTTATAATGTTCTGAATCTTGGTTGTTTCTGTGGTGATGTTTCCATTCTCATCTCTGAGTTTATTTATTTGGGTGTGTTCTCTTCTTTTTCTGTTAAGGTTTGCTAAGGGTCTGTCAATTTTGTTAATTTTTTCAAAGAACCAACTTTTTGTTTGTGATTCTTTCTATGGTTTTTTTGGATTCTAATTCATTTAGTTCTGATTTAATTTCAATTATTTCTTTCCATCTACTCTACTGAGGTTTATCTTGCTGCTCTTTTTCAAGGAGGCTCGGATGTCTAATTAAATTGGTGGTTTCAGATCTCTCCAATTTGTTGCTATCGGAAATCAGAGCTATAAACTTGCCTCTGAGTACTGACTTTGCTGTGTCCCAGGGGAGCTGATAATTTGTGTGTTCATTTTTGTTGAATATCATGAATATTTGAATTTCTTTTCTAATCTCTTCCATGACCCACTCATGATTCAGCAGTGTATTCTTCAACCTCCAGGTGATACAGGAATTTCTTTGCTGACTTTTGTTGTTGAATTCTAATTTTATTCCCTTGTGGTCTGAGAGAATGCAAGGTATAACTTCAATGTTTCTTAATTTGGACAATGGATTCTTTTCTTGTATAGCAAAAAGGAACACACAAAGTAACTTGGACTTTGTCATTTCTCTATGTTCAATTTCTCCTTTGGGATCAGTTTCCACCTGCAGTAACATTTCCTTCTACTTACTTCCAGTAACAATCTATGGCACTGCTCGAGGTAAAATGAATGTTTTCAGGCTTCATTGAACTAGCACAAAGACATCTTTGGACATGAGATAACACGCCTTTCAGAGACAACTTAGTAAATACAAAATATAAAATTTAAATGGCTTATAAAAACATTGTTCATGTACATATGGCCATATAAGATAATGTTAAGTCAAATGAATCTCAAGATAGGGACACAACTTGTTTTTTTTCTTTATTGCAATTGTTTTTAATGTATCAAAAATGTACTATGTGACTTTTTCGTTTCTCCACCATGTTCTTCCCCCATCATATAACTCCTGTTTGAACTGAATATTATGTTGGTGCCCTGCATCTTGCATGTACATTTTTCTAGTGTGGGGAGGGGGAGGAAAACAACAAAATTCTGAAACAAAGATTCAGGATGACCTATTTTAACAATGATATGAACAAGACACTATGTAGAAAATGAACTTTAAAACTTGGGGAGTTGAGGGGGAATTGAGTAGATGGGGAGGGAACGGATACCACAGGAAAAACAAAAGAGGATATAACAATAGGAAATGTACTCATAACTTTACTTATGTAACTCTAAGCCCTCTGTACACTATTTTTACTATAAATGAAGAAACCATTATCCAGGAGTACATTAAGTTCAAATTTCATAAGTGCTCTTAAATTAAATTTAACTGGGAGAAGATTCTCAGAAACGTTTATTTGTGTGTGTGTGTTTCTTTTGCATTATTTCCCAAGTGTACACAAGTTAACAGTAGAAGAATCAATGGGAATAATAAGAGAAAGAAAAGTTCTGTGTTTAAGTATAATGGTTCAATATACTATAGGATATTCTGCAAATAAGACAACATTGAACCAATAAAGCCAAGGTCATTATGTAGATCTATAGGAGTGACATAGAGAAATAATTAATACTAAGAGGAACATGAACAATGAGGCCACTGTCTTTCAACTTCTATCTCTAAATCGTGGTTGCTAATCCCACAAATTTGTAAAATGTACAATGGAAGAATAATTCTAGTTCCAAAGCAAGTTAGATATAAGAGCATGGACTTAACTGGAAAAAAAATCCATGGTGAGAAAGTGGGAATTACTAGCAAAGAACTGGTGGACAAGATCTCATTTCTTTTTCTTTCTTTTGTCTTTTATCTTTTTTTGTTTCTGATGGTTGTGGCAGAGTTTGAACTCAGCCTGGGCAATATCTCTCCACTCTTCAGCTCAAGGCTAGTGTTCTACCTCTTGAGCCACAGCGCCACTTCCAGTTTTCTGGTGGTTAATTGGAGATAAGTGCCTCAGAACCTTTCTTTCCTACCTGTACAGGATTTGAACTGCAACCCTCAGATCTCAGCCTCCTGAGTAGCTAGAATTATAGGCATGAGCTCAAGTGATGGAATTCTAGTCATGAGCAAGATTGCTGAACAAGGTTGCTGAGGCTTTTGCATAAAAACATAAAAACATACACATACACACAGAGGCATATATATGTACAAACCCACCTGCACAAATGAAACAACTCTCAAAATGTGGAGAAATGTTAGAAAACAATTGAAAATATATCCTGAGTAAGACTAGATCAAGTGATAATTTTTAATATTAGAAAGTCCTCAAATGAAATTTCTTCAAAGAAGTTTGAGATTATTACATACTTAGGGACCAGAGATAATAAGAAAGTCAATTAATCATTATTAAAGGGATTGGATCCATGGAAGAATGTATCAGTGACCCCTGCAGGTGCATCTGAAAATGTTCATATCCTGTGTCAAATGATAAAACATCTTGAAAATAGTACATACTGTACAGAGGGGTTACAATTACATGAGCAGGATAATGCATACATTTCTTACCAAGCATTGCAGCCTCCTCCTTTGTTTACCCTTCACATCCATTCCCAGCCTCCCCCCTCCCCCCCAACCAAACCTTCCCCCCCTACATAATGCATATAATACTTTAATCTGATATGTTGCTTTCAAATATTCTTCTAGTCTATAGCTTACCTTTTTCATTTTCTTAGTAGTATCCTTTGAGTAAGCTGTATTTTTGTTGAAGGTAAATTTCATTTATATATTTCATTAAATATTAGTTTTAAATTTATATTTAATATATATTTTGTACTCTTAATGCCCTCTCTAGGAATATTATCAACTTTAAATCATGAGGAATCTCTTCTACATTTTCCTCTAAAACTTTTATATTTTTTATTTTGCATTTATATGTTGTTACTGTGCATGTTTTAAGGAATAAGACTTTAATGTGCTATTTCATGCAAATTGATGTCTAATGGCACAAAATTTGAAAAAATAAAAAACTGCTTTGCAGAAAAGAAAATTGTACATAAACAGTTTGAGCAGTCAATCTAATGGATAAGATCATAGGAGAAGTTCAGAATTGCTAGTCTGTATCTATATTAAATAAACCACCAAACTATGGCAGGGAAATTTGATACAAGCCTGGAATTCTAGCACTCAGACTAAGACAGGAGATTAGAGAGTGGGATTACATAGTGATACCTTCCCTGGGCCAGGTAGTATAATTTTGTCTCAATGAAACAAGCCAAACAACAAGAAAGGAATACACAGTTGGAAGTTTGGGCTAATTTTGTCATTATGTTTTGAGAAGGCAAGTTTCTTGTTGAAATGCAACTCATATATAATCCTCAGTTGTGTTTTAAATGCTCTCTTCATTACACAAGATTTTTAGATGCAAAATGGCTCATGATTCCCAATCAAAAATTTGAAAAAGTAAGTATCATTCTGTTGGATTTCAAAGAAATAATGAGAGATTACAAAATTTTAAGCCTGGAAAAATAAAAAGTTCATCTAATGTAGGCCTTTATAGACCTTGCTAAATTAGAATTTATATTTAAAATAAATATTTTGGTTTTGTTTGTAATTTCATATTCTATAGGATACTACAAAATTCTTTTTAAGTAGAGGTTTTGACAAATTCACAAATGAATTTGGCATTTTATTTGCCTAAAATATTCTTTGAAGCGAGGTTTAATTTGAAATTAGTTAATTCATAATTCCAACAGTTCATATATAAATTGATAGTGTGAATAATCTAGACAGAGTTGCCAACAAATGGATGATATTAATTTATAAATTTAGAACAAGCAATTTTTTGAGCTTTTGGTATAACATGGTATGAAGAGAGTAATTGTGTGAGGTCGTGGGTCTTCTATCTATTCATAATACAGGAAGAAATTTCCTTAATTACATGACTCTGTTTACAATGAGAAAAATGCTAGGGTTGGAGTTGGTTTTTATATTTTGGTTTGTCCTCAGGTTTGAACACTGGGCGCGGCCACTCTCTTTGAGGTGGTTTGTGCTCAAGGCTCATGCCCTACCACTTCAAACTCAGTGCCACTTGAGTCTGGCTTTTCCTGAGAAATTTATTGGAGATAAGAATCTAAGGAATCTTCCTGACTGGTTGGGCTTTGAACCATAATCTTTTGATCTCAGTCTCCTGAATATCTATGATAGAGAAAAAATATAAATAATATTTGCAAGTGTTCAGAATTCTAGAAATCAGAAAAATGTTGCAGCAAATTTAGTGTAGTGTACTTTCCACAATAGGAAAGGCATCATATTAGCACAAGTGTAGTATTTTTTCACAATAGTGATAAGCTATTCATGATGTGAATTAAGGGAATTTTAAGGTGCAACTTACAAATTGGAAACTGTTGGGCTAGGAAGACTTTATGGCATAAAAGCTTGGGATTGATGGTCACAGAAATAATAGCTTACTCTGATGAACAAATGTTTACTCTTGAGGAATTAATTATTACACATACTTCATAGTTATATTCTTCACCAGAATGTGGCTATTTTTTTCTGTTGATTTCTCAATATGTAACACCCCATTAGAAACTGCAGCTATTGCAGAATTAAATAACATGCAAACAGGTAATGTTTTTAATATCTCTGATATGAAATGCTCAGAATTTGAAAATGAGTAGTTAGTATTTGTAAGAACTTTGAAAAACACATATATACTGTCCTTTGAAGAATTATTCAGTTTTAAAAGTTAGGAGTTTCCAGAGAATTAAACTGTTTTTTGTTTTACTATGAGACAATACTGAAATTATAATTTTTTGGAAAATTATGGCAGGTATATTGTGAAAATATTGTATATTTTGATAACATTCAAGTTGATGAACCTCTGATAAAAAAGGTGTAATTAATTCAAATTAGATGCCAAATAGTGTTCATTTTAAAAAAGGTAATGCACATAGAATAATATTTACTATAGCAATACAGTGAAATTATACTTTATGTAACTTATTTTTAGTTTAATTTTATTTTTACGGTGATATATACAGAATTTGCATTAATTGTAAGGTAGTGAATACATAATATGTCGACATTTTGTTGATTCGTTCATCTACTGAATGGCATATTGGATTAAAACAGGTTTGCATATAAGTATCACGTAGGGTCTTTCAAAAATGACAGATGATACCTCCCCAGAAATACTAAAATAATGATTTCTATGTAAGAAAGTAATTTATGGTGGTACAATGTTGAAATATCTGGATGAGTGTAATTATATCTTGCGCTGAATTAGTCAGGAAGATATCCAATATCGTATGGGATAAAAATGGTAGTGACAAAATATTCCATTGAGAAATATATAGGAGGCTGCCAGAAGTATGAAGAAATTCAGATAATTTTGAAGAATTTAGAAATACAAGCTCAAATATGTTTCTGTAAATAAAAATTATGTAAGTGAAAGGGCAAAAGAAGGAGAAGAGTAGAAAATAACTGACAGCAGATCATTGTCCCAAGTTAGAGTATAAAGTCATAATCTAGAGTACAGAGGAAGATGGCAGAAGGTCTAGGCTAAACAAGCTTTCACGTAGACAACAGTTTTAGTGTTCCAGTCAAGAGTCCTAGGCTAGACAATCACACCCAGTGTGCCATCACAGTACAGAGAGTTTGGCTAGAGATGGAATATCCAGGCAAGGAAACAGATCTGAGCATCAGCGGCCAGAGCCACCATGCCTACAGAGAGAGTCCAGTCAAAAAGATGCCAGACACAGTGGGCATATTCTACTCAACACCAGGAAGAACTGTCAAGGAACAGATATATTCATGCTGCAGATAGCAGACCAGAGAGAGCCCAGTAACCAAGATTCTGGCATGAGTAGAACCCTGACATCCTCACTCCTTCTCAGAAAGCAGAGGAGGGAAGGCAGCCCCTCTCCCACCACCAGAGAGCTCCATCTTTGATACTGACAAAGGTCCAGAAATTGATACTGACAAAAGGCCCAGACTTTTGACTGTGCAACTACAGGACTTTGGTTGATGCTTGCTTTAAAATAGTGTTCTAGCACAAAAGCGGTGTTACTTACCTACCAAATAGAGGCATTCATGGAATCCAATAAAAGACAGCTGAAAGAAGTCAGGGAGACCAGAAAGGGAATGTTGAATGGAGCCCAACAGAAGGAATGGGAGTCCAAGGAAACCATAACCTATCAACTAAGTGATTTGAGAATAAACACAACACCAAATTAAGAAAGTAATGAAGTTCATATAAGATCTCAAACAAAGCTCCAACAAAGAATTTGAAGTCATCAAAGCTGACCAAATAGAAGGAAAAGAAATTAAAAACAAAGTGGAAAGTCTTGAGAGCAGGGTAGACCATGCAGAAGATCGAATCTCATGGATTGAAGACAGCCAGGTTATTTTAGAGAAAGAACATACAACTATCCAGAACAAATCCAAGAAATAGGATAGATCTATTCAACATTTGGAAGGCACCCTCAGAAGGCCTAATCTGAGGATAATGGGAGTAGAGGAGCACCTAGAAGCATAAGTTAATGGACTAGGAAATTTGGTTAACAAGTTCCAAGCAGAGAACTTCTCAAACATGCAAAAAGATAAACCTATTCAGATTCAAGAAGCTTTTAGAACCCCAAATAGACAAGACTAGGACAGGATATCTCACCGTGACATTATAATCCCCAAAGGATCAACTCCAAGGAAAAAATCCTTAAAGCTGTCAAGGAGAAAAGATGAATCACCTATAAAGGGAAACCAATTAGAATAACCTCAGATATCTCAGCGGAGACAATTACAGCAAGAAGAGCCTGGAATGATATATGCCATGCTTTAAAGACAATCAACTATCAACCAAGAATACTGTACCCAGCTATACTTTCCTTCATAACTGAAGGCCAAACAAAAACCTTCCATACCAAAGAACAACTGAAACAATATATATCCACCAAATCAGCCCTATAAATGACACTTAACGATGTCCTACACATAGAAAACCAACAAGGCCACAATAAAGGTCAAGAAACTGCACCCAAACTGAGAATCCAAGAACCATAAAAAGAACCCAGTTGCTGCAGCCCCCAAGAAGGGGCATAAAATGGCAGGAACTCCCAAACAGCTCTCAATCCTAACTCTCAACATTAAAGGATTGACTCTCCAATTAAGCGACATAGACTGTCAAGTTGGATTAAGAAGCAAGATCCTTCTATCTGCTGCCTTCCGGAGTCTCATATGTCCATAAAAACAAACACATTTTAAATGTGAAAGGCAGGAACAAAATCTACCAAGCAAACGGCCCCCATATACAGAAGGAAGTTGCAATCCTAACAGATAAAATAGACTTTCAATTAAAATTAGTGAGAAGAGATAAGGAAGGTTGCTACATACTAATTAAGGGATCTCTCCTTCACGAGAATATTACAATTTGATATATTTATTCGCCAAACAACCAAGCACCGAAATTTATTCAAGAAACACTACTTTCCCTCAAATCTGACATGTTTGGGACTTGAATACACCACTTTCCCCACTAGATAGATCAACGCGACAAAAACTCAACAAAGAAAATGCAGATCTAAACTACTGCATATATCAACTAGATTTAACAGACTTCTACCGTATATATCACCCAGCATCATCAGAACACACGTTTTTCTCAGCAGCACATGGAACATTATCCAAAATAGACCACATTTAAGGTGACAAAACAAACTTTAACAAATTCAGAAACATTGAAGTTATACCTTGCATTCTCTCACACAACAAGGGAATAAAATTAGAACTCAACACCAAAAGCACCCAAGAACGTCCTGTACCACATGAAGGCTGATAAGCACACTGTGGAATGACGAGTGCATCATAAAATACATTAGAAAGGAAATTCAAATATTCATGATATTCAGCAAAGATGAACACACAAATTACCACCTACTCTGGGACACAGCAAAAGCAGTACTCAGAGACAAGTTTATAGGCCTGAGCTCCAACACAAACAAATTGTAGAGATCTGAAATCAACAATTTAATGAGATATCTGAGGCACCTTGAATAAGAACAACAAGATAATCCCCAATCTATTAGATGGAAAGAAATAATTAATATTAAATCAGAATTAAATGAATTAGAATCCAAGAAAAAGCACAGAAAGAATCAACAAAAGAAAGAGTTGATTAATCGATAAAATTAACAAAATTGACAGAACTTTAGCAAATCTTAGAAAAAGAAGAGAACACATCCAAATAAATAAACTCAGAGATGAGAATGGAAACATCACCAGAGAAACAACCAAGATTCAGAATATTATAAGGGAATACTTCTCAAAACTTTTTGCTAATAAGTTTGAGAACTTGGCAGAAATGGACCTTTTCCTAGCAAATATTGACATGCTGAAACTAAATCAAGATGAGTTAAACCATCTTAACAGGCCGATATCCAACATTGAAATAGAAACAGTAGTAAGAGTCCTCCCATCTAACAAAAGCCCGATCCCAATGGATATATATAGTGGAATTCTACAAGGCCTTCGAAGAAGAGCTCACACCAACATTCCTCCAAATTTTCAATGAAATTGAAAGAGAAAGTTCACTACCAAACTCATTCTATGAAGCCATCATAACCCTCATCCAAAACCCAGGCAGAGAGTCATCGAGGAAAGAGAACTATAGACCCATTTCTTGGATGATTATTAATGCAAGAATTCTCAACACACTTTTGGCCAATTGACTTCAACAATTCATCCAAAAAAATCACATATCACGATCAAACAGGATTCATTTCAGGTTTCATTTCATGCAAAGTTGGTTCAATATATGCAAATCAATTAATATAATTCATCACATCAACAAGAGCAAGGACAACAAACACATGTTTATCTCAATAGATGCAGAAAAAGGATTTGACAAGATCCAACATCCCTTTACGTTGCAGATTCTGCAAAAATTAGGAATCCAGGAAATATTCCTCAGTACAGCAAAGGCTCTATATGACAAACCTACAGCCAGCATTATACTTAATGGTAAAAAGTTAAAGCCATTTCCTCTTAACTCAGGAACGAGACAAGGATGTCCACTCTCTACACTTCTCTTCAATTTTGAATTAAAATGCCTAGTATAACCATAAAACAAGATGCAAACATTAGAGAGACCCAAATAGGGAAAGAAGGAAAACTCTCCCTCTTTGAAGATGACATGATCTTGTATTTAAAGAATCCCACGGACTCCACTCTCAAATTACTCAAGTTGATTCAAAATATTGGTAAAGTAGCAGGGTATAAAGTTAACCTTCAAAAATCAACGGCTTTTCTGTATGCCAACAATGAGAAAAGCGTGCTGAAACCCGGAAAACAATTCTATTTGTAATATCCCCACAAAAATAAAATACCTAGAAATTAACATACCCAAAAAAGTGGAGGATCTCTATGATGAAAACTTTAAAAACTTGAAAAAGGAAATCAAAACAGAACTTAGAAAGTGGAAAAAATCTCCCATGCTCCTATATTGTAAGGATCAACATCGTAAAAATGGCAATACTTCCCAAGGATAGCTACAAATTCAATGTGATACCTAACAATATTCCAACCTCATTCTTCAAGGAAAGAGAAAAGCAATCCAAAAATTCATATGGAACAATAAAAGACCCTGAATAGCTAAAACGATCCTTAACAGAAAGAACAGTGCTGGAGGAATATCAATACCAAATTTAAACACTACTACAAAACCATTGTAATCAAAACAGCTTGGTACTGGCACAAGAACAGACCTCAGGACCAATGGAATAGAATTGAAAACCCAGAAATAAACCCACAGACCTATAGTCATCTAATATTTGATAAGGGAACTAAAAAAATAGAATGGAAGAAAGACAGCCTTTTCAGTAAATGGTGCTGGCAAAATTGGTTAATCACTTGTAGAAAATGAAAAATATATCCATACATGTCATCCTGCACCAGGATCAAATCCAAATGGATCAAGGACCTCGAGGTCAAAACAGACACTCTGAAATCATTACAGGTCTGAAATCATTACTAGGTATCCTTGGCATAGGCCAAAACTTTCTTAAAAGAGACGCAGAAACACAACAAATCAAAGAAAATTTGGAAAATTGGGATTGCATGTAATGGCACAGTTTCTGCATGGCAAAGGATATAGCTAGCAAGATCAATAGAAAGGCTACTTATTGGGAGAAGATATTCACTAGCCATACAATGCACAAGGTTCTCATATGTAAACTATACCTGGAACACAAAACCTTAAATCCCCCAACAACAAATCCTCAAAGAAACTACTGCCCAATAAATAAGTGGGCTACATTGCAACAATGAGATGTACAAGTCGTTATGTTGAAAATGAACTTTACAACTTTCGTGGGGAGGGGCAGGGAGGATTGGGGGTCGTGGGGAGGATTGGAAAGGATGGGAAGGGGAAACAAAGGAGGAGGCTAAAATGCTTGATAAGAAATGTACTCATTATCTTGCCCATGTAATTGTAACTCCTCTGTACTTTATTTTCAAAATAAAAATAAATAAATAAGTGGGCTAAAGACTTACAGAGAAAATTATGTGAAGAGGAAAGAAGGATTGCCTATAGACACATGAAGAAATGCCCGACCTCCCCAGCTATAAGAGAAATGCAAATCAAAACAACATGGAGATACCACATCACCCCAGTTAGAATGGCCATAGACAAGAACAATAATAACAGATGCTGGAGTGGATGTGGCCAGAAAGGGAAACTTACTTCATTGTTATTGGGAGTGTAAACTTGTTCAACCACTTTGGAAAGTTGTATGGAGGTTCCTCAAAAAACTCCTAGAGCTCTCCTATGACCCAGCAATCCCACTTTTAGGCATTTACACAAATGATCACAAACAAGACCATACTAAATCTTCCAGCGCAACTATGTTTACTGCAGCATTATTTAACATAGCTACGATATGGAACCAACCCAGATGCCCTAGAGTAGATGAATGGATCAAGAAAATGTGGTAAATATAAGCAAAAGAATTCTTGGCCTCCATCAGAAAGAATAACAATGCTCATTTGTCAGGAAATGGAAAGACATAGAAAAAATTATATTATGTGAAGTCATCCAGCCCCACAGAAACATAGGTTCCGTGTTTCCCTTGTTCAAGTATCACTTCTTGTTTTCACACACCCAGTCTGTGTGTGAGGGTACTTTCTCCATGTTAAGCAATAGGGTAGTACTCACAATCTGAAGGGGAAAGTTCCACAGTTTAACCCTATGCCCACATTATAGGGTGTATAATTTAAAGTATTTTGAGACAAACAGTAATACTAGAATTGAAATGCTCCTTAGGGACATTTTCTTGGAGCTCATTAGTTTACCCAGGAGAAATATAAATATCAAAATTTTGGAGCTAATTAGTAAATATCCAAATTAACACTAGATCCTAGATGTTGCATTATTACAAGTCAACATTGTATTATTGTTACATCAGAATCCTTTCCTACTTGCCAATGTGTAAGAGAAAATGAAAGAAAGGCATTAAAGCAAAAGCCTTATCTTTTTAGGAATTTAATCCTAGTGGTGAAGATAATGTCTGAACTCTTCCATTAAATAAAACTTAAAGTTTATAAGAGCACTTCCTACATATACCTGCCCATGTAATTGTAACCCCTCTGTACAGTATGTTCAGAAATAAAATAAAATTAAATTAAAAAAAAAAGTATTTGTGGCAAATTGTTTGACAGGGTTATTTCATCATGGAGATATCAACAAAACACTGTTCTTATTGAAATTGTCTATATCTTTTTAGTTTTCAAATCCAAATTGCATATTTCCTTCAATATCTCTGCAACAGTTTTGACCTTTTCTTCCTGCAAATTCTTTCCTTTCTTTACTTCTGTAAATCTGCGTTTATTACTTTCTTGTTTCCTTATTTATCTCATTCTTCCAATCTTGTCCACACTGGTACACACATTGTTCAGAATTGTGTCAGAACTTTCCTTGTCCTCTTCCCTTTAATAATTCCCCCGATTTTATTATTCTTTTTCATATTCATGGTCATGGATATTTTGATAATGTCTAAACAATCATATATTTGCATCTGTTTAATATAAACTTTAGAACTATCAGAGTTTTTTCCCCTAAATCCATCATTTCCACCTGCAATCCCTATCACCAAGAATATCACTAACAGAGTTGCCTGGCCAGAGATGTAGAACACTTTAGACTTCTTCTTACACTTCTGCTCCCACCCATTAGAAAAGATGAATGATCAAGATTTTGTGAGTTTCTGTCACTTTTAGGATTTCTATGTAGTCCTTTTTATGCCCCTGCCACCAGCGTGTTTCATGTAATCATTACTGGTCACCTAGACATAAGCAAACTTTTACAAAGTATGTTTTTCCCCATAGTCTTTTCATATTGGTCCTTTCCATCACCAAATTACTTCTGCTTGTAAGCACACAGAGTGAAGAGCTCAGACACAAATTCTAGTATCATTATTTACTCATTACATTGACTACTGGCCTTACATTTCTCATCTGTAAATGGATGTAATCTACCAGAGATATTGAAGAATATATTTTTTAACTTCTAGAGCAAAAAAAAAAGAAAAGTGAAGAGTCCTTACGTTTTGCCCCCTAGATTACAAATAAGGAAAGAGTCAAATTCAGTTTGTTGGTATAAATATCACAAATTGTTTCATGCAGAAATAAAAATAAATTTTCCTCCTGGCTCTAAGGACTGTGTCCTTTCAAGGTAACTCCAGATATGTAAGTGGTATTATGTAAATTGTGTCATGTGTTTACAGCTATATTGAAAAATATGTCATTGGAAAATATTGATTATTGAATGGTGTCTTTATGAGAATGGTATTTGAACTAACCACACTAAGTGGAAAACTACATCTTAGTCCATCAAAATTTTTCTTATTGCTTTATTTGTTGCCAAGTGTTCTTAATACATTTATACATAGATTTTCTCCAATTAACTGGATGGAAACTAAAACTGATCATGGATTTCTACCTAATGAGTGAAGCATGCATGAAGCATGTGTTGTTAACTTCTAGGGATATATAACTAAGCCAATGGCTATGTGGGTAGTGAAAGGCTTTCTCCTAAATTCCCAAGGCTAGAACAAACAAGATCATTTGTAATAGAAAGCACTCAGCTTATTATATTTTATCTATGTGGGATAATCAACATGTGCAAATAAACGATTTTATTTATAAGGAAACAATAGTACCAAGAAAAGTAAGTATATTTAGAGAGACTGAAAGTATAACATTAGGGTTTTTACTCTCTCACCTGTTTATGTGATTGTATTTCTTGTTATTGAAACTCTCCTCTTGTTATTCTTATTGTATTAATCCAATGCTTTTTAGTACTATGTATTCAATGTGGGAAATCTGGCTTAAAAGATGTCTAAAAATTTTTCCTTTTCAAACACAACCTTGTCATTATCAGGCTACACTTCAACTTCATCAAAATTATTATTAGAATCATAAGTGATAACTATTGAACTTATACCTATGATTTTGCAATATTTGTATTTTGATTAATAGTTTTAATGTTACCACTGTGCATGCATCCATGTTAAAATTTTGAATAAATTAAGAAATAATAAAAAATACTAAGCCATATCAGGTAGCTTGTCTATGTGCTTATAACAAATTATTGGATAGATTTTTGAGGCATTGCAAATTCCTAACCAGTATGAATTATCTTCCTCTCTCCCTGTCATTAGGCACAAATATTTAAGAGTTTGAACAGAATTTTTTCAAGTAATATATTATAAACGTTACTACAATAACAAGTGTGTATCTAAAATTCCCTTGAAATTAATAAACTCTAATTTCTATTGCAATATTAGTTGATTTACACTAGGAAACTTTTGTAAAAATAGACTACCTATCTTTGAAATGAAAAATAGTTGAATAAAAGTTTCAGAGGGAGTTCTGGGATGATGGTGGAAGAGAAGCTGGGGCTAAACAAGCTCCCACATAGAAAGCAGTTTTTTTGTTCCAGTGAACAGTCCTAAGCCAGAGAATCATACCCAGTTTGCCATCACAGGACAGAAAGTTAGGCCAGACAGGGAAAATCCAGGCAAGGAGACAGATCTGAGCATTTGCCAGCCGCCACAGCTGCAGTGACAGCTGTGGTGGCTGCGGCAGCCGTCGCCGCCATACCTGCAACACAGAGAGTCCTGGACGAAGGCACCAGAGGCAGAGGCGGCAGGTGAGCAGATTCTACTCAACACCAGCAAGAACTGACAAGGAGCAGATATCTTCATCCTACAGTTCGCAGACCAGAGACGACACAGGAACCAAGATTCCGGCATGAGTAGAAGCCTGACATCCTCACTTCTTCTCAGGGATCAGAGGAGGGAATGCCACCCCTCCCCTCTCCACTTCCAGAGATCTCCATCTTTGATACTGACAAAGGCCTGCCTGAGCAGCTAGCTCCAACTCAGGCATTGGAAGAAAACAAGAGTAATTTAGCAAGTCACAGGAACCTAAACTGACCTGCTAGGCTCAGCTCCACCCAGGGAAAAGTCACCCAGCACAAGCCGCAAGCCCCAGTAGTGGATTTCTTCACTGGGTACACGGAGACATAGGCTGCCCCTCCCTACAGCAGCCTTTAAAATCAATTGAAATACAGTAAACATATACCCTGAAAAAGCCTCCAGGCTGGGCTCTGTGAGTGACTCAGAAGCTAGCCCCTCAGGGAAAAGCTACTGTTTGCTGAAAGGCCTCAACTCTACCCAGAACCTAGCCTCATCACAGCATCTCTAAGCTAGAGGAAACAGCCATCTCCCCCTTTTGTGATACTCAAAGCAGATCTCCCTCCCATTGAACTAGTCTGGGAGGAGGATCAAAAAATCCTGGGTAAGCAGAGCATTTTTCTGCCTGCTCATATTAACCGACTTAAGAAACCAACCAAGCCACAGCAAAATCAAACACCACAAGCCGACCAGAGACTCCAACTAGAGACAGGTTAAGGACACAAGGGAGATACAGGATCTACCTTTTATTAAAAAAATTTTTTCTAAAACTTTTTTTTTTTTTTTGGTCGGTTGTGGGGCTTGAACTCTGGGCCTGGGCACTGTCCCTCAGCTCTTCAGCTCAAGGCGAGCGCACTACCACTTGAGCTATAGCGCCACTTCCAGTTTTCTGGTGGTTTTATTGGAGATAGGAGTCTCACGGTCTCTCCTGCCCAGGCTGGCTTTGAACCGGGATCCTCAGATCTCAGCCTCCTGAGTAGCTAGGATTAGAGGTGTGAGCCACCAGTGCCCGGCTCTTTTTTTTAATTTTTAATATTGATTTTTTTTGAAAAAAATTTGTTTTCTATTAACTTCATTTCTTCCTTTTATACTTTTTATTTTAAGGATATAAGTATGTGCTTTTGTTTCTCTTTTTTCTTTTTTCTTTCTTTTCTTTATATTTTTTTTGTTTAGCGCTACTGACCTTGTGATAATTTTTTTGTTTCCTTCTCATTCTTTTCACCTTTTCTTCTCTCAACCCTTAGGTGATTATTAGATCTTATTCCCCATTGTGTACATACTTAATCCATAAATGTATTACTCAATTCAAAACCTTTTAGACTTAAATTCTTTAATAGTAGTACTACCTCTTTATATCTATATAATATTTTAAGCATTTTTTAAAGTTTCCCACATCTCCTTTTTATCCCTACCCTTATCTTGTCCTATACACATTCTTCTCTGAAGATTACGTTTTTAAATTTGCATAATTTTTAAGTATTTAAATGTTTCACTTTTTAATTTTTAATATTTGTTTTTCTATTTTTTCTCATCTCTTTTCATATCGTTCTCTTCTTTTCTTTTCTCTCTCTCTACTATCATTCTATCCAATCTATTTCCCACTTTGAGATTAGGACTTATTTAAGTTAACTCACCCTCTGCCTTTCCATATCCTTCTATCCCTATTTTTATCCACATCTCTCCCTAAACCTCATAATTTCTGGTTTGCCAAATTCTTCTTTGCGGTTTGTAATCCATTAATACATAGTTGTTTGATGTTGAATATATATATATCTGTTGAACTAGAGTGTATCTGCAGACTTTGACTTTACAGCTACAGACGTTGGTTGATGCTTACCTTAAGATAGTGATCTAGCACAAAAGTGATGTTACTTTCATCCCAAATGGGCAGGGCAAACAGGAAAAACACAAGACTAATGGCAAGTCCGGGTATCTCAACTCCAAATCATGACAATCAGTGGACAGAACAGACAATTAATAATCCAGGGGAGAGCTCCCTAAAAGCTCTACAAACATTACTGGTAAACATGGTAAATGAAAAAATTGAAAACCTGCAAAGGACTCTGTATGAGCGTAATAGGGAGAGAGAGGAGGCAAAAGAAAAGCCAATACAGGAATATCGTGAGCATGAGGAAGCTACTGAAAGATTGATACAGGAATTGTGTGAGCAGCTCAAGAGCACTCAAACAGAAATGAATAAATAACAGGCTGAAATCAGTCAAAGAGAGCTACAGGAATCCCATGAACCAGAGGAGTAATACAGGAATTGAGAGAGTAGGATGAGAATACACAAAGATGATTAAAGGCATTCATGGAATCCATAAATGGAGAACTGAAAGAATGCAAGGAGTCCAAAAAGGGAATGCTGAATGGAACCCAGCAGAAGGAATGGTAGTCCAAGGAAACCATAACCAATCAACTAAGTGATTTGAGAATAAACAGTGAACACCAAATTAAGGAAGTAAAGAAGTCTATACAAGATCTAAAGCAGGGAGTTCCGGGAAGATGACGGAGGAGAAGCTGGAATCTGAACAAGCTCTTGCATAGAAAACAGTTTCAGAGTTCCAGTGAACAGTCCCAAGCCAGAGAATCACACCAAGTGTGCCATCACAGGACAGAGAGTTAGTCAAGAGAGGGGAAGCCAAGCAGACACATCAGGGCGCCTGCCAGCAGCTGCTGCTGCGGTGGCAGGGTCGCGGCAGCGACCACCGCCGCTGCGGGGGCACACCTGAGACACAGTCCGGGACGAAGGAGCCAGACGCAGCGGACGAGCGGATACTACTCAACACCAGCAAGAACCGACAAGGAGCGGATAACTTCATCCTGCACTTTGCAGACCAGAGACGACCCAGGATCCAAGACTCGGCGTGAGTAGCCCCAATTCCTCACTCCTTCTCTGGGAGCAGAGGAGGGAAGGCCACCCCTCCCACCCCCCAGCACCGGTGATCTCCATCTTGGATACCGACAAAGCTCGGAGGAGCGGCTAGCTCCAGCTCAGGCCTTGGAATAAAACGAGTCATTTAGCAGATCACAAGAACTTAACGGCGAAGTGACCTCACAGACTCAGTTCCATCCAGGGAAAAGTCACCCAGCTCAGGCGCCAGCCATTGGAGTGGCTCTCCTCACCGGGTAACCAGAGCCAGAGGCTGCCCCTCCCTCTAGCAGCCACCACAATCAATTGAAAAATAGAAACCCTGAGAATGGCTCCAGGCTGGGTGCTGTGAGTTTTTTTCACAAAATAGCCCCAGGGAAAAGCTACTGTTTGTAGAAAGGCCTCAATTCTAATCAGAACCTAGCCTCATCACTGCATCCCCCTCTTTTGTGATTCTCAAAGCAGATCACCCTCCCAGTAAACTAACCTGGGAGGGGGATCTCAAAATCTTGGGTAAAGCAGAGCATTTTTCTGCCTGTTCCCACAAACTGACTTAAGAAACCAATCAAGCCACAGGACCTCAAGCTGACCAGAGACTCCAACCAGACTCTAGTTACAGACAAAAGGGAGATACAGGACTCTTCCCACCCCTCCAAAAAAAAAAAAATCAAAGAACTTTTTTTTTTTTCCTCTTCTTCTTTTCTTTTTTCTTTTTTTTGTTTTGTTTTTTTTTTCGTCTTTTGTTACCTTATATATATAAAAAAAATTTTTTTTGCTTTTCTAAAACTTTTATTAATCTTTAATTTTTGCCTCTTCTGAAAAAATAATTGTTTTCCATTAACTTTTTTTTTTTCTTTCTCCTCTTATAATTTCTATTTTAGGAATACGTGAATGTGTGTTTTCCTTTCTTTTCTTGTCTTCTTTCTCTTTTTCTTTCATTCTTAATTATCTTTTTGTTTTTTGTCTAGCTCTACTGAATATCTGATCTTTTCTTCTCACTTTCCTATCCTTTCGATCTTTTCCTCTTTGTTCTTCTTTATATGACTTAACTCTTGTCCTGCACATCCTCAGATAAACCCGTAGTTAACCAGTGGACCCTATCCCCCATTGTGTACACACTTAATCCACAAACTTATTACTCAATTCAAAACCTCTGAGACTTAAATTCATTAATAGCAGTACTACCTCTTTATACCTATATAATATTTTAAGCATTTTTTAAAGTTTTTCACATCTCCTCTATGTCCCTCCCTTTCTCTCAACATATTCATATTCCTCTATAAATAGATGGTCTTTTAATCTCTAAAATAACATTAATTTTTACGTTTCTTTTTTTTTTCCTGGTCTCTTTTCATTCCCTTTTCCCTTTCTTCTTTTTCTCTCTCTCTCTACTTGCATCCTACCCAACCTATTTCCTGCATTGTGATTAGGACATAGTTAACTCTCCCTGTGCCTCCCCACACCAATCTATTCCTATTTTTTTTTTTTTTTTTTTTTTTTAGCATTATAATAAATACTTTTAGTTTTTTCCAAGGCAAGTAGCCAAGTATTACATAAGTCACCTCGCAAGGAATCGTTACAAGAATTCTGGAGAAGGCTACAACATTTTCCAGATTTGGAAACTCCTCTGGCTCACTGGGGTAGACTATTTATGAAAATGGATTTTCAGTAAGCACCTTTTCTCACGGTTCAGGCTTCTGATTCCCATGGATTAATGGTTCTGTTCCTAGAATGAAATAAATATCAATATCTTTCTGGCCACATGTCCTCCAGCATCTGTTATTAGAGTTCTTGATTCTAGCCATTCTAACTGGGGTGAGGTGCTATCTCAATGGTGTTTTGATTTGCATTTCTTTGATGGCTAGAGAAGTTGAGCATTTCTTCATGTATCTATTGGCCATTCTTATTTCCTCTTTAGGTCTTTAGCCTACTTATTTGTCAGGCAGTTGTTTCGTTGAGGATTTGTTGTTGGGGGATTTAATTTTTTGAGTTCCAGGTATATTTTAGATATGAGACCCATGTCCGTTGTACGGCTAGTGGGCTTTCTATTGATCTTGCTAGCTATGTTCTTTGCCATGCAGAAGCTCTCCAACTTCACGCAATCCCATTTGCCCAACCTTTGTTTGATTTGTTGTGTTTCTGGGTCTCTATTAAGAAAATTTTGGCCTGTGCCAAGAAGACCTAGGGTTTCTCCTATTCCATCCTGTAATCTTTTGAGTGTCTGCTTTGACTCCAAGGTCTTTGATCCATTTGGAGTTGATTTTGGTGCAGGGTAATACATAAAGATCTAGCTTTAGTTTTCTACAAGCGATTAATCAATTTTGCTAGCACCATTTACTGAATAGGCTGTCTTTCTTCCATTCTATTTTTTAAGCTCCCTTATGGAAGATTAGGTGGCTATAGGCCTATGGGTTCATTTCTGGATTTTCAATTCTATTCCATTGGTCCTGAGGTCTGTTCTTGTGCCAGTACCAAGCTGTTTTGATTACTATGGCTTTGTAGTAGAGTTTGAAATTGGTATTGATATTCCTCCAGCACTGTTCTTTCTGTTAAGGATTGTTTTTGCTATTCAGGGTCTTTTAATGTTCCATATGAATTTTTGGATTGCTTGTTCTATTTCCTTGATGAATGAAGTTGGAATATTGATAGGTGTCATATTGAATTTATAGATATCCTTGGGAAGTATTGCCATTTTCATGATATTGAGCCTTCCAATCCAGGAGCGAGGTTTTTCCACTTTCTAAGTTCTGTGTTGATTTCCTTTTTTAGGTTTTTAAAGTTTTCATCATAGAGGTCCTTCACTTCTTTGGTTAAGTTAATTCCTAGGTATTTTATTTTTTGTGGGGCTATTAAGAATGGAGTTGCTTTCCTGATTTCAGCCATGTTTTTCTCATTGTTGGCATACAGAAAAGCCATTGATTTTTTTTTTTTTAATTTAATTTAATTTTATTTGTGAACATACTGTACAGAGGAGTTACAGTTACATGGGCAGGATAATGTGTACATTTCTTACCAAGCATTGCAGCCTCCTCCTTTGTTTATCCTTCACATCCCTTCCCAGCCTCCCCCCTCCCCCCCTAATCCCAATCCTTCTCCTTCCTCCCTCCCCCCAGCCCCCCCCCACCAACATTGTAAAGTTCGTTTTGGACATGACAACTTGTACTTCTCATTGTTGCAACAGGTCCACCTGTATCCTTAAACAACTGGTTTTTCCCCATCTCCTCCACAAGTTATACTGACATCAAATATAGTGAAAGCAAGGGTTATACTGTGGGGGAGGGACATACAAAGCAACAAAGAGATAATCTTATAAATGTGTTAGAAACACATGCATGAAAGAAAAAAACATTAAAATACACATCTAAGGGTTCATTTTCCTGACATCACATTATCTGACCTTTTCCGATCTCTCCCTAACCCTAATAATTTCTGGTTTTCCAAATTCTTCTCTGCGGTTCGAAGCCCTTTAACATATAGTTGTTTGATGTCGAATAGATGTATCTGTTGAACTAGATTGTATCTGTAGACTATTGACTGTACAAATGCAAACTTTGGTTGATGGTTGCCTTAAGATAGTGTTCTAGCACAAAACTGGTGCTATCTTCATCTCAAATGGGCAGAGTAAGTCGGAAAAACACAAGAAAAATGGCAAATTCGGATATCTCAATTCCCAATCTTGATAATCAGGGGTTAGAACAGATAATGAATAATCCAGAGGAGAGTTCCCAAACAGCTCTACAAACACTGGTGGCAAACATGATAAATGAAACGTTTGACAACGTACAAAGGACTCTGTATGAGCGTGATAGGGAGAGAGAGGAGGCATCCCAGAAGTTTATACAGGAATATCATAAGCGTGAGGAAGCTACTCAAAAACTGATACAGGATTTGCGTGAACAACTTGAGAATACTCAAAGAGAAAGGGAGGAATGGCGTGAGGAGGCTGAGAACACTCAAAGAGATCTGCAGGAATCCCATGAACGGGAGGAAGCTAATCAAAGAGTAATACAGGAATTGAGAGACCAGGTAGAGAACACACAAAGATCACTAAAGGCATTCATGGAATCCATTAACAAAGAGCTGAAGGAAGTCAGGGAGACCACAAAGGGAATGCTGAATGGAACCCAACAGAAGGAATGGGAGCCCAAAGAAACCATAACCAATCAACTAAGCGATTTGAGGACAAACACTGAACACCAAATTGAGGAAGTAAAGAAATTCATACAAGACCTAAAACAGAGCTTCAACAAAGAACTTGAAGCCATCAAAGCTGACCAACTAGAAGGAAAAGAGATAAAAAACAAAGTAGAGAGTCTTGACAGCAGGTTAGACCATGCAGAAGATCGAATCTCAGGGATTGAAGACAGCCTAGATATTATAGAGAAAGAACATACAACCATCCAAGACAAGTCCAAGAAATATGATAGATCTATCCAACACCTGGAAGACACCATCAGAAGGCCTAATCTAAGGATAATGGGTGTAGAGGAGCACCTAGAAACAGAAGTTAATGGTCTAGGAAATTTGTTTAACAGGATCCTAGCAGAGAACTTCCCAAACATGCAAAAAGATAGGCCTGTCCAGATACAAGAAGCCTTTAGAACCCCAAATAGACCAGACCAGAATAGGACATACCACCGCCACATTATAATCCACACAGGATCAACTCAGAACAAGGAAAAGATCCTTAAAGCTGTCAGAGAGAAAAGGGTAATCACTTATAAAGGGAAACCAATTAGAATCACCTCAGATTTCTCAGCAGAGACAATCAAAGCAAGAAGAGCCTGGAATGATGTATGCCATGCCCTAAAAACAAACAACTATCAACCAAGAATACTGTACCCAGCTAAACTCTCCTTCATAACTGAAGGCCAAATAAAAACCTTCCATAGCAAAGAAAAATTGAAACAATACATCTCCACCAAATCAGCCCTACAAAAGATTCTTAAAGATGTCCTACACATAGAAAACCAACAAGACCGCAATAAAGGCCAAGAAACTGCACCCAAACTGAGAATCTAAGAACCATAGGAAGAACCCAGTTTTCGCAGCCCCCAAGAAGGTAGATAACATGGCAGGAACTCCCAAATACCTCTCAGTCCTATCTCTTAATGTTAACGGACTGAACTCTCCAATTAAGCGACATAGACTGTCAAGTTGAATTAAAAATCAAGATCCTTCTATCTGTTGCCTGCAGGAGTCACATCTTGCCCGTAAAAACAAACACATTTTCAATGTTAAAGGCTGAAACAAAATCTACCAAGCAAACGGACCGCATAAACAGGCGGGAGTTGCAATCCTAATATCAGATAAAATAGACTTCAAATTAAAATTCGTGAAAAGCGATAAAGAAGGTCGCTACATACTAATTAAAGGATCTCTCCTTCAGGAGGATATTACAATTCTAAATATCTATTCGCCAAACAATGGAGCACCCAAATTTATCAAAGAAACACTACTTTCCCTCAAATCCCATATAGATCCAAAGACATTAATTGTTGGGGATTTTAACACACCACTCTCCCCACTAGATAGATCAACTCGGCAAAAACTCAACAGAGAAACCGCAGATCTAAACAGCTGCATAGATCAACTAGACTTAACAGACATTTACCGAACATTTCACCCAGCAGCATCAGAATACAAGTTTTTCTCAGCAGCACATGGAACGTTTTCTAAAATAGACCACATTTTAGGTCACAAAGCAAACTTGTCCAAATTCAGAAACATTGAAGTTATACCTTGCATTCTGACAGACTCCAAGGGAATAAAATTAGAACTCAACACCAAAAGCCACCAAAGAAAGTACGGTAACACATGGAGGCTGAACAGCACACTGCTGAATCATGAGTGGGTCAAGGAAGAGATTAGAAAGAAATTCAAATGTTCATGCTATTCAACAAAAATGAGCACACATATTACCAGCTTCTCTGTGACACAGGAAAGGCAGTACTCAGAGGCAAGTTTATAGCTCTGAGTTCCTACACCAACAAATTGGAGAGATCTGAAACGAACAATTTAATGGCACATCTGAACCTCCTTGAAAAAAAGCAGCAAGATAAACTCCAATCCAGTAGATGGAAAGAAATAATTAAAATTAAATCAGAATTAAATGAATTGGAATCCAAAAAAACTATAGAAAGAATCAACAAAACAAAGAGTTGGTTCTTCGAAAAAATTAACAAAATTGTCAGACCCTTAGCAAATCTTATCAGAAAAAGAAGAGAACACACCCAAATAAATAAACTCAGAGAGGAGAATGGAAATATCATCACGGAAACAACCAAGATTCAAAATATTTTAAGGGAATACTTCGCAAACTTTATGCTAATAAGTTTGAGTACTTGGCAGAAATGGACCTTTTCCTAGCAAATATTGACATGCTGAAACTAAACCAAGATGAGTTAAATAATCTTAACAGGTCCATATCAAGCATTGAAATAGAAACAGCAATAAGAGACCTCCCAGCTAAGAAAAGTCCAGGACCCGATGATTTTACAGCGGAATTCTACAAGGACTTCAAATTGAGCTCACAAAAATACTCCTCCAACTCTTCAATGAAATTGAAAGAGAAAGTTCCCTACGGAACACATTCTATGAAGCCATCATAACCCTCATCACAAAACCAGGCAGGGACTCATCAAAGAAAGAGAACTATAGACCCATTTCTTTGATGAACATTGATGCAAATCTTCTCAACAAAATTTTGGCCAATCGACTTCAACAATTCCTCCAAAAATGATACACATTGATCAAACAGGATTCATTTCAGGGATGCAAAGCTGGTTCAAAACACGGAAATCAATTAAAATCATTCATCATATCAATAGGAACAAGAATAAGAACCACATGGTTATCTCAATAGATGCAGAAAAATCATTAGAAAAGATCCAACACCCCTTCATGATGAAGGTTTTGGAAAAATTAGGAATGCATGGAACATTCCTCAATGCAATAAAGGCTGTATATGACAAACCTACAGCCAGCATTATACTTAATTTTGAAAAATTAAAGCCATTTCCTCTTAACTGAGGAACAATACCAGGATGTGCACTCTCTCCACTTCTCTTCAACCTAGTGTTAGAATGCCTAGCTACAGCAATAAAACAAGATGCAGACATAAAGGGGATCCAAATAGGGAAAGAAGAAATAAAACTCTCCTTCTTTGCAAATGACATGATCTTGTACTTAAAGAATCCCAAGACTCGACTCCCAAATTACTCAAGCTGATTCAAAACTTTGGCAAAGTAGCAGGGTATAAAATTAACCCCCAAAAAGCAATGGCTTTTCTGTATGCCAACAATGAGAAAAGTGGGGCTGAAATTAAGAGAGCAACTCCATTTGTAATAGTCCCACCAAAAATAAAATACCTACGAATTAACTTAACCAAAGAAGTAAAGGACCTCTATGATGGAAATTTTAAAAACTTGAAAAAGGAAATCACAATAGAACTTAGAAAATGGGAAAAAACTCCCATGCTCCTGGATTGGAAAGATTAACATCGTGAAAATGGCAATACTTTCCAAGGCTATCTACAAATTCAATGTGATACCTATCAAAATTCCAACCTCATTCTTCAAGGAAATAGAAGAGACAATCCAAAATTCATATGGAACCATAAATGAGCCCTAATAGAAAAAGCGCTCCTCAACGGAAAGAACACTGCTGGAGGAATATCAATATTAAATTTCAAACTCTACTATAAAGCCATAGTAATCAAAACAGATTGGTACTAACATAAGAACAGACCTTAGGACCAATGGAATAGAATAAAAAACCCACAAATGAACCTACACACCTATAGCTATCCAATCTTTGATAAGGGAGCTAAAAAATAGAATGGAAGAAAGACAGCCTCTTCAGTAAATGGTGCTGCCAAAATTGGTTAAATATTTGTAGAAAACTAAGGCTAGATCCTTATATATCACTTTGCACCAGAATCATCTCCAAATGGAGCAAAGACCTCAGAGTCAAAGCAGACACTCTGAAAACATTACAGGATGGAAAAGGAGAAACCCTAGGTCTCCTTGGAGCAGGCCGAAATTTTCTTAATAGAGACTCGGAAACACAACAAATCAAAGGAAGGTTGGACAAATGTGATTGCATGAAGTTTCAGAGCTTCTGCATGGCAAAGGACATAGCTAGCAAGATCAATTGAAAGCCCACAGATTGGGAGAAGATCTTCACTAGCCATACAACGGACAAGAATCTCATATCTAAAATATACGTGGAACTCAAAAAATTAAATCCCCCAAAGACAAATCCTCAAAGAAACAATTGCCCAATAAATAAGTGGGCTAATGACTTAAAGAGAAACTTCTCTGAAGAAGAAAGAAGGATGGCCAATAGACATATGAAGAAATGCTCAACCTCTCTAGCCATAAAAGAATTGCAAATCAAAACAACATTGAGATACCACCTCACCCCAGTTAGAATGGCTATAATCAAGAACTCTAACAACAACAGATGCTGGAGGGGATGTGGACAGAAGGAAACCTTACTTCATTGTTGGTGGGAGTGTAAACTTGTTCAATAACTTTGGAAAGTAATATGGAGGTTCCTCAAAAGACTCCACATAGAGATCGCCTATGACCCAGCAGTCCCAAATATTTTAAGGGAACACTTCTTAAACTTTATGCTAATAATTTTGAGAACTTGTGCTGGTAGCTACCAGCACAACTATGTTTATTGCAGCATTATTTACCATAGCGAATATCTGGAACCAACCCAGATACCCCTCAGTAGATGAATGGATCAAGAAAATATGGGATATATACACAACGGAATTCTATGCCTCCATCAGAAAGAATGACATTGCCCCATTTGTTAGAAAATGGAAAGACTTAGAAAAAATTATATTAAGTGAAGTAAGCCAAACCCAAAGAAACATAGGTCCCATGATTTCCCTTATTTGCAATATATAGTATATGTATGAGTCAAGCAGAAAAGGTCAGATAAGTTGATGTTAGGAAAATGAACAGTAAGAAATGTATTTAAATGTTTTTTCTCTTTCATGCATTTGTTTCTATCGTATTCATAAGATTATTTCTTTGTTGCTTTGTCTGTCCCTCCCCCACAATATAACCCCTGATTTAACTATATTTGATGTCTGTATAATTTGTGGAGGGGAAGGGGAAAAACAAGTCGTTTAAATAAGGATATAGGTGGACCTGTTCCAACAATGAGAAGTATTCGTTTTCATGTCAAAAACGAACTTTACAACTTGGAGGAGGAGGATTGGGGCGGGGGGAGGATGGATGGGAAGGGATCGGAAGGGTAAAAAAAGGAGGAGGCTACAATGCTTGATAAGAAATGTACTCACTATCTTGCCCATGTAATTGTAACCCCTCTGTACTGTATTTTCACAATAATAAAAATATGAAAGTAGAAGAAAAAAATAAAATAAAATAAAATACCTAGGAATTAACTTAACCAAAGAAGTGAAGGACCTCTATGATAAAAACTTTAAAAACTTGAAAAAGGTAATTAAAACAGAACTTAGAAAGTGGCAAAAACTCGCATACACCTGGATTGGAAAGATCAAAAGCCTGAAAATGACAATAATTCCCACGGCTATCTACAAATTCAATGCAATACCTATCAATGTTCCATCCTCATTCTTCAAGGAAATAGAAGAGGCAATCCAAAAATTCATATGGAACAATAAAAGACCTCGAATAGCTAAAACTGTCCTCAACAGAAAGAACGGTGCTGGAGGAATATCAATACAAATTTTCAAAGATTACGACAAAGCCATAGTAATCAAAACAGATTGGTACTAACACAAGAAGAGACCTCAGGGCCAATGGAATAGAAATGAAAACCCAGAAATGAACCTACAGACCTATAGCCATCTAATGTTCAATAAGGGAGCTAAAAAAAATAGAATGGAAGAAAGACAGTCTCTTCAGTAAATGGTGCTGCCAAAATTGGTTAACTAATTGCAGAAAATTAAGCTAGATCCTTATGTATCACCCTGTACCAGAACCAACTCCAAATGGAGTGACGACCTCGGAGTCAAAGCAGACACTCTGAAAACATTACAGGATGGAAAAGGAGAAACCCTAGGTCTCCTTTGGAGCAGACCGAAATTTTCTTAAGTTGCAGAGCTTCTGCATGGCAAAGGACATAGCTAGCAAGATCAATTGAAAGCCCACAGATTGGGAGAAGATCTTCACTAGCCATACAACAGACAAGGGTCTCATATCTAAAATACAGCTGGAACTCAAAAAATTAAATCCCCCAACAACAACTCCTCAATGAAACAACTGCCCAATAAATAAGTGGGCTAAAGACTTAAAGAGAATCTTCTCAGAAGAAGAAAGAAGGATGGCCAAAAGACACATGAAGAAATGCTCAATCTCCCTCGCCATAAAAGAAATGCAAATCAAAACAACATTGAGATACCACCTCAACCCAGTTAGAATGGCTATAATCAAGAACTCTAATAGCAACTGATGCTGGAGGGGATGTGGCCAGAAGGGACCCTTACTACATTGTTGGTGGGAGTGATAATTTGTTCAACCACTTTGGAAAGTAGTATGGAGGTTCCTCAAAAGACTCCACATAGAGCTTCCCTATGTCCCAGCAATCCCACTTTTGGGCATTTACCCAAATGATCACAAACAAGGCCACACTAAATCTCCCAGTACAAGTATGTTTATTGCAGCAGCATTTGCCATAGCTAAGATATGGAACCAACCCAGATGCCCCTCTGTAGATGAATGGATCAAGAAAATGTGGTAAATATACACAATGGAATTCTATGCCTCTATCAGAAAGAATGACATTGCCCCATTTGTTAGGAAATGAAAAGAATTGGAAAAATTATATTAAGTGAAGTAAGCCAGGCCTAAAGAAACTTAGGTTCCATGATTTCCATTATTTGCAATATCTAGTATATGTCTGAGTCATGCAGAAAAAGTCAGGTAAGTTGATGTCAGAGAAATGAATCCTATGTTATGTATTCAAATGCTTTTTTCTTTCAGGTGATTGTTTCTAACACATTTATAAGTTTTTTTATTGCCTTTTATGTTCCTCCCCCATGGTATAACCCCTGTTTCACTGTATTTTAGGTTGGTATAATTTGTGGAGGAGAAGCGAAAAAACAAATAGTTTAAGTAGGGATACAGGTGGATCCATTGCAACAATGAGATATACAAGACGTTATGTGCAAAAACGAACTTCACCTATTTGGTGGGGGGGAGGAGGATTGAGAGGGGGTAGGGGAAGGATGGGAAGGGATGGAAATGGGAAACAAAGGAGAGGAACAATGCTTGATAAGAAATATATTCATTATCTTGCCCATGTATTTGTAACTCCTCTGTATGGTATTTTCACAGTAAGAAAAAATTCAAAAATAAAATAAAAAAAATAAATGCTTGAAGACCTTAAAAAAAGAAATTGCAACTCCTCTGCAGGTATTTTCACAATAAAAAAATTAGTAATAATATTTTAAAAAAAAAGAAAAAGAAAAACAAGAAAATTATTCCAGAGCTGAGAAGGTGGCTCAGTGGTAGACTGCTTGTGTTGCATGCATGAGGCCCTGGGTTCAATTCCTCAGCACCATATAAGCAAAAAGAAAAAAGGCAGAAGTGGCACTGTGGCTGAAATTGTAGTGTGCTAGCCTTGAGCTGAAGAGCTGAGGGACAGAACCCAGGCCCAGATTTCAGGTCCCAAAACCGGACCCCCTCAAAAAAAGATTCCAAGGCTGGTTTGCTCTAAGACTATATTTCTTTTCTTGTCTAGTTTTCATGTTCGTAGAAATTAAAATTCCAAAAATTGAATGGATGTTGGCATTCAGAAACATCTTCATAGACACTAATATTGGAAGCCCTTAAGTGGAATTGCTTTATTTCATTTGTTATTTTCCCAAATAAATCACCATGATTGTGTATTTTGTTTCTTTTCACTGTTACTGGCTCTTATGTGGAGAATACTTTTTTCCTAGCAAAGTAGAGAAAAGCAATTTGATTGAGCAAGTAGCATATGGCTTTCATAAAATGTAGATGCATATATTTGTGTCTTCAGTCATTTCTAAAATTTCTTCCAGAAAAAGTTATTAATTACTCATAAAAGATACCTAATTTCAAGGTATTCCAGTTATTGCATACACTTTTTGATTGAGTTATCTCTGTATGAACTCAAAATAAACAGAAATCACATTTTCGTTTTAAAAACTAGTTTACAAAGAGTTTTTAGCCAACACCAAAATATTTCTAAGTATTCTGCATTTTGTGTGAAGTATTTTTAACAATAGATTTTTTGTTGACATGTAATTCATATGCAATATATTATCTCCTTTTATTATATACATTTTAGTGGTTTGGAAGCGAATTGTACAATCATGGGTTTTTCAAGCCTAATTTTCACAAACTTGCATTTCTTCAAATAGAAAATCTGTAAAATTTAGAACAGACATTAAAATAGATACAAAATTCAGTTACAGGTATTTGTCCAGCATACATCCTCTATAGCGTGTCTTTTCAAAATTTGTTTTTGCAGATTATTTCTAGGGTCTAACATATACTGTTCCAGTGTACTGTCAATGAACTACATTAATTGTGCAAACAAGTTTTTCACTTCTCTATACATCCATACAAGTGTAATGCATGGATCCTATACAATTCTCTTTGACCTTTTGAAGACTTGAAAACTTGCTTGCTAAAATGATTGCAGTATTATATAAATCGATCTGCTATGTGGAGTATAGCAATTTCTCCACAAATGCATTAATATATTTTGTGTCATCTTCTTATATAATGGTCACGCTACTCACTTTTCTTTTTCTTTTTTCTTAGATACTAAAGAGGAGCTCATTTCATATGTTTCTCCTATTGACTGTTAATTTACATATGTTCTTTAAAGACATATCATATTCAGAAATAATTTATATAGAATTAGAAGATATAAAAATACTTAAGTCTCAGGATCATTGTAGCATTAAAATTGTAGCATTAACAAATATATGCCCTCTATCTGTTGCATATATTTACACTTCTGTTACACTGTCCTTTTTTGAAATATGAAAGGTTATCAGTTGATGTTATCTAATTTATTCTTGCTTGTCTTTAGCGACTAATGAGCCTCCTGAGCATCTAGGATTACAGGCATGACCGATTGGTGCATGTTTGTCTTTCAATATTTTAAGTGTTTTCCTCTTTCTTTTGAATTCAAATATTGTCCTTTCAGGAATTCTGCAAATTCTCAGACTGTTGTTCTCCAACTGTCAAGATGATAAGCATCTGTTTGATGGGTAATTGTCCTTTTTATTGTGTTTGACATATTTTTAATGATATCTATTGTTTTATCCTTCCTAATTATTGCATATTATGATTAGAATATTTAATATATAGACTATAGCTTTGCCTCAAAAGAGATGGTAGAAGTCATGTCAAAACAATGGTTTAAGGAAGTGGTGCCGTAGCTCAATTGGTAGAGCACTTACCTTGAGCTGAAGAGCTGAGGGACAGCGCTCAAGCACAGAGATCAAGCCCCATGACTGACAAAAAAAAAAAAAGAATGTTTGAAAATATTCTTTTTTTTTATTGTGAACATACTGTACAGACGGGTTACAATTACATGGGCAAGATAAGGAGTACATTTCCTATCAAGCATTGTAGCCTCCTCCTTTGTTTACCCTTCACATCCCTTCCCAGCCTCCCACCAAGGTTGTAAAGTTCATTTTCGACATGACAACTTGTACTTCTCATTGCTGCAACGGGTCCACCTGTATCCTCATTTAAACAACTTGTTTTTCCCCTTCCCCTCTACAAATTATACCGACATCAAATACAGTTAAAGCAGGGGGAATAATGTGGGGGAGGGACATACAAAGCAACAAAGAAATAATCTTATAAATACGTTAGAAACAAATGCATGAAAGAAAAAAAACATTTAAATACACATCTTAGGGTTCATTTTCCTAACATCACCTTATCAGACCTTTACTGCTTGACTCATACATATAATTGATATTGCAAATAAGGGAACCATGGGACCTATGTTTCTTTGGGCTTGGCTTACTTCACTTAATATAATTTTTTCCAAGTCTTTCCATTTCCTAACAAGTGGGGCAATGTCATTCTTCCTGATGGAGGCATAGAATTCCATTGTGTATATATACCACATTTTCTTGATCCATTCTTCTACTGAGAGGCACCTGGGCTGGTTCCATACCTTAACTATGGTAAATAATGCTGCAATAAACATAGTTTTGCTGGTAGCTTTAGTGTGGTCTTGTTTGTAAACATTTGGGTAAATGGGCAAAAGTGGGATTGCTGGGTCATAGGGGAGCTCTATGTGAAATCTTTTCAGGAAGCTCCATACCACTTTCCAAAGTGGTTGAAAAAGTTTACACTACCACAAACAATGCAGTAGGTTTCCCTATCCACATCTCCTCCTGCATCTGATGTTATTAGAGTTCTTGATTATAGCCATTCTAACTGGGGTGAGGTGGTATCTCAATGTTGTTTGATTTGCATTTCTTTTATGACTAGGGAGGTTGAGCATTTCTTCATGTGTCTATTAGTCATCCTTCTTTCTTCTTCAGAGAAGTTTCTCTTTAAGTCTTTAGCCTACTTATTTATTAGGCAGTTGTATCTTTGAGGATTTGTTGTTGGGGGATTTAATTTTTTTGAGTTCCTTGTATATTTTAGTGCACAAACTACTGATTCACGGATGAGATCGATAGCATACTATGACTCTTCCTAGGTCCAGAACTGTGTAGCTTATGATCTCCTGCCATTCCCTCCTCATAGCGGGGGCTGAATTCAAGATTCAGGCCTGGAAAAGATACACCTTATAAACATTTTAAAAGTAGGATTTATACTTCCATACAGATAGATGTTCAGTCCATATTGTGTTTGGTGTAGTTATTCATTTTATTTCTTGTTTTATTCATTTATTTACCATTTATTTTATTGACTCTGATGACACCTATACCATTTATTAAATTGTTTACATCCTATCATATAGCACCTAGATTTTAGATGTGTTCTCCATCATGCTTGGCAATGCTAGGATCTGAACTCAGGGCCTAGCAGGCCCAATTCATGAATGGGTGAGTTTGATCATGTCAGCCTCTTGCCAATGAAGCTGTGAGGTGGTTCCCACATGATGAGATTGACCCCCATGTTTGGCCAAAACAACGATACATGGATAGGCAGACAGTGGTATACAAATAAATATATATTAGTAAAGAGTGCCAGAGCCGTCTATCTATGATAGAATGACACCTACTATGTTCCTACCAACTCTTAGGTATTTATTATACTGCCAGTGAAGGAACATTATTCGTTTCATGCTTAATAAACTATTAATTAAGATCAATCAGCATTCTAAGATTATTGCATCCAATTTTAGACTAGACCAAGGCATGAAGTACTTTTTCAACCAGTATTCCTATGCACAGGAATGAGTCTCTTGTGATCTTCTGCCATTGGTGTCAGGACTGAGATTTGAAACTAGGGTCTATGTTGACAGGTTGGCCTATGGCTTCCCTGAGAGCCCACCAGCCAACAGCAATGGCAGGTCAGGTCCACTTTACAGCCGTGTCATTCAGACCCAGGATGGTCACTGTGTAAAGAAAAAAAATAATAAAAACCCAGGCCTCTGCAGCTCACCACTTTTTGTGTTTTCCAGCTTTTTCTTTTCTTCCTGACAGCCCCCTAGGCCTAGGATCTCAGGATCAGAGACTGCATCCCAGCTTAGGGAGATCCAAGCAGAGGCAGTTTCCATGACCTGATTTCAAGCTCCATGGTTGGCCAATAAATAAATAAATAAATAATTTAACAAAATTAAAAACTGAAGCTCCCTGGTTTGGAATTTCTGCCAGTTTTATTTCCTGGCCTGGGATTTGAACTCGGGTTCTTAGTAAATCTGTAGCAATGTGAGGGAAGAGTTACCACTAGTTGAGTTCAAACCCCATACCAACCAAAAATGAAAAATTAAGTCACTGATATTGGCAGGGGGAGCTAGTTTTCAAGATGGGAGGGAAGGGATGGTAATGGGAATGCAAAGGAGGAGGCAACAATGCTCAATAGGATATGTACTCATTTCCTTGCTCATGTAACTGTGACCCCTCTGTACAACATTTTTACAATTAAAAATACAAAAAAAGGAACATATTAGTTTTCAGAGAAGCACTTTGGGGGGTAAGGGAAGGAAATATGAATAGCTGTAGAAAATTCTATGCTACCTATTTTTAATTTTCAGTATGGAACTGAATAAACATAACTGCTTCCATTAAAAAAATTAAGTCACTGTCTTGGAACTTGGGCCAGTATTTCTGCCATTGCTAGGATTTGAGCTCACCATCCAGGTAACTATTTTGCAAGGCAAAGCTCACTATCCTTGAGGAAAAGGAATTCAGGCTAGAGTTCCTAGGGCCTGAATGAAGGCCCTGCAATGGAAAAACAACATTTCTATACATGTGTAATGAATGTATGATATATACTTACATATGTATGTTAATTTCATATTATGATTTTTATTATTGATTTTGTATTTTAGTTTTATTTGATTCATTTATTTATTGATTATTGTATTTAGTATTATTATACACATAATATTTATTACATTTTGCACAGCTCTTATAAAATTATACACAATAATTTAGGACATTGACTCACTTTTCACTAATATTTTATTAAGAGTTGAAATATAATACATAATTAAATGGAGCCATTTGTCACAGTCTTGACATGTTTAGAGTCTCTCCCAAATATGAGCTTTTTCTTTTTTTTTTTTTTTTTGGTCTTTTTTCTTTTTCTTTTTATTGTGAAAATACTGTAGAGAGGGGTTACAATTACATGGGCAAGATAATGAGTACATTTCTTATCAAGCATTGTAGCCTCCTCCTTTATTTCCCCTACCCATCCCTTCCCATTCTCCCTGAGTTTTTTCTTAGCTTTGCACATCATCTTATAGAGATTTCTTTAGATGATTTATACTCAGAAGCCTTTTCCTGAGGATAGGCAAATTGAAGGATAAAATTTTAAGGGTGGGGCTAGAAATGTGGCTTAGTGGTAAAGAGCTCGCTCCCTCAGCATGCATGAATGCCAGGGTTTGAATCCTCACTGACACATACTCAGGAAAAGCCAGAAGCTGTGGAGTGGTTCAAGTGGCTAACCCTAAGAAAAAGAAACACATAGATAGTACCAAGGTCCTAAGATCAAGCCCCAGGACTGACAAAAACAATAGGCCAGATGCCAGTGCTCACAGCTGGAATGCTAGCTTCTCAGCAGGCTGAGAGCTGAAGACTACAGTTCAAAGACAGCCTAGGCAAAGCCTGTTAGACTGTTATCTCCAGTGAACCACCAAAAGACCCCACCTGGCACTGTGGCTCTAGTGGTAGAGTGTTCACCTTGAGTTGACGGGCCCAGGGACAGTGCCCAGGCTTGAGTACAAGACACATAACTGGAACAAAAGTGAGGATTAATCAAAGTACTTTCCTATTTGCTAATTAGGAGAACGTTCTCTGGAAAATGAACACTGATGTACACCAGAATTGGAGTTAGAGCTCCAGGTTCAAATGTAGCAGATTTATTTTCCCAGCCTCTTAGACTCTAGCATTGTAACCTTGTGTCCTACATGGTTCTTAAAGGTCCATTGTTGAAAGGCTTAATATGCTTCCCGACCCCTATGTGATAAGCAGTTGACTTGTATTGTCAATGTCATTACATTTCTGAACCTAGCCCTAGCTCAAGAGGCTGAGGTCTCAGGATCACAGGGTGAAGCCAGACAGAGCAGAAAGATCTATGACACTCTGACTTCCACTTCTGAAAGGTCAGATGTTCAAGAGCTTCCTGTGTTTCCCTTGGTGATGAGAAGTTACTTGCACTCTAATGTTCTTAGAGTTCTTGAGCTATAGAAGCAGGAAAGAAACATTATTGAACCATCCTGGCTTCAAATGAAGTTTTCAGGATCCAAGCCGTAGCAATGGTTGGAGAAAAACTCCAGTGTAACACTGTAATTGAAGGACAAAAAATGGTTGCAAAAGCCAGGCTAGGTGCAGAGACCTAGGCCTGCAGGATTAGGGAGCAGAATGTACACAGTCAACAGGGAAGTCAACTGCAAAAGCCAGCAATGGGGGGCCCTGAAACATTTGTTAGAGTTACACCAGGGTCAGGCTTTTCTCACCCTCTTCAAACAATGACTAATTAACCTTCCTCTCTCAGGTGAACGGAGCCTCAGGCTATCTTTAGGGTAACAATAGAGAGCCAGTTTAGTGGGGGAGAGGGGAGGAACAGAGAAGAAAAACCCTGCTCCCTGGTCTTAAAGAGTGGGGTTTTGACTCTCCATATGTCAGATTTAAAGACCATTCTTCTAACTCTGCCAGTCCATTCTCCTTCCTTCATTCTGCACATCATTAATGCAAATTCCCAGTCCAAGGAGAAGCAGGGCCCTTTCTCTTCTGTCTCCAAGCACCTGAGTTAGAACCTGGCTCTACCCCTCTTGGCTCTGGGGCATTTGGCTGCCTGAGAAGTGGGAAAGAGACAGTCTTCCTGCTCTGTGGTTGTGTGAAGGCAAAGCTGGCAGCCGGAACATTGCAGAAGGCATCATGACTGGGAATTGTTCCTTTCATTCCTCCTGACATCCAAGATCAGGTTAATCTATCATGTTTCATTCTGTCTATATGTTTATCTGTCTATTTTTCTTTCTATTTATCTATCTTTCTTTCTATCTATTATCTATCATCTACCTATCTATCTACCCACCTAGCTACCTACCTACCTACCTACCTACATATGGTTCGTTTGCCAGGTCTAGCCACAGCACCAATTCTGGCTTTTTCTGTGTATGTGATACTGAGTAATCATACCCAGGGCTTCTTGCATGCTTAGCAAGCACTCTTTCACTAATCCAAGTCTGCAGCCACATCTTTTTCTTCATGGTAGTTTTTACATAAGTATGCTACCATTTTACATCCCCAAATTTAATTTTCTGAATACTAGTTATTTCTACAAAACCTTATCTTCTTTTCCCCTGCCTGATTTGTGGCTGTTCCTACATTGGCCTCATAATAAAATGTAAATAAAGACTGCTGAGAGCTTAAGTGTGCATCATATAAGGACATAGGCCTGAAACCCTAGAAGAGAAAAGCCATGGGTCTGAAATAAAGAGAATGGTGCAGTATGTGCAATGAGCATATCTGAAAAATGAACCAGTAAACAAAAGGAGAAGCATCGCATATGGTCTGTTTGTACTCAGGGAGGTCATATACACACATAAGTAGGTAGTGGACTGATACATAAACTTGGCCTTCTCTTTTTGAAAAGAGAAGCCATCCCAGTGCTGAAACACAGGGCCCAATGCATTGCTCAGCTGTTTCCTACAAGGCTGAGGCTTTACCACCACCACAGCTCCACTTCCAGCCATCTGGTCATTAATTGGACATAAGTGCCTCCCAGGCTTTCCTGCTCGGTCTGGCCTGTGTCCCCTGCTCGGCTTTCTCTCTCAAAGCTGGAACTTCACCCTCTGGGACACTGCTCCACTTCTGGGTTTCTGGTGGTTTATTGGCGATAAGAATCTCACAGACTTTCCTGCTCAGGCTGACTTTGAATTGTGATCTCTCCAGGAGACTGAAACCAGCTTTTTCAGGGATTCCCTGAGGAGCCCCTCCACACAAAATCTTAGTCTAAATCTCAGGAGGTACTAGAGAAAAACAGAAACATGTAGATGCTTCTAGTGTGTTCTAGATAATGAAGATTGGAGACACACAACACTCATAATTATTAGATCATTTTATACACAAAAGGAGCAATGCAGACAGTATGAGGATTGCTCCAGCTTTCGGTTCTCTCATCCTTAGACAGTAAATTCACTGCAGCTCAATGCTAAGTGACAGAACTGGCATGTAATGTAGACATTAGCTGCCAAATCCTGTGACACTCATTTCTCACTTTTGGCTTCAAACCTGTGACTAGAGGAGAAGATGAGGAGAGAAAATCCTTCTCAGAGAAAGCAGCTATAAAGAACATTGGAAAGCTTTCTTATAAATTCAAACCACTGGAATGACCCTGTTAAGAAGTCAGATTGTACAGATTAAAAAATGAAGAAGAAAAGAAAGGCAAAAGCCAGTGGTGGCTGACTGTAATCCCAGCTCCTCAGGATGCTGAGATGTACAGAATCTGAGTTTGAATCCAGCCAGCATAGGAAAGTCCATGACACTGTTATTTCTAAGAGATCACAGAAAAACCCAGAAGTGGGGCTGTGATTCAAGGTTAATGCAATACCCTTGAGTAAAAGGAGCTCAGGGACAATGCCTAGGCTCATAGTTCAACCCCAGGACCTGCCCCCTCAATAAGAGCCTGTACCTCCATGTCTCTGTGTATATGGATGTATTCCTATAGGTGAATCTCCAGAGTAGCTATTATGAATTGCACCAGTCTAGAAAATTTGTTTTCAGTTCAATGATTTCATAACAGAGACTCCTTTCATGACAGTGCATGTTCCTGGGCTTCCTTCACTGTTCCCAGTGTAGCCTGAGGGTTTCTCTGCATCCCAGGCCTGCTGGGAAAAGTCTCTCTCATTGTTTCTCTGCATCCCAGGCCTGCTGGAAGAAGTCTCTCTCATTGTCTGGATATGTAGACAAATGGCCTCACTCCTGTTCAGCTGTTTAACAAACAACTCCATTTGTGTCAGTTAGTGATGATGAGTGTAGGCAGGCTTTGAAGGCCAGGAGAAAAAGGCCTCTTTTTATCCCAAGCGATCCCTGTCCCCAGTGCTCTGCTTTGACAGGAAGCCTTCATTTGTGCCACCTCCCATGGCAGGCCAAGTCCTGTGCACTTATCCTGCCTTTGTGAGACTATATTCCGGTGTTCAGATACAGTGCTCAATATAACTAAGGGACCTTCTGGCAGACAACTAGGGCACTGAACCTAATGAAATGTTTCATTGTTGGAGATGATGGGCCTATGATGCCTCTCCCAGGTTTCTGGAAGCTTGGGAAATCCAAACACATGTCGGATATCTCAAAGCTTCCTGTCATCTAGGGCTGGTTAAGCTCATCAGATATTGAAACTTTTGACCTCTCCTAATTAGGCCCTGGGTGGCTAGGCTTGAGGGTTGAACACAGGGCCTGGGTACTGACCATGAGCTCAGGGCAGAAGCCCAGTGCTTTACCATTTTGTGTCACAACTTCACTTCTGGTCTGTGTGTGTGTGTTCATGTGTGTGTGTGTGTGTGTGTGTGTGTGTGTGTGTGTGTGTGTGGCTGTGCAAGTGCGCATATACCAGTCTTGGAGCTGGAAATCAGCAATGTATCTAGTTTCTCTTGTACGAGTATAGCCCTCTCCCAATTGAGACACTGAGCCACTGCAGCCTTTTTCTAGTGTTGTGGTACTGAGAAATAAAGTCCAGGGTTTCATAGATGCAAAGCACTCTACCCCTAAGGCACATTCCCAGCCCTCTACTTCAGGTTTGTTAGTTTGTTTCTGTCTTTTTTGTTGTTGGTGGTTGTAGGAGTTGAAGTCTGGGCCTGGGTGCTCTCCCAGAACTCTTCAGCTCAAGTCTTGTACCCTACCACTTGAGCCAAAGCTCCACTTCATGTTTTCTGGTGGTCCATTGGAGCTAAGTGTCTCAAAGAATTTCCTCCCCAGGTTAGCTTTAAACAATGATACTCAGATCTCATCCTCTTGAGTAGCTAGTATGACAGGCATGAGCGACAAGCACCCAGCTTCAATGTCAGGTTTCTTAGTGGTGAATTGGAGATAATAGTCTCATGGGACCTTTGTGTCTGGGACAGTTTGAAACCCAGATCCTCAGATCTCAGCTTCTTGAGAAGGCAGGATGACAGACCTCAGCTATCGACACCTAGGTGGCACTCTGCTGCAAGGGGGTCCTTGGCTCCAGGTGGAGGAGTGCTAGCCATGTGCCCAAGAGGTAAGGGTCAGTGCCTAGGCCCCGAGTTCAAGGTTCATGACTGTGAAAAAACAGAAAGAAAAAAAACCACAATTGTCTACAGGAGCCAATTTACTAGCCTTCAGTAATACATAATTTTGTCCCTGCCATGGGGACATATCTGAGCCTCAATATTCTTGTCTGCATAATCATCTCAGTTGTGGAGCTCTTACAAGGACCCAATGAAAGAATGTACCTGTAAAGGACACAGCACATGGCACTCTTTGCATGACTCAACACACAGCATCTTGTGAAAGACCCAGAACACAGCACCCAATGCAGGACTCAGCACACTGAACCCTGTGAAGGACTCAGTACATAGCACCATGTGGAGAATTCAGCACAGAGCACCTTATGAAGGACTCAGCATTTAGCTCTATTCCAAAAGCTGTTATTAGAATTAGGGTGCTTTCATCAGTATCACCATTCTTTGAGGAACATTTCACAAACCACACAAGTTCACATCTAATGGTTTATTGTGGTGGTGTTTTTTTTTTTTGGGGGGGGGGGTTAGGCATATGGTTTGAACCCAAAACATGGAGATTATACTCTAATAACATTTGCTCAAGGCTAGAGCTCTACCACTTGAAGCCACATTTTAAAGAGTCTGACAGAATTCCTGCCAGGACTGGGTTTTAAAGCCCCTGAGCAGCTAGGATGATGGGGGTAAGCCTGTTGTGTCTGGTTCCATGGAGCTGGTTGCAGCGTTTATATCTGGCTAAGTCAGGTTAGGTGGCAGCTGTCAGCACCAGACTCCTAGCTTGCTCTGTGATGTGGTATTTGAAGTTCTGTCCTAGTATAGTTGCAGTTAGAACATTCTGCCTTTTTGTGGCAGCAGTCCTGGGGCTTGAGTAAGGGCTTAGACACTGTCACTAAGCATTTGTGTTCTAGGCTAGCACTCAATTGACTGAAAGACCTCAGAACTTCCCAGTATTCTGTTTATATGGCACTGAGGAATCAAACCAAGGGCTTGGTGCTTACTAGGTGAGCACTCAACCACTGAAACCAGGAGTGACCAGAGATTGCTGTATATAAATATGATATAAACAGAGAGATGTCTGTATATTATTAAATTATAGATAATATTACTACCAATTATTAGGTATGAAATTATGTCTCCATTCAATGGTGTGTCCCAGTGGAACAATTAATAAATCATTAATTTATAATTACTCTATATCTTGTTATTATCCATACATATAATCACATATTTTATAGAATGAGACAGATGTCTATATATAGTTAAATTATGCACCATGTGTTTCTATCAATTAGGTATTTAATAATATCTCCATGTCATTTTTATTCTGTTAATGCTTAAGAAAATATTAATTAAACTTAATCCACCTCCTAAAATTACTGTGTCTAATTTTATCCCAGAATGATTCACTATTAATTCAATCTCTTTTTCATTTATTTTAGTGACAATTATTCCACTTATGACATTTTTTACCTTTATGACATCCTATTACATAGTATATAGATTTGCATCCGAATTATACATCCTACCTGACACTGAGCACTTTCAAAGAAAAGGAAAACATGGGTCCCGCTCAGCTTCTTACTCCAAGATTCTATTTTTGGCAGTGCTAGGATCTTGACTCAGAGCCTAGAAGGCTCAGTTCATGAATGGGTGGTTGTCAGCAAAGCAGCCTCTAGCCAATTCATCTGCCAGGCAGTTGCCAGGCCCTGAGTTTGAGCCCTGTATGTTGACTCCATATTGCGCTTAGTGTAGTTATTCATTTAATTTTTTGTTTTATTCATTTATTTACCATTTATTTTATTGACTTATTACACGTGGAGTAATTACTACATTTATTACATAGCATATAGATTTGCCTATGTATGAAACTTCACACCTGACACCCAGGATGTTCACAGAAAAGGAAAACGTGTCACCCTGGGCTTTTTACTCCACACTTCAATTTTTGTGAGTGCTGGCATCTGAACTCACAGCCTACAAGGCTCAATTTATGAATGGATGAGTGTCAGCTTGGCCAGCATGGGGCAGATGGAGCTGACAAGCAGTTCCCAGCACTGAGATCAAGCTCCAGGGGTTGACAAATTAGGAAAAGATTGGCATGCAGATGGTAGTACACAAAGCAGTATGGAGGTTCCTCAAAAGACTCCACATAGAGCTCTCCTATGACCCAGCAATCCCACTTTCGGGCATTTACCCAAATGATCACAAACAAGACCATACTGAAGCTACCAGCACAACTATGTTTATTGCAGCATTATTTACCACAGATAAGATATGGAACCAACCCAGATGCCCCTCAGTAGATGAATGGATCAAGAAAATGTGGTATATACACACAATGGAATTCTATGCCTCCATCAGAAAGAATGACATTGCCCCATTTATTAGGAAATGGAAAGACTTGGAAAAAATTATATTAAGTGAAGTAAGCCACGCCCAAAGAAACATAGGTACCATGGTTTCCCGTATATGCAATAACTGGTATATGTCTGAGTCAAGCAGAAAAGGTCAGATAAATTGATGTTAGGGGAATAAACCCCAAGATAAGTATTCAAATTTTGTGTTTTTTTTTTCCTTTCATGCAATTGTTTCTAACATATTTACAAGATGATTTCTATGTTTCATTATATGCTCCTCCCCCATGATATAACCCCTGCTTTCACTGTATTTGATGTTGGTATAATTTGTGGAGGGGAAGGGATACAGGTGGACCATTGCAACAATGAGATGTACAATTCATTATGTCGAAAAACGAACTTTACAAGTTTGGTGCGGAGGGCAGGGCAGGATCTGATTGAGGTGACGGGTAGTATGGGAAGGGATGGGAAGGAGAAATAAAGAGAAGGCAACAATGCTTGATACAAAATGTACTCTTTATCTTGACCATGTAATTTTAACTCCTCAGTAAGGTATTCTCACAAAAAAAAAGCCCTGAAAAAAAACAATTAATATAGATCTTTATAGAGTGCTAAAGGTATCTATAAATTCTTCAGTTATATAGACTACATTCTTACCAACTCTTGGGTATTTATTATGCCTCTATGCAATTAATATGACTGTTTCCATCCTTAATGAATTTTTAATTGAATCAACCACTGTTCTGAAACTATTCCATCCATGGAATTAAAAGTATTCTTTTAATGTGTCAAAAATATTCATTAAAATCCATCGGTCTCCTAAAATCACTCTGTTTAATTTTATAGTAGTATCTTTCAGGAACAACTAATTCAACCTTGACATTTGTAAAATTCCATCAGTATTCCTATGAATAGGAATGAGACCCCTAGGATTTCCCTCCATTGGTAGGGGACAGGAACGGGCTTCTAACACAGGGCTTATGTTGCCGAGATGGCCTATGGCTTCCCTGGTAGTCCGCTAGCCTTCAGAAATACCAGTTTACAAACAATTTTCAGCCATGCCATTCAAATCCAGGATGGTTACCTTGCAAAGAAGGCAAATGTAAAACTGGAGCCATCTGCAAGTTGCTGGATTTTTACCTGTCTTTTCATTTTTTTTCCTGTCAGTTTTTGGGGCCCAGGAACTCAGGTTCAGCTGTGGGTACAGTGGCTGCACCCCAGCCTAGAGTGATCAAAGCTGAAGCAGAGTTGCCACTACCTGAGTTCAAGCCCTGTGCTTGACAAAACAAAAATAAATAAATTAATTAATTAATTAATTGAAATATTTTAAAAATTGTGAGGCTCCTTGGCTTGGAATTCACGCCATTTTTTCTCCAGGCCTGGGATTTGAACTCAGGGTCTGGGTAAATCTGCAGCATTGTGGGGGAACGGGAAGCTCACTGTGCTGGAGGACAAGAAAGTCAAGCCTGTTCTCAGGGCCTGAATTCAAGTCCTAGCACTCGAAAAAAAGTAATATTCATATACATTTTAAATACATGATTTATATTTACATGCACTTTTAATGCATATTGTGGTTATTGTAGTTATTCATTTTATTTTGTGTTTTATTTATTTTTATCTATTTAATGAGTATGATTGCACATATAACATTTTTTACACCCTATTACATAAGACATAGATTTGCCTATGTATTATACATCATTCCTGAAACCCAGGACTTTCACTGATAAGGAAAACAAGTGAGACAATTGGCTTCTTCCACCAGGATTAAGTTTTTGGCAGTTCTGTGATTTGAACTCCAGGCCTAGAAGGCCCACTTCATGAAGGGGTTAATGTTAGCACAACAGTCTGATGCAAGTGAAGTTGCTGAGCAAATTTGAGGACCTGAGGTCAAGGCCTAGGAGTGACCAATACATAAACAGATAGATGTGTAGCTTGCTGTGTGTGTGTGTGTTTACATACGTATATTCATCTATAAATAAATGTATATATAGAGAGACAGACATTTATGTATGTTCTAGTGTATAACTCTATATAAAGTGATGTCTGTCTATATCTTATTTTTATATATTCTATTACTACCAATTATTTGTTCTAAAATTATGCCCCTATTAATTGCTCATGGTAGAAGACTTAATAAGGTACTAATTAAATTAATCAATGACTTATATTTATTGCATACAATCTTATACTAGAAAGACTAGCTAATTAGTAATTAAATTAGTAAATGTCAAACATTCTATTAGTGTTCCTATAGATAGGAACGAGTCTCCTAGGATCTTCAGCTGTGTGTAGGTGGCAGTCCCAGGATCATGGAACTCAGGGCCTAGGTATCTATGTTGGGCTCAAGCTTCACTGACAGCCCAGAAGCCTTAGGCCATGCAAGGTGACATACAATTTCCAGCTGAGTCATTGAGACCGAGGATGGTCACAGTGCCAAGGAAAAAGAGGTAAAATGGTTGTGTAAACATTCTGTTTTTTTCTTTCTCCGTTTTTTTCTCTTTGGTTTGATGTATTTTTACTAGTGCTGGCAGTTGAACTCGGGTCCTAGGATCCCCGGATCATCTGTGAGTGTAAATGCTGTACCCCAGACTATGGTAATCATGGTTTAAGACAATAAAGTGCTTCCTTCAGCAAAAGGAGCTCAGGGACAATGTCTAGGCTCACAGTTCAAACCTCAAAAAAAAAAGCCATTTAAAAAGCCATGAAAAAGCCACAAAAAAGAGCTGTTAACTCCATGTGTCTGTGTATGTATGCATGTATTTCTATCGGTGAACATCCAAGGTCGCTGTGAAGAAAGGCACCAAGCTAGGAAATTTGCTTTGGATAAAATGATTTCATAACACAGAAAGTGTTTTCAAGACAGTGCATGTTCTGGGGCTCCCCTCACTGTTCCCAGGTTATCCTGAGGGTTTCTGTGCACCACAGGCTGCTGGAGGAAGTCTGACTCACTGCTGGAACAGGCAGACAAAAAGCTTCACTCCTGTACAGCTATGTAACACACAATTTATCCGGGGCAATTAGTGAGGATGAGTGTGGATGGGCTCTGAAGGCCAGGAGAAAAAGGCCTCTTTGTACTCCAAACTAACTCTTTCCCCAGTGCTCTGTTTTGACAGGAAGCCTTCATTTGTGCCACCTCCTGTGGCAGGCCAAGTTCCCTGCTCTTGTCCTGTCTTTTTGAGACTATGTTCCAATGTTGAAACAAACTGCTACCATTAATTCAAGAGTCCCTCTCGCAGACAACTACGGAGCTGAACCTAATGAAAAGATTCCTAATTGGCAATGGTGGTGCCTCCCTAAGATTCTGGAAGTTTGCTAAATCTAAGCACTTGTGCAAAATCACAATCCTTCCTGTCATCTAGGTCTGGTGAACCTTATCAGGTTTTGAAACCTTTGTCCTCTCCTAGTCAGGCTCCGGGTGGCTAGGTTTTGGGGTTGAACACAGGGCCAGGGTGATGACCATGAGCTCAGAGCAGAATCCAGGTGCTTTACCATTTTGTGTCACAACTTCACTTCTGCTCTATATGTGTGTGTGTGTGTGTGTGTGTGCATACACTAGTCCTGGAGCTTGAACTCAGGACATGAGCATTGTACCTGTTTCACCTGTTCAAGGATAGCACTCTACCACTTGAGCCAGAGAGCCACTTCAGACTTTTTTTCTAGGGATGTAGTACTAAGGATTCAAACCCAGGGTTTCATACATGCAAAGCACTCTACCCCTAACACAAGTTCCCAGCACTCCACTTCAGATTACCTTCTTTATTGTAAGTTGGAGGTGTTCAAGTCTGGGCCTCGGTGCTGTCTCTGAGCTCTTCAGCTCAAGTCTAGCGCTCTACCACTTGAGCTACAGCGCCCCTTCAGGCTTTCTGGTGGTTCATTGGAGATAAGCATCTCAAGGAATCTCCTGCCCATGCTGGCTTTGCACCATGATCCTCATCTCTCAGCCTCCTAAGTAGCTAGGATGACAGGCATGAGTCACCGATGCCCAGCTTCCACTTCAAGTTTCTAAGTGGTGAATATAAGATAATAGTATCATGAGACAAGTTGTCAGGTTAGATGGCAACTGTCAGCACCAGACTCCCAGCTTGCTCTGTGATGAGGTATTTGTAGTCCTATACTTGTGATGAGGTATTTGTAATTCTATACTTACATCATTGCAGTCAAAACATTCTATCTTTTTTTTTTTGTGCCAGTCCTGGGTCTTGAGTAAGGGCCTAGACACAGTCCCTAAGTTTTTATGCTCAAAGCTAGTGCTCGACTGCTTGGTTGACAGCACGACTTCTGGATTTTTTTGTGTACACAAAAATCGCAGGGTTTTGTAATTACTAGGCAAACATTCTATCATTAAGCCCCAGGAGTGACAATTGTATGAACAGATAAATGTATAGATTGGTAGATAGACAAATAATTGCATATGGATAAAACAAGAGAGAGATGTCTATATATTATGACATTGCATATACAATATTACTACCGATTATTGGCAAGTAAATTATTCCTTTTTAAGTATCATGATTGAATACATATTAAAGTACTAATTGAAAATTAGTCAATATAGTATAATTGCGTATAATTTTATAATTTCGTACACTAACTACTAATTTAATTGTTACATTTATAACATTCCATTTGTATGGATATATATGGGTTTCTGAGTATCTCCATTCATTAGTGGCAGTCCTGGGTTTCGACCTCCAGGCCTAAGTTGCTGGTTTTGGCTATGGCTTCCCTAATACCCTGCCAAACATCAGCAATGCAAGATAATGTACGCTTTCTGGGCCTTGTCATTTAGACCTAGGGAGGTCACAATACGAAGGAAAAAAGAGTAAAACTACCTCCTTGAACTTCTCAGTTTTATGCTTCTCCTTTACAGTTTTTTTATTTTTTTTTTTGCCACTCCGAGACTTGAACTCAGGTCCTGGGATGCCACCACCAGCTGTGGCAGACATTCCAAGACCTGGGTTCAAACCCCGTGCTTGGCCAAAATAATAACAATAATAATAATAATAACAACAACAATTATTATTATTATTATTGTAATAAGGCCCTGGTTTGGAATTTGCACCATTTTTCTAGTAGGCCTGGGATTTGAACTCAAGGTCTGGGTGAAGAGGAAAGGCTCACCGTCCTTGAAGACAAGAAATTCAGACCAGTTCCCATTGCCTGAATTGAAGCCCCAGCATTGGAAAAAGTAATATTAATATATGAGATCTATTTACATACATGGATTACTGCATATGACATTTATTACCCTTATTTATTTAGTATTTAGTATATACACATGTAAATTTCTTTTATTACATCATATCACATAGGATATAGTTGCATATGGATTATACATCATATACTGAGACCAAGAACTTTCACAGAGAAGGAAAATAATGTGTCAAAAATTGGCTTCTTACTCCACGAGTAAATTTTTGGCCATGCTGGGATTTCATCTCACAGCCTACAATGCCCAATCCATAAATAGGGTCACAGTCTTAGTAGACCAGCCTCCTGCAAACTGAGCTGCCAGGAAGTTCTGTGTACCTGTGATCAAGCCACTAGTAGTGCCCCATATATATATACATATATATATATATATGTATATATGTATGTATACATTGATAAATGTGTAGATTGAAGTAGATAGAGAAATAGATATAAACATATATACATATATATACATATACAGAGAGTGGGACTGTGAGGATATTAAATTATATACATTATTACCAATTATTAGTTATTAAATTTTGCCTCCATTTAGTGAAGTATCTGGGTTGAATACTTATAAAAGCATTAATTAAGAATTAATCAATATCCTTAATTATACCATGGTGCTAGAATGGAAGACATAAACCCAATAATTTTTGTGTGTCATTCTAAAATAGGGTCATGAATCCACTGTACATTTTAATTGTTACTTTAATAACACTATATAAGCATTCCCATGAACAGGAATGAGTTTGTCAGGCTCTCCTTCCATTTGTGGGTGGCAGTACTAGCATTCAAACTCCAGGCCTGGGTCGTTTAATTCGAATGCAAACCATTGGAATGACACCGTGAAGATTTCAGATTGTGGGGCTGGGAAGGTGGCTCAGTGGTAGAGCGCTTGCCTTGCATGAATGAGGCCCTGAGTTCGATTCCTCAGCACCACATAACCAAAAAGAAAAAAGCCGGAAGTGGCACTGTGGCTCAAGTGGTAGAGCGCTAGCATTGAGTTGAAGAGCTGAGGTACAGTGCCCAGGCCCAGATTTCAGGCCCCACGACCAGACTCAAAAAAAAAAAAAAAGGATTTCAGATTGTTACGATTTAAAAAAAGAAAAAGAAGAAGAAAAGTAAGCAAGATGCCCGTGGGTCCTGCTTGTAATCCTAGCTCCTCAGGAGGCCAAGATGTAGAGAATGCCAATTTGAATTCAGCCAGGTTGGGAAAGTCCACTACACTCTTCTTTCCAAGAGATCACAAGAAAAAAAAAACCCATGCATGGGGTTGTGGCTCAAGGGCAGAGCACTACTCTCGAGCAAAAGTTGCTCAGGAACAGAGCGTAGGATCATAGTACAACCCCAGACCTGCCAAAATTAAAAAAGGAGCCATTAACACCATGTATCTGTGTATGGATAATGGGCATTCAGCAGGTTGCCCATACCCAGCCCCCCAACCTGGGCAAGCTGGGACAAGTCCTCAGAGAGTACAAAGTCTGAGTGGGCAACAGGAACAAAGCCTCCTTCTCTGCTATTTAAGAACTGAAGCCTTATATTCTGGCTGAGGTGTCTCATTGGGACACCATGAAGCCAGCCACTGCCTCCTGGGAAAGCACAGTTCCTAGGGTGTAGGAGTTGTCAAACGTTCTGGCGCCATATTCTCTATCCTTCTGTAGGATGTGAGCCTAGACTTCTGGGGTCTGTGGTTATCACTCATTTATCATTCCTCATTGATGAGTCACAGGCTGGTCCCAAATCGTGGCAAAGATATGAAATAGACATTTCTACACCAAAGGGGGTAAGCCAATAAACCCCACCCTCATAACTCCCGTTAGAAGGGAGCCTTGGGATAAGATTGTGGTTTAGTAGTAGAGTCCTTACCTAGCACGCATGCACAAACCCTGGGTGCGATTGCTCAATACCACAGAAACAGAAAAAGCCAAAAGTGGTATTTTGGCTTAAGTGATAGAGTGATAGCCTTGAGCAAATGAAGCTCAGGGATATGCTGAGACCCTGAGATGAATCCCCAAGACTATCAAAAAGAAAAAAAGCCATCCTGGTGTGATATTTTGTTCTGGGACTCAGAGGAGGGCTGAGGTTATAGATAAGAGGTAGAGTAGAGGACAGGTGCTGGTGGCTCACCCCTGTAATCTTAGCTACTCAGGAGGCTGAGATCTGAGGATCCCAATTGCAAGCAAGAAAGTCTATATGAGACACTTTTCTCCAATTAAACACCCAAAAAGCCAGAAGTAGAGCTGTGGTTCAAGTAGTAGAACACTAGCCTTGAGCACAAAAGCTCAGGGATTGGATAGCATCCAAGCCATGAATTCAAACCCAGGACTGGCACACAAATGCACAGACACACACACACACACACACACACACACACACACACACACACACCAAGATAGAGCATTTGCCAGTCGGCCTGCACTAGTTTCATCTCTAGAAACTCAATATTTAAAAAAAAAAAAAAAGAGGGAGAAGGGAAGGAAAGACTTGCTCCACGAGGTGATATAACCAATGCCAAAATTCCACAGGTGTTCTCAGATGTGGATTTAGGACAGAGGGCCTCAGGCAGAAGGTACAGCATGGGCAAAGCTCCTGAGGTGTGGTGTAGAGCAGATGGTGTGGTGGAATGATGGTGATGTGGCTTCAGACAAGTCTTGTAGGACATTCAAGGCTGGGTCAACTTTGTATTTGAGTCACAAGTAGGGCAGAGGGTGGGGTCCCAGAATGGGGCCCAGGGGGAAGATTAGTTGGCTTTTTACCAGAGACCCCAGCCATTTCCGATGGCTGGAAGCTTATTTTTCACAGCTCCTGACCCTCAGACCTCCTTTGCATGGAGGAGTCAAGACAAATGCAGGGAAGGATACTTGCTTTAGAAATGCTTCTAGCCCAATGCCACCAGTGGCTCAACCCCTGTAAATCCTAGCTACTCAGGAGACTGAGATAGAGATTGTGGGTCAAGCCAGCTCAGGGGAGGAAAGTTAGTGAGACTCTTCTTGCCGATGAACTACCAAAAGCCCAAAATGGAGCTGTGGCTCAAGTGGTAGAGTGCTAACCTTGAGGGAAAAAAATTAAGAGACAAGAGCCTAACCCCAGAGTTCAAGCCCCAGTACTGGCACCTAAAAATATAAAGAAAAGCTTTCAGAAGCTCCTACTCTACTGTGGTGAAAGGCCAGATCAGCCGGACACTGTTGTCTCACACCTGTCCTCCTAGCTCCTCAGGAGGCTGAGATGTGAGGATCACGGTTCAAAGCCAGACCAGGCAGGAAAGTCCGGGAGACTCTGATCTTCAAGGAACATCCAGAAAACCAGAGGTGGTGCTGTGGCTCAAGTGGTAAGCCGAACAGCTCGGGGACAGCCCGCAGGCCCAGAGTTCAAGTCCCATGACCAACACCTGGCCTGCTTGGACCTACTTTCCAGTGGGCCACTGAGGGTCTCCCAATGTCTAAGTTTCCTACAAGTCTTGAGAGCAGCATCTTTGGAGGCCTTTGCCTACAGAGCAGGCCACAGTATCAGAGAAGTTTCGAGCCTTGGAGCACGGAGGTCATTAATCTGTTCATTAGAATGGCATCTGTCATGGATGCACTGTGGATCTGAGCAGTAAATCGAAGTCTCAGACCATGGTTCTGGGCCAGGAGGGGAAGTAGCTGCAAGATGGCACAGCAGATAATGCCCACTCACTCGAGTATCACAAGAGTGTGAATCTGTCAGGAACATCTTGGGCTGGTGTTGAGTTGGGCTCATGAACGACTTGTAGTCTCAGGTATCCACAGCCAGCAGGCTGCTGCTGGTAGCAGTCACTATCCCAGGAGTCACAGGGCTCAGAGCCTTACTTTCCACACCAGTGCTCGGGGGAGATGAAGGTATGCAATCGTAGGCCGACTACAAACGAGCATCCATAGTGTCCTTCCCTTGCTCCTGTGGCCCTGTGCATGGATCGAGGGGCAGGTTCCATGGAACTTACTGCCATGACCCAGACCCCTCAGCCCAAGAATTACTTAGGGAAAAACTACTTGATCTGCCTGGAGAGTTTACTATGACTATGCCTCAGGAGTGCCCCGAGTTTTCTAGCTGAGCTCAACATTAACACCTTCTTCTGTGTGTGTGCATGTGTGTGTGTGTGTGTGTGTGTTTGTGTGTGTGTGTGTGTGTGTGTGTGTGTGTATGTATGCATGCACACATGTGCACAGATCTTGGTACTAGGGCTTGAACTCAGGGCCTGGATTCTGTCCCTCATCTTTTTCTTTCAGGGCTAGCACTCTACCACTTGAGCCACAGCTTTTCTTCCAGCTTTTCAGTGGCTAGCTGCAGAAGAGAGTCTCACAGACTTTTCTAGCTGGGCAGCCTCTGAATGGCAATCCTCAGACCTCAGACTGCTGAGGATGCTTGGAATAGGAAGGCATGAGCTATTAGCAACTGGGCATACTTTCCTTCTTGGCTAAAAAAGACTACCTCTCCCCCAGCCGAGCACCTCCAGCTACCCTCCTACCCCAGGCTACAAAAGAAATATACCCTCCCATGAGGACAAAAAAATGGAATCAGGTTTGAGCTTTATGTTCTCCACACAGTCAAGGGCTGGTGGGAGCTGATGTGGAGGTCAGAGATCTAGACCAGGGCAAGTAGACGCTGTTAGAACAGAAGAGCATATGAAAAGACATCCTTGCAAATGGGTGCTAGTGGCTCATGCCTAAAATCCTAGCTACTCAGGGCTGACACCTGAGGATCAATCAAGATTCAAAGCTACCCTGGGCAGACTCTTATCTCCAATGAATCACCAAAAGCTGGAAAGCAGAGCTTCAAGTTCAAGTGGTACAGCAACAACCTTGTGCAAACAAGCTAAAGGATACCACCTAGGCTTTGAGTTCAAGTCCTGGTAAACACACACACATATGCACACACGCATGCACACAAACACTCACGCAAGCACATGCATCCACTATCATCCTTAACACTAGCCAATTGCTCATACCAGCAATCCCAGCGACTCAAGAGGCTGAGCTCTTAGAATGGCAGCTTGAAGACAGCCTAAGCAAGAAAGTCCGTGAGACTCTTCTTTCCACTAACTACTAAAAAAGGTGAAAAGTGATCTGTGATTCAAGTGGTAGAGTGTTAGCTCAGGGACAGTGCTTAGGCTCTGAGTTCCAGCTCAGAGATGTTTTTTATTTTTTAATAGGTACCCTTTGTCATCCCCAACCCTACAGACCATAAATCCAGATTCTGGACATCCTAGATCTCACTTTCGCTCCTGCCACTTCCATAGCACTGCCACAAATGGCCAGTGTGTGGCCAGCCATGACTTAAGAAGTGAACTTATGCAAGGAGGGCATAACTAGGTCAAGGCTAATGCCCCAGAACATTGAGGTACTGGCCATACCAGTCTCTCATCCCCCAGTTCCCTGGCCCTGGAATCTTAAGTCTGTGCCTCTGTATTCTGGGTATCCAGAATTGTCTGGAAGGACCTGAGAGGTCCAGCTGGGGCTGGAAGATAGACTTGGCTGTGATAATGTTCGTTGACATTTCCTAGACAACAACAGATACTTCCAAGCCACCTGGGTCTCACCTCCCATTCAGCCCAAGATCCTTCTTTCTTGGACAGCCTTCAGTCAGCTATCAAGTTCAAGTTGGTCAGAGTCACTGGAAACCACCCTTCTCCCACTCCACTGCCAGCCTGATGGGAGGGACATGCAGCCAGAGGCCCAGCTGAGAAAAAGGACAAGACATCACATGACTGAACCCCACCCTTCCAGAGGTAAGGGAGAACCTATGCCAGCCGGCCCTGCTGACCCAGAATACCCTGAGGGTGGCCAAATATATGGACAACCGGACATGGGCCCCAATGAAAAGCTGGAATATGCAGGTCTCTGACAATTTAGGACTCATTTTAGACCCTGACAGGGGGCTAAAGGCAAGGCTGTAATGGAAGAGGGGCAACATCTGAAGTCAGGAAGAGGAAGACAGGCACCCAGGAAGGTGACAGAGAAAGATGAGGGAAACACACACACACACACACACACACACACACACACACAGGGGTAGCCCAAGGCCTTATCAGTCCCTGAGCACCGGAACATCCCAAACCCCAAGAAGATGGAACTACCGTCTTCAAACCAACTGCAGACAAATCTCAGCCTCTCACACGTCTGGAATGGCTCATAACACAGCATGGCACTTCCTACTGTACACAATCCTATGTAGAAAACTCATCTACCTTATTTTTGGTTGTCGGTCATGGGGTTTGAACTATGGGCCTGCACGCAGTCCCTCAGCTCTTCAGCTGAAAGTGTGTGCTCTACCACTGGAGCCACAGCACCACCTCCGGTTTTCTGGTGGTTAATTGGAGATAAAATCTCACAGACTTTCCTGCCCAAGCTGGCTTTGAACTGCAAGTCTCAGTTCTCAGCCTCTTGAGTAGCTAGGATGATAGTTGTGAGCCACTGGCAGCACCAGGCTTCAGTTACCTTCTTATAGCCAGGTGAAACCCAACTTGTCAGGCTACAAACCACATGCAACCCTTCACTTCAGACTTTGACACCAGCATCCAAAACTATATTTCCATGGATGGAGAGAATATAATTGACAATACCCTCCCATCCTTGCTCCCATTAGCCCACTCCCTGCCTAAGACAGGCCACGACCTCTGGAATTGTTTGTAAGGCAACGCCGACCCTGCTGTGACTTCACACTGGGGCAAACCTGGAGAGTTCTTAGAAATTTCTGTACACTTATGCTAGCATCTGGTCTCCCAACCAGAGTACCCCCATTGCTTCACCATCATTTGCAGGCAAGGGGTGTCTTTCTGGGTTTGTTGTTGTTGTTGTTGAGGGGCTTGAACTCAGGGCTTGGGAACTGTCCCTGATGATGATTTATGCTCAAGGCCAGTTCTGTACCTTGTTAGCCATAGCGCCATTTCTTTTTGGAGATTGGGGATGACACTCTCATGGGAATTTCCTGCTTGGGCTGGGAAACGAGATCCTCTGGATCTCAGCCTCCTGAGTAGCCAGGATGACAGGCGTAAGCCATCAGCACATGGCTTACGGTGTCTCATTCTTTAGAATTTCCATCTAGTCCTCCTCTATACACTACCACCTAGACACTCCTCTATCTCCCTCACAGAGAGCAAAGGGAGGCTTGGAATCTGGTTAGGGCCATGGGCATTAAAGTGCCCCCTCCACATCTCTACCCCTCTCTAAGCTCCCATCCGCCTACTCTGGATGGACTGGTCCTCTGGGGCAGGTCAGACCCACTAGGACTTCTGGAGGCTGCCCCTATATCCCCCTGCCCCAACCAACCTGTACATGAGGATTTCTGGGGCCAGCTATTCCATGTCCTGATGGAAGATGTTGGGAGGGTTGCTAATAACCACCTCCAGGCGTGTCCAGGGCAGAAGGAATGTCCAAGTCCCCTCTGTCAAAGAAGGAGACACTAAGCATGGATGGATCTACTAAGAGCTACAGGGCATAGCCAAAGCCAACCACCTGTCACCAAGGTCCATTGGAGTGCTATTTTATTTTCACAGTCCTGGGGCTTGACCTCAGGGCCTGGGTGCTGTCTATGAGCTTCTTCTGCCCGAGGCAAGCACTCTTCCACCTGAGCCATGGTGCTGCTGCCGGCTTTTTCTATGTATGTGGTACCTAAGAATCGAACCCGGGGTTTCCTGTGTGCTAGGCAAGCCCACTACTGCTAAGACACATTCCCAACCCTGGATAGCTGTTCTTCTATGAACCCTCAGGCCTGTCTCGGGATAGTCTTGCCCATCAGTGTTGAGTTTCTTACCAGCAGCCCTGGCTGGAACTAAACATGCTCAACTATATTGTAATTTATTTACAGCATCTTTGCTCTCTCTGCTTCCTGTCAGATCCTCCTTGTTAAGCAAGACCCCCTTTCAAGTTCTGCCTCTAAAAAGCCCGCTCCAATCGCCCTGGCAGAGCAAGATCTTCTCCGCTATGCAGGCTGCCTGCCTTGTCACGCTCTGCCTTCCAGCTGCTGTGGGTTAAGAGCATACGAAGGAGTAGGCTTGGCTTCCACCACCCAATTACTGAAGGCTCTGATACACTACCCAGGACCTGTGCTGTATCACACTCTGTGAGAGTACACTCAAGGCCCAGGCAGTCTGGGGGCAACAAGATGGGGCCATTTTTGTGTGTGGGCTTGAACTCATGTTCTGAGAGCAGTCTCTCTGAGTTTTCATACTCAAGGCTGGTGCTCCACAACTTGAGCCACAGCTCCACTTCTAACTTTTTGGTAGTTCCATGGACAGTGGATTCTCACCAGCTTTCCAGCTTATGGCTGGCTTCGATCTTTGATCCTCAGATCTTTGCCTCCTAATTAGCCAGGGTGTCAGACGTGAACCTGAGCCAGAGGTGATGGGCACCAGACTCTTTCTTTGTTTATCTCGTGCCAACAAGCAAGCACTAGTTAAAATAGTCATTTACAAGGCATCAAGTTCCTCTGCTAGGTCACTTAATCCAAGGAGATAAAGTGCCTTTGGAAAAGGTTAGTCTGAGTTGGCCTAGGTGAGTGTTTGTGTGTGTGTGTGTATGTGTGTATGTGTGTGAGTTTCGAAGATACCTACCCCCATCCCTGCAGTACCTCATCCTCCCAGTGGTGAGTATATCCAGGATCCCCACCCCAAGGAAGGTGGGGAGGGGAGGGTACATAAGGTCACATTGAGTGGAATGATCTGAATTCTATCCTGAAAATGAAGCCAGTAGAGCTAATGGAGAGAAGGGGAGGTTTAGAGGAGCATCAAAGGAAGCCCCTTACTTTTGGCTACAAGTACCAGAGAGAAGAATAAATCCATTCTTTTTGGTAGTAAGATAACAGGTGCCCACTATTCATTTATTTTATTATTTTTTGTGAGTCTTAGGGCTTGGATTTAGGGCCTTGGTGTCGTCCCTGAGCTTCTTTCATTCAAGGCTGAGGCACTACCACTTGAGCCACAGCACCACATCTGGCTTTTTCTGGTGGGGGGAGGTGGTTTTGGGGAGATAAGAATATCACAGTCTCGGGGCTGGGAAGGTGGCTCAGTAGAGTGCTTGCCTTGCATGCATGAGGCCCTGGGTTCGATTCCTCAGCACCACATAAGCAGAAAAAAGCTAGAAGTGGCGCTGTGGCTCAAGTGGTAGAGCACTAGCCTTGAGCTGAAGAACTGAGGGACAGTGCCCAGGCCCAGAGTTAGGGCCACACGACTGGCAAAAAAAAAAAAAAGAAAAGAATATCACAGTCTCTCCTGCCTGCGCTGGCCCTTAGACATGACCATCAGACCTCAGCCTCCTGAATATCCAGGATGATTGGTGGGAGCCCCCAGTACCTGAATGCCACCATCCATTTATATTCCCCTAGGGCCAGTGCCGGCCACCTGCGCTGCACCCCCCCCCCTTATTGTGAGTGGGAAGTAATCATGGGTGGGTTTGATACTTCAACAGCCTGCCTCCTTACCTTTGAGCATTGTTCCTGATCAGTTTGATGGTGCCTACTTCCTTATCCACAGCAATGACTTGGCTCTGTCACAAGAACAAATGTACCCCAAGAGCTGTCAAGTCCTGAGTCTTTCCTCTGCACACTGCCCCCCTCCCTGAAATGACACACCCCAGCAAAGCGAAGTAGACATAGAGTGAATTCATTTTCTTATAACTGGGGTCTGACCAGATAGATGGCAGTGAGGATTAGAGGCCCAGGATCGTGCTGGGTGGTTGGACAACACAATGCCTCCTCATCCACTTTCCTTTAACTGTCTTTGCAGAGGGTAGTGGGGAAGTACTCAGAGGATGGATGGATAATGAATAACCATCATGTTCTAGCCCAGGCACAGAGGGGCTTACCTCAGGGAGCTATTTCAACAAGCTGAGCAAGACAGCTTCTGACCCACAGCCCACCTCCAGAATGAGAAGGTCACCGTGGGTCCCAGCCACATGGAGACGCTGAGCCACCTCCTCCAGGACCCATTCAACCAGTTCCTGAAAGAGAGAGAGAGGGAGAGAGAGAGATAGAGTGAGAGAGAGAGAGAAAAGAAAGAAACAAAGAAAGAAAGAAACAAAGAAAGAAACAAACAAAGAAAGAAAGAAACAAAGAAAGAAAGAAAGTCAGAATTGGACTTATGCTTGATGCCAGTGGCACAGGCATCATGCTATACAGGAAGCCGAGATATGAGGATCATGCTTTTTAGAAAGGGCAGGCAGGAACGGTCTGTGAGACACTTATCTCCAAAGAACCACCAGAAATCCAGAAGTGGTGCTGAAGGCTCAAGTGGTAGAGTGCCTGCCTTGAACTGAGGAGCTTGGGGACAGCACCCAGGTCCAGAGTTCAAGCCCCAGGACTGACAAGAAGTGGAATTTCCACCAAAACAAGTGGACGGAATAGCAGCCATTGTCCTAGGGAGCATGGCAGAGAAGTCAGGCTGAGATTCCTGTAAACTGGCGGTCATGAATAGGTCATCCAGCTTCTTCGTGCCTCATTTTCCCCAGCTGCAAAACTGAACAGTGAAGGATCCCCTTCCACATGGGGATAGGGTAATGATGAAAGAGAGCCATGTTTTGTTTCATAATCCCATACCTGTTGCACGATAAATAACAGGCCCCATCTGAGCCCTTTCCAGCTATCTTCCTGTCATATGCTCACAGAATTTCCAAGAACCATATCTGGCGACCGCTCCTTCTATGCCTGGCACTGCCCCAGTGATACCCCTATATTGATTCCTTGTTTCCTCACAACTGTCCCAGGAGGATACTGAGGTCTGATGGTCAAGACCCAGAGCTTCACCTGTGGTCAAGAATCAGCTGCTGTGTACTAAGAGTTTGGGACAATCCAGCTAAACCGATGACTAAACGTGGCACTACCTGTCTAGCATCTCAGTACAGAGAACCAGTCATGGTGGCCAACAGCTGTCACAAGAGGATCGTGATCCAGCCCAGCCTGAGCACATATTGACTCTCTATCTCGGAAATGCCCAAGACAGAAAGGCTTGGCTTTCATGGTAGAATACCTGACTGGCAAGCCTAAAGCCTTGAGTTCAAACCCTAATATACCAAAATGAATCAGAGGCCCGGTGCCAGAGGCTCATGCTTATAATCCTAGCTATTCAGGAGGCTGAGATCTGAAGATCATAAGTCAAGGTTTAAATTAGGTTTGGCCTCACCCATCAGACCTCATGATGAAAAGACCCAGAGTCTAACCCATCCAGTGCGCTCCATACTAACAGAGCTGGCATCCTTACTAAGTGCTGGCCATGCTCTCTGTCCCCCTGGGGAGCCACCCCCTGCGGGCCCCACCACCAGGTCTTCTCAAGCTCCCTCTGCCACCAACCAGAACCAAGGGAATACACAGCTCCAGGGAACACAGATCCCTTGGTATTATAATTTAAGCGTTTCACCCATCCAGGCCCCAAAACCTAAGACACAACATCCATGCACCTCCCCCCAAAGATAGCAGTTAGACGTTACCCAAAGGGTCCAGCGCTCCTTGTTACAACACACTTCTACACACACACACACACACACACACACACACACACACACACACACACACAAATCTGGCACAGGTGGTTCATGTCTGTCATCCTAGCTACTCAGGAGGCTGTGGTCTGAGGAATACGCTTCAAAGCCAGCCCATGCAGGAAAGGCTCTGAGGCTATTATCTACAGTGTACTACCAAATAGATAGAGATGGACCTGTGGCTCAAGTGTCAGAGCACTAGCTTTGAGCTCAGAAGGTCAGGAACAACACGTATGCCCTGAGTTAAAGGCCCAGTTCTTATACCTACAAACACACAGACACAGAAAGACACAGACACAAACACAGACACACAGACACAACACACACACACACACACACACACACACACACACAGTGACAGCCCAAAGCTTCAGCAGTCCCTGAGAATAGAACCATGAACTCATTCCATTAGGATCATATACCATCCCCAAGAAGGTGGCACTACCGACCTCAGACCCACTGTAGACAAAACATTGAGCCTCTCACATATCTGGAATATCTCATAGACCAGCATGGCATTTCACACTGTACACACTGCTATGCAGAAAACTTAGCCACCTATTTTTTTGTTGTTGATCATGGGGTTTGAACTCTGGGCCAGGTCACTCTCCCTCAGCTTTTCAGCTGAAGGTGAGCACTTTCCCACTTAAGCCACAGCACCACTTCCTGTTTTCTGGTGGTCCATTGGACATCAAGTCTCACAGACTTTCCTGCCCACGCTGGCTCTGAACATGGTATTCACATCTCAGCTTTCTGAGTAGCGAGGATGACAGTTGTGAGCCACTGGAGACTTCTGGATTCAACACCTTCACATACCCAGAGGAAAACCATCTCATAAGGCCACAAACTTCTTGCAACCCTTCACTTCAGACTTTGTCACCAAGCATCCAAATCCATCCTTTATTGGAGAGAATACACACACAGCAATCCCACCCCTGCACCCATTCGCTCACTCCCTGCCTGCCACAAGCTCCGTCCTCTTGAAGCTGTGGCTTCAAGCTGGGGTAAACTTGGGGAGCTCTTAGAAATGTCTGTACAGTGGGAAGAGCACCTTGTCTCCCAACCACAGCACCCCCCCTCTTCGTCCCTCAAACACCTGTACCATCGTTTGAAGGCAAACATGTTTTACTTTCTTTCTTTTATCAATTGTGGGGCTTGAACCCTAGGCCTGGGTGCTGTCCCTGAGCATTTCAGCTCTAGGTGAGCACTCTACTACTTAAGCCACAACACAACACCACTTCTGCTTTTCTGGTGGTTCGTTGGAGATAAGAGCTTCAGGGTTTTTCCTGACCCGGCTGGCTTTGACCCCTGATCCTCAGATCTCACCTCCAGAGTACCTAGGAAGACAGTCATGAGTTAGTGCCACCTGGCCAAAGATACTTTCCCATGCCTGTCATCCTATCCCCTCAGGAGACTGAAATCTGTGGACTGCAGTTGGATGCCACCCTTGGCAACAAAGTCAATGAGAACTCTTTATCTCCAATTATAAAAACCCAAACAAGTTAGAAGTGGAGCTGTGGCTCAAATGGTAGAGTGCTAGCTTTGAGTATAAATGACAAGGGATAGGACCCAGTCCCTAGTTTCAACTTTTGCTAGTAAAGCCCCACCCAAGAAAGGGAAGCAGGTGGGCATACGGGAGCTGAAAGCTCACACATAATACTCAAGACTCCCAGAACAGACCCCATCCTGCTCTGATTCTTTAGATTCTATGTCCTATATCATGGTAATCTTAGATGGAACTTGCCATGCACCAAATTAGGATGATCAAGTACAATCGCATATTCAGGATCCCCTGACCTTATCAAAGACTCAAGATCTCTCACTGTCCTGCCTCTACACTGGGTAGGTAGGTGAGGTCTAGTTATCCAACCACAGGATGTGGGAATGAAAGGATTTCTTGGCCAAGGGATCCAGACTCAAGGGCTCCAGGTCCCTCTCACTCAGGAAGGAGAAAAGGGCTGATCTATCCCAGGAATGTTCCTGGGTTGTGAGTACTCTCAAAGGAACAACCTTGCTCAGAGACCAGTGCCTCTGGTTTTCCCACCAGCCTCTATCCAAACCTGCCCCACCTTCAGTCTGCCATCTCTGAATCCCAGATCTGCCATCTAGACTAAAGGCTGAGTCTGCAAAGAGACCCATCTCTCCCTCTGAGAATGGCAATCACGGGGTCCTCGCGCCCCCTAGAGGAAGTTTGGGGCAACAAGGGTCCTTATTCCCACCTTCATTCCTTGGCTGTCCTGTGCTAGTGGCCAGCTTACTTCTGTCTCTGGTGGAGGAAAGAACAGGGTGTGGGGGGGTGTCATCTTCAGATTGAGCCCTGGAAAGTTCCAGTCCCCAAGGATGTACTGCACAGGCATCCTGCAGTGGACGATAGCCAGGTGGTCAATGGTGAACCCAATGTGCCAGGACTCTTAATAGCAGTGTGGCTGGGTCCAAGGGTCTATCACTTTTGGTCTAGGTTGTCAGGCGAAGTCATGGCTCCAATGTCATAACACTCCTTATCTGTGATCGTCCTCCCTCTTCATCTTCCTTCTTATCCCTTGTTGCTCCCTCCCCAACACTCCCTCACACCAATACCTCCCTAGCGCTTGGACAGCTTATTCTTATCTGACCAGAAAATAAACTCATTGGCGCCAAGGATGATTGAAGCCTGGTGACCTCCCCTGAGTCCTAGTGCCTACCCGAAGCTGCTTACCTCTGCAGTCAGGTACCACACAGCTCCTGGATGTCAGAAAGTTGCTGAGGTGTCAGTAGCATGGTCCTACATACTGGCTTTATGCTCTGAAATTGTCTCCACATAAATTGTGAATGGTTGGCTCCCTTGATCCAGGGACTCCAAACCATGGCTCACATGTTCTCCCTTCTTCCTTCCTTTCCTCCTTTTCTCCATCCAGCCTTCCCTCCTCTTTATCTCTTTCCTTCTTTTCTCTCACTCCTGGGCCTTGAACTCTGAGCCTAGGTGCTGTCCCTGAGCCTTTTTACTCAAGGCCAACAGACTACGACTTGAGCCACACATCCACTTCTGGTGTTTTATTTTTGGTAGTTAGTTGGAAAGAGTCTTGCAGGCTTTCCTGCCTGGGCCTCAAGCATCGATCCTCCCCTCTTATGTAGCTAGGATGACAAGCATGAAGCACCAGCATCCAGCTCAAACCAAGATTTCTTCATGTGCTGTGGAACCAGCAATGGAAACTCTCATTGTCTATGACCCCTCCAGAGCCTGGCACACACTGTGACTCTTTCTTGCATAAATAAATGAGCATCTGTTTACAAAAATACTACAGAAAAGTCCCATCCCATTCAGGTAAGCATCATGGTGGGCGGGGCAAAGCCTGATGTAGCTCTCCCACAATTCTCCTCTTCCCTCTTCCCAGCCTCCTGGTGCCACTGAACTTAACTGTTTTGGCTCTGAAGACATGATCCATGGTGTACTCGCTGGATTCCGGGACCTCTGGGATGCCTATATTCTCAAAGATCTCTGGCCAGTGGCTGACCAGCTCTATGGCACTCAATTCCCCACTCAAGAGTGAATGAGGTTGCCATCAGCTGAAGGCCAGGCTCAAGGGACCTACTCTCCTACCCCTGGAGCCAGCCAGGATGGCCCACCACATCTGGCCCCCAAGTTTCATGTTGCAGAAAAAGGATCCTCCAGGCATCTTGGGTTTCTGAATCTCCCAAAGTCCAGTGCAGGTGCTGAGAATCCTCTCTACTCACAGCTGGCAGGCTAGGGATGGTGAGGTCACAATCTCTTCTCCTCATGACATCCTCAATGTTATGCCTAGGTTGCAGGACCCCCACCAAGAAGACCACCGAGAGTCAGGCTCTACAGCTGTTTTATTTAAATGGGCTGCAGCCCGGGCCTCGTACTACACTCTGACACAGCGGAGCCCAGGAGGAGAGCTCTGAGATAAGGATTTACAGGTCTTATAAAGGCACACAAGGAGGTGGTTTAGCACCACGTGTTGCTCTGCTCTGAAACGAGCAACAAATTGTCACTGCTTCAAGTACTTTAACCCTTCACTCAACTGTGGTGGTCACACTAGAGAGAGTCAGAGGAGAATCAACAGCTGCTGCATAAAAGCAATCAAGGCACGACGTTCATAGCAGGAGACCATCTGGCTTGGGAACTCTGCTTGTGATACTTTGAACGTCATTGATTGTTGGCTGAAATGGTCCATCTAATTTGACCTATAATCCCAGGCGTTAGTGAAAATTGCCAGCTTCCAAAAAAAAAAACCCTGAAAAAGGTGGCATTTCAGTTGTCCCAATCAAACTTAAAGGTTTCTAAAGTTAGTGGTCCCCTTTTCTTTCCAGACAGCCCACAGCAAGTTACAGAAACTGGCATTCAGCAAGCCCTAGCTAACTGCCATGGCCTGATACCGGGCAGGCTCCAGCACGAGGAATACACTTGCCTACCACTGCCCAGCTGGAATAAGCACAGGCAGGACACAGATTAGAGTCTGCAGGACGCCAGGGAGGACTTCAAACCAGTGCACTCTCCCGGGAGGGAATCCACACCACCAGTGGGGTCCCAGAGCCCCCTGCCCAGATGCCCATGGACACCGTCAATGCCCTGGGTAAGGTTACCCTCTCATCTTCGGTAGTGGTGAGCCATCTGCAATGTCACACCGTTCACCACTTCCCAGACCCTCCTAGATTTACAGCCCCTGCTCTACATCCCCCTTGAATTAGCTCCACCCAACCCTTGCATTAGCTCCACCTATACAAATGAGAGCAGACTGTCTGGCTGGAAGAGTGCGGTTGTGGTCACACTCATCTCACAAGCCTTCAGGCTTAAGACAGAAGGTGTCCACTTTGGTCTGTGGTTCACACAGGCCTCCTAAGGGAGACCCACGCAGGCCCAGCAGTTACTGTGGGTTATAGGAAAGGGGGAAGTGAGAGGTGGAAAGAACATCTACTGAAATCTTCCCCATAGGAGCTATGAAACAGTGAAGGTGAAAACAAAACTTATGGCTGGTCTCATACTTGGCATTGATGAAAAAAGAACAACAAATACACACATACAAATGCAGAACAGTGACTGTAGACTCATCCATGCAGCACCTGCAAATTGCCAACTGATCACTCACCTGAGATCAGTCAGGTTCTCTCTCTCTCTCTCTCTCTCTCTCTTTCATGCACACACACTCTCTCACACACACAAACACACAAACACACACAACAATCCATAATAGTTACTGTAGTCTTATCCATGCAGCACCTGCAATTTGTCAACTGATCACTCACCTGAGCACAGTCTCTCTCTCTCTCTCTCTCTCTCTCTCTCCTCTCTCTCTCTCTCTCTCTCTCTCTATCATCCACACACAAACACACACACACACAGACACACACACACAGACTCAGAGTAGTGCCCCTCCTGAGTTTGTTGGTTCCTCATCTGGGACAATGTACAAGCTGGAACACGGGAGTTCCCTTCTCAGAACCAGGGACTCGACCCAAGGAAGCACAGCTCCAATAATGCTGAACCACCCTGCCTCTCCCTTTCTCCAGGGCCAGACACTTTCCCTTGGGAATAACCAGCCTTGACTCCCCATTCACCAAAACCCTAGACCAGGACTCTGGGTGAAGGAGTCCTGAGACAGTTGGCTCTTCAGACTAGACTGAAAACAAGCAGGAGGTCATTGTGCCCCCAGAGAAGTGTCTGACCCGGGGTAGGGGCAGTGTTGGGTAAATGGATGGGGTCCTAAAGGCTATATACATGGATACACTTCCTACTTCCAGCCTAGATGCTTCTGGTTGACTTGGGGAAGATGAGGAAATCAGATGGACTTGGAGCACCAGCAGATGGTGGCAGAGCTGGGAAATGTGTTCACCCTATGAGTGCTGTTGACAGCTGGAGTGGGGGGGTCAGGCAAGGTGTAAGTATGTTAGAGGGGCATGTTCTTCCCAGACATTCACCTTCTATCTGACCCCCAGTGCCCTCACCTCCCTAGTGGGCTCTTGTGGGACCCTCCTCAAGTAAAATTATGACCGAGCACAAAAGACAAGGGCTCACACAACAAGGAGGGTCTATCTTCTGAATCCAACACCACCCACCCTCAGAGAAAAGGAAATATCCCAAAAAGGCTGGTGTGGAAGTGCTGCTTCCCACCTCTGAGTAAAGCCACCAGGTTCCCCCCAGTGAGAGGAAGGGTGCAGTTGCATGGCTCTGTGGCTCCCACTGCTCTAGGCCAGGGGCTAAGTGGTGCCCCCTCTTCACCCATACCTGCATCTGCCCTTTTCCTGGGACACTGTCCACTAAGGATGGGGGTGGGATCCCAGGATCAACATCCACTCCCCCACTCTCCACTCCTGGTGCACATTTGTGGCAGAGTCAGGGCTGGCCTGCCTGGTGCTGGGGAGGTGCTTTGGGACACAAGAAGGGAGGCAAGAGTCATGGGTCTGGGTCTGGGGAGGTGGAGGGTAAGGGGAGGTCGTGAGGTGCAGAGCCGCAGGGCTACCACTGGGGACCGGTTCCGGGTCAGGGCAGCAAGGAGGACAGGGGTGCACCATCGCTGGATGACTCCAAAAGGTGCCATGGGTCCAAGCTGGCAGCAACCTGTTTCAAACGTGGTGTCACGGGGAGGGCAGGGGAAGGGCCCAGGGCAGGGGCTGGCAGGTGGCAGGGCTGAGCTTGCCCCCTCCACAGATGAGCTCCTGGTGCAGGGGCCCTGGATTCAGGGCCTACTTGGCCTCTGAGCCTCCCTGGGGCTGTGAGAGGGATGTGCCTGCTGTGCTGGCTTTGTGTCCTCTGTGCTCCTGGCCCAGACCTGTGCTCCTACAGCAGCAGAGGTCAGCCATTGATGCTGCCACCCCTGGTGCGTGTGCCTGCTCTTCTCTGCTCTTTCTCTGCCCCAACTTCTCACCCAGGCTGCCCAGCTCCTGCTGCGCATTTATGCCAGCTCCCATGTGCCCCTAGCTGCAGCAACTATGTGCCCCTTCAGCCACGCCCTGTCCTCCCCTCATTCACACTCCCTCCCCACCTCGGGCATTCCCCCGCTCCTGGCTTTGTGCTGCCCTGACTCTCCATTAAGGCTATCAGGCTATGGCAGAATCAGCCTCACCTCAGCTCAGGGCTTCCCTCCAACCCCAGCAGCTGCCTGGGGGAATTGAAGATCCCCTCAGCCCAACCAGTGGGGGAGACTCTACTCCATCCACCCCACACACAAATTAGGTGCAAGGTAATGCTCCATGTTTGTGTGTGTGTGTGTGTGTGTGTGTGTGTGTGTGTGTGTGTGTGTGAGTGTGTGGGTAAGTGTGTGATTGTCCTCTCAAGGATTCAGAACATTGAATCTTTTGGGATGACAGTACACAGCACACTTAAAAAACAATACAAAGAACCCTGTGTAATGAATTCAGCACAATGTGCCTTTCGAAGGACTCAACACATAGCAACTTTTGGGATCCTCATGGTAATTTAATTACCAATAAGATGAGACATGCAATTTTGACATCACTAAACTTAAATATCATAATATTATGACATTATATGTCATAGTGACATTAAAGTCATATTGTGAACTCCTATTTTGTGATTTCATCCTATTACAAGCTATCAATATTGGTGAATATCAGAAATCCATTGTGACCTCAAAGCCATTGTGACATGAAAATCCCTTTGTAACATCAGAGTGCCATTGTAATATCATTAACCTGTTCTGACATCACAAACCTGTCCTGTCCATTGTGACCTTACCACCAATGTGACATCACAAAGCCATTGTGATATCACATTGCTATTGTGACATTACAATCACCTTGATTACCACCCAAACCCATTATGACATCGTTAGAACCTTTGAAAAAACACATGGCCTTTGTGACATCACAGTCCCTTTGTGTATCCATATCCTCATTGTGAAATATCAATTGAGATCAGATATGCCATTATAATATCACAAAGCATTTACAATATAATCATTGGTGTGATATCACATTGTCATGATGACAACATCAGGTCATTGTGACATCACAAATAGGTAATGACATCATACTTCTATGACACCATATTGTCAATGTGACAACATATTATGAAGGCTTATTATGTGATTTCGTATTTCATATGTGGGTTCATATCAAAAACATATTTTGACTTCATAACCATTGTGACATGACAATCCTTTTGTGATGTAACATTGCCATTGTGATATCTCTAAACAACTGTGACAACTCAAACATGTCCTGTCCTCGTAAGTTTTGTAACATGTTGCCACTGTGTTAGGCCCATTGAGAACTCAATCTATTTTTGACCTCATATTATTTCAGGTATGACATTAAATATTAGAAATATACTGTTATATTATGAATATTGTGACATCACACTGCTAGATGTAATGACCATTGTGTCACATTGCCACATCACAAATCTGTTCTGACTTCATCACATTTGTGCCAACAAATGACTTTGGAATCCTCACAATCCCATTCTAAACTCATATACTCATTATGAGTTAATGACAATTGAGGTCTGGAATGCCATTCTACTGTGACATCACAAAACTAATTTGAACTCATCACTCTTATGGCATTACCAATTAATTGTGACATAACAAGAATCTTATGACATTATAATTTGACATCATATTGCAATTGTGATATTACTGAACTATCATGCTTTCACAAATCTATTATGATCTCATCACATCTTAGACAATTATGGCCTTTGAGACATCAAGTTCCTTCCATGAACTTGTATCATTGTGCACTTGTAGCAATTGAAAATTGAAATAAGACGTGATATTGCAAACTAGTTTTGACATCACTAACCCATTTTTATATCATTAACACTTTGACAACCAGAACCTGTTAGGAACCTTAGCACTTTTGACAAAAACATGGCCTTTGTTTCATCACAGTTCATTTGTATATGTCATTGTGACTTCATTCTCATATCCTCACTATAAACTAATGGCAATTAAGATCTGACATGTCATTGTGACATCATAAACCCTTTGTGACATCATCACTATTGTGACATCAGACTGTTGTGATGACACAATCAGCTCACTGTGACATCACCAAGCTGCAGTGACATCATAGCATTATGACATCACATTGGCATTTTGCTGTCATAGACATATTGTGAATGAATATCTTGTGATTTCATTCTATTTCAAATGTGGCATATCAGTTGATATCAGAAACACATTGTGACCTCATAACCATTGTAAGATAATAAACCCTGTGTGACATCATAACCAGTGTGACATTATATTGACCCTGTGTGACATTATATTGTTATGATATCTTTAGCTTATGGTGACATCACAAAATGATAATGACAGCATAGCATTTGGCATTGTCATTGTGACATCATTTTCACATTATGAGTGCCAAATCTGTGATTTCATTGTATTTGAAATGTGGCACATGTGTTGATATCAGAAACTCATTGTGATATCATAACCATTGTCACATCAAAATCCCTTTTTGACATCAATTTGGCAATGTGACATCACACTGGCAATGTGATGCTAGTAAGGCATCGTGATATAACAATGTCATGAACTCACAATGGATTTCTGGTATCAACTGACATGCCACATTAGAAATAGAATCAAATAATGTAATAGGCAAACACAACGTGTCTATGACATCAGAATGACAATGTGATGTTACAATGCTATGATGTCATTGTAGTTTTACATGTCAAAATGAGCTGATCGTGTCATAATGGCAACATGATGTCACAAATATTATTATGTCAGAAAGGATTTGTTATGTTTCTATGGTATATCTGATGTCAGTTTTCATTTGTTCCCCATGAGGCTAGGATACAAAAAGGTTCTGTGATGTCACAGAGGCCATGTGTGTTTTCAAAGGTGGTTATTAGTCATAATAGGTATGGGATGGCACAATGTGATCCATAATGTCACAATGGAAATGAGATATCCCATTGGGTTTTTGATGTCACAGTGGTGATGAGGTCACAATGGTTTTGTGATGTCACAGTTTGTTTGTAATATCAGAATGATATAATCAAATTTCAATGACTCATAATTCAATATGAGGATACCAGGTGATAGAAGCAGCTCCATAGTATGAGGTCATACTATGTGAAAACCCAATGGGACAGTGATTTCACAATGACAATGTGATATCTCACTATCATGTTATAAGAATGTTTTGATGTCACAATTGGTGATGCAATACTGATGAGGAGGTCGCAATGGATTTGAGATGTCCCAGGGGTTGGTAATGGCACAATGGCATGTGGGATCTCAATTGTCATTAACACACCATGAGTATATGAGTTGGGGAAGGGATTCTGATGTCAGCAAAGCATATGTAGTGAAAAAGCTGAATAACTAACAGGTCTGAGATGTCACAAAGTGAAACAATGGTTATGATGTCCAGCGGTGTGAAATCATGATGTTACACTGGATTTTAGATATCTCATGTCATATCTGAAATACGAGATCGAACACAGATTTTCAACTCACAAAGGGCTTAAAATATCACAATGGCATGTCACAAAATTATGAGAACAAGAGAGGTATTTGAAGTCACAGTGGGTTAGTGATATAACAAAGGCAATGTGCTGTGACAAAGAGATTTAGATCTCAGAAAGGTTGTGAGTTCATAATGGTTTCCTGATATCAACACAGATGGCACATTTGAGATAGAATGAAATCAAAGAGTAGGCATTTGAAATGGGTCATGACATGAAAATGACAATGTGATGTCAAGGCATCAATGTTTGATAGTATACGTACTCATTGCCGTGCTCATGTAACTGTAATCCTTGTGTACACTGTATTTACTATAAAAAATAACTCACAGAAGAAAAAAAAGAAAAATATGGTATGGTGTCATTGGGGTTTGGTGATGCACAATGAATGGTGGTGTCATGATGACAATGTGATTTCACAGACATAATTATTACACAAAGTATTTGTGATGATATAATGCTATGTGTGATAACAATTTTCATTAGTTCACTATGAAGATATGAATACACAAAGGGTCTGTGACGCCACAGAGGTCATGTGTTGTTTTTTTTTTCTTATTTTTTCATGCTTTTTTTTGTGAAAATACTGTATAGAGGGGTTAAAATTACATGGGCAAGATAATGAGTACATTTCTTATCAAGCATTGTAACCTCCTCCTTTGTTTCCCCTTCCCATCCCTAACCATCCTTCCCCTGCCCCCCACCTAATCCTCCCCGCTCCCCCTCCCCCCATCTGCATGAAAATTGTAAAGTTCGTTTTCGACATAACGACTTGTACATCTCAAGAGTTCACAATAGTTTTGTGATGTCACAATTTGATTTTGAAGGAACAACAGCAATGTGATGTCACAATGGTTTTGTGATGTCACAGTGGTGATAAGGTCACAATGAGTTTGTGATGTCACTATGAGTTTGTAATATCACAATGACATGTCCAATTTCAATTTCTACTAGTTCACAATGAGGATACAATTTCAAAGAAAGAATCTTAAGCTCGAAAGGCCATGAGTTTTTAGTCATAACTTGTGTGAAATGCTGCCATTAGGATATTTTAGGCCTTTAGTAAGCTTATAATCTGTTTTCAAACTCATAATAATTCAGGTATGATATATGATATCAGAAATTGACTCTGACACGAACATTGTGACATCACATTGATAGACATCAAGAGCATGGTGTCACATTGTGAACTCACAAATTTGTTAGGGCTTAATCACATTTGGGCCAACACATGACTTTGGAGACAACACAGTCCCTTTGTGAACTCATATCTTCATTGCGAATTAATGACATTTGAGATCCGGCATGCCATTGTAACATTTCCAACCAATTGTGACAGCACAAACCTATTATAGCAGAAACACATTGTGATCTAATTGACATTGTGGTAGCACAATCCCTTCATGACCCCACATTTCCATAGTGATATCACTAACCCAATGTGAAATTCCAATCCTCTCATACCCAATCCAGGTATGAAATGTGATACCCGAGTCCAGTGTGACATCTTCATCATGGTGACATCACACTGATAGATGTTATAAGCATTTTGTTACATTCTGACACCTGTTAGAACTTCATCCCTTTTGTGACAACGCATGCCTTTGGAGACATCACAGTCACTTTGTGAGCTCATATACTGATTGTGGGTTTATGACAATTGAGATCACATGTGTCATTTTGATATCACCAACCAATTGTGACATCACACACCACTTGTAAACTCATCACCAGTGTGGCATCACCAATTGCGATATCAAAACATAATTAAGTCATCATATTGCAACATCACATTGCCATTGTGATGTCACTCTTCCACTGTGTTTTCAAAAACCTACTGCATTTTAGAAAATTCATAGCCTTTTATACTTCAGTCTTCTTCTGTGAACTCATATCCTCATTGTGAAATAGTAGCAACTGAAATTGGACATGTGATTATGAGATGTGACTTCACAAAACTATTTGATTTCATAACCAATGTGACATCACAAACCCATTGTGAGCTTTCATTACCATTTGACATCACTATCACATGGTGACATCCAAAACCTATTAGGACCTCAGCACCTTTGAAAAAACACATGGCCTTTGTGACATCACAGTCCCTTTGTGTAACTATACCCTCATTATGAACTGACACTTGATATCAAACATGCCATTGTAACATCACGAACCCTTTGTGACATCACCAGTGTGGTATAATATTGTCATTATGGTAGTATCAATTAGTTTTGACATCACAAATCTACAATGACAAGATAGCCTTATGAGATCACACTGCCATTGTGATGTTATAAATAGATTATGAATGCCTGATTTTAATCTTTTTTTTTCCGGTCATGGGGCTGGACCTCTGGGCTTGGGTGTTGTCCCTGTTCTTCAGCTCAAGGTGAGCACTCTGTCGCTTGAGCCACAGAGCCACTTCTGGATTTCTAGTGGTTTTCATTAGAGATAAGAGTCTCATAGACTTTCCTGCCTGAGCTGGCTTTAAACTGCGATCCTCAGACCTCAGCCTGCTGAGTAGCTAGGTTTAAAGGCATGAGCCACCGGTGCCCGGCTTTTTCATACTATTGCAAATGTGACATGTGTGTTGATATTAGAAACATAATGTGACCTCATAACTATTGTAACATCATAAATCAGCAGTGACAATAAATTGTCATTATGACACCATCAGCTCATTGTGACATCACCAAACAACAATGGCATCATAGCATTAAAAATCAAAGTGACATTGTTATGACTTAAGAGTGTGAAGGCCTATTCTGTGAATTCACTCTGTTTCAGAAAGCCATTTTGACCATATAACCATTGCGATATCACAATCCTTTGTGACATCACATTGCCTTTGTGATATCATTAACCTGCTGTGCCGTCACAACCAGTCCTGTCCTTGTAGTTTTGTGACATGCTGTCATGGTCATATAGTAGGGCCTTTGTGAGCTCATAATCTGTTTTCAATCTCATATTTCTGGTTTGACATGTGATATCAGAAATACCTTATGACATCATACTGCCAGATGTCATGACCATTGTGTCACATTGTGACATCACAAAGCTGTTAGAAAGGCATCACATTTGTGACAACATATGCCTTTGGAGACATTACAGTCCCTTTTCGAACTCATATATTCATTGTCAATTAATGACAATTGAGATACCCATGCCACTCTGAAATCATGGACCTATTGTGACATCACAAACTTATTGTGACCTCATCACGAGAATGGTATCAACAACTAATTGTGGTATCAAAGCATTATTTTGACAAGATATTGTGGTATTGGCATTGTTCTTTCAATGTCCTATTGTGTTTTTTTACAAACCTATTATGGCCACATCACATGTTAGAAACTTCATGGCCTTTGAGACTTCAAGCTCTTTCTGTGAACTCGCGTACTTATTACCTCTAAGGCAAGGAGACAAACCATTGAGTCACATTTAGTATAATAAAACAATTTACACTAGAAAGGAGACTGTGATCACTTTATCCTGGACTGTATAACCAGGTACAAGATCAGCCTTGACCACCAAACCTCAGATCTCCAATGGGCAGCCCCACCCTATCTTAATTTATCTGCAAGCCACCAGCCAAAAAATTATGATCTCCAAAGCTCCAAACCTCAATGGGCAAGGCTTTTAACTTTTCCATTACTCCCTCCTTCACTACAGACCTATCATTCCTTTCTGGTCTTTCTGTTTTTCCCTTCCATCACTTCCTTCTTCTCTTCAGGCCTCTCCAGTCTCCACAGACCTGCACTACTCTGCCCTAATGACCACTTTTCTGCTTCCTCTCTTCTCAGGTTTTTCCCTTCCTGCTGTATTACCACTTTCTTCCATCTGGGTAGCTCTCATTTTTATCTCCCCTTCCAATGCTCTAAAAATGCAACTTATATATAGGTTGTACCCCTCCTCACTCCAATGGGTCTTCTGCCTAACAGTTTTCAACCTTTATTTCCAAAACTGCTAAATGCTCAATCATTTCTTGACAGCTCACCATGTGAGGCTTGAAACCTCGACCTTTGGTGGCATTCCCCACACTCTCCAGTGGACCAGGCCAAGAATTTACAATGATTAACGGCTCCCACAGATAATTCTGGCTCTACTGGTTATTATAGTATCATCATAGTGAACTAGAAGAAATTGAAATTGTTTATGTCTTTGTTATATTACAAACTTGATGAGACATCACTAACCCATTGTGACCTCATCACTGCGGTGACATCACAAACTCATTGTGATATCACATTACCATTGTGCCACCATGATCATATTGTGACATCCCAAACCTATTATGACCTCAGAATCTTCGAAAGAAAGCATGGCCTTTGTGACATCACAGGCCATTTGTGTACCCATATCCCCATTTTGAGCTAATGACAATTGAGATCATACATCCCACTTTAACATCGAAAACACTTTGTGATATTATTACCAGTGTAACATCACATTGTCATTATGACTACTTCAGCAAATTGTGACATCCTAAAACAATGACATCATAGCATTATGACATCACATGCTAATTGTGATGTCACAGATATATTGGAATGCCTATTCTGTGGTTCCATTCTATTTCAAATGTGGGAGGTGGGTTGATATCAGATTTATTGTGACCACATAATCATTATGACATCACAATACCTTGATGACACCACATTGCCATTATGATATCACTAGCCCACTGTTACATCACAAAACTGTCCTATTCTCACATATTTTTGGACATGCTGCCAGTAAGATCTCTTTGGCATCTCTGAGTTCATAAATTGTTCAACTCATACTTCAGGTATGACGTGATATCAGAAATCCACTGTGACAGAATCACCAGTGTGACATCACACTGACAGTTGTCATGACCACTGAGTCACATTGTGACATCACAAACCTGTTAAGACCCATTACACTTGTGCCAACATATACCTTTGGATACATAATTATCCCTTATGAACTTATATATTCATTGTCAATTAGAGATCTGGCATGAGATTGAGACATCACCATCCCATTGTGAAATCACAAACCTATGTGACCTCATCACCTGTATGGATCACCAACTATTTGTGACTTCAAAACAATACTATCTCATGTAATGGTAACATCACATTGCCAATGGGATATCTCTGTCCCATTGCATTTTCACACTATTATGTCCTCATAATATTTTACAAAATTTAGGGCCTTTCTGATTTCTAGCTCCTTATGTGAACTTGTATCTTCATTGTGATCTAGTAGAATGAAATTGGACATGTAATGGTGATATTACAAATTCATTGTGACATCACTATCAAAGTGTGACCTTATCACCACTGTGACATCACAAACCCATTATGACATCACTTTGCCACAGTGATATCACGATCACCTTGTGATATCCCAAAACTGTTGTGACCTCTTAGCACCTTTGAAAAGGCACATGGTGTTTGTAACACCACAGTCCCTTTGAGTAACCATATCCTCACTGTGAACAAAGGACAACTGACATCAGACATGCCATTGTACCATTACAGATGCTTTGTGACATCATCTACAGAGTGAGATGATATTTTTGTTAGGATACCATCAGACCACTGTGAAATCCCAAAATGACAATGACAACATAGCATTATTACATCACATTTTCATTGTGATGTCATAGAGACAATGTGATTGCCTATTCTGTGATTTCATTCTATCTCAAATGTGGCATATAGGTTGATTTCAGAAGCCCATTGTGACCACATTACTATTGCGATATTGCAATCCCTTTGTGACCTCATACTGATATTGTGATATCATTAATGCAATGTAACATCACAAACCTGTCTTGCCTTCATAAATTTTGTAACAAGCGACTAGCTTGACCTGGGTTGGATGCCCAGAGCTAATTGCAGCCCCAACCATGAACCCTCAGACCTCCAAAGAGCAGCCCAGCCATTTGTTAACTGGCCTTCAAACAACCAAACCCCAAAATAATCATCTCCAAAGCTCCACACTTCAAAGGACAAGGCTTTTATCTTTCTCTTCATCCTCCTTCTCTACAGACCTGTCCTACCTTTCAGGTCTTTTCATTTTTTCCTTCCATCATTCCTTTCTTCTCTTCAGGATGCTGCACTCTTGACAGGCCTTCCCTGCCCTGTCTAGGTGGCCAGTTGCCGTCCTTCAACTCCTGCTCTCCCTCAATTCCCTCTCCTCCCAGGTCTTTACCCTCTTGCAGTCTCATCACTTCTTTCCTTCCAGGCCTTTCCCCTTTTCATTCCCCCTTCTGTTGCTCTGAATATGCAACCTATATATAGGCTGTACCCTGCCCCCACTAAAATATGTTTCCTGCATAACAGTTTTTAATCATCACTTCCCAAATGTCCATGCCCAATAACTTCTTGGCAGCTCACCATGTGGGACTTAACATCCTATCTCTTCAGCAGCATGTCCTGCCCACTCCAGCGGCATGCACCCCCCCCTCTGGTGGTCCAGTCTAATAGGTCATGATGACTATCTGTTATAGGGGTACTGCTGGTTATTACAGAGTCCTCATAGTGAACTAGTAGTGATTGAAATTGGACAAATAATTGTGGTATTACAAACTCATGATCTAACCAACCCATTATGACCTCAAAACCACTGTCACATCATGAACCCACTGTGATATCACATTGCTGTTTAGATACCAGGATCACATTGTGATATCCCAAATCTATTATGACCTCTTATAACCTTTGAAAAAATACATAGCTTTGTGACATAACAGTACTTTTGTTTACCCAAACACCACTGTGAAATATTGACAATTGAGAATCAGACATGACATTTTAACATTAAAATGTTGTGACATCACATTGTCGTTGTGATACCATCTGCTCATTGTGAAATCACAAAACTAAAATATGATAAAATTATAATTTCACATTGTCATTGTGATATCATCAATACATTATGAATGCCTTTTCTGTGATTTCATTCTTCTTCAAATGTCTCATATAGGTGGATATCATAAACAAATCATGAACTCATAACCATTGTGACATCACAATCCCTTTGCACATCACATTTTCATTGTGATATCACTAACACACCGTGACATCACAAACCTGTCCTGTCATCATAACTTTTGTGACATGATTTTTTTCCCTCATAATCTGTTGGCAACCTCATTAGATTTCACATATGACATTTGATATCACAAATTCCCAGTGACATCATGACCATGGTGACATCACACTGCCAGATGTCATAACCATTGTGTCAAATTCAGACATCACAAACCTTTTAGGATTTCAATATATGACGACACATACTTTTGGAGAAACCACAGTCCCTTTGTGAACTCATGAACTCATTGTAAGTTAAAGACAATTGAGAACTATCATTTCATTGTGACATGGCCAGCACATTGTGACATCATCTATCTTTTGTGACTTCATCACCAATGTGGCATCATCAAATATTTGTGACACCAAAACAATATTCTGACATGATGAAGTGTGTTGACATTGACATGGTGATATCATTGTCCCACTGTTTCAAAATATGACCTAATATGACCTCATAACATTAAAAAAAATTCATTTCCCTTAGGTCTTCATGCTCCTTCTGTGAACTTGGATGCAGATTGTGAAATAGTAGCGATTCAAATTGGACTTGTGTTTGAGATATTACAAAAACATTATAGCACCAAAAACCCATTGTGACCTCATCACAACTGTGAATCATAAAGCTATCATGTCCCCTAAGTACCTTAGAAAACACAAATGACATTTGTGACCTCAGCCCCTTGGGTACCCATATCATCAATTTGAACACATGACAATTGAATTCATATATACCATTGTAACATCACAAACCCTTTGTGACCCAATAACCAGTGTGACAACACATATTCATTATGACATCATCACCTCCTTGCAACATCACCAATTTACAATGACCTCATAGCATTATGACATTATATTGTCATTATGAGGGAATAGACACATTGTAAATGCCTATGCTCTTATTTCATTCTATTTTAAATGTGGCATATGGGTTGATATCAGAAAATCATTGTGATCCCATAAACATATGGCATCACAACCACTTTGTGACATCACAGTGTCATGGTGATATCACTAACAAACTGTGACATCACAAATATGCCCTGTCCTCATAAGCATTGTGACGTGCTGCAATTGTGATGTCTTAGGCCATTTTTGAGCTCGTAACCTGTTTTCAAACTTATAATAATTCAGTTCTGATATGTGATATTAGAAATCCACTGTGACATCATGACCATTGTGACATCATACTGACAGACATCATGACCATTGTATCACATTATGACATCACAATCCTCCTAGGACTTCATCACATTTGTGACAACACATGCCTTTGGAGATACCACTGTCCTTTTGTGAACTCAAATTCTCTGTGATTTCATAATAACTGAGAACCTTTATGCCATTTGGATATCACCAACCAGCTGTGACATTATAGACCTACTGTGACCCCTTACCTGTATGGCATCATCAACTAATTGGGACATCAAAACTTTTTGTAATTTCACAATGTGGCACGATGTTCATGACATCTGTTAGTGTGATGTCACAATGGTTATGATGTCACAGTGGATTTCCGGTATCTCATCACATACATGAAATATGAAGTCGGAAACAAATTATGAGGGCAAAAAGTTCTAAGATATCACAATGTCAGCATGTCACAGAAGTTATGAGGATAGGAGAGGTTTGTGATGTCACTGGTATTAGATATATCACAATGGCACTGTGATGTCACAACGTGATTATGATGTCAAAATGGTTACGTAGGCACAAAAGTGTGTTTCTGATATCAACTCTCATGCCACATTTGAAATACAATGAAATCACAGAATAGGCATTCACAATGTGTCTACGATGTCACAATGACAATTGTTGTCATACTGCGATTATATCATTGAGTATGGTGATGTCACAATGAGCTGATGTTCTCATAATGAAAATGTGATATCACAATGAAGTTATAATGGCATATCTGATCTCAATTGTCATTAGTTAACAACAAGGATATGGGTACACAAAGAGACTGTAATGTTGAAAAGGGTATGTGATTTTTCAAAGGAGCTAAGATGTCATAATAGATTTGAGATGTCACAATGGAATCATGATGTTACAATGACAATATTGTCACAATGGCTTTGTGATGTCGTGCTGATGATGATGTCAAAATGGGTTTGTGATATCACAACGAGTTTGCAATATCACAATCAAATTTCCAATTTCAATTACAACTAGTTCACAAGGAGGATACTGTAATAATCAGCAGGGCCCTGATAATTTATAGGGTCCGATAATCAGTGTGGCCACAACTCCTGGCCAGCTGGAGAGGACAGGGCATTCTGTGGGAGGGGATGGTACATTAATCACCAAGAGTTGAGCTGTTAAGAAGTAATTGGGCTGTGGGGAGCTTGGGATGTGATAGTTGAAAACTGTTAGCATTTGGAGTGGAGAAGGGGTAGAGACTTTACATATGCTGTTTGTTCAGAGCAATGGAAGGGGAGATACAAATTGAAAAGTCCTGGAAGGAAGGAAGTGGTGTGATAGCAGAAGGGGAAAGACCTGGGAGGAGAAGAAGTTGAGGGAGAGCAGGAGGTGAAGGATGGCAACTGATGACCCAGGCAAAGCAGTTCAGGCCTGTGGAGAGTAGAGAGGCCTGAAGAGAAGAAGGAACTGGTAGAAGGGATAAAGGGAAAGACTTCAAAGGAAGTATAGGTCTGTAGTGAAGGAGAGACAAAGGGAAGGGGAAAAAAGGCTTGCCCTTTGATATTTGGAGCTTTGGATATCATAATTTTGGGGTTCAGTGGTTTGGAGAATATTTATTATATTAAATATGTCTAGATGGATTCCCTTGAACATTAGAGTTCCGAATTTTTGGAGTCCCCATGAAGATTAATCCGTTTAGATGGCATCAGGCCTTGACCCCAGGGCAAAATCCCTATAGGTGAGTGTGTCAGCCTTCAAGGCCTTGAGTGTTTGTCTCCAGAGGACCAACATGGACAAAAGTCCTATAGGTACCTCTAGGGGTGCGTTTGGGCAAGCTTGCCAGCCTGTTTTTAGGACCCCCTCTAGAGGTAATTTGTGGCTTTCTTGGGAAGCCATCTGAGAAATTTTGAGAGGTCATTTGGGGCTTCCTTGTGAAGCCATCTGGAACCTCCTTAAGAGGTCATGTAGTGCTTCCTTTGGAAGCTATCTGGAACTTCATCAAGAGTGCATCTGCAACTTCCTTGAGAAGCTATCTGAGACCTACCCTGGAGGTCATCTTGGGCCTTCTCCAGTGGCCATCTTGGACTTTCTCCAGAAGTCATCTGGGGCTTCCTCTGAAGGCCACCCGAGACCTATTCAAAAGTAGTCATTGGGGATTCCTTAAGAGGCAAGTTAAGACGACCAGCTGAGGTCATGTGGAGCTTCTTTGGGAGGTCATCTCGGGTTACCTTGATGAAAAATCTGACTGTCTTCAGACATCATCTGGGAATTACTTGAGAAGCTATATAGGACCTTCTCTGGAGGTCATTTGTCTCTTTCTCAAGAGGGTTATCTAGAACCTCCTTTGGGGTTCATATGTGGCCTCCTTGAGTGGCCATCTGGGAGCTACTCAAGAGTTAATCTCATCCTCATTGAGAGGATATCTGGGGCCTCATTTTGAGGTCATCTGACACTTCCTTGGGGAACCGTTTGGATCCTCCATGAGAGGTCATCTAGGGCCTCCTAGGGAGGATATATGTGACATCCTCCAGAGGTCATCTGCAACATCCTCAAGAGGCAATCTGGGATGTTCTCTCTGTCATCTCAGATCTCTGTAGAGGTCAAAATTGAGTGGTGTGGACATGTGGGTTTAGTGTCTGTGGCTATTGGTCTGTGTGTGTATGCTGATAGTTCTATCTGTGTCCTGTATGCACCTCTGTTTACTCCCTTTCTCAGGATGGGAGAACAGGCCTAAAGTTGTCATATCCAAAAAAATATTCTCCCCCAGTGTTACAGAATCCTTCAGAGGAAGATGCACTGATGTAGTCTCTCTCCTATTCTTTGCCATCAATACCTCTAATCTAAAGTCCTCCCATACCAAAAGTGGTTACTTGTACCAGCCTGAGGTGGTACAATGTGGTATGTTATCCTTATTACCCTTGAGACAAGAACATGGAGGAGATGGTGAGCAGGCCCCCTTTCTAATGTATTTTCCCTTTACAACTAGTGACCTGTATAACTGGATACAGAAAATCTATCCTTTTCAGAAAAAAATAAAACCAGGCGCTCATTCCCTCATTAGAGACAGTAATTTTCACACACAAGCACATCTGGGATGAGTGTCGGCAAATTTTACAGGTGTGTTTCATCTGGTAGAAAAGGGAGTGAATTCTGCTCAGTGACTTAAAGGTGGTCCTTGGACCACACAGTAGCCCCACTATTGAACCAGACCATTTGGAACAAGTCTTTCCCAAGACTTACTCAAGCTGAGGCTGGGAAGGTGGCTCAGCGGTAGAGCGCTTGCCTTGCATGCTCGAGGCCCGTGGTTCAATTCCTCAGCACCACATAAGCAAAAAGAAAAAAGCCGGAAGTGTCACTGTAGCTCAAGTGGTAGAGCTCTAGCCTTGAGCTGAAGAGCTGAAGGACAGCGCCCAGGCCCAGAGTTCAGGCCACACGACCGGACCCGCCCCCCCCCCCCAAAAAAAAACTTTCTGGAAGTGGCGCTGTAGCTCAAGTGGTAGAGCGCTCGCCCTGAGCTGAAGAGCTGAGGGACAGCGCCCAGGCCCAGAGTTCAAGCCTTACGACCGACCAAAAAAAAAAATCTAAACTCAAGCTGAGACTAACAGCTATCGAGGTATGGAGGTACTTACCAATTATTGCCAGGTTCGGTTAGCAGGGATACCACAGTATCTAGAAAGCCAAGTCATCAATCTAAGGTGAGTGAAATGGGACAGTTCCCCAGTTAGTACTCTAACGTTTTCTGGAACTTCTCCCAGAAGCCTATAGGACCTATAGGCCTGGCCTATAGATCTTGAAGACCTGGAGAATCAAAGATCCCTAAATATGGCCTTTGTTACTCAGTCGGCCACAGATATTAGAAGAAACCTTCAAAAGTTAGAAGGTTTTGAGGGAAAAGTGTATTCTAAGTTGGAAGTGGTTGCCCAGTGTGTGTTTGATACCAGAGATACCCTGGAAAAAAAGAGTCTAAGAAGTGAGTTTGAATTTTTGGTAGGAGCACCAGAATATGGATCAAGAAACCTTTAGCAAAGACAGCACAATTCATTTGAAAATGTCAGTAGGGATCCTCTAGGACTAAACCAGTGTGCTTATTGCAAGCAAAATGGACATTGTGGAAAAGAATGTCCAAGGAGGAGAAAGATAGAAAATGACAGGGTAAGTAATCACATTAACCACCTGGAAAATGTATTCATTTCTCTGGAGAAACATGCAAAGGAGCTTTGGGCTCCGAATTCTAACTGTGTTCAATTTAAAAAGCAGCCCTCTGAACTTAAGAAGAAATATGTTAAAGAAAAAAATTTACCCACTTCTAACTCAAAACACAGGCTTATAAAAGAATGAATCTCCTATAGGTGCCAGTAAAAACCCACCAAGAGATTAAAAGCACATAGAGCACACAGGAGATAATAGAGAGAATTATTTAACATGAAGAAAAGATTTGAAGATATAAATTAGGAACTTGTGAGAGTCAAAAATGAGAAGAAAATCCTCAAAAGGAACCTAGAAAACACTCAGAATCAAATGAAATTCAAGTACATTTGCCTGGGTGAGCATGAGGCAAATTAGGGGACTACAAGTCAGAGGCCAACAGAAGCACAGGACAGCAATGCTGCCATCCTTGCTAACCACAAGTGAGGCCAAGAAAAGATCTGGATGCTGCATTAAGAAATCATAGCCATGAAAAAGGAGTTGGACCTGATATAAGAATGTATTAGGGTGAAGTACATGTTGATTATAAGCTTTGAAGAGTGTCACCAGAAATTCAAGGCAACAGAGAAAGAAGGAAAGAGTAGTTGGCAGAGAAGACGGGGAAGTGCTGTGTCATAGAAGATCAGGCCAAGAAAAGTGAACAGGAAAATATCAGGCTGAAGATTGTTACTCTTCAGAAAGATTTAAAGGACCACATGCTCTGATAGAGAATGCTGGGGAAAGGGAAAGAGCATTGGGAAGAAAAGCAGAAAAGCTAAAGAAACAGTTGCAAGATCTGTCACAAAATTACACTTAAGTGGAAAACCAGAAAGATAAATTACTAGAGTAAAAGGCCACAAGGACTGCTGAGACCTTCACCATAAATGTAATGCAGAAGCACCGAGTCCCTATGGAACAGATGGAGGTGGGAAAAAATACCTCTCAGTAGCACCTTTTTGAACTTAAGGGAGGAGTTGAAGAGCAAGCAAAGGTGATGTGAGAAAGAGAAGCAGATGACCAGTCAAAGAAACTCTCCTGTGACCCTGTCAAAATATTTGCAGATTAAGGAGCACATTGAGGAGAGTAAGATCATGAAAGCAAGTTTGAGAGAAAAGGAAGAGAATAAAATGGAAGAAGTCTCCAAGGTTCAGCGTACTATACAGGAGTTAAACTAGAGACCCTAAGATACAGGGAATCATCTGAGCTGATCAGGTAGCTTGGGAGACCACTCTAAAACCAGTGGGGTCTCTAGAGCTACTAGTCTTTAAGATTAAAGTAAGAAGCAAAAAGAGTAGTAATAAATGTGCAAATGTTGACACTGAACTTGTGAAAAATTCATACAGGCTCAAGCTTTCTGTCAGTTTACATGTAGATATTTGCACTCTGGTAAATTGCCCCGGGCCACTGCCTATAACTGTTCGAAAACCAGTGGGGCCTCAGCCTGACAATCCTTTGTAAAGTGTGTAGATAATTTCCAACTGGTAAATACTGAAAAGCTGGAACGTATGGAAAAATTCATATGTGAGGAACCTCAGATGGTGAATTTGGGAAAGTGAGCTTCACCGAGGTAAAGCCTGGAAAGTATGGTTATTTGTACCTGTTACTAATTGTGGACACTTTTTCAGGCTGAGCTGAGGCATGTGATAATTTGTTGATTTGGCTTACCTTTAGCTATGGGGTCCAAAGATGCCCCTTCATTCAGGGCCAAAGTTCTCAATTATTAACTAACGCCCTAGGAATAAATTAGAAGTTACAATCCATTTATAAATCTCAGAGTTCAAGGGACTAGAAAGAATGAATATGACCTTAAAGGAAACATTAACTAAATTAAATACAGGGACTGGCCATGGCTACGTAAGCCTCCTGAACTTTGTTCTCCTTTGAGCAATATGTAGCCCTTATGTTAAACGATTTAATCCCTTTGAAATACTTTAGGGTAGAACACCCCCTTTGGTTGCTAAACTTGGGAAGGCTATAATAACATAAATGTCTAACTACAATCTGCAGGCTTTACAACATATTCTTTTATGTACCTATCCTTTGGTAACCAAGGCCCACAGGCCAACTAAGAAAAACTCCACCTGAAGGAGAGGGGTCAAGATGGCGATGGAACAGCAGGGAAACACCATAGCTCTCTCCAACCAAATACAGATTTCAATGATCTGTTTCTCCAAGTGACCCACCAGAAAAAGGGTGATTACTCAGAGAGGAAGTGAAAAAAGAAAAGGGAAAAACTTACACAGACATTAAAGGGGGAAGACCCTTCCCAAATCCTTTGTTGTTGATGGGGCTCCATGCTGAGTAGCTTAAATGGCAGGGCTTCTTACCAGGCTGCTTAAGCGGCCCCAGCTCTGGACCTTCAGAGGACCACACACTTGCAAGCATCCCAAGACTTCCAGAAGACTCCAAAGAGCCACTGCCAACCAAGAGAATACATATAGGAATCTCAGAAGGCAGAGCCAGCCGAAAGACTTCCCTCACCCTCCCTGGCACAGCGCCTCTGCCTGGCTGGTGCAATCAGCTCAACCGAGTCAGGAGCAACAGTAACTGTTAGCAGTGGCGAACGACCCTAGACTCTCAGCATGGCACCTCTGTCCTGCTGATGTAAACAGCCTAGCCTAACCTGGAGCAGCAGTGGCAGCTGGCAGTGGCAGCAAACCACCCAGACTCTGTGCACAATGCCTCTTGGCACTAGCCACAGGAACATCCCAGAGCAGCCCAGGGAGACAGCGGTGGCTGGGGCGGGGACAATTGCAGTGAACAACTCCAGACCCGTGGCAGTTTGTGCCTCTCCATACTGGCCCGCATCAGCAGCCCAGCCTAGCCCGAGACAGCAGCAGTGGTTAACACCTGACTTGTGCTGTGGTACCTTCCTTGAATAAGTGGCCCAGTTGATCCTGCAGTGGCAGCACCTGGGGCAGTGTCAGCAGCTGCGGTAGCAGCTTTGGCGGCAGCAGCATCGACAGCAGCAGCAGACGACTCTGGACCCTTAGTGGGGTGCAGCACCTCTCCAAACAGGCTAGCACAAGAAGCCCAGTCCAGCCCATGGTGGCAAAGGTGGTGAACAACCCCATACTTGAGGCAGGGTGTGGTACTGAAGAACCCCAGAAAAGCCTCATGAACTTTGATGCCTGGGCTGGCTTTGAACCTGAATACACAGATCTGAGCCTCCTGAGTAGCTATAATTACAGGCATTCACACCAGCAGGGTCTTATTTTTTCCAACCCCCTAACTTTTTCTAAAATAAATAATTTCTTAGTTCATACAAGGAATTTAAGCAAATACAAGAGGATCGACATAATATCCTGTATTCTATCTGACCATAGTGGAATCAAACTAGTTCTCAGTAACAAGGCATAAAGTAGAAAAAACTTAAACACATGGACATTAAACAGCACTCTGATGAACAATACATGGGTCACAGAAGAAAATAAAGAAGAAATTAAAAAGTTCCTACAATTCAATGACAATGAAGATATATCACAAAGAAACCTATGGGACACAGCGAAAGCAGTCCTGAGGGGCAAATTTATTGTTCTCTGTGTGCACATCAAGAAAACATAGACCAATTAAACAATCTTATGATTTAAATGAAACTGTTAGAGAAACAAGAAAAATTGAACCTAAAGTTGCTAGACAGAAAGAGATAAGCGAAATAAGAGCTGAAATTAATGAGATACTAAGAAAATTATAAATAAAATTAATAAAACAAAGACCTGTTTTTGTTTTTTAAAAAATCAATAAAACTGACGGACCACTGGCAAGAGCAACAAAATAGGAGAGGAGACCCAAATCAATAATATCAGAAATGCCACAGGGAAAATTGCAACAAACATACAAGATATCCAAACATTCATAAAGAAATAATTCCAGACTCTACTCACAAAGGAAGGAAAACCTAGCAGAGACGGATGAATTTTTACAAATATGCATATCGCTATTTCTCCCTTTCCTTTTCAGGCATGCTTCTCCAACATGTGTGATGGGGGCAGAAGCTGTTTAAATAAACTTCTTTTCCTGCCTAAATAGCATGTGGTGTTCTCTTCATCAGCTACCTAATGAAACTTACCTATTTAATATACCTTATATATGATGCTCTCTCTCGGATGGAGTTTTAGAGTTGGAAATGTTAGACTTTCCTAACCACCCTCTTTCTGCGAACCAAACTGCCTTGAGATACCACATGAGACTTTTTACCAATACCATTGTTGGCCTTGACATCCACGTCCACACCACTTCTCTACTCTGGTGAGTGAAACTAGTCTCTATGGCTCTCTGTTTCTCAATCTCTTTTCAGATGTGCCACCACACCAAAGAGCTCCTATGGCCTTTAGCCGAAAGGCTGGTCGCTCTGAAGCCAAGGATGCTTGGTTTGGGGGGCTGGACATTTCTCTCTAGAGGGCTCCGGGGGAAGTTGGGACGCCACTTCTGCCTGGTCAGCTCTCCTTCATTCAACAGACTGACTGTCCTACACATTTAATAGGGTGCTGTGAGCCATGCCTAAGCAGAGAAACCCCTCTGAAATGCTTCGTGCACTCCCTGGATAGACGGCACACCTAATATTTTTATGCTGTTGTCAGATTTAGACAATTTTTGCCTCTGCAATGGTACATGGTCGAAGTCTGTTTACTTTCAGGCTCCATTTGCCCTCTGCTATTTACGTCCAACTTTCCATATCTCTCCCTTTTCTACAACTTTTTGGATTGTGCCCTGGGTCCTGGGGACCCCTCTAGTTCCCTACCAAAGGCTGGTCAAACAAGGCTTGATTTTTGTTAAGGCTTTCTTTGCATTTTTTCAGAAATTTGCCAACTTGAGTTTGCCATCTTGGCCACATGGTGGGTTAAGGGATTGGCCCAATCCAACCCGTACCCTTCCACCAAGCTTACTACTCCTCCATTCATCTATTTCTAATGTGCCTTGCTAAGAAGTTGCTCTTTTCATAGACACTGGTAACTGATGCCCAACCATCTGATGTGATTTGTTAGCAGAGATGTCTAAATTTTGTTGTCAGAAATTTTAAGTTTTGAGTTTTGCCTTTTTTGTTTTGTGTTGTGTAGTTTGGTACTGACTACGTGATTCTAAAATATTGGGTATATCTGTGCTAAGATTCTCACGTCTAACGAGTTTTGTCATTGTAGAATATTTGTTCAATTCTTGATAAGGACCAGGTAAGCCCTACTTATTCTATTTGATGTCCTTGTTGCTTTAATTAGAAATAACAAAGGGCTTTTCTGGCAATGATTGCAGTTCAAAGCCAGCCCAGGCCAAAACATCCCTTAGACTCCATCACCCAACTAACCTGCAAAGACAGGCTGGAAGCATTGCTAGAGCCTCTTATCTCTAACCAGCAAACACTGCAAGTGGTACTATAACTCAAAGTGGTAGTGTGCTAGCCTTGAGCAGAAGTGCTCAGGGACAGTGCCCAGGCCTTAAGTACAAACCTCCTTGAATACCAACTGGGACAAACCATTCCAGCAATGAGCAGCTAGACTCGGCTGGTATGGGGATCAAGGGGACATGGAGAGGAGTAAGAGGAGATGATATCACATCAGCAACTTTGTGCCTCCCCTTTCAAAATAAACCAGAGTCATAAGATCAATAGAAGTAAGAAGTCTGACCATCTAATGTTCATTCATGTCTAACTTTCAATTGGACAGGAATTTATATTCTTGCCTTTATCACTTGTCTTCTTCTCTACCTAGTTGCCAGATGTCAGAAATAGCTAGAACATTTCTACCAACATTTTCAGCCCCAAGTCCTTCCTCTTGCCATTTATTTGCTCTCTAGTACATTTTTCAGTCCCTCAATGCCTCATGAGACTTCTCCAGACTTCATCCAAGACTCCAAACTTCATCTAAGGACTCAATGCCCAAGTGACAGCTGTTGCCTGCTTTCTTCGCCCAGAGGGGACCATATCTCAGCCTTTTACCCCTTCTGTTGATGGCCCTTGCAAACAAGAAGTAGCCAGAGAGAATGTTCGTCCTTTTTCATAATAATCAAAAGTCTGGAATATCAGGTCTGAACAGGGACACCTCCTTCCCTCTTGGCTAAGTTTCTGCCCTCCCATCTGACCTTAGGAGGGTCCAAGACCCTGAGGTCACATCCAGTGTGGCCACACCTTTCCCCCACCTAGCCACACCTCTTCCTGTCCCTGGCCTAGATAAGTCCTGGCCCAGAGGTGGGTTGCCTTCCTTCCTTTTCAGCCATGCTTCTCCACCATGCATGGTGGGGGCAGCAATTCAATAAATAAACATCTTTTCCTGCTTGAAAAACAAAAGAAATACAAATTGCCCAAACAGAACCAAGAAGAAATAAATCAATTAAACATGTCAATAACCTGCAATGAGATAGAAGAAATAACAAGAAATCTTCCAACAGGAAAATGCCAGGACCTAATGGATTCACTACAGAATTCTATATGGCCTTTAAAGAGGAACTAATAACCATACTCCTCAAGATCTTCAGAGAAATAGAAACAGAGAGAGTAATCCTAGACTCATTCTGGGAAGCCAATATCACATTCTTCCCCAAACAAGGCAAAGACCCCCCAAAAAAGAACTACATACCAACCTCTTTGATTAAGACAGATGCAAAGCTCGTCGATAAAATTGTAGCCAACAGAATCAAGAAACATATATAAAAATAACTACATTATGACCAAGTAAGCTTCATCCCAGAGATGCAGAGGTGGTTTAACATGTAAGTCAATAAATGTAATCCATCACATAAACAGATCCAAGGTCAAGAACCATATGATTTTCCCCATTGATGCGGAAAGGCTTTTTGATTAAATTCAGCACCCATTCATGCTAAAAGCTCTGGAAAAAATAGGAATAGAAGGAATATTTCATAAGACAATAGAAGCTTTACATGGCAGATCAAAGGCCAATATTATACTTAATGGGGAAAAACTATAAGCAATTCCCTTAAAAACAGGAACAAAGCAAGGATGCCCACTCTCTCCACACCTCTTCAATATAGTTCTGGAATTCTTAGCCAGAGCAATAAGGCAAGAAAAATACATTAAAAAGATCCACATAAGAGAGGAAGAAGATCAATCCATATAGGAGAGGAAGAAGATCAACTACCTCTTTTTCAGATGGCATTATTTTATAAGTCCACAATCCCTAAAGCTCCATCCCCAAACTCTTAGAGCTTATAAACCAATTTGGCAAAGTAGTAGGATGCAACAAAAATCAGTCACCTTTCTAAACAGCAACAATGTACAAGCAGAAACGGAAATCAAGGAAACAACCCCATTCACATTAACCTCAAAAAAATTATCTAGGAATTAACCTAACCAAAGATGCATAGGGTCTATTCCATGAAAACTATAAAAGCCTAAAGAAAGGAATCTTAGAGGATACCAGGAAATGGAAAGACTTCCCATGTTCCTAGATAGGCAGAATTAATATGGTAAAAATAGCTATACTGCCAAAATTAATAAACACATTCAATGCAATTCCCATTAAAATTCCAATATCCTAGTTTACTGAAATAGAGAAAATAGTCCAGAAAATCATATGGAACATCAAAAGACCTAGCATAGCCAAATCAATTTTAGGCAAAAGAAAGAATACAGGAGGGATCATGAAACAGGACTTCAAGCTCTAATATAGAGCCATAATAACAAAGACACCGTGGTACTGGCACAAAAAGAGACCTGAAAATCAATGAGACAGGTTAGAAGATCCAGAAATATAGCCGCATATGTACAGCCAGTTGATATTTGACAAAGGAACCAAAGACATACAGTGGAAGAAGCATAACCTCTTCAACGACTGGTGTTGGGAAAACTGGCCACATGCAGAAAACTTAAAGTGGACCCTAGTCTTGCAACATGCACTAACATCAACTCAAAATGGATTAAAGACCTTAACATCAACCCTGAAACTCTGAAACTACTGCAGGACCAAGTATGATAGACACTTGAACTTATAAGCACAGGCAGGAACTTCCAGAACAGATTCCCAGGGTCACAACAAATTGGAGAATGACTCGATAAATGGGACTACGTTAAAATAAAAAGTTTCTACACAGATAAAAAGTAGCAAATAAGTAGAAAGAAAGCCAAATTATTGGGAAAAATATTTACCAGCAATATATCAGACAAGGGTATAATATCCATTATATATGGTGAACTCAAGAAACTAACCTTTCACTAACCTAACAAACCAATCTTGAAATGGTCAAGGGAGTTAAGAGAGACTTCTCAGAAGAGAAGTAAAGTAACATATGAAGCAAAGTAACACATGAAGAAATGGTCATCATCCCTGACTGTAAAGCAAATGCAAATAAAAACAACTCTGAGATACCACCTTACCCCAGTCAGAATAGCCCACATCCTAAATTCAGCCAATGACAAATGCTGGAAGGGATGTAAAGAAAGAGAAACAATACTGCAGTGCTGGTGGAAATATATACTAGTACAACCACTTTGGAAAGCACTCTGGAGGTACCTCAGAAAGCTAAATATCGACCTGTCCTATTAACTGGCTATACCACTCTTAGACATCTACTCTGAACAAAAGGAACCACTATACAAACACACACACACACACACACACACACACACACACACACACACACACGCACACACACATACCCCTTTATGATTATTGAAGCACTGTTCATAATAGCCACGATTTGGAAACAACCCAGATGGGACACTACTGATAAGTGGATCACAAAAATATGGTACCTATATACAATGGAATACTATGCAGCCATTAGAAAGGACAAAATGATGGCATTTGCAGGGAAATAGATGGAACTAGACCAAATTGTTTGAATGAGGTAAGCAAAGAACCTAGAGACAAACGGCACGGGGTCTACCTGATACGTGGATGCTAAAGCCAAAATGCAAGAAGGTATGACAGAGTATACAGGACTCGAGAAACAAAGGACAGCCACTCATTTTGTTGTACCACCATTAATGACTCCATGTTATTGACCATGTAGATGATAGAAATATGCATGCAATGGAAGAAGCCAGGAGGAGGAACGGAATAAGTGGGAAATGGAACAACATAGAACAAAGGGGCCCATCAGTTGCACGGGACATAGAAGAAAAATAACTAAGCAACCCAAACACAGTGATGGGAAGGGTGGAATGAGGGGGAAAGATGGAATAGCCCACACTAAGCAAGATGAAAAAATTTAAACATCACCTGAGGTGGGAAAAATAATTTGCATTGTTGAAGCTCATAGAATTAACAAACTTTAGACCATAATAACGATAATTTGCCTTGTCAAGGTTAAAAAGTGTTTGTGACTTTAAGCATCACAATTCCACAATACTGCAAAATATGTGAAAGATATGTAATCACCTATCTCAAATTTTAAGGGAAAGGTTACGAGGGATGGGTGACAATGTTGTCAGACACCTTGCATTCATGTACTGTTTTGTAGAATGGGAACTTCTCTGTACAACTACTTAAAGATTATAATAATAAAAATTGTTTAAAAATAAATAAACATAAGGATGACAATAAAAATATTCAAATATAAAATAAGAAATTAAATCCAGTTGGAAGGAAAATTTCTTTGGGGGGAGTAATGTAGTTTATTCTATAGCAAGTCTCACTTCAGAAATAAATTCAAAAGCTAGACCTCAAGTAAGTGAAATAAACTAAGAAATAGAGTTTAAAAAAGAAACTCCACCCATTCTTTCTTGCTTGGACAGCTGGTGTAGGTAAAAATGCATCATGCTCCTGAATTGGAACTGAAGTGGCAAGGACCTTACTTGGTGGTGCTAATTTCACTGTCTTCTATTAAATTAGTAGGAAAACAATATTAGATCCATCAGTCTCAAGTGAAACAGGCAATGAACCAATATACAGAGAAGGCTGCAAGATTGCCTGTTGAGAGACACTCAGAGGATCCCTTAAGGATAAGGCTTACTAAGTGTTAATTAGTGCTAACTAGTATGTTTCTATAATTTGCTTGCTTTCTATTAAGTTTACATTTTAAGCCTGTTTGTTTGGAGGAGAGAAGGGATTTTTTAGGATTTGGTAAGTAGGAATCACGTTTTGAATGGACATGAAAACCAGTGGGGGATGTATAAAGCAGTGGGACCCTAATAATAAGCAGGGCCCACTAATCAATGTGTCCACATGTCATGGCCCACTCGAGTGCATGGGGCATGCTGCTGGAGGGGGTAGTATGTTGTCATCACATGACGAGCTGTGAAGAAGTGATTGGGTAATGGGCAGTTTGTGAAGTGATGGTTGAAAACTGTTAGGCAGGAGACACACTGGAGTGATGGAGAGGTTCAACTTATATATAGGCTGCATGGTCAGAGCAATGGAATTGGAGAAAATCAAGGGAAGACCTGGAAGGAAGGAAGTGGTGTTACAGCAGGAAGGGAAAGACCTGGGAGAAGAGGAATTTGTGGGAGAGCAGGAGGGGAAGGATATCAATTGGCCACCAGGCCAGAGAAGTGTAGGCCTGTGGATAGTGGAGAGTCCTAAAGAGAAGAAGGAAGTGATGAAAGGGAAAAAGGGAAATGAAGGAAAGGTCTATAAAGAAGGAGAGAGTAAGGGAAAAGGGAAAGCCTTACCTTTTGAAGTTTGGAGCTTTAGAGATGATAATTTGGGGGGTTGGTGGTTTGCAGACCAATTAACTCTGTGTGGGACTGCCCATTGGAGGTCTGAGATTTGGTGGTTGGGGCTGGCTTGTCACTGACTGCGCAGCCCAGGACAAGATAAACGCATGCCCATTTCTAGTGTAAATAAAGTTATTTTCAATATGCCTCATTGGATTTTCTTGTGCTTTATGCATCATAAGTAAATGAGTTAAAAAGTTAATCATCTCAAAGGCCATAAATTTTGTAAATGGTTATGTCATAATAGGTTTACAAAACCCAAGGATCACTGATATCACAAGGGCAATATGGTGTCACAATATCAAGTCATAATAATATTTTGATGTCATAATTAGTTGATGATGCCATAACAGTCATGAGGTCACAGTAGGTTTATGATGTCACAATGACATACTGGACTTCAATTTTCATTAACTCCCAATTAGAATATGAATTCAGAATGGGATTGTGAGATATACAAAGTCATGCATTGGCCGAAACATGATGAACTCCCACCAGGAATGTGATGTCAAAATGTGACACAATGCTCATGATATCTGACAGAGTGATGTCAAAATTTTCATATCAGAGTGCATTTCTAATATCACATGTCACACCTGAAATATGAAGTCAAAAACATTATGAGATCACAAAGGGCCTATGTATCACAAGGACATCATGTCAAAGTTATGAGAAGAGGACTAGTCAATGATGTCACACTGGTGATCCTTTCTCCAATGTTTTGTAATATTACAATGGTATAACTGATTTCAATATTTAGACCACAATGATTATATGGGTAAACAACTGAACTTTGATATCACAAAGGCCATATGCTTTTTCAAAGGTGCTAAGAAGTCATAACGGATTGAAATGTCACAATGTGACTGTGATGTCACAATGGAAATGTGATGATGCAATAGGTTTGTGTTATGGTGGTAATGAGGTCACCCATGGAATAGTGATGTCACTACGAGTTTGTAATATTACAATCATGTCAGATTTAAATTGCTACTAGTTTACAATGAGGATAAGACTTCAAGGAAGGAGCTAGAAGTCCTAAAACCCATGACTTTTCTAACATGTGAAGTCATAATAGGTTTGTGAAAACAGAATGGCACAGTGATATCACAATGTCAATGTGATGTCACAACATTATGTCATACTAATGTGTAAGGGAGTTCAGAGGAAGATGGCGGAGGAGAAACTGGAAGCTAAACAAGCTCTCACATAGAAAGCAGTTTTAGTGTTCAAGTGAACAAGCATAGGCTAGAGAATCACACCAAGTGTTCCATCTCAGTACAGAGAGTTTGGCCAGAAAGGGAAAATCCAGGCATGGAGACAGATCTGAGCACTTGCCAGTTGCTGTGGCTACAGCAGATGTGGTGGCAGCGACAGAAGCTGTAGCCACCAAACCTACAATGGAGAGATTCCAGGACAAAGTTGCCAGACACAGCAGACAAATGGATTTTACTCAACACCAAAGAACTGACAAGGAGCAGATATCTTAATCCTGCAGATTGCAGACTAAAGATGACCCAACACTCTGGTGTGAGTAGAACCCTGACATCCACACTACTTCTCAGGGAGCAGAGGAGCAAAGGCCGCCCCTCCCCGCCACAAACACGGGAAATCGCTATCTTTGATACTTACAAAGGCCCAACTGAGCAGCTAGCTTAAACTCAGGCCATGGAAGAAAACAAAAGAGTTATTTTGCAGGTCAGAGGAAATAGAAGTGACCTTCCAGGCTCAGTTCCACCCAGGGGAACGTCACCCTGCACAGGGAGAAAAGATCCGCCCCCGGAAGAGTGACTTTCTTCACTTGGTAAACAGAGCCAGAGCCTGCCCCTCCTTACAGAAGCCTAGACAATCAATTGAAATTCAGTAAACATAAACCCTGAGAATGGCTTTAAGCTGGGCTCTGTGAGTGTTTCAGGGAAAAGCTACTGCTTGCTGAAAAGCCTCAACACTACCCAGAACCTAGCCTCATCACAGCATCTCCAAACTAGAGGAAATAGCTATCTCCCTCTTTTGTGATACTCCAAGCAGTTCTCCCTCTCACTGAACTAGTCTGAGAGGAGGATCACAAAATCTTGGGTAACACATAGAATTTTCTGCCTGCCCAAACAAACTGACTTAAGAAACCAATCAAGCCATAGGAAAACCAAACACCACAAGCAGACTAGGGATTCCACCAAGAGACTGGTTATGGACACAAGGGATACACAAGGGATTCCCACCCCCCCAAAAAAAACCCAAAAAAATCAAAGAACTCTTTTGAAACTTTTTTATAATTTTAAATTTTTAAAGTGTTTTCTGTAAATCTTCCTTTTCTCATAACTTTTATTTGTGGTACGTGTGTGTGTGTGTGTGTGTGTGTGTGTGTGTGTGTGTGTGTGTGTTTAAACTCTTTTGATCTTTTGGTTCTTTTTATTGTTTTCATATTTTTACTTTCTTATTTTTGCATGACTTAAATGGTGTTCTGCTCATCCCCAGATATATACCTGTTGTCAATTATTAGACCTTTTTCCCCATTGCGTACATACTTAATACAGTAATTTATCACTCAATTCACAACCTCTTAGGCTTAACTTTTTAATAGCACTATTTTCTCTTTATATCTATATAATTTTCAAGTAACTAATTTTAAAAATTTTTATTTTTTAGTTTTCATGTTTCCTTTCTAACCCTCCCCTCCTTCCATCCTATCCTTTTCTTATATCAATATCATTTCTTTACACTTACATATTTTAAGTGTTTCACTTCTTAAATTTAATTTTTTGGTATTCCATTTGTTCTTTTTTTTTTAATCTCTCTCCTAATATTCTGTCCAATCCATTTCCCTCTCAGAGATTAGGACTTGGTTAAATTTCTCTCCCTTTACCTCTCCACATCCCTTTAGTCCTATTTTTCCCCACATTTCTCCCTAAAGCCTATAATTTCTGATATTCCATATCCATCTTTGCTGTTCTTAACTCATTAACACATGGTTGTTTGATGTTGAATAGATTGTATCTGTTGAACTAGATTGTATCTGCATCCATTTTGATTGTGCAACTACCGGACTATGGTTGATACTTGCCTCAAAATAGTTTTCTAGCACAAAATTGGTGTTAGGCTCTGAGTTCAAGGCCCAGGAGTGAGAGAAAGGAAGGAAAGAGAGAAAGAGGAGGGAAGGCTGGATGGAGAAAAAGAGGAAAGGAAGGAAGAAGGGAGAACATGTGAGCCTTGGATTGGAGTCCCTGGATCAAGGGAGCCAACCATTCACAATCTAGGTGGGGACAATTTCATAGCCTAAAGCCAGTGTGTAGGCCCAAGACACTGACACCTCAGCAACTTTCTGACATCCAGGAGCTGTGTGGTAGCCGACTACAGAGGTAAGCAGCCTCGGGTAGACACTAGGACTCAGGGTGGTTCACCAGGTTTCAATCATCCCTGGCGCGAATGAGTTTATTTTCTGGTCAGATAAGAACAAGCTGTCCAAGGGCTAGGGAGGTATTGGTGTGAGGGAGTGTCGGGGGGTGGGGGGCAAGGGATAAGCAGGAAGATGAAGAGGGAGGACAATCACAGGGCAGGAGTGTCAGGATATTGGAGCCATGACTTCACCTGACATCCTAGACCAAATGTGATAGAGCCTTTGACCCACCACACTGCTATTAAGAGTCCTGGCACATTAGGTTCACCATTGACCACTTGGCTATTTTCCACTGCAGGATGTCTGTGCAGTACATCCTTGGGGACTGGGACTTTCCAGGGCTCAATCTGAATTTGACACCCCCCCCCGCACTTTTCTTTCCTCCACCAGAGACAGAAATAACTTGGCCACTAACACAGGGCAGCCAGGGAATGAGGGTGGGAGTAAGGACCCTTGTTTCCCCAGACTTCCTCTAGGGGGCGCGAGGACCCCGTGATTGCCATTCTCAGAGGCAGAGATGGGTCTCTTTGCTGGCTCAGCCTTTAGTCTAAATGGCAGAGCTGGGATTCACAGAGAGCAGACTGAAGGTGGAGCAGGTTTGTATAGAGGCTGGTGGGAAAACCAGAGGCACTGTTCTCTGAGCAGGGTTGTTTCTTTGAGGATACTCACAACCCAGGAACATTCCTGGGAGAGTTCAGCCCTTTTCTCCTTCCTGAGAGAGAGGGACTTGAGTCTGCATCCTTTGGCTGAGAAATCCTTTCATTCCCACATCCTGTGGTTGGATAACTACACCTCACCTCCCTACTAGTGTAGAGGCAGGACAGTGAGAGATCTTGAGTCTTTGATATGGTCAGGGGATCCTGAATATGTGATTGTACTTGAACATCCTAACTTGTTGCATGGTAAGTTCCATCTAATATTACCATGATGTAGGACATAGAATCTAGAGAATCAGAGCAGGATGGGGTCTGTTCTGGGAGTCTTGAGTAATATGTGTGAGCTTTCAGCTCCTGTATGCCCACCTGCTTCCCTTTCTTGGGTGGGTTTTTGCTAGAAAAACTTGAAACTAGGGACTGGGTCCTATCCCTTGTCATTTATACTCAAAGCTAGCACTCTACCATTTGAGCCACAGCTCCACTTCCAACATGTTTGGGTGTTTATAATTGGAGATAATGAGTTCTCATGGACTTTGTTGCCAAGGGTGGCATCCAACTGCAGTCCTCAGATCTCAGGCTCCTGAGGGGATAGGATGACAGGCATGGAAAAGTATGTTTGGCTGGGTGGCACTAGCTCATGACTGTCTTCCTAGGTACTCAGGAGGTGAGATCTGAGCATCAGGGGTCAAAGCCAGCCTGGGCAGGAAAAACCCTGAAGCTCTTATCTCCAACCAACCGCCAGAAAAACAGAAGTGGTGTTGTGTTGTGGCTTAAGTAGTAGAGTTCTCGCCTTGAGCTGGAATGCTCAGGAACAGCAACCAGGCCTAGGGTTCAAGCCCCACAACTGAAAAAAGAAAGAAAATAAAACATATTTGCCTGCAAAGGATGGTCCAGGTGTGCAAGAGATGAAAAGAGTGGTGCTGTGGTTTGGAGACCAGGTGCTCACCCCAGTGTACAGATATTTCTAAGAACTCCCAAGTTTACCCCAGCTTGAAGCCACAACTTCAAGAGGACATGGCTTGTGGCAGGCAGTGAGGGGGTGAATGGGTGCAGTGCTGGGATTGCTATGTCTGTTTTTTCTCCAATAAAGGATGAATTTGGATGCTTGTTGACAAAGTCTGAAGTGAAGGGTTGCAAGAAGTTTGTGGCCTTATGAGATGATTTTCCTGTGGGTATGTAAAGGTGGCTGAAACTGGAAGTTGCCAGTGGCTCACAACTGTCATCCTAGCTACTCAGAAGGCTAAGATGTGAAGACCATGGTTCAGAGCCAGCTTGGGCAGAAAATTCTGTGAGACTTGATGTCCAATGGACCACCAGAGAACAAGAAGTGGTGCTGTGGCTGAAGTGGGAGAGTGCTCACCTTCAGCTGAAAAGCTGAGGGACAGTGACCTGGCCCAGAGTTCAAACCCCATGAGCAACAACAAAAAAAGAGGTAGCTAAGTTTTCTGCATAGCAGTGTGTACCATATGAAATGCCATGCTGGTCTCTGAGACATTCCAGATATGTGAGAGGCTCAATGTTTTGTCTACAGTAGGTCTGAGGTCGGTAGTGCCAGGTTCTTGTGGGTGGGATGTGATCCTAATGGAATGAGTTCATGGTTCTGTTCTCAGGGACTGCTGAAGCCTTGATCTGTCCCTGTGTTAGAAGAACTGAGCCTTGCAGTGAGGGCATAGGTATTGTTCCTGACCTTCTGAGCTCAAAGCTAGTGCTCTGACACTTGAGCCACAGGTCCATCTCTATCTATTTGGTAGTTCTCTGAGGATAAGAGCCTCATAGCCTTTCCTGCATGGGCTGGCTTTGAACTGTGATCCTCAGACCACAGCCTTCTGAGTAGGTAGGATGACAGACATGAACCAACTGTGCCAGATTTGTGTGTTTGTGTGTGTGTGTGTGTGTGTGTGTGTGTGTGTGTGTAGAAGTGGGTTGTAACAAGGAGCGCTGGACCCTTTGGGTAACTTCTAACTGCTATCTTTGGGGGGGTGCATGGATGTTATGTCTTAGGTTTGGGGGCCTGGAAGGGTGAAAAGCTTAAATTATAAGACCAAGGGATCTGTGTTCCCTGGAGCTGTCTACTCCCTTGTACTTGGTTGGTGGCAGAAGGATCTTGGGAGGACCTGAAGGTGGGGCCCACAAGGGGTGGCTCCCCAGAGGGACAGAGAGCATAGCCAGCACTTAGTCAGGATGCCAGCTCTGTTAGTATGGAGCATACTGAGTGGGTCAAACTCTGGGTCATCTCATCATGAGGTCTGATGGGTGAGGCCAACCCTATTTTAAATCTTGACCTATGACCTTCAGATCTCAGCCTTCTGAGTAGCTAGGATTATAGGCATGGGCCTCTGGCACCGGGCTCTGATTCTTTTTGGTATATTAGGGTTTGAACTCAAAGCCTTAGGCTTGCCAGTCAGGTATTCTACCATGAATGTCAAGCCTTTCTGTCTTGGAAATTCCCGAGATAGAGACTCAATATATGCTCAGGCTGGACTGGATCATGATCCTCCTGTGACAGGTGTTGGCCACCATGACTGGTTCTCTGTATCGGGATGCTAGACAGGTAGCACCACGTTTAGTCATCAGTTTAGATGGATTGTCACAAACTCTTAGTCCACAGCAGCTGATTCTTGACCACAGTTGAAGCTCTGGGCCTTACCATCGGACCTCAGTATCCTCCTGGGACAGTTGTGAGGAAACAAGGGATCAATATAGGGGGATCTCTGTGCGCAGGGCCAGGCATAGAAGGAACGGTTGACAGATATGGTTCTTGGAAATTCTGTTAGCATATGACAGGAAGATGCCCTGCAAGGGCTCAGATGGGGCCTGTCATTTATCATGCAACAGGTATGGGATTATGAAACAAAACATGGCTCTCTTTCATCCTTACCCTATCCCCATGTGGAAGGGGATCCTTCACTGTGTTCAGTTTTGCAGCTGGGGAAAATGAGGCACGAAGAAGCTGGGTGACCTATTCATGTCCCCCAGTTTACAGGAAGCTCAGCCTGACTTCTCTGCCATGCTCCCTATGATAATGGCTGCTATTCAGTCTACTTATTGTGGTGGAAAGACCACTTCTTGTCAGTCCTGGGGTTTGAACTCTGGGCCTGGGCACTGTCCCCAAGCTCCTCAGTTCAAGGCAGGTGCTCTACCACTTGAGCCCTCAGGACCACTTCTGAATTTCTGGTGGTTCTTTGGAGATAAGAGTCTCACAGACCGTTCCAGCCTGCGCTGGATAAAAACCATGATCCTCATATGTCAGCTTCCTGTATAGCATTAGGCCTGTGCCACTTGCATCAGACATATAAGTCCAATTCTTTCTTTCTTTTATTTTCCTTTCTTTCTTTCTTTCTTTCTTTCTTTCTTTCTTTCTTTCTTTCTTTCTTTCTTTCTTTCTTTCTTTCTTTCTTTCTTTCTTTCTTTCTTGCTTTCTTTCTTTCTTTCTTTCTTTCTTTCTTTCCTTCTTTCCTTCTTTCCTTCTTTCTTTCTTTCTTTCTTTCTTTCTTTCTTTCTTTCTTTCTTTCTTTCTTTCTCTCTCTCTCTCTCTTTCTTTCCTTCTTTTTCTCTTTCTCTCTCCCCATGCCTCTGTCTCTGTCTCTGTCTCTGTCTCTCTCTCTCTCTCTTTCAGAAACTGGTTGAATGTGTCCTGAATGAGGAGGTTTAGTGTCTCCATGTGGCTGGGATCCACGGTAACCCTCTCATTCTGGAGGTGGGCTGTGGGTCAGGAGCTGTCTTGCTCAGCCTGTTCAAATAGCTCCCTGAGGTCAGCCCTTCTGTGCCCAGGCTAGAACGTGACGGTTATTCATTGTCCATCCATCCTCTGAGTACTTCCCCACTACCCTCTGCTAAGACAGTTAAAGGAATGTGGATGAGGAGGCATCGTGTTGTTCAACTGCCCAGCATGATTCTGGGCCTCTGATCCTCACTGCCATCTATCTGGCCAGATCCCGGTTATAAGAAAATGAATTCACTCTATGTCTACTTCGCTTTGCTGGGGTGTGTCATTTCAGGTAGGGGAGTGGGGTGCAGAGGAAAGACTCCAGACCTGACAGCTCTTGGGGTACCTTTGCTCTTGTGACACAGCCAAGTCATTGCTGTGGATAACCGAGTAGCTGCCATCAAACTGATCAAGAACAATGCTCAAAGGTATGTAGGCGGGCAATTGAAGTATCAAACCCACCCATGATTACTTCCCACTCACAATAAGGGGTGCAGTGCAGGTGGCTGGCACTGGCCCTAGAGGAATATAAATGGATGGTGGCGTTCAGGTGCTGGTGGCTCCCACCCATTATCCTGGCTATTTGGGAGGCTGAGGTCTGATGGTCATGACTAAGGGCCAGCGCAGGCAGCAATGTCTGTGATATTCTTATCTCCCAAAAACCACCTCCCCCCACCAGAAAAAAAGCCAGATGTGGTGCTGTGGCTCAAGTGGTAGTGACTCAGCCTTGAATGAAAGAAGCTCAGGGACGACACCAAGGCCCTGAATCCAAGCCCTAGGGCTCAGAAAAAAATACTAAAATAAATGAATAGTGGGCATCTGTTATCTTACTACTAAAAAGAATGGATTCAGTCGTCTCTCTGGTACTTGTAGCCAAAAGTAAGGGGCTTCTTTGATGCTCCTCTAAACCTCCCCTTCTCTGCATTAGCTCTCCAGGCTTCAGTTTCAAGATAGAATTCAGATCATCCCACTAAATGTTACCTTATGTACCCTCCTCTACCCAACTTCCTTGGGGTGGGGATCCTGGATGTTCTCACCACTGGGAGGGTGAGGCACTGCAGAGATCGGGGTACGTATCCCCGAAACTCACACACACACGCACACACACACACACACACACACACACACATTCACCTAGGCCAACTCAGACTAGCCTTTTCCAAAGGCACCTTATCTCCTTGTATTAACTGACCTAGCAGAGGTACTTGATCCCTTGTAAATGACTATTTTAACTAGGGCTTACTTGTTGGCACGAGATAATCAAAGAAAGGGTCTGGTGCCTATCACCTCTTGCTCAGGTTCACGTCTGATACCCTGGCTACTTAGGAGGCAAAGATCTGAGGATCAAAGATCAAAGCCAGCCATAAGCTGGAAAGCTCGTGAGAATCTACTCTCCATGGAACCACCAAAAAGTTAGAAGTCGAGCTTTGGCTCAAGTTGTGGAGCACCAGCCTTGAGCATGAAAATTCAGAGAGAAAGCCCCAAGAACATGAGTTCAAGCCCACACACAAAAATGGCCCCATCTTTTCGCCCCCAGACTGCCTAGGCCTTGAGTACCCTCTCACATAGTGTGATACAGCACCGGTCCTAGTTAGTATATCAGAGCCTTCAGAAATTGCATGGTGGAAGCCAGGGCTGCTGGTGAGAAACTCAATACTGATGTGCAAGACTATCCCGAGACAGACCTGAGGGTTTACAGAAGAACAGCTATCCAGGGTTGGGATTGTGTCTTAGCAGTAGTGGGCTTGCCTAGCACACAGGAAACCCTGGGTTCAATTCCTAGGTCCCGCATACACAGAAAAAGCCAGAATCGGCACCAGGGCTCAGGTGGAAGAGTGATTTGCCTCGGGCAGAAGAAGCTCCTAGACAGTGCCCAGGCCCTGAGGTCAAACTCTAGGACTGTGAAAATAAAATAGCACTCCGATGGTCCTTGGTGACAGGTGGTTGGCTATGCCCTGTTGATCTTAGGAGATCCATCCATGCTTAGTGTCTCCTTCTTTGACAGAAGGGAGCTAGACATTCCTTCTGCCCTGAACACCCTTGGAGGTGGTTATCAGCAACCCTCCCAACATCTTCCACCAGGACGTGGAGTAGCTGGCCCCAGAAATCCTCAGGTACAGGTTGGATGGGGTGGGGGCATACAAGGCAGCCCCCAGAATTCTAGTGGGTCTGACCTGCCACAGAGGACCAGTTCATCCAGAGGAGGTGGATGGAAGCTTAGAGAGGGGTAGAGATGTGGAGGGGGCTCTTTAATGCCCATGGCCCCAACCAGATTCCAAGAATCCCTTTGCTTTCTGTGAGGGAGATAGAGGAGTGTCTAGGTGGTAGTGTATAGAGGGGGACTAAATGGAAATTATAAAGAATGAGACACTGTAAGCCATGTGCTGGTGGCTCATGCCTGTCATCCTGGCTACTCGGGTGGCTAAGATCCAGAGGATCTCATTTCCCAGCCCAGGGAGGAAATTCCCATGAGAGTGTCATCCACAATCTCCAAACCGAAATGGCGCCATGGCTTAAAAGGAACAGAACTGGCCTTGAACAAAAATCATCATCAAGGACAGTTCCCAAGCCCTGAGTTCAAGCTCCTCAGCAAAAACAACAATAACAACAACAACAAAAAAAAAAAACAGAAAGACACCCCTTGCCTGAAAGTGATGGTGAAGTAATGGGGGTCCTGTGGTTGGGAGACCAGATGCTAGCCTAAGTGTACAGAAATTTCTAAAAACTCTCCAGTTTTGCCCCAGTGTGAAGTCACAGAAGGGTGGGCGTTGCCTTACCAACAACTCCAGAGGTCGTCTTTGGACAACTCCTGTCTTAGGCAGGGAGTGGGCTAATGGGAGCAGGGATGGGAGGGTAGTGTCAATTATATTCCCTCAATTCATGGAAATATATTTTTGGATGCTGGTGTCAAAGTCTGAAGTGAAGGGTTGCATGTGGTTTGTAGCCTGACAAGTTGGGTTTCACCTGGCTATAAGAACGTAACTGAAGCAGGGTGCTGCCAGTGTCTCACAACTGTCATCCTAGCTACTCAGGAGGCTGAGACCTGAGGCTTGAAGTACAAAGCCAGCTTGGGCAGGAAAGTCTGTGAGATTTTTATCTCCAATGAACCACCAGAAAACCGGAAGTGGTGCTGTGGCTCCAGTGGTAGAGCGCGCACTTTCAGCTGAAGAACTGAGGGACTGGGTACAGGCACATAGTTCAAACCCCATGACTGACAACCAAAAATTAGGTGGATGAGTTTTCTGCATAGAGTTGTGTACAGTAGGAAATGCCATGCTGTGTTATGAGCCATTTCAGACGTGTGAGAGGCTGAGATTTTTCTACATTTTGTCTGAGGATGGTAGTGCCATCTTCTCTGGGTTTGGCATGTTCCGGTGCTCAGGGACTGATGAGGCCTTGGGTTACCCCTATGTGTGTGTGTGTGTGTGTGTGTGTGTGGTGTGTGTGTGTGTGTGTGTGTGTGTGTGTGTGTGTGTATTTCCCTCATCTTTCTCTGTGCCCTTCCTGAGTGCCTGTCTTCCTCTACCTGATCTCGGATGTTGCCCCTCTTCCATTACAACCTTGCATTTAGCCCCCTGTCAGGGTCTAAAATGAGTCCTAAATTGCCAGAGAACTGCATAGTCCAGCTTTTCATTGGAGCCCAAGTCTGGCTATCGATATCTTTGGCCACCTCCAGGGGATTCTGGGTCAGCAGGGCCAGCTGGCATAGGTTCTCCCTTACCTCTGGAGGGGTGGGGTTCAGTCATGGGATGTCTTGTCCTTTTCCTCAGCTGGGCCTCTGGCTGCATGTCCTTCCCATCAGGCTGGCAGTGGAGTGGGGGAAGAGTGTTTGCCAGTGGCTCTGACCAACTTGAGCTTGATAGCTGACTGAAGGTTGCCCAATCATGAAGGATCTTGGGCTGCATAGGAGGTGAGACCCAGGTGGCTTGGAAGTATCTGTTGTTGTCTAGGAAATGTCAATGAACATTATGACAGCCAAGTCTATCTCCCAGCCCCAGCTAGACCTCTCAGGTCCTTCTAGATAATTCCGGATACCCAGAATATAGAGGCAGAGACTTAAGATTCCAGGGCCAGGGAACAGGGGGATGAGAGACTGGTATGCCCAGTACCTCATTGTTCTGGGCCATTAGCCTTGACCTGTTTATGCCTTCCTTGTGTAAGTTCACTTCTAAACCCGTAGCGGGCCACACACCGGCCATTTGTGGAAGTGCTATGGAAGTGGCAGGAGTAAAAGTGAGATCTATGATGACCAAAATCTGGATTTATGGTCTGTGGGGGTGGGGAAGGCAAAGGGTGTCTATTAAAAAAAATCTCAGAGCTGGAACTCAGGGCCTAGGCACTGTCCCTGAGCTAACACTCTACCACTTGAATCACAGATCACTTTTCACCTTTTTTAGTAGTTAGTGGAGGGAAGAGTCTCACAGACTTTCCTGCTTGGGCTGGCTTCAAGCTACCATTCTGAGAGCTCAGCCTCTTGAGTCGCTGGGATTGCTGGTATGAGCAATTGGCTCCAGTTGAGGATGACAGTGGATGCATGTGCTTGTGTGCGTGTTTGCGTGCATGTGTGCATGCCTGTGTGCATATGTGTGTGTGTGTGTGTGTGTGTGTGTGTGTGTGTATTTACCAGGACTTGAACTCAGAGCCTAGGTGGTATCCTTTAGCTTGTTTGCACAAGGTTGGTACTCTACCACTTGAACTAGAGTATCTCTGCTTCCCAGCTTTTGGTGATTCATTGGAGAGAAAAGTCTGCCCAGGCTAGCTTTGAATCTTGATTGATCCTCAGGTGTCAGCCTTGAGTAGCTAGGATTATAGGCATGAGCCACTGGCACCCAGTTGCAAGGTTGTCTTTTCATGCGCTCTTCTGTTCTTACAGCTGTCTACTTGCCCTGGCATAGATCTCTGACCTCCACTTCAGCTCCCAGTATCCTGTGACAGTGTGGAGAACATAAACCTCTAACATGATCCCATTTCTTTGTACTCATGGGAGGGTATGTTTCTTCTTTAGCCTGGGGAAGGAGTGTAGTTGTAGATGTGTGCTCGGCTGGGGGAGAGGTAATCTGTTTCAGCCAAGAAGGAAAGTGTGGCCAGATGCTAATAGCTCATGCCCTCCTAGTCCAAGCTCCTCAGGAGTCTGAGATCTGAGGATTGCCATTCAGAGGCAGCCCAACTAGAAATGTCTGTGAGAATCTCCTCTGCAACTAGCCACCGAAAAGCTGGAAGAAAAGCTGTGGCTCAAGTGGTAGAGTGCTAGCCCTGAATGAAAAAGGTGAGGGACAGAGTCCAGGCCCTGGGTTCAAGCCCTAGTACCAAGATGTGTGCACGTGTGTGCATGCATACATACATACACAGACACACACAGACACACACTCACACACACACACACACACACACACACACACACACACAAAGAAGGTGGTAATGATGAGCTCAGCTAGAAAACTGGGGGCACTCCTGAGGCATGGTCATAGTAAACTCTCAAGGCAGATCAAGTACTATTTCCCTAATTCATTCTTGGGCTGAGGGGTCTGGGTCATGGCAGTAAGTTCCATGGAACCTGCCCCTCTATCCATGCATGGGGCCACAGGACCAAGGGAAGCCACTATGGATGCTCATTTGTAGTCAGCTCACGATTGCTCCGAGCACTGGTGAGAAAAGTAAGGCTCTGAGCCCTGTGACTCCTGGGATAGAGACTACTACCAGCAGCAGCCTGCTAGCTGTGGATACCTGAGACTACAAGTCTTTCATGAGCCCAACTCAACACCCGCTCAAGGTGTGCCTGAAAGATTCACACTCTTGTGATACTCGAGTGAGTGGGCATTACCTGCTGTGCCATCTTGAAGCTCCTAACCCTTCTGGCCCAGAACCTTGGTTTGAGAGGTCGATTTTTTGCTCAGATCTACAGTGCAGCCATGAGAGATGCCATTCTGATGAACAGATTAATGACCTCCGTGCTCACGGCTCGAACCTTCTCTGATACTGTGGCCTGCTGTGTAGGCAAAGGCCTCCAAAGAGGCTGCTCTCAAGACTTGTAGGACACCTAAAAATTGGGAGACCCTCAGTGGCCCACTGTAAAGTACTCTCCCTAGAGCCACAGAGTGAGGTCCAAGCAGGCCAGGTGTTGGTCATGGGACTTGAACTCTGGGCTTTGGGCTGTCCCCCAGCTGTTCGGATTACCACTAGAGCCACAGCACCACTTCTGGTTTCCTGGAGGTGCCTTGAAGATCAGAGTCTCCTGGACTTTCCTGCCTGGGCTGGCTGTGAACCGTGATCCTCACATCTCAGCCTCCTGGGGAGCTAGGAGGACAAGTGTGAGCCACCGGTGCCTGGCTGATCTGGACTTTCACCGCAGTAGACTAGCAGCTTCTGAAAGCTTTTCTTTATTTTTTTAGGTGCCAGTACTGGAGCTTGAACTCATGGGTTAGGCTCTGGTCTCTTAATTTTTTTCCCTCAAGGTTAGCACTCTGCCACTTCAGCCACAGCTCCATTTCCAGCTTTTGGTAGTTCGTCGGCAAGAAGAGTCTCACTAACTTTCCTCCCCTGGGCTGGCTTGACCCACGATCTCTAGCTCAGTCTCCTGAGTAACTAGGATTTACAGGGGTTGAGCCACTGGTGGCATTGGGCTAGAAGCTTTTCTTAAGCAAGTGTTCTTCCCTGCGTTTGCCCTGACTCCTCCATGCAAAGGAGGTCTAAGGGTCAGTGGCTGTGAAAAATAAGCTTCCAACCACAGGAAATGGCTGCGGTCTCTGGTAAAAAGTCAACTAATCTTCCCCCCAGGCCCCATTCTGGGACCCCACCCTCTGCCCTACCTGTGACTCAAGTACAAATATTGACCCAGCTTTGAATGTCCTACCAGACTTGTCTGAAGCCACAGAACCTTCATTCCACCCACACCATCTGCTCTAAACCACGCCTCAGGACCTTTGCCCATGCTGTACCTTCTGCCTGAGGCCCTCTGTCCTGAATCCACATCTTAGAACTCCTGTGGAATTTTGGCATTGGTTATGTCACCTCTGGAGCAAGTCTTTCCTTCCCTTCTCCCTCTTTTTTTTAATATTGAGTTTCTAGAGATGGAACTTGTGCAGGCTGACTGGCAAATGCTCTATCTTGGGCTGTGTGTGTGTGTGTGTGTGTGTGTGTGTGTGTGTGTGTGTGTGTGTGTGTGTGTGTGCCAGTCCTCCTGTTTGAATTCATGGCCTGGATGCTATCCAATCCCTGAGCTTTTGTGCTCAAGGCTAGCGCTCTACTACTTGAACCAAAACTTTACATCCGGCTTTTTGGGTGTTTAATTAGAGAAAAGTCTCTCATATAGACTTTCTTGCTTGCAATTGGGATCATCAGATCTCACCCTCCTGAGTAGCTAAGATTACAGGGGTGAGCCACCAGCACCTGTCCTCTACCTCTTATCTATAACCTCAGCCCTCCTCTGAGTCCCAGAGCAAAATATCACACCAGGATGAATTTTTTCTTTTTGACAGTCTTGGGGATTGACCTCAGGGTCTTGGCATACCCTTGAGCTTCATTTGCTCAAGGCTATCACTTTATCACTTAAGCCACAGTACCACTTTCGGCATTTTCTGTTTCTGTGGTACTGAGCAGTCGAACACAGGGTTTGTGCATGCGGGCTAGGGTAAGCACTTTAGCACTAAGCCACAATCTCAGCCCACGGTTCCCTTCTAATGGGAGTTATGAGGGTGGGGTTTATTGACTTACCCCCTTTGGTGTAGAAATATCTATTTCATATCTTTGCCATTATTTGGGACCAGCCTGTGACTCGGCAATGAGGAATGATAAATGAGTGATAGCCACAGGCCTCAGAAGTCTAGGCTCACATCCTAAAGAAGGATAGAGAATATGGAGCCCGAACCTTTGACAACTCCTACAGCCTAGGAACTATGCTTTCCCTGGAGGCAGTGGCTGGCTGCATGGTGTCCCGATGGGACACCTCAGCCAGAACATAAGGCTTCCGTTCTTAAATGGCAGAGAAGGATGTTTTGTTCATGTTGCCTGCTCAGACTTTGTACTCTCTGAGGGCTTGTCCCAGCTTGCCCACGTTGGGGGGCTGGGCATGGGCAACCTGCAGAATGCCCATTGTCCATACACAGATACTTGAAGTTATTGCCTCCTTTTTTATTTTTGGCAGTTCCAGGGTTGTACTATGAGCCTAGGCTCTGTCCCTGAGCACCCTTTGCTTGAGAGTAGTGCTCTGCCCTTGAGCCACAGCCCCATGCATGGGTTTTTTCCCCTGCGATCTCTTAGAAAGAAGAGTGTCATGGACTTTCCCACCCTGGCTGAACTCAAATTGGCATTCTCCACATCTTGGCCTCCTGAGGAGCTAGGATTACAGGCAGGAGGCACTGGCACCTTGCTTAGTTTTCTTCTTCTTTTTCTTTTTTTTAATGGTAACAATCTGAAGTCTTCACGCGGTCATTATAATTAAACTACCCAGTCCTGGAGTTTGAATGCTAGGACTGCCACCCACAAAAGGAAGGAGAGCCTGACAAACTTATTCCTGTTCATGTGAATGCTTATGGAGTGTTATTAATGTAACGATAAATGTGCAGTGGATTCATGACCCTATTTTAGAATGCCACACAAATATTATTGGGTTTATGTTTTCCATTCTAACACCATGGTATAATTAAGGATATTGATTAATTTTTAATTAATGCTTTTATAAGTATTCAACCCAGATACTTCATTAAATGGAGGCAAAATTTATTAACTATTAATTGGTAATAACATATATGATTTAATATCCTCAGAGTCCCACTCTCTGTATATGTATATATATATATATATATATATGTGTGTGTGTGTGTGTGTGTGTGTGTGTGTGTGTGTGTATGTTTATGTCTATCTATCTCCTTCAATCTACATATTTATCAATGTATACATACATATATACATATATATGTACATATATGTATATATACATATATATATGGGGCACTACTTTGGCTTGATCACAGGTCCTCAGAACTTCCTGGCAGCTCAGTTTTCAGGAGGCTGGTCTGCTAAGTCTGTGACCCTATTTATGGATTTGGCATTGTAGACTGTGAGATGAAATCCCAGCATGGCCAAAAATTTATTCGTGGAGTAAGAAGTCAATTTTGACACATTATTTACCTTCTCTGTGAAAGTCCTTTGTCAGTATGATGTAAAATCCATATGCAGCTATACCCTATATGATATGATGTAATAAAAGAAATGTTACATGTGTATATATTAAATACTAAATAAATAAGGGTAATAAATGTCATATGTAGTAACCCATGTATGTAAATAGATCTCATATATTAATATTACTTTTTCCAGTGCTGGGGCTTTAATTCAGGCCCTGGGAACTGGTCTGAATTTCCTGTCTTCAAGGACGGTGAGCCTTTCTTCTTCACCCAGACCCTGAGTGCAAATCCAAAGCCTACTAGAAAATCCAAAAAAATCCAAAGCCTACCAGGGCTTTTTACTATTATTATGATTATTTTGGCTAAGCACGGGGCTTGAACTCAGATCTTGGCATCTCTGTGACAGTTGGTGGTGGCATCCTAAGACCCGACTTCAAATCTCAGGGTGGAAAAAAAATAAAAAACTGTAAAGGAGAAGCCTAAAACTGAGAAGTTCAAGTAGGTAGTTGTCCTTTTTTTTCCCTTTGTATTGTGACCATCCTGGGTCTAATGGACAAGGCCCAGAAAGCATACATTATCTTGCATTGCTGATGTTTGGCGGGGTATTAGGGAAGCCATAGCCAAAACCAGTAACTTAGGTCTGGAGGTCGAATCCCAGGACTGCCACTAACGAATGGAGATTCTCAGAAACCTATTCCAATATATACCCATACGAATGGAATTTTATAAAAGTAATAATTAAATTAGTAGTTAGTATACGATATTATGAAATTATACACAATTATACAATATTGACTAATTTTCAACTAATACTTTAGTATGTATTCAATCATGAAACTTAAAAAAGGAAGGAATATTTTAATTGCCAATAATCAGTATTAATATTGTACATGCAATTTCATAATATACAGACATCTCTCTCTCTTATTTTACACATATAGATCTATTTGTCTATCTACCAATCTATACATTTATATGTTCATACAATTGTCACTCCTGGGGCTTAATGATAGAATGTTCGCCTAGTAAGTACAAAGCCCTGCATTTGATTCCTCACTACTGTGTACACAAAAAAAATCCAGAAGTGATGCTGTCACCCAAGCAGTCAAGCACTAGCTTTGAGCTTAAAAACTTAGGGCCTGTGTCTAGATCCTTACTCAAGAGCCAGGACTGGCACCAAAAAAAAAAGTTAGAGTGTTCTGACTGCAACAATGTAAGTATAGTACTACAAATACCTCATCACAAGTATAGGACTACAAATACCTCATCACAGAACAAACTGAGAGTCTGGTGCTGAGAGCTGCCATCTACCCTGACAAAATGTCCCATGATACTATTATCTTATATTCACCACTTAGAAACTTGAAGTGGAAGCTGGGCATCGGTGACTCATGCCTGTCATCCTAGCTAATCAGGAGGCTGAGAGATGAGGATTATGGTGCAAAGCCAACCAGGGCAGGAGATTTCTTGAGATGCTTATCTTCAATGGACCACCAGAAAGGCTAAAGTGGCACTGTAGTTCAACTGGTAGAGAGCTAGACTTGTGCTAAAGAGCTCAGAGACAGCACCGAGGCCCAGACTTGAACTCCTCCAACTTACAAGAAAGAAGGAAACCTGAAGTGGAGTGCTGGGAACTTGTGTTAGGAGGAGAATGCTTTGCATGTATGAAACCCTGGGTTTGAATCCTAAGTACCACATCCCTAGAAAAAAAGTCTGAAGTGGCTCTGTGGCTCAAGTGGTATACTTGAACAGGTGAAACAGGTACAATGCTCATGTCCTGAGTTCAAGCTCCAGGACTAGTGTATACACACATACACACACACACACACACACACACACACACACAAACACAGAGCAGAAGTGAAGTTGTGACACAAAATGGTAAAGCACCTGGATTCTGCTCTGAACTCATGGTCATCACCCTGCCCTGTGTTCAACCGCAAAACCTAGCCACCCAAGGCCTGACTAGGAGAGGACAAAGGTTTCAAAACCTGATAAGCTTCACCAGACCTAGATGACAGGAAGCATTGTGATTTTGCACAAGTGCTTAGATTTACCTAACTTCCAGAATCTTAGGGAGGCATCACCATTGCCAATTAGGAATCTTTTCATTAGGTTCAGCTCCCTAGTTGTTTGCCAGAAGGACTCGAATTATTGAAACAGTTTGTTTCAACATTGGAACATAGCCTCACAAAAACAGGAAAAGTGCAGGGAACTTGGCCTGCCACAGGAGGTAGCACAAATGAAGGCTTCCTGTCAAAACAGAGCACTGGGGAGAGAGTTGCTTGGGGTATAAAGAGGCCTTTTTCTCCTGGCCTTCAGAGCCCATCCACACTCATCCTCACTAATTGCCCCCGATAAATTGTTTGTTACACAGCTGTATAGCAGTGAAACTTTTTGTCTGCCTGTTCCAACAGTGAGGCAGACATCCTCCAGCAACCTGGGGTGCGCAGAAACCCTCAGGATAACCTGGGAACAGTGAGGGGTGCCCCGGACCATGCACTGTCTTGAAAACACTGTCTGTGCAATGAAATCATTGTATTCAAAGCAAATTTCCTAGCTGTGTGCCTTTCTTCATAGCAACCTTGGATGTTCACCAATAGAAATACATGCATACACACACAGACACATGGACTTAATGGCTCTTTTTTGTGACGTTTAATGGCTTTTTGTAATGGCTTTTTTTTTGAAGATTGAACTGTGAGCCTAGACATTGTCCCTGAGCTCCTTTTGCTGAAGGAAGCACTTTATTGTCTTAAACCATGATTACCATAGGCTGGGATACAGCATTTACACCCACAGGTGAGCCGGGGATACTAGAACCCGAGTCCAACTCCCAGCACTGGCAAAAATACATCAAACCAAAAAAAAAAAAAAAAAAAACGGAGGAAGAAAAAAACCAAGAAGTTTTACATAACCATTTTACCTCTTTTTCCTTGGCACTGTGACCATCCTGGGTCTCAATGACTGGGCTGGAAAATTGTATGTCACCTTGCATGGCCTAAGGCTCGTGGGCTGTTAGTGAAGCCTGAGCCCAACAGAGACACCTTGGCCCTGAGTTCCATGATCCTGGGACTGCCACCTACACACAGCTGAAGATCCTAGGAGACTCGTTCTTATTTATAGGAACACTAATAGAATGTTTGACATATACTAATTTAATTAATAATTAGCTAGTCTTTCTATTATAAGATTGTATCCAATAAACATAAGTCATTGACTAATTTAATTAGTACATTATTAAGTCTTCTACCATGAGTAATTAATGGAGGCATAGTTTTAGAACAAATAATGGGTAATAATAGAATATATAAAAATAAGATATAGACAGACATCACTTTATGTAGAGTTATACACTAGAATCTACATAAATGTCTGTCTCTCTCTATATATACATTTATTTATAGCTGAATATACATATGTAAATACATACACAGCAATCTACACATCTATCTGTTTATGTATTGGCCACTCTTAGGCCTTGATCTCAGGTCCTCAAATTTGCTCACCAACTTCACTTGCATCAGACTTTTGTGCTAAAATTAACCCGTTCATGAAGTGGGCCTTCTAGGCCTGGAGTTCAAATCACAGAACTGCCAAAAACTTAATCCTGGTGAAGAAGCCAATTGTCTCACTTGTTTTCCTTATCGGCGAAAGTCCTGGGTTTCAGGAATGATGTATAATACATAGGCAAATCTATGTCCTATGTAATAGGATGTAAAAAATGTTATGTGAAATCATACTCATTAAATAGATAAAAATAAATAAAACACAAAATAAAATGAATAACTAAACTAATCAAAATATGCAATTAACTTGTATGCAAATATAAATCATGTATTTAAAATGTATACGAATATTATTTTTTTTCGAGTCCTAGGACTTGAATTCATGCCCTGAGAACAGGCTTGACTTTCTTGTCCTCCAGCACGGTGAGCTTCCCGTTCCCCCACAATGCTGCAGATTTACCCAGACCGTGAGTTCAAATCTCAGGCCTGACAGAAAAAATGGCGTGAAATCCAAGCCAAGGATCCTCATAATTTTTAAAATATTTTTAATGTATGTATGTATGTATGTATGAATGTATGTATTTTTGTTTTGTCAAGCACAGGGCTTGAACTCAGGTAGTGGCAACTCTGCCTCAGCTTTGATCAGTCTAGGCTGGGGTGCAGCCACTGTATCCACAACTGAACCTGAGTTCCTGGGCCACAAAGACTGATAGGAAAAAAAATGAAAAGACAGATAAAAATCCAGCAACTTGCAGATGGCTCCGGTTTTACATTTGCTTTCTTTGAAAGGTAACCTTCCTGGATTTCAATGACATGTCTGAAAATTGTTTGTAACCTGGCATTTTTGAAGGTTGGCGGGCTACTAGGGAAGCCATAGGCCAACTCGGCAACATATGCCCTGTGTTAGAAGCCCATTCCTGTCCCCTAACAATGGAGGGAAATCCTAAGAGTCTCATTCCTATTGCCAGTAATACTGATGGAAGGTTATGAATGTCAAGGTTGAATTAGTTGTTCCTGAAAGATACTACTATAAAATTAAACAGAGTGATTTTAGGAGGCCGATGGATTTTAGTGAATATTTTCTGACACATTAAAAGAATACATTTAGTTCCATGATGGAATAGTTTCAGGACAGTGGTTGATTCAATTAAAAATTCATTAAGGATGGAAACAGTCATATTAATTACATGGAGGCATAATAAATACCCAAGAGTTGGTAAGAATGTAGTCTATATAACTGAAGAATGTATAGAAACCTCTGGCACTCTATAAAGATCTATATTTAATTGGGTTTTTTTTGAGGGTTTTTTTGTGAGAATACTGTACAGAGGAGTTACAATTAGATGGTCAAGATAAGGAGTACATTTCGTATCAAGCATTGTTGCCTCCTCTTTGTTTCCCTTCCCATCCCTTCCCATACTACTTCCCTCCCCCCACCATCTCATTGTTGCATTGGGTCCACCTGTACCCTTCCCCGCCACAAATTATACCAACATCAAATACAGTGAAAGCAGGGGTTATACCGTGGGGGAGGGACATACACTGCAACATAGAAATCATCTTATAAATGTGTTAGAAACAATTGCATGAAAGGCAAAAACAAAAACAAAAAAAATTGAATACTTATCTGGGGTTTATTCCCCTAACATCAACTTATGTGACCTTTCTGCTTGACACAGACATATGCCAGTTATTGCATATACGGGAAACCATGGTACCTATGTTTATTTGGGCATGGCTTACTTCACTTAATATAATTTTTTCCAAGTCTTTCCATTTCCTAACAAATGGGGCAATGTCATTCTTTCTGATGGAGGCATAGAATTCCATTTTGTATATATACCACATTTTCTTGATCCATTCATCTACTGAGGAGCATCTGGGTTGGTTCCATATCTTAGGTATGGTAAACCAGCAATAAACATAGTTGTGCTGGTAGCTTCAGTATGGTCTTGTTTGTGATCATTTGGGTAAATGCCCAAAAGTGGGATTGCTGGGTCATTGGGGAGCTCTATGTGGAGTCTTTTGAGGAAACTCCATACTGCTTTGTGTACTACCATCTGTATGTCAATCTGTTCTTATTTTGTCAACCCCTAGGTCTCGATCTCAGTGCTGGGAACTGCTTGTCAGCTCCGTCTGCCCCATGCTGGCCAAGCTGACACTCAGGAATTCATAAATTTTGCCTTGTAGGCTGTGAGTTCAGATGCCAGCACTCACAAAAATTGAAGCGGGGAGTAAGAAGCCCAGGGTAACACATGCTTTCCTTTTCTGTGAACGTCCTGGGTGTCAAGTGTGAAGTTTCATACATAGGCAAATCTATATCCTATGTAATAAATGTAGTAAATATTCCATGTGCAATAAGTCAATAAAATAAACGGTAAATAAATGAATAAAACAGAAAATTAAATGAATGACTACAATAAGCACAGTATTGAGTCAACATACAGGGCTCCATCTCAGGGCTGGCAACTGCCTGGCAGATGAATTGGCTAGAGGCTGCTGTGCTGACAGCCACCCATTCATGAACTGAGCCTTCTAGGCTCTGAGTCAAGATCCTAGCAATTGCAAAAGTATAATCTTGGAGTAAGAAGCTGAGCGGGACCCATGTTTGCCTTTTCTTTGAAAGTGCTCAGGTAGGATGTATAATTCGGGTGCAAATCTATATACTATATAATAGGATGTCATAAAGGTAAGAAATGTCATAGGTGGAATAATTGTCACTAAAATAAATGAAAAACAGATTGAATTAGTAGTGAATCCTACTGGGATAAAATTAGATTCAATAATTATAGGAGGTGGGTTAATTTTAATTAATATTTTATTAAGCATTAACAGAATAAAAATTAAATAGAGATATAATTAAATACCTAATTATTGAAAGTAACAAATGATGTATAATTTAACTATATATAGAAATCTATCTCATTCTATAAAATATGTAATTTTATGTATGGATGTATGTACATATATGATAAACAACAACAGGATATTGAGTAATTATTAATTAATGATTTATTAATTGTTCAACTGAAACATATCATTAAATGGAGACATGATTTAATACCTAAAAATTGTTAGTAATATTATCTATAATTAAATAATATACAGACATCTCTCTGTGTATATAATATTTATATACAGGAATCTCTAAGTATAACTTGTTCAGTCCTGGTTTCAGTTGTTGAGTGCTCACCTCGCAAGCATCAAGCCCTTGTTTCGATTCCTCAGTGCCACATAAAGAGAGTACCGGGAAGTTCTGAGTTCTTTCAATGAATTGAGTGGAGTACAAATGCTTAGGGACAGTGTCTAAGCCCTTACTCAAGCCATAGGACTGCTGCCACAAAAAGATAGATTGTTCTAACTGCAACTATACAAAGATAGAACTTCAAATACCTCATCACAGAGCAAGCTAGGAGTCTGGTGCTGACAGCTGTCGCCTAACCTGACTTAGTCAAATGTAAATGTTGCAACCAAGCTCCATGGAACCAGACACAACTGGCTTACCCAGATCATCCTAGCTGCTCAGGGGCTTTAAAACCCAGTCCTGGCAGGAATTCTGTGAGACTCTTTAAAATGTGGCTCCAAATGGTAGAGCTCTAGCCTTGAGCAAATGTTATTAGAGTACTATCTCCGTGTTTTGAGTTCAAGCCATATGCCTAACTCCCCACCCCCCAAAAAAACCCCACCACAATAAACCATTAGATGTGAACTTGTGTGGTTTGTGAAATGTTCCTCAAAGAATGGTGATACTGATGAAAGCAACCTAATTCTAATAACAGCTTGTGGAACAGAGCTATGTGCTAAGTCCTTCATAAGGTTCTCTGTGCTAAGTCCTGCACATGGTGCTATGTACTGAGTCCTTCACAGGGTGCAGTGTGCTGAGTCCTGCATTGGGTGCTGTGTGCTGGGTCTTTCACAGGATGCTGTGTGTTGAGTCATGCAAAGAGTGCTATGTGCTGTGTCCTTCACAGGTGCATTCTTTCATCAGGTCCTTGTAAGAGCTCCACAACTGAGATGAATATGCAGACAAGAATATTGAGGCTCAGATATGTCCCCATGGCAGGGACAAAAATTATGTATTACTGAAGACTAGTGAGTTGTCTCCTGCAGACAATTGGGTTTTTTTTCTTTCTTTTTTTTCACAGTCATGAACCTTGAACTTGGGGCCTAGCCACTGACCCTTACCTCTTGGGCACATGGCTAGCATTCCACCACGTGTAGCCAAGGACCCCCTTGCAGGAAAGTGCCACCTAGGGGTCGATAGCTGAGGACTGTCATCCCGCCTTCTCAAGAAGCTGAGATCTGAGGATCTGGGTTTCAAATTATCCCAGACACAAAAGGCCCCTTGAGACTGTTGTCTCCAATTCACCACTAAAAAACCTGAAGTTGAAGCTGGGTGCTTGTCGCTCATGCCTGTCATACTAGCTTCTCAGGAGGATGACATCTGAGTATCATGGTTTAAATCTAGCCTGGGGAGGAAAGTCTTTGAGGCACTTAGCTCCAATGGGCCACCAGAAAACATGAAGTGGTGCTTTGGCTCAAGTGGTAGGGCACAAGACTTGAGCTGAAGAGCTCAGGCACAGCATCCAGCCCCAGACTTCAACTCCTACAACCAACAACAACAAAAAAGACAGAAACAAACTAACAAACCTGAAGTAGAGGGCTGGGAATGTGCCTTAGGGGTGGAGTGCTTTGCAACTATGAAACCCTGGACTTTATTTCTCAAGACCACAACACTAGAAAAAGGCTGCAGTGGCTATGTGGCTCAATCCGAGAGGGCTATCCTTGTACAAGAGAAACTAGGTACAGTGCTGAGTTCCAGCTCTAGGACTGGTGTATGCGCACTCACACGGACACACAGACACACACACACACACAGACACACACACACACACACGAAAACACACACACACAGACCAGAGTTGAAGTCATGACACAAAATGGTAAAGCCTTGGGCTTCTGCACTGAGCTCATGGTCAGCACCCAGGCCTTGTGTTCAACCCCAAATCCTAGCCACCAAGGCCATAACTAGGAGAAGTCAAAAGTTTCAATATCTGATGAGCTTGACCAGCCCTAGATGACAGGAAGCTTTGAGATATCCGACATGTGCTTGGATTTCCCAAGCTTCCAGAAACATAGGAGAGGCATCATAGGCCCATCATCTCCAACAATGAAATATTCCATTAGGTCCAGTGCCCTAGTTGTCTGCCAGAAGGACCCCTGAATTATATTGAGCACTGTATCTGAACACCGGAATATAGTCTCACAAAGGCAGCATAAGTACACAGGACTTGGCCTGCTATGGGAAGTGGTAGAAATGAAATCTTCCTGTCAAAACAGGGCACTGGGGAGAGAGATCGTGTGGGATACAAAGAGGTCTTTTTCTCCTGACCTTCAAAGCCTGCCTACACTCATCATTACTAACTGACGTAGATGGAATTATTTGTTAAACAGCTGAACAGGAGTGAGGCCATTTGTCTGCATATCCAGACAATGAGAGAGACTTCTTCCAGCAGGCCTAGGATGCAGAGAAACAATGAGAGAGACTTCTTCCAGCAGGCCTGGGATGCAGAGAAACCCTCAGGTTACATTGGGAACAGTGAGGTGAGCCCCAGAACATGCACTGTCATGAAAGCACTCTCTGTGTATGAAATCATTGGATTGAAAACAAATTTTCTAGACTGGTGCAATTCATAATAGCTACTCTGGAGATTCACCTATAGGAATATGTCCATATACACAGAGACATGGAGGTACAGGTTCTTTTCGAGGGGGCAGGAACTGGGGTTGAACTATGAGCCTGGGCATTGTCCCTGAGCTCCTTTTGCTCAAGGGTATTGCTTTAACCTTGAATCACCTCCTCACTTCTAGGTTTTTCTGTGATGTCTTAGAAATAACCGTGTCATGGATTTTCCTATGCTGGCTGGATTCAAACTCTGATTCTGTACATCTCAGCTACCTGAGGAGCAGCGATTATAGTCAGCCTCCACTGGTTCTTGCCTTTCTTTTCTTCTTCATTTTTTAATCTGTACAATCTGATTTCTTGACAGAGTCATTCTAGTGGTTTGATTTTATAAGTAAGCTATTCCAATGTTCTTTATAGCTGCTTTCTCTGAGAAGGATTTTCTCCCCTCATCTTCTCTTCTGATCACAGGTTTGAAGGCAAAAGTGAGAAATGAGTATCACAGGATTTGGCAGCTAATGTCCACCTTACATGCCAGTTCTGTCAATTAGCATTGAGCTGCAATGAATTTACTGTCTAAGGATGAGAGAACCGAAAGCTGGAGCAATCCTCATACTGTCTGCATTGCTCCTTTTGTGTATAAAATGATCTAATAAATATGAATGTTGTGTGTCTCCAAACTTAATTATCTAGAACACAGTGGAAGCGTCTGCATGTTTCTGTTTTTCTCTAGTACATCCCGAGATTTAGACTAAGGTTTTGGGTGGAGGGGCTCCTCAGTGTATGCCTGAGAAAGCTGCTTGCAGTCTCCTGGGGAGATCACAATTCAAAGTCAGCCCGAGCAAGAAAGTCTGTGAAATTCTTATTGCCAAAAAACCACCAGAAAACCAGAAGTGGAACAGAGTCCGAGAGGGTAAAGCTCCAGCTTTGAGAGAGAAAGCCGAGCAGGAGACAAAGGCCAGACCAGGCAAGAAAGCCTGGGATGCACTTATGTCCAATTAACGACCAGATGGCTGGAAGTAGAGCTATGGTGGTGGTAAAGCTTCAGCCTTGTACGAAACAGCTGAGGTACGCATTGGGCCCTGTGTTTCAGCACTGGGATGGCTTCTCTTTTCACAAAGAGAAGGACAAGATTATGTATTAGTGCACTAACTACATATGTGTGTATAGTACCTCCCTGAGTGCAAACAGATCGTATGCAATGGTTCTCCTATTGTTTACTGGTTCACTTTTCAGATATGCTCGTGGCATATACTGCACCATACTCTTCATTTCAGGCCCATGGCTTTTCTCTTCCAGGGTTCCAGGCCTGTGTCCTTATATGATGCACACTTAAGCTCTCAGCAGTTTTATTTACATTTTATTATGAGGTCCATGCAGGAACAGACACAAATCAGACAGGAGATCAGAAGATAATTTTTTTTGAAATAACTAGTATTCACAACTCCAAATGGATCAAAGACCTCAAAGTCAAAGCAGATACTCTGAAAACATTACAGGATGGAATAGGAGAAACCCTAGGTATCCTTGGCACAGGCCGAAATTTTCTGAATATAGACCCGGAAACACAACAAATCAAAGAAATGTTGGATAAATGGGATTGCATGAAGTTGCAGAGATTCTGCATGGCAAAGGACATAGCTAGCAAGATCAATAGAAAGCCCACGGATTGGGAGAAGATCTTCACTAGCTATACAATGGACAAGGGTCTCATATCTAAAATATACCTGGAACTCAAAAAATTAAATCCCCAACAACAAATCCTCAAAGAAACAACTGCCCAATAAATAAGTGGGCTAAAGACTTAAAGAGAAACTTTTCTGAAGAAGAAAGAAGGATGGCCAATAGAAATGCTCAACATCCCTAGCCATAAAGAAATGCAAATCAAAACAACATTGAAATTCCACCTCACTCCAGTTAGAATGGCAAAAATCAAGAACTCTAATAACAACAGATGCTGGAGGGGATGTGGACAGAAGGGAACCTTACTTCATTGTTGGTAGGAATGTAAACTTGTTCAACCACTTTGGAAAGCAGTATGGAGGTTCCTCAAAAGCCTTCACATAGAGCTCCCCTATGACCCAGCAATCCCACGTTTGGACATTTACCCAAATGTTTACAAACAAGACCACACTAAAGCTACCAGCACAACTATGTTTATTGCAGCATTATTTACCATAGCTAAGATATGGAACCAACCCAGATGCCCCTCAGTAGATGAATGGATCAAGAAAATGTGGTATATATACACAATGGAACTCTATGTCTCCATCAGAAAGAATGACATTGCTCCATTTGTCAGGAAATGGAAAAACTTGGAAAAAATTATATTAAGAGAAGTAAGCCAAGCCCAAAGAAACATAGGTCCCATGGTTTCCCTTACTTGCAATATCTAGTGTATGTATGAGTCAACCAGAAAAGGTCAGATAATGTGATGTTAGGAAAATGAACCCTAAGATATATATTTCAATGTTTTTTTCTTTCATGCATTTTTTTCTAACGCATTTATAAAATTATCTCTTTGTTGCTTTGTATGTCCCTCCCCCACATTATAACCCCTGCCTTCACCATATTTGATGTCAATATAACTTGTGGAGGAGATGGGGAAAAACAAGTCATTTAAGGAAACAGATGGACCTGCTGCAACAATGAGAAGTACAAGTTGTCATGTCGAAAATGAGCTTTACAACGTTGGTGTGTGGGGGGGGTAGGGTTGGGTGGAGGGGTGGGAGCGGGAGGCTGGGAAGGAATGTGAAGGGTAAACAAACAAGGAGGCTGCAATGCTTGATAGGAAATGTGCGCATTATCCTGCCCATGTAATTGTAACCTGTCTGTACACTATGTTCACAAAAAAATATAAAAAAACATGGTAATATATATATATACATATATATATATATATATAAAGAAATAACTAATATTCAGAAAATTAAATTTGGGGATGTAAAATGATGGTATACATATGTAAAAAATACCATGAAGTAAAAGATGGGGTTGTGGACTTGGATTACTGAAAGAATGTTGGCCAAGCATGCAAGAAACCCTGGGTATGATTACTCAGTATCACATACACTGAAAAAGCCAGAATTGATGCTGTGGCTAGACCTGGCAAACAGAAACCTACGTAGGTAGGTAGGTAGCTAACTAGGTAGGTAGGTAGATAGACAGATAGATAGGTAGATAGATAGATAGATAGATAGATAGATAGATAGATAGATAGATAGATAGATAGATAGATAGACAGACAGACAGACAGACAGACAGACAGACAGACAGACAGACAGATAGACAGATAGATAGATAGATAGATAGATAGATAGATAGATACATACATACATACATACATACATACATACATACATACATACATACTACATAGATACATAAACAATAGATAGATAGAAAAAAGATAGATAAATAGAAAGAAAAATAGATAGATAGAAAGAAACATGATAGATTAACCTGGTCTTGGATGTCAGGAGGAATGAAGGGAACAATTCCCAGTCATGATGCCTTCTTCAGTGTTGCGGCCACCAACTTCACCTTCACACAACTACAGAGCAGGAAGACTGTCTCTTTAACACTTCTCAGTCAGCCAAATTCCCCAAAGCCACGAGGGCAGAGCCAGTTTTTAACTCAGGTGCTTGGAGACAGAAGAGAAAGGGCCCTGCTTCTCCTTGGACTAGGAATTTGCATTAATGATGTGCAGAATGAAGGAAGGAGAATGGACTGGCAGAGTTAGAAGAATGGTCTTTAAATCTGACATATGGAGAGTCAAAACCCCACTGCTTAAGACCAGAGAGCAGAGTTTTTCTTCTCTGTTCCTCTCCTCTCCCCCACTAAACTGGCTCTCTATTGTTAACCTAAAGATAGCCTGAGGCTCCCTTCACCGGAGAAAGGAAGGTTAATTAGTCATTGTTTGAAGAGGCTGAGAAAAGCCTGACCCTGTTTTAACTCTAACAAATGTTTCAGGGTTCCCCCCATTGCTGGCTTTTGCAGCTGACTTCCCTGTTGAGTGTGTACATTCTACCTCCTAATCCTGCAGGCCTAGGTCTCTGCACTTAGCCTGGCTTTTGCAACCATTTTCTGTCCTTCAATTACAGTGTTACACTGGAGTTTTTCTGCAAACAGTGCTAGGGCTTGGATCCTGAGAACTTTATTTGAACCCAGGATGGTTCAATAATGTTTCTTTCCTGCTTCTATAGCTCGAGAACTCTAAGAACATTTAGAGTGCAAGTAACTTCTCATCACCAAGGGAAACACAGGAAGCTCTTGAACATCTGACCTTTCAGAAGTGGAAGTCAGAGTGTCATAGACCTTTCAAGCCCTGGTTGGCTTCACCCTGTGATCCTGAGACCTCAGCCTCATGAGCTAGGGTGTTGGGCATGAGCGACTGGTGCTCTGCTAGGTTCAGAAATGTAAGGACATTAACAATACAAGTCAACTGCTTATCACATAGGGCTTGGGAAGCATATTAAGCCTTTCAACAATGGACCTTTAAGAACCATGTAGGACACAAGGTTACAATGCTAGAGTCTAAGAGGCTGGGAATATAAATCTGCTACATTTGAATCTGGAGCTCTGACTCCAATTCTGGTGTACATCAGTGTTCATTTTCAAGAGAATGTTCTCCTAATTAGCAAATAGGAAAGTACTTTGATTAATCCTCATTTTTTTCCAGTTGTGTGTCTTGAACTCAAGCCTGGGCACTGTCCCTGAGCCCTTCAACTAAAGGCAAACAATCTACCACTAGAGCGACAGCGCCAGGTGGGGTCTTTTGGTTGTTCACTGTAGATAACAGTCTAACAGGCTTTCCTTGCCTAGGCTGTCTTTGAACTGTAGTCTTCAACTCTCAGCCTCCTGACAAGTTAGCATTCCAGGTTTGAGCACTGGCATCTGGCCTATTGTTTTTGTCAGTCCTGGGGCTTGATCTTAGGGCCTTGGTACTATCTCTGTGCTTCTTTTCCTCAAGGTTAGCCACTTGAACCACTCCATAGCTTCTGGCTTTTCCTGAGTATCTGTCACTGAGGATTCAAACCCTGGCATTCATGCATGCTGAGGAGGGAGCTCTTTACTACTAAGACACATTTCTAGCCCCTCCCATAAAATTTTATCCCTCAATTTGCCTATCCTCAGGAAAAGGCTTCTGAGTATAAATCATCTAAAAAATCTCTATAGGAAGATATCCAAAGAAAAGAAAAAACTCAGGGAAGATGGGAAGGGATAGGAAGGGGAAACAAAGGAGGAGGCTACAATGCTTGATAAGAAATGTACTCATTATCTTGCCCATGTAATTGTAACCCTTCTCTACAGTATTTTCACAATAAAAAGAAAAAGAAAAAAAGGAAAAAGAAAAGAAAAAGCTCATACTTGGGAGAGACTCTAAACATGTGAATACTGTGACAAATGGCTCCATTTAATGATGTATTATGTTTCAAAACTTAATAAAATATTAAGGAAAAATGAGTCAATGTCCTAAATTATTGTGCATAATTTTATAATAGATGTGCAAAATGGAATAAATATTATGTGTATAATAATACTAAACACAATAATCAATAAATAAATGAATCAAATAAAAACCAATAATAAAAATCATAATATGAAATTAACATACATATGTAAGTATATATCATACATTCATTACACATGTATAGAAATATTTTTTTCCATTGCAGGGCCTTCATTCGGGCCCTGGGAACTCTAGCCTGAATTTCTTTTCCTCAAAGCTGTGAGCTTTGCCTTCACCCATGTTGCAAAAGAGTTACCTGGATGGTGAGCTCAAATGCTAGCAATGGCAGAAATACTGGCCCCAGTTCCAAGGCAGTGACTTAATTTTTTTTAATGGAAGCAGTTATGTTTATTCAATTCCATACTGAACATTAAAAATAGGCAGCGTAGAATTTTGTACAGGTATTCAGATTTCCTTCCTTTACTTCCAAAGTGCTTCTCTGAAAACTAATATGTTTCTTTTTTGTATGTTTTTCATTGTAAAATGTTGTACAGAGGGGTCACAGTTACATGAACAATGTAATGAGTACATTTCCTATTGAGCACTGTTGCCTCCTCTTTGTATTCCCCTTACCATCCCTTCCCTCCCATCTTGACAACTAGCTCCCCCTACCGAGGTCAGTGACTTAATTTTTCATTTTTGGTGGGCATGGGGTTTGAACTCAAGTAGTGGCAACTCTTCCCTCACATTGCTACAGATTTACCAAGAACCTGAGTTCAAATCCCTTTCTAGGAAATAAAACTCGCAGAAATTCCAAACCAGGGAGCTTCATTTTTTAAATTTTGTTTATTTATTTATTTATTCATTTATTGGCCAACCATGGGGCTTGAAATCAGGTCGTGGAAACTGCCTCTGCTTGGATCTCCCTAGGCTGGGATGCAGTCTCTGGACCCATAGCCGATCCTGAGATCCTAGGCCCAGTGGGCTGTCAGGAAGAAAAGAAAACGCTGGAAAACACAAAAAATGGTGAGCTGCAGAGGGCTCGGTTTTTATGATTTTTTTTTTCTTTACACAGTGACCATCCTGGGTCTGAATGACACGGCTGTAAAGTGGACCTGAACTGCCATTGCTATTGGCTGATGGGCTCTCAGGGAAGCCATGGGACAACCTGTCAACATAGACCCTAGCTTCAAATCTCAGTTCTGACACGAATGGCAGAAGATCACAAGAGACTCGTTCCTATGCATAGGAATACTGGTTGAAAGAGTACTTCGTGCCTTGGTCTAGTCTAAAATTGGATGCAATAATCCTAGAATGCTGATTGATCTTAATAGTTTATTAAGCATGAAACGAATAATTTTCCTTCACTGGCAGTATAATAAATACCTAAGAATTGGTAGGAATGTAGTAGGTGTCATTCAATCAGAGATAGACGGCTCTGGCACTCTTTACTAATATGTATTTATTTGTATACCACAGTTTGCCTATCCATGTATCGCTGTTTTGTCTAAACCTGGGGGTCAATCTCAGCATGTGGGAACCCCCTCACAGCTTCATTGGCAAGAGGCTGCCATGCTCAAACTAACCCATTCATGAATTGGGCCTGCTAGGCCTTGAGTTCAGATCCTAGCATTGCCAGGCATGATGGAGAACACATCCAAAATCTAGATGCTATACGACAGGATATAAACAATTTAATAAATGGTATAGGTGTCATCAGAGTCAATAAAATAAATGGTAAATAAATGAATAAAACAAGAAATAAAATGAATAACCACACCAAACACAATATGGACTGAAAATCTGTGTGGAAGTATAAATCCTACTTTTAAAATGTATATAAGGTTTATCTTTTGCAGGCCTGAATCTTGAATTAAGCCACCGCTATGAGGAGGGAATGGCGGGAGATCATGAGCTACTCAGTTCTGAACCTAGGAAGAGTTATGGTATGCTATCGATCTCATCCTTGAATGAGTAGTTCGTGCATGATGAGAGTAGGAAATGATAGGCAAGACTTATGGGGCATAGATTAATGGGGTAAAGAAGAGTTGATGAAGCTGACAATAATCATCACAGTCATGAAATGGAGGCATCAGGAAAGATCCAAGAATCAGTAGTCCCATGGTAGATTGGATTCCATCACAGGACACCATCTCTCCTACCCTATACAAATATGTACTTATTTGCATACTACTTCAGCTTATGAATGGATGACTATTGTGCTTCTCACTCTTCCCCCCATGGTGGGGGGCTCAATCTCAGGTCCTGGGAATGGCCTAGCTCCTTCGTGGCTCACAGGCTGGTGTGCTCATGTGGACCAAATTTCCAATTGGGACTGCTAGGCCCCGAGTTCAGATCCCAGCCCTGCCAAAAGATTCATCTTTCTGTCAGAAGCTAATCATTGCACTTGTTTTCCTTTCCAGTGCAAGTCGTGGGTCTCAGCTAGGATGGAGAATGCATGGACCACCCTGTGGCCATGGGAATAAGTTGTTATCAATGTCAACCCAGTTATATCTCTCATCATATACTCAAGAAAATACACAATACATCCATGAATAACATACAAAAGAAAGAATAACTACACTCAATGCACAATGCAGTCCACACACGGATGTGAATATATATCTCATGTTTCAATGATGCATTGAGGACTATTTTGGCCTCCTTGGGGCTCAATCTTAGTTCCTGGGAATGACCCAGCTCCTTATGGCTCACAGGCTGGTGTGCTCACGTGGACCCATTGTGCAGTTGGGCCTCGTAGGCCCTGAGTTCAAATCCCAGCTTTACCAAAAATTCACCTTGATGAGAGAAGCCAGTTGTTGCACCTGTTTTCCTGTGTTGTGCAAGTTCTGGGTCTCAGCTAGGATGGAGAATGCATAGGCAACTGTATACTCATTGGAATAGGTTGTAATCCAGTTCACCACAGTTATATCTGTCTCCCTATACTCAAGAAAATATAAAATACATCAATGAATGAGACACAAATTAAAGAGAGTGACTATACCGAATGCAAGATGATGCCCAGCCATGTTTGGAAATATAGATCCTCTGTTTAATTTTGAATTTATGACTATATTGTCCCCAACCAGGGCATGATCTCAGGTCCCTGGGATGACCTAGCTCCTTAGTGGCTCATAGGCTTCTGTGTTCATCGTGACCCATTCATCAATTGAGTCTGCTAGGCATTGAGTTCAAATTCCAGCACTGCCAAAAGATTCATTCTAATGTGAGAAGCCAGTGGTTGCCCATGTTTTCCTGTCCTGTGAATGTCCTGGGTCTCATCGAAGATGGAGAATGCTATATAGGCAACTCTATAGCCATGACAATAGGTTGTCATCCATATCAGCGGTTATATCTGTCACCATACTCAACAAAATATAAAATACATCCTTGAATAAGACACAAAATAAAAAGAATAACTACACTGAATGCAAGATGCATACCACACCTGTAGGTAAAGAGAGATATTATGTTTAAAAAAGGTGGGCTTGTTGTGCTGGGGCTTCAAATCAGGCCTAGGACCAGGCCTGAAATTCTATTCCTCAAGGATGGTGAGCTTCCCCTTCTCCCCTAGTACAACAGAGCTGCCCAGACCTGAGTTCAAGTCCCAGAACTGACAAAACATTCATGCTGATGTCAGAAGCCAGCTGTTGCACAGCCTTTCCTCTAACGTGAATGTCCAGTGTCTAACTAGAATGGAGAATGCATAGGCAACCTTATAACCATGGGAACAGGTTGTCATCCATGTTAGAACAGTTATACCTGTGACCATACTTAGTAAAATAAGCAATACCTCCTAGAATTTGAGACAAAATAAGAAGAAGTACACCGAACAGAAATCGTGTCCACACATGTATGTCAATATAGATCCTAGGTTTAAGTAATGAATTTATGACTATAGTGGAACACCCTGGGGGTCATTGTCAGATCCTGGGATAGTTGCTCACACCTTGACTTATTCTCCAATTGGTCCTGCTAGTCCCTGAGTTCAGATTCCAGCACTACCAACAAGTGGATCATGGAATAAGAAGCCGAGTGTGAAATAGGTTTACCTTTTCTCTGAGAATCCTTGGTGTCAGGCATGATGGAGAACATTTCTACAAATCTAGATGCTCTGTGATAAGATGTCATCAATGTAATAAAGGGAATGGGTTTCATCATAGTACAATTGATGTTAAATAAATGAATAAAACAAAAAATACAAGGAACAATCACATCAGACATGAATGTACTGAACATCTATAGGTAAGTATAAATCTTATCTTTACAATGATTATAAATAGTATGTTTTCCAGGATTGGGGCTTGAATTCAGGCCTAGTGAACAGGCTTGACTTTCTTATCTTCAAGTATGGTAATCTTCCCCTTCATCCACATTGCTGCAGATTTACCCAGACCCTGAGGTCAAATTCAAAGCCTGGAAGAATGAATTGCGGGAATTGCAAGCCAAGTAGTTAATTTTTTTACTTTTTAATTTTGTTTTTATTTTTATTTTTTTTCTCAGCACAGGGCTTGAACTCAGTTCGTGGTAACTCTGCCTCAGCTCTGATCACCCTAAGCTGCGGTGCACCCACTGGTCCCATAGCTGCTCCAGGCCTTGCCTGGAAAAAAATGCACAGAAAAAATGTGGCCTTTTTATGTTTTCTTCCTTTGCATGGTGACAATTCTGGGTCTGAATGACACTGTTGCAAAGGGTACTTCACCTTGCATTGCTGAAGGCTGCCAGACTATCGGGGAAGCCATACGGCTACGTGGCAACATAGGCCCTGATTTTGAATCCCCATTCTGACACCAACTAATGGCAGGAGATATTAAGATACTGGTTCTCATCCATAGGAATAACAATGGAATGGTGTCAATGTCATGGTTGAATGAATTGATCGTGAATGATGCTCCTATAAAATTAGACATCATCATTTCAGGAGGCTGATTAATTTTATTTAATATTCATGAAGCATTGAAAGAATATAATTACTTACAGGAATGCAATAATTTCAGGACAGTAATTGATTTCATTAATATTTTAAGGATGAAAACAACATTAATTATGTGGATCCATAATAAATACCTAGGAATTGGTAGGAATGTAATCTGTATAACTGAGAAATGTATAGACGACTCTGGCACTCTATAAAGATATATATTTAATAGCATAATGCCATCTGCATGTTAATCTGTTCTTATTTTGTTAACACCTGGGGCTCTATCTCAGATCCTGAAAACAGCCTGTCAGCTCAATTTGCCCCAGGATGTCATGATGACACTCACCCATTCATGAATTTGGCCTTGTAAGCCATAAGTTCAGATGCCAGCACTCCCAAGCAATGAATCGTGGAGTAAGAAGCTGATGGCGACACATGTTTTCCTTTTCTGTGAATGTCCTCGGTGTCAGGTATGAAGTACAATACATATGTAGACCTATATCCTATTTAATCAATGTAATCAATGTTCTATGTGCCATAATAGTCAATGACATAAATGGTCAATAAATGAATAAAACAAAAAATAAAATAACTATACTTAACACCTATGGAGTCAACATATGGATATAAATATAAATCATATATTTAAGTTGTACATGGATAGGATGTTTTCTAGTGGTGGGGATCTATTTCAGGCCTAAGGATCAGACTGGAATTTCTTGAATTCAAGGAAGCCAGCTTCCCTTTCCCACACAGTGCAACAGAGTTACCCAGATCATGAGTTCAAATCCCAGTCCTGGCAGAAAAATGGAACCTTTATAGTATGTACGGCCCAATTCTTAGGTATTTCATTATGCCTCCATTATATGTATGTGATTGTTTAAATGCTTAATAAAGTATTAGCTAAAATTGACCAGTGTCCTATAATTGTGAATAATTTTATGCTAGAATCATTCAAGATCTGCTCATGAAATCAAGACATATATCACATTCCATTTGTAATCATATGGATAGGAACAAGTTTCTTAGTATCTCCTGCCATTTGGAGATGGCAGGGCCAGGATTTGAATTGTGGGCTCCAGCTTCCATGACTTCAATCCGTGGATAGGGAACTCACTTGTCTGTACAAGAACATCAGCAAGACCAATGATGAGGCAGGCACCAGTGGTTCTCAGCAGTACTCCTAGATACTTACCAGGCTGTGACAGGAGAATCAGGGTCACCTTAGGCAGGAAAGTCCTTGAGACCCCTGTCCAACTTCATTGCCAACAAAGCCAGAAGCCTTGTGGCTCCAGTGTACAGGGCCAGCCTTGAGAAAAAGGAGCTCACAGACTGCCCAGATCCTGAGTTAAAGTCTGGGACTGGAAACAATGAGACATACACAACAATCTGTGCAGCTATCTGGCTAAAGCAGGTCACCTTCTTGTACCCAACTGAATTGGACAGAGTTCTCTGGGAAAAGGGCTAGGGGAGACGCTGTCATCTTTACTCCAGCCATGCTGCTTGCATCTCAGAATTTTGCCTACACTCCCATTCTATCATGTTTCTTTCTGAACAATGGGATACAAGAATGGTGGCCACGCCCACATTCTATGCTTCCAGGTAGCACAGGGATTCATTCTGTTAGTTGACACCACTACCAGCAGTTGAGGAAGGCAGAGGTGGCTGAGTGGTGCACAAGAGAATTTGAGTATAGTAGGATATTCATACTCCTGGTGGCGCCCTGGCCCCCTCCTCTGCTTCCCCGCAGTGCTGGGTACCATACCTCAGGCAATGGCTTGCTGCCAGCTAGCCTAAGGCCCCCACCTGGTCCTCTGCCCCAGGTGCTCTGCTCTGGGTCCATGTACCCGCAATGCTGCTGCCATTGCTGCTCACCCCACCCAGAGCAGCCACCAACAGCTTCTCCCAGCAGCACAGGTGTATGGCCCCCCCAACACCATTCCTACCCTAGTTCAGACATGCATCTAGAGGCACCATGATCCCCTGCTTGTTTCATCTCCCCAGCTCCGAGGAGCCACCTTTCTGTCTTGGGAATTTCTGAGATAGAGAATCAATATATGCTCAGGCTGGGATGAATCATGGTCCTCCTATCGCTCCACCAGGCTTGGTCCTCTGTAGTTGGGATGGTAGGCATGTAGCGCCATGCTCAGTCATCAGTTTAGATGGATTAACTCAAACTCTTACTCCACAGCAGCCAATTTTTGACCACAGGTGAAGCTCTGTGTAGGGCTTCAAACATAGGACCTCAGTCTCCTCACAGAACAGTTGTGAAGAAACAAGGGATTTATACAGAGGGATCTCAAATATGGCTAAGCTCAGAGGGAGTGGCCTTCATACAAGCTTCTTGACAATTCTGGGAGTATATGACAAGAAGATACCAGGAAAGGGCACAGGTGGGACCTGTTATTATTCATGCAACACCTCTGGGATTATGAAACAAAACATGGCTTTCTTTCATCCTTATCCTATCTTCATGAGGAAGGAGATCCTTCACTGTGTTAAGATTTGCAGCTGGGAAAATCAAGGCATAGAGAAGCCAGGAGACCTACTTATGACCTCAAGTTCAGAGGAAGCTCAGCCTGACTTCTCTGCCATGCTCTCTAGGACAATGTGTGCTATTCAGTCCACTTCTTGTGGTCAAAAGTCCACTTCTTGTCAGTCATGGCGCTTGAACTCTAGGCCTAGGAGCTGTTCCCAAGCTCCCCAGCTCAAGGCTAGCACTCTACCACTTGAGCCCACAGCATCACTTCCGGTTTTCTCATGGTTCTTTGGAGATAAGGGTCTCACAGTCGTTCCTGCTCGGGATGGCTATGAACCATGATTCTCAAATCTCAGGCTCCTGTCTAGTTAGGATGAGAGTTCTGAGCCATCAGCACTGACTTAAGTGTAATTCTGACTTTCTTTCTCTCCCTCACACACAGGAACAGGTTGAATGGGTGCTGAAGGAGGTGGCCCAGCGTCCCCATGTGGCTGGAACCCAAGGTGGCCCTCTCATTCCGGGGGTGGGCTTTGGGTCAGGAGCTGTCTAGCTCAGCCTGTTGAAACATTTCCATGAGGTAAGCCTCTCTGTGCCCTGGCTAGACCATGATGGTTATTCATTGTCTATCCACCCTTATTGGACTTAGTATTGTTTTCAACATCATTTTGTAGCACCTGGCCAAAATTATGATACATAGTTATGGAATGAAAATATAATGCCCTATTAAAAATAAGTTATTTAGGGCATTAGGAATATGGTTTCATGGTACGGTGATTGCCTAGCATTCATGAAACCCTGGGTTCAATTTCTCAGTACCGCATAAACAGAAAAAACACTGGAAGTGGTGCTGTGCCTCAAGTGGTAGAGTACTTACCTTGAGTAAAAAAAGAAGCTCGGGAATAATTCCCTATCCCCGAGTTTAATCCCCTGGACTGGCAAAAACAAAACAAAACAAAACAAAAAACATTTATTTAGTTAATGCAAATAAAGAACCCACACTTGGAATATATATAATTGCTCCTTCCATACTGACACTAGAAAATAGTCTCTAATTCATGTACTTTAATCATATTAGGATACTGTGTTGAAATAAAAAGTTTTGTTTATTAGGTCACAGGAATTAATGCCAGGAATGTGCTTAGATGTCAGGTGAAGATTAATTCTGGAAATTCAATGATTCCAGGCTTTTGTGTGGTCATTGCTAATCACAAAGGGAAGGGTAGTCAAAGTGTGATTTGGAAATCTTTTTGGTCAGTCATGGCACCAAAAAGGCAGTGGCTAATTAACAGTTGTGACAGAAGAGAAGGAAAAACTCCAGATGGAAGGAATAAAATGGTAGGTAAGGTGTACCAGAAGCTGTTCTAGGGAACCATTTCTGATTATTGAAGCACTAGTTATCAACTAGGATTGTTCCTCATTGCCTATGCCATTCTAAATCTCTTAGGATAGTTTTTAAGCTCTGTGTGATAAAAAAAAAATGTATCTCCTATGCTGTTCTTTCATACCAGATCTCCTTTGCTTTCTAAAAACCTGTCTTTCTGTATTTCTCTATGAACATTTCCTGATACTACACATATACAGATGGCATGAGATACTAATGTAAGGGTCCCATAGCTCATTAGTCCTTAATGTAACAACTTGGAAAAGGAGGACATAATTATTGCTAACTCAAATTTTCTGAAAAGCTTCAATGTCATCATTTGGTTCAAGATTTCATACTTTGTCTGCATATTTGCACATAAATGCAAATGTGAGATGAGTGCTGGTTGCTCACACCTGTAATCCTAGCTATTCAGGAGGTTGAGACCAGAGGATTGTGGTTCAAAGGCAGATCAGGAAAATCTATGAGAATCTTATCTTCAATTAACCACCAAAAACCCGTAAGTGGTGCTGTAGCTAAAGTGCTAGAGCGTTCAACTTGAACTGAACTTCTTAGGGACAATGCCTAGAATCAGAGTTTAAGCCCCAAGACCAATAAAAAAAGTGAAATATGACTTTTAGTTTCCCCCAAAAGAAGGGCAAGGTCAATAATCTTCCCAAGCAGAAGAAATAATTCTAAAATGATTCAGTGCACCTACTTTTGCTGTAAGTTATGGCTTCTTTGCTGGACATATTCTCTTCTTTTAAAAATTGTCAAATATTAGTTTGACAATCATTTACAAATAATAATTTTTTCTTTTCTTTTTTTTGGGGGGGGATCTGGATGTGGGGCCTGTACTCTGGACTTGGGCGCTGTCCCTCAGCTCTTCAGCTCAAGGCTAGCACTCTACCACTTAAGCCACAGCGCCACTTCCTACTTTTTTTTCTTTTTGATTATGTGGTGCTGAGGAATCAAACCCAGTGCCTCATGCATGCAAGGCAAGCACTCTGCCACTGAGCCACTTTCCCAGCCCTCAACTAATATTTCTTGTTTCAAAAGATAAGTCCATACAGTTGATGTCACTTAGCTTTCTTACTATCTTAGTTCAGCGCCCACCCAGACAGGGGAGTCTGTCCAACTCTTATCTGTAATTAAAAAAAAAATAAAAAAAAAAGCAGTAGGTGCAGTTTGGCTCAAGCAGTAGAGTACTAGCTTTGTAGGAAGGTGGGCAGGAAAGACAACTGTTCAGAGACAGGGTATAGCCTCTGGATTCAAGCCCTAGAACCAACACAAACTAAACAAACAAACAAGGAAACAAAAATAACCCCACATATTTATTTGGGACCATCCTTAAAGGAGTACTGGTCTGAGAAGAGGCTCCTTTTGCTGATCATACTCACTGGATCCTGCTTTTTTGGAATCCTTATTGCTCTGGAGAACTCAGAGCCAGACTAAAGGAATTGATAACTGTCTCCTGCAACAAGAGAATCATCTCAGGAGTGAAATATCCATCCATAAGACACTTTAAAACTTCCATGTCTTTGTTTCTTTGCTGTAGAACACTTTTCTAACAACGTTATTTCCTTTTGTTCTATGCTGGCCTTCAAATACCACATTATTTCTTTTTGTAATACTCTCAACTAGAAGTTTACAGAAAAGTTTTATATGAGTATAGAACACACTCGAAAATGTCAGGGACAGAGTTTCCTTCAAGCCTTGGGATTCTTTTTTGTACAGTAAAAAGGAAAGCAGAAGTTAACATGACCTTTGTCATTCCTCTATGTTCATTTCCTCTCCTGGGAGTTTCCACATTCAGCAGCAGTTATTTCCAGTAACAATCTATGGTGCTGCCTGAAGTATGATGAAAGTTTTCTGGGTTCACTGAAATAACACAAGGACATCTTTGGACCTGAGGTAACATGTGTTTCAGAGACAACTTAGTAAAGAGAAAATATGAAATTTATGTTGCTTATAAATATATTATCAATGAGTACCTTGAGTTCAAACTTTGTAAGTTCTCTGTAAATTAAGGCGAATTTTTAATGGGAAGAAGGTTCTCAGGTCCTTCTTTTTGTGAGTATATGTGCTGCGCATTATTTCCCAAGTGTACATGAGTTAACAGTAAGAGAACAATAGCAATAATAGGAGAAAGTGAAGTTCTGTTTTTAAGTCTAAGGGTTCAATACACTATAGAAGACTCTACAAATAAGACAACAATGAAACAATAAAGCCATTTCCAGTATGTAGATTTATGGGAGTGATATACAGAAAGCATTATTCCTAAGTGGAACACGAAGTATGAGGCCACTCCCTTTCTAAATCACACGTGCTAATCATGCAAATTTGTTAAAAGTAGAATGGAAGAATAATTCTTTTTCCAATGCAAGTCAGATATGAGAGCATGTACTTAACTGGGGACAAAATGCATCTTGAGAGAACAGGGATTATACTAGCAATGAACGGTTGGCTAAGATTACATTCCTTTTTTTTACTTATATATATTTTTTTGTTGGTGGTTGTGGTCTTGAACTCTGGGCCTGGGCACTTTTCCTCTGCTATTCAGCTCAAGGCTAACACTCTACCACTTGAGCCACAGTGCCACTTCCCTTTTTCTTGTAGTTAACTGGAGAAAAGAGTCTCCGGGACTTTCCTACCTGGGCTGGCTTTGAAACCCAATCCTCAGATGCCACTGCCTCCTGGTTTAAGATCACATTTCTAACAGTGTACACTCAGTCCACGCAATGTGTATGTTCATCTATCTTTATATGAATTCCTGTGTGAAAAATCTGGTACACAGCTTAGACTTTACACTCACAAAAATGTTTGTAGTTTAAAAGTTGATACTCCTGGAGAAATAAAACCTTAGAATGTAAAGGGGTCTGGGAAGTTCAGTTTGTATCCAGTTTGGGCAGAACTCTTTGTGACAATACCTATAATTAACCAGCCAAAAGCTGGATTGGAAGAATGGCTCAGGTGATGGAATACCAGTCATGAGCAAGACTGATGGATAAGAGCTTGGGGCTTTTGCTTATATACATACAAAGATACACACACACAGAGGCACTTACATATGCACACACGAATACACAAATGAAACAACTCTCAGAATATGTAGAAAAATTAGAAAACAATAGAAAATATGTCCTGAGTAACACTAGAATCAAGTAATAATTTTTAAAATTAGAAAGTACTCAAGTGAATTACCTTCAAAAAAGTTTGAGACTATTACATAGGTAGGTACCAGAGATAGTAAGAGAATCAAGTAATCATTATTAAAGGGATCGGATCCATGGAGAAATGAATCAGAGACCCCTGCAGGTGCATCTGAAAATTTTCATATCTTGTGTGAAATGTTAAAATATCTTTGAAAATAGTAGATAAACAGTCTGAACAGTCATTCTAGTGGATAATATCACTGGAGTAGTTCAGAATTGCAAGTCTGTATCTAGATTAAATAAACCAAGAAACTATGACAGGTCAATGTGATACAAGGCTAGAATTCTAGCACTCAGACTAAGACAGGAGATTAAAGAGTGCAATTACATAGTGATAGCTTCCCTAGAGCAGGTAGTATAATTTTGTATTAATAACACAAACCATTCAAGAAAGGAATACACAGTTGGAAGATTGGGCTAATTTTGTTATTATGTTTTGAAAAGTCAAGTTTCCTATTGCAATACAACTCACGTATAATCCCCAGTTGAGTTTTAAATGCTCTCTTCATTACCGAACATTCCTAGATGCAAAATCCTCATGATTCCCATAAAAAATTTGAAAAAGTAAGTAATCATCATTCTGTTGGATTCCAAAGAAATGATGAAGTAATACAAAAGGTTAAGCCTGGAGAAATAGCAAATTTCATCTGTAAGACTTTGAAGATATTGCTAAATTAGAATTTAGATTTAAAATAAATATTTTGGTTTTGTTTGTAATTTCATATTCTATAGGATAGTACAAAATTCTTTTTATGTAGATGGTTTAATTGATAAATTCACAAATGTTTCTGGCATTCTATTTGCCAAGAATATTCTTTCAAGAGAGTTATAATTAGAAATTAGTTAATAGATAATTCCAATAGTTTGTGTATAAAATGATAATGTGAATAATGTAGACAGAGTTACCAACAAATGGATGGTATTAATTTAAAAATAGAAAAAGAGCAATTTTTTGAGGCTTTGGTATAACATGGAATGAAGAGAATGATTCTTTCTTCTACCTATATGTAACACAGGAAGCAATTTCCTTAATTACATGCCTCTGTACACAATGAGAAAAATGCTAGGTTTGGGGTTTGTTTTTATTTTTCTTTTGCTTTATTGGTTTGTCTTAGGGCTTGAACTCTGAGCCTGGAAACTGTCTCTGAGCCTGTTTTTGCTCAAGGCTCATGCCCTACCACCTCAACCTCAGTGCCACTTGTGTCTGTCTGGCTTTTTCTGAGAAATTTATTCGAGATAAGACTCTAAGGAACCTTCCTGCCTGGGTGGGTTTTGAACTGTAATCTTTCAATCTTAGCATCCTGCATATCTATGATAGTTAAAAAAGTATAAATATAAATAATATTTACAAGTGTTCTGATTTCAAGAATACCAGTGGGGGAACAATTCATGCAATCCAGTTTATTGTGGGGTTCGTTCCAGAACAAGGAGGGCATCACATTAGAAGAGGCTTAGTACTTTTTTCAGAATAGAGATAAGCTATATTGTATGCAACTTATTTTTTTAATTTAATTTTATTGTCAAAGTATTGTACAGTGGGCTCACAGTAATTGTAATTTAGTGAATAAATAACTATTCAAACTTGTTACCCCTCCCTCGTTTTTCTCAGTTTTTCTTCACTCTAATAACCTCACAAGTTGTAATGTACATTTCCAACATATTGTCTTGTGAGAATTGCTGTTGCATTGGTTTGCTCTTTGTCTTTTGTCTCGCCATTTTGATGTTCCCCTTCCCTTCCCTAATTTAGGTAAATGTATACACAATAAACATGGTACCAAAATCAAATACAGCAGGGAATGAACCATAGGGGAAAAGCCCAAAGAAAATAGAAATCACATTAAAAAACAACAATCACAAATAAAAATCTGTTTCCATATCTTGGAGTTCATTTTGCTCAGCATCAGCTTATATGGTCATATATACGCATAACAAAGTCACTGGAAAATAATAGTTTCATTGACACAATATCATCAAAAAACATTTTAACTGTTTTTGATGGTAAAGGTGGAATTAGGATTGGTGAATTCGCGATTCTGATAAAGGAATTTCAAAAGAGTTTAAAAATTATGACAGGTTGTAAACTTGTTCAACCACTTTGGAAAGTAGTATGGAATTTTCTCAAAAGACTCCACATAGAGCTCCCTTATGACCCAGCAATCCCACTTTTGGGCATTTACCCAAATGTTTACAAACAAGACCACACTAAAGCTACCAGCACGACTATGTTTATTGCAGCACTATTTACTATAGCTAAGATATGGAACCAACCCAGATGCTCCTCAGTAGATGAATGGATCAAGAAAATGTGGTATATATACACAATGGAATTCTATGCCTCCATCAGAAAGAATGACATTGCCCCATTTGTTAGGAAACGGAAAGACTTGAAAAATTATATTAAGTGAAGTAAGCCAGGCCCAAAGAAACATAGGTTCTATGTTTCCCTTATTTGCAATATCTAGTATATATCTGAGTCAAGCATAAATGTCAAATAAGGAAATGTTAAGGAAATGAACCCTAAGATATATATTCAGATGTTTTTTTTTCTTTCATGTGATGGTTTCTACCACATTTATAAGATTATTTCTTCATTGCTTTGTATGTCCCTCCCCCACAGTATAACCCCTGCTTTCACTGTATTGATGTCAGTATAATTTGTGGAGGGGAAGGGGAAAAACAAATCATTTAAATAGGGATACAGGTGGACCCATTGCAACAATGAGATGTACAAGTCGTTATGTCCAAAACGAACTTTACAACTTTGGTGCGGGGGGGAGGGAGGGGGAGCGGGGAGGATTTTGTGGGGGGACAAGGGGAGGATGGGAAGGGACGGGAAGGGGAAACAGAGGAGGAGGCTACAATGCTTGATAAGAAATGTGCTCATTATCTTGCCCATGTAATTGTAACCCCTTTGTACAATATTTTCAAAAGAAAAAAAAATGACAGGTAAAGTTTAATTGTTCAAAACTTTTAACAACTTAGCCTATTAATAAAATTTAAAATTGCCTGGGAAAATAGGCTTTCATGCAAAGAAATCCATGGAGAATTAGCTGAGAGGGAGCAATGTGGGTGAAGATGGCTCCTTTTCACTCTAAACAAACAAATCTCAAAAACCTTGCTATAAATAGTATAGGTTCCCTTGAGAATTGTCCTTATCCAGGAAATATACTCTCACTGTGTGAAACAAGGTTCTAATGGAATTTAAATTCAAAGTTCTTAAAAAAAATAAGACATCAAAATTTGTGAATTAACCTTTGATTACCAAACAGTAATTCTCTGAAAAAGATAATTTGGGTCAAAATACTTAGGGAGAAAGTGCCCTTCACAATGAAAGAATGTATTGGCTTTACACTTTTCTGTTTGCAATACTTTCCACAATGTCTTTGCACGTGAAGCAGTGAAACACAGAAAAACATCACATTGGACACTTCAAACCAATGATTTCAGATTTCTAAGTAGCTCACAAAATATAATATCCTTATTAACATGAGATAGTGAAGACTTCCCTTATTACATAAGCAAAAAGTTTTGGGATCAGAAAAGAATTGAGCAAGGCTGGGAAGGTGGCTCACTGGAAGAGTGCTTGCCTTGCATGCATGAGGCCCTGGGTTCGATTCCTCAGCACCACATAAGTAAAAGAAAAAAAAAAAACATAAGTGGTGCTGTGGCTAGAATGCTAACTTTGAGCTGAAGAGCTGAGGGACAGTGCCCAGGCCCAGAGTACAATCCCCACGAACAGAACACCCCCCCCCCCCAAAAAAGAAAAGAATTGAGCAAATTGAAAAGGTAAGAAAAGGCGTTCTTAGAAGGCCTACCTAAGCATATTGGCTTCAGCAGTGGAGGGAGGCCAAATTTTTTTTATATAGATTGTGTTAATATTTTTGGTACCTAAAGTGATTTTATAGAGACTATTTGGCTCACTATAATTCAGAACAGACTGAATGAAGACATGAAAATAAATTCCACATCCAAATAAAAGAGTTTAAAAAGAAAAACCATGAAGATGTAGTAGTGAAGTCGGCATTATAGTTCTTCAGCTTCACTAGACTTGAAGTCAACAAGCTGTGATTAATTGCAAATCAGGCAAGAGCTAAGAGGAGGACATCGAAGTAGGACAAAAGTATTGTCCATTGTAAGAGACACTGTCATACAAGGTATGGGTGATTTAAGTCTGGTCTTCTTCATGCAACTTGTTGAGCAAATGCAAGACCAAGAGAAAAATAATCTATTGAAATAATTTTACAAAGAATAACTTCACTGTTTCTGATATGTTATCTAAGGAGAGTATTAAGAGAGAAGATAAAAGTGGAGTATACTTCGGTTTCCTTTAAGCATCTTGCTAGCAAAATATATCTTTCAGTTTAGAAGTGTTTGAACCAAAAATTGGTGGAGTACTTTTTTGTGGGCACTTTAGACACAGAAAGACTTTAAAGGTAAAAGAAAAAATAAAAACGAATAGGTAAATATTTGTAATGTCAGCTTCTTGGACTGGTTTTTTGGAGACAAAGTTTTACATTAAACTTTGTCCTCATTAACATAGATGTTGGGTTTTCGTGGCAACCAAATACAAGGGTGAAGTTTAATGGACTTGCTTGGACAAGTAAACAGCATGATAGAAAAAAATGGCAAATAATATTTAGTTAATTATTTTGACCAATTACTTGCCAGAGCAAAGAAGGAAAGATATAATTCAAAATGACTTGACTTAAGATTATGAAAAAAGAGTAGTGAAGAGAGATGAGAGAAAACATAGAGGACTGTTTTGTCTCCAGTGGAGTAATGGGTTCTTGATCTTGTTTAGTCCATTCTATCTTCACAAGCTATCATGTGTGTCTCAGGACTGGAGTACCCAGTTCAGACAAAGAAAACTCACAGAAGAAAATATCTGCAGCAAATATAGGTGATTTATAACCTTAGAAAATCTATTTTAATCTGTTCAAAATACTCCCATACCCCAAAGTGCCCTTTTGAACAGCTTTGTTTGCTTTTCCCAAGACTGCCCTTCATTAACTATTTAAAATTTTGAGAGGTCATATTCCTACTCTCTACGGATTGCTGTTTGGTTGCGATTTTTGTGTGTTTTTGTTTGTTGTTGTGTTTTTTAACTGAATTTCAGAAGTTTGTGCAAGTGTGTTACAATTAAATATGTCCATCTAATTGTCCAATGCTCCTGGATCAGAATCACTCCTTCTATCATTCTCAACCAACTCCTTCTCCAAGAGTTATTTCAGATTTACTACTTCCTTTATCACATGTGTACATTGAATATTCTAGCTTGACTTGCCCCTTGTTCCATTTTTCATTCATTCTATGTCTTTACAATTATTCCTCTCTGGTTTCAACTTCCTGATAGTCATTCTGTTAAACTGTCTGTTAATACTTTGAAAGGTTAATATACATTCCATGGAGTTTCAATCCTGCATATAATTGAACTGATGTCAGCTTATATTGCCATAATTCATTCATCTGCAATAACAATTTGCAAGACTAGAGAGGTGAAGCACCTAGACATGATTTTATTCTCATCCATTTGGAATATTAATCTTTAGTAAACAAGAAAATTTTAAAATGGCTTAGAATGTATTCCTACCAGTTTTTATAAATGGCTTTGTTCAATGGTGTTCGATTATTTTATTTTACATGGGATAATATTTTCTACTACCTACAAGATTTTCAAAAAGAAGAAAACTAGAATTTACTACTATAGAGGAATATGATGGAAATAGAAGACAGATTTTATGTTCGTCACATCTCTGATGAGTACCCATATTCAAGACAAAATCATTTTTCTTACAATGTTAGACAGATAGGGAAAAACATAAAACAACATATGATAAGACAACTATTCATGACTTTTTAAAATGTACCTTATGTGATGAAATTTACTTTATTAACTACTGTTTGGGTTTGAAATATGGGTGGCTGATCTATTTAACACATTTCTGGAAGGCACCTACTGAACAAGACATATGGTGAGGGGTATTATTTCTACAATTTAATGAATGGTTGAGCCTGTTTGGCATTAGTGCTGGGTAAATAAATCCACTCTATTGTAATTTGCTCCCTACACATGAAAAACTTGTAATGTCACTAAGTATCATCTACTTGTCAAATGTTATTTTGGTGAATGAGTTTAAAAAGTTTATTTGAAAAGTAATATACTTTCAGGAGATTAAATGTAGGTTATCATTGGTTTGAGAATAACATTTTTATACTACAGAACCAAGTTTTACTGAAGTACCAATGTTTTGAAGCACTAATGATCTTCTCAATTATTGTTTTACTGAATTATATTTGACTTCTAAGTCGTTTACCTAGCCTTGGTAGACCAATTATGGATCTATCGTTCCAGAAAATATTTTTTGGCCTACTTATTCTGGACTGAAATTTTTCAGTAATCATTAGGGGAGGGGTATTAAAAATAATCTTGTGATATTTGTGATCTTGTTCACTCATATGGGCTGATCATTTGTAAATTGAAATTTTGAATTACTGTACTTTTTCTCAGATTTTGTGATATCTTTCATTTTAAGTTGTCTTGCACTTCACAATTGCTTACCGCTACTTTCTGTGTCTTAAGGAATTGGGGCCCTGAAATATTATAGGAAAGGAGAAATTGAGATGGGTTTTCAAATACTTTTTGTTGGCATGTTGCATGGGCTTAGGTGAGAAGTCTTGCCCTTGTTATCTGATGATGCAGATAACTGGGACCTGGGATCCTAGGACCTGTGGGTCCTGCAGAAGAACAATACCTTTTAGACATCATATCAGCAAAATTTGGGTATAATCAGTAGGAATGCTTCAGAAATATGGAGAAAAACAGTTTGGGACCAGCGAGTTACAACAATAAAGAGAGCAGCAGAGTAAAATCCCTTATAGCTTAGAGGAAAACAACAAATTTTTACCATGTGAATTAAAAAGACAAAGAACACTTAGAATATATCACACGTTTATACCAAAGACACTGCATTCATACTTTTTATATTCTAATATATATTCTAAACCTATTTATTTATATTCCAATCTATTTATTTGCTGGGAACCGAGTGCTGTTTGCTAGAAAATACAGCTACTACCTTCAACCAAGTGCTGTTTGCTAAGAAAACACAGCTACTACCTTCGATAAGGGCTGTTAAGCCTTGGAGCCTATTGATACCCTGTTTGACAACATTGCTTGGCGCCACCACTTTCCATAAGAACCATTAAGCCTTACAATTTACTGATGTCCTCTTTGACAACATTGCTTGGCACCTTCTTAAGATTCCTCACCTATGACCTTTTGCAAGATATAATTTGCAGTTTTGGTGCTTAGCAACCCTATTGACCTGCTGATGATAATTACCCTGCTCAGCGTGCTATATATACTGCTGTGTAAAAAATAAAGTTTGAGACCTTGATCAGAACCCTGTCTTGGTCTCCTTCCTCATGTCTGATTTGTCTCTCATTCAGGTCAGTTCCTCTTCGAGCCCTTGTTGATCAACCCCGCGGGCCGGGGCATTTATTGGCTTAAATACCAATTTATTTGTCAAATTATCAATTAATTTTAGTAATATTCACTGTGTGAAATATAAAATCAGCACGTATAAATATAAAATATATAACTATATATAATATAAGAAAATGTTTTGCATTGTTCTGTTATGGTTAGGGTATCAAAAGCAACTCTGTTTTAAAGTATTTTTCATTATCTCTACCTCAGTGTTTGGTAGAGTTAGACCTAACGCTTTACCATTTGTAGATGTACAACCTAGAGGCAAGAGGAAATACTGTGATTAAACATTACCAATTTAAGGCCTTATATCAAGTTGAAACATATGGACTTCTCCTGGAACTATGGAAATATTTGGTGATAGAAAGTCAGTAGTGTGAGTTCCTGCCTGGTTGGATGGTAGACAGGCCAGGACACTAGGTAATTATGCATTTGAACAATTATTTCATCTTCTTGACTTTAGTTACTTTTGAAATGGTAGGTATAATAAATAATTACATTTGGATAAAATACCTTCTAGTCTGAACAGTTCTGTCTGAACTGTTCATCTCTCTATGATCCCTTGTAACATTTTAGTTTTGTTCCATTAAGACAATCTATGCTGTCAAGGTAAAATATTCTGGTTGGTGTGTTCCTACATGGAAGAAGGGTCAAGGGTCAGGTAGACATTTGTGCCAGTAAGACCTCATTTGGGAAATTTTAAGCTGTAGAAATTTAGAAGTAGCTCTTAAGCGAGGCTTATATTGAATCCATTAGCTCCACAAAGGTAACTCAGTTGATATATAAGTACTTGAAAAGTCATCACCTTTTTTGGGGGGAGGGTGGTCCGGTCGTGGGGCTTGAACTCTGCGTCTGGGCTCTGTCCCTCAGCTCTTCAGCTCAAGGCTAGCACTCTACCACTTGAGCCACAGTGCCACATGCCCCCAGCCCTAAATTATCTTGATTAATTTTCAGATAGAATCTGGCTTCCTACATGTGTATGATAATGGGCGATGTCCATTTGATGTTATTCTTCCTGGAAATTAGAATAACAGGTGCCTGGCATAGTGTATAGATCTTTCTGTTCAATCTGGACTTTATCCACTAGCCTCACAACAGTAGCCTCCAATATAGTCAGGATTTTCATAAGCTTATCATACCTGATTTTTTAAAAATCGTTGCATTTCCTGCAGGTTCTTGAATACTGAATTAATTTGTGTTTTCTTGGGTTGTTTTGTTTCATTTGAATGTATGTGTTGACTTATTCCTCACTTTTCCTTTTCTTTCACTCACGTTCTTACCTAAAGTGCTGAGAAACCAATTCTTCATTCTCAAGATATTCAAGGTGAACATTATTTAGTCCAAAGTAATTTAAGTAATATTTAAACACCTTCATATCTATGAATGGTATACGCATGCTAAGCACTGAGAAGGGTCTTTTTATTTTCACAGCCGTCTTTGGCATACACAGACAGATCATGAATTATATGAAGATAATAAAACTACAGATGCTTGCCAGGAGGAGAAAAACCTATTGCTAATTGTTTGATAGAGGCTTCTCTTTTCGTGAAAGAAATATGCTGCTTGATGCAGGATTTCACAAAATCATATTGCTAGGAAGAGCCAAAACAATCTCCTAACACTATAGAGTTGAGGGAGATGAATTGACCCCTCTATGGTTCATTGGTCTTTTATTCGTTCCTGAGGTAATCACAAGCTTAAGTCATAATATGTCTAATTGCTTTAAAAATACTATTACTGCTTGGCAGCAGGGGCTCCAATCTGTACTCTTAACTACTTAGGAAGCTTGAGAATAGAAAACAGGCCAAATTTTAGTGGATTTCTTTCTCAATCTATAGCTGGGTGCATTGGATCTTTTCCACCATCCTGCACTATCTAGAGACTAAGATTGGAAGGATTGCAGGATCAAGGCCAGCCAAGGTAGGAATCTAGAAAGTTGGTGGGCAACTCTGATGCCATTGATGATGGGAAGGCTAAAAGGACAGATCAGGTGCATATTCTTGTGGAAAGGGAACCCCTGTCCTAAAATTAACCACTGATAGGACGCCAGCCTAGCAAGAACAATAACTCAATTTGAAATCCCCATAATTGCCCACAACCAAAATAGGTATATACATTAACATCCATCAACGTATTATTGTCTGTTCTTTGCTCTAATATAATCTTTATCTGATTATCATATGATGTGAAGCAATAGTTTCTTCATTAACTTATGATATATTTTAAAATACCTAGAAAATTCTTTCTCACGTATTAAGTGAAAACAAATGGCAATTTTCCACATGCCTTACATATTTGACTACCACTAAAAATTCATCTAATGATTATTATAGTAATAGATTCTGATTTATTACTTTACTTTGTAACAGTTTTTAAACTTTTGGCGTCTCTGCTGAAGTTTAAGTATTCGAATAGTATCATTAAAGTATATTCCTTGGGTACTTGGGGCAGTTTTGTACAAGGTTTTTAACAGATGGCTTCTAAGAATTCTTAATTGGTATATTATTGGTTTATTTTTAATTTCAATTTAATTTCATTGTAAAGGTAATGTACAGAGGGGTTACAGTTACATAAGTAAGGTAATGAGTACATTTTTTATGGAAAGAACATTGTTATTCACTCCATCGATTTTTTTTGCACACTCAAAAAACTACTGATGCTTTTGCTGTTGCTATTGATCAATGGTACTTTTGCTTTCGATGTTCATCCATTTTTTATTATAAAATTGGTATACGGTGGGTTTACAATTACTTAAGTCAACTAAAGAGTACATTTCATTTTATTTTCTAAATTTCAAATTCTGAACTTAATCATTTTCTTTTTTGTGGGGGGTAATTCTTTTTTCAGAGTTGTAGAATTAGTTAATTTAATTTTTCATGATTTTTACACATTTAAATTATTCATATACATATATTTTGCTTTAAAAATATTTAACATGTGAATTTTTAAGATTATTTTAATTTTTATATGGTTGGTGAATTTAAATAAATTTATTTTCTTAAAGTTCTAAACATTTTTCCAGTTAACAAATACTTACTGTATTTTCAAGAAGCACAAACTTCATTAAGAAAGGCTTTATTACCTGTTCACTTTTTTTGTAAATATTTGTACTTGAATTTTAAAAAAAAGTTTAACCTGGGCATGGTGATTTGTGGCTTCCATTTTCTAGCTATGGTAGGAACTGCAAGTAGGGTTTGTAAATAGGGAGAACCTGAGAAACTATGAGACCTTAGTACAAAAATATCCAGAGTGGGGCTGGGAAGGTGGCTCAGTGGTAGAGTGCTTGCCTTGCATGCATGAAACCCTGGGATCGATTCCTCAGCACCACATAAGCAAAAAGAAAGAAGCTGGAAATGGCGCTGTGGCTCTAGTGGTAGAACACTAGCCTTGAACTGAAGAGCTGAGGGACAGCGCAAAAGCCGTAAGTTCAGGCCCCAGGACAGGAACCCCCAAAAAATATTCAGAGTGAAATAAATAGAGATATAGCCATCCCTAGAGCGATATAGAGCACCTGGTTATCATATTCTAAATCTTGAGTTAAAACTCCAATAACATCAATCTTTGGTAAAAATAAAAGGATACATGTTTCAAAATGTTTATTGTATAAAACTCTTTGCAAAAGGTTCTCATGTCTTCTATTTCTTAATTTTCAATATACTTAATCTATAAGAATCCAAGTATATCGTGACTATTTTATTTCTACTTAATTTTAAATAGTACAAGCAATATTATGATTCAACATATTAAACTAGTTTTACTATTTGTGATAATTTACTCTGTTAATATGATAATATCAATATTCCAAATGTATGTATGTGTTGTGTGTCTGTGTTTATGTCGTTTTTGTGTGTGTGTGTGTGCTTTGTGTGTACTTTGTAATGCTTGGGTGATCACTCTACTGTTTCACATATGCTGGGCCAACTTTTTACCACTGAACTATACTGTCTAGTTATAATGTAAATATTGTTTTAAATTATGACTTTAAAATTTTCATTCCTAATATGTTTTTTTCAAAATTATATATGATAAAATGTGATCCATATTCTATCCATGATAGCAATTATTATTATTATTTTATTGTTTTTTAGAATATTTCCACTGCTTTTCTACTTCTAAACTCTTGTGTTTGTGATTGATAAAGGTTTTATTTTGCTTCTTTTCTCTCTTCATTCTTTTTGCCTTTAGAGTTTATCTATTCTTTCTTTTTTTTCTTTGGAACAGGTACATATTTACATTGTAACAGGTCTATACAATGCTTTATTTTCTATTTTATTTTTTCCCATCTTCCCTGATTCTTAGTCCACACTATTAGGTGGAATAAAAAGAAACTTGATTCAGAATACTTTGATTATTTTCCTCCTCTTCTCTGAAGTCTTTCTGTTCTTTGAAACACAATAGCAATTACATATATCTCCTATATGGTCCATCATTCTATTCTATCCCCTCTCACTCTCCTCTGTAGTACAGCTCAAGTCGTTATTATTCAACTTTACTATGCTATTGTGTTAACTAAATCTTAACTCATTCCTAAATTAATTTTAGATGCTTCAAGCATTCTCTAAAGACATTTTTCTATATATAATATCTGGGGTCTTGTGTTTTCACAAGGTGCAAAATATGAGTGACTATCAAACATCTAGAGATCTCTGTAGAATATTGGTCCACCTGTTCAATAAACTCGCATGTAAATTTAAGGAATACAGGTCAGTCAGAACAAATGTGTAAAATGGTGTAGCTTGAGCCCTCATATTAGATTTGAACCTTATTACCATGTTTAGTAGTGAAAGAACAGACACATAGAAGAATGTAACAGATTTATCAAAAATAAATTCTTAGTTCTATTGTAATAGATATTGACCAGGATGCCATGACTTAATGAAATAAAAATAGAATCTTAAATGGGTGTATTGGCACTATTGCCTCTCTAGATTTAAAATGATCGTAGGCTAGTATTATGCAAAAATTTAAAATAAAAATGATTATCAAACTAAATGTGAGATATAAAATCCTATAAAACCTAAATGTACAGATTCATGACATTGGATCAGTAATGGTTTCTAAAAATTTGACATATAAAGCAATAGAGACTAAAGATAATCAATAATTAACTGGTTAATATCAACTGATGACCTTTCATAATTCTATGAAAGTAATGAAAACATATCCAATCGATAGAGGACACATATTTGTTAATGCTACAATGTTAATGCTACAACGATCCTGAGTCTTAAGTACATTCAAATCTTCTAATTCTATATAAAAATTTTCCCGAACAGGATATTTCTTAAAGGACGTATGTAAATTAGTAGTTAATAGCAGGAGCATATGAAATAAGCTCCTCTTTAGTATCTAAGAAAAAAGAAAAAGAAAACTCACTAGTATGACCATAAATATAAAAAGATGACACAAAATATAGTAATGCATTTGTGGAGAAATTGATATACTCTACATAGCACAATGATTTGTATAATACTGCAATCTTTTTAGCAAGCAAGTTTTCAAGTCCTAATAAGGTTAAAGAGAATTGTATATTATTCAGACATCACACTTCTATGTATATATTAAAGAGAAGTAAAAAAAAATGTTTGGACAGGGAATGTAGTTCATTGACAGTGCACTTGTATATTGTATGTGAGACCCTGGAAATAATCCCCCAAATCAAATTTGAAAAGACAAACTATATAGGATATATGCTGGACAAATTCCTGTAACTGAATTTTATATCTATTTTAATGTCTGTTCTAAAATTTACAGCATTTCTATTTGAAGAAATGCAAGTTCGTGAAACTTAGGTTTGGAAAACCTATGAGTGTAAAATTCACTTCCAAAGCACTAAAATGTCTACAATAAAAGGAGATAGTATATTGCATGTGAATTTCATGTCAGCAAAAAAATTGCTTAAAATACTTCACACAAATTGCAGAATACCTTAAAATATGTTTTCGGTGTTGGCTAAAAATTCTTTGTAAACTACACCTTTTAAAATGAAGATGTGATTTCTGTTTATTTTCAGTTTTTTGATCCGTTTTTTTGAGTTTATGCAGAGATAACCGAATCAAAAAGCGTATGTGATAATTAGAATATCTAGGAATTACGCATCACTTATAAGTAATTGATAACCTTTTCTGGAAGAAACTTTTAGCAAATGACAAAAGACCCAAATCTATGCATCTGCATTTTATGAAACCTATATGGTATTTGCTCAATCCAAATGCTTTTCTCTCCTTTGCTAGGAAAAAGTTTTCTCAAGATAAGAGCCAACAGCAGTGAAAAGAAACAAAATACACACTCATGTTGATTTATTTGTGAAAATAACAAATGAAATAAAACAATTGTACTTAAGAAACTCCAATGTTAGTATCTATGAAGATGTTCCTGAATGCCAACATGCATTGATTTTTTTTTAGTTTTAATTTCTACGAATATATGAAAAGTAGAACACGAAAACAAATATAATCTTAGAGCAAACCAGCCTTGAAATAATTTTCTTAATTGTTTTGAAATTACAAAAGAATTGATACCATTGAGGAAATGATCCTTTCCTATGGAAATCATTTAAAAATGTTTATCACTTATTATAATTCAAATACAAAACAAGAGTAATTTTATATAATCATTACAAATATCATTTTATTACTATCATAAAGTAGAATAAAAGACCAATCCAAACATATTATCATATTCTTAATTTCTAATCATTACCTAGATAACTCAACCAAAATAGTCATGTCTTTAATATAGACGTAATTATTCTATAATTTTTACTTAACATTTTTCAGAGGGATGTATTAATGTTTCTAAGAAATGTTCACAGTAGTTAAAAAATGCTTTTGTGAAATTAATGTGAAATTAATTTGACATATTTTGTTGTGGTTGTTTGCAAGGCATGAGCATTGTCTCTAAACCTTTTTATGCACAAAGCCAGCACTATACAACTTGAGGCACAGAGCTAATTAATGTTTTTAGTGGTTAATTGGAGATAAGAATCTAACAAATACTTTTCTGTCTGGGCTAGTTTCAAACACAATTCTAAGATCTAATTACACAGAATAGCTCGAATTATAGGCTTGAGTCACTGGCACTTGGTTTGATGTATTTATTTAATTTTAATTATGTCTTAAGATTTTTGTTTCACTATAATGAACATCGTTCTACACAAATATTTAGATATATGTATATATTTCTGATGACAATCTCCAAAAATGTATGTCTTTCTACACATTTTATATATATATATATATATATATATATATATATATATATATATATATATATATATATATGTATAATATATATATATATTATATATATATTATATAATTATATATATATTATATAATTATATATATATATATTATATATATTATATATATATAATTATATATATATTATATAATTATATATATATTATATAATTATATTATATAATATATATAATATATATATATATTTCTGAAGACAAACTCCCTATAAAACTTTATGCTACTCTTTTTGACCTTTTTTAATTTCAAAGATATGCAGTCTATTTTCCCTAAAGTTTCTTAGAATAAAATAACTAATATTTAAATAGAATGTAGAGTTTATTATTTTCAAGGGAATTTTCGAAATACTCATGATATTGTAGTAATATTTACAGTATATTACTTGAAATAATTTTGTTCAAACGCTTAAATATTTGTGTGTAGTGGTGGGGAGAGCGGAAGTTAATCCATACTGGTGAGGAATTTTCAATACTTCAAATATCTATTCTACAATTTGTTATAAGCATATAGTCAAGCTACCTGTTATAGTTAAGTCTTTTTGTTTCTTTATTTGTTTTAAATTTTAAAATGGATGCATGCACGATGGTAACATTAAAACTATTAATCGACAGACAAATGATTGCAAAATCATAGATACATATCAGACTTTCAATATTTAGCATTTATGATGTTAGTAATAATTTTGGTGGAAATGATAGTGACCACAGTGTACCCTAATAATTACAATGTTGTGATTGAAAAGGAAAAAAAAACTTTACACATTTTTGAAGCTAGATTTCCCACATTGAATACATGGTAATTAACAGCATTGGATTACGTACAGTAAGAATAACAAGAGGAGAGTTTCAATATCAAGAAATAGAACCACATTAAACAGGTAGAAAGAGTAAAAACCCTAATGTTATTCCTACAGACTCTCTAATGTATACTCACTTTTCTTGGTGGTTTTTTTTTCTTATAATTAAAATCGTTAATTTCCACATTTTGATGGATTAAGATGTAGTTTTCAACTTAGTGTGATTAGTTCAAATAACATTCTCATATAGATACTATTCAATAACTCTGTTTTCCAATGATATATTAAGAGTATGTTCTTCAATACAGCTGTAAACACATGACACAATTTACATAATACCACTTACTTATCTGTAGTTACCTTAAAAAGACATAGACCTTAGAGCCAGGAGGTGAAATTTATTTTTCTTTCTGCAGGAAACAATTTGTGGCTTTATACCATATACTTTATACCATATACTTTATAAGATAAGGTGGAAAATGTAAGGACTCTGAGGTTCAAGCCTAATGACCAAGAAAAGTAAAAAGGGAAAAAAAGGCAGTAAAGCAATATTTTAAAGCTAATGTGCACAAAAATGGTCTAGAAATAAAATTATAACAGCCCCTGGACTGGCAAAAAAAAGATTAAAATGAAATTGCCTTCAATCATTCATTTAGACAATCTATACTGAGGGCAGGCTATTGGAGATCATATCACTAACTAGAATTTGAGAAAATCACAGTTCAGAACCAGTGTGCAAGGAACGTAGTAAGATTCTCATATCATCCTAAGCCTGGCATGCTGCAATGCATTTGTGATCGAGTTACTTGGCAGACAGAGGTGAGGAACTTAGCCTCTGTTCAGCCCTTAGCACAATTGATAACCTATGAGCAAATAACTAAATTGAAAAAAGATTGTTTTAATGGTAGAATACTTGTTCAACAACAAAGTATCTAAATTCATATTCACTTCCTAAAAGAGAAAAAAAGAAAGAAAAAAGAGGAAAGAAAAGAGAGTAGAGAAGGAGGAGGAGAGAAAGGAAGGAAGGAAGTAAGCAAGCAAGGAAGGTAGGAAGGAAAGAAAGAAGGAAAGAAGGAAGGAAGGAAGGAAGAAAGGAAGGAAAGAAGGAAGGAAGGAAAGAAGGAAGAAAGGAAGGGAGGGAGAGAGGAAGGGAGGGAGGGAGGAAGGAAGAAGGAAAAGAAAAGAAAAGAAAGAAATGGTGGAAGAAAGAATGGGAGGGAGAAAGAGAGGTATAAATAAAAACCTCAGCATGTGTTCGATGTTAATAATGACCCTAAGTCATTTTAGCTATTATTGCCATCATTTAATTCCCTGGGAAGAGACATTTTGAATCAAGTCCTACTGTGTGGACTTGGAATTCCCGAAAGTCCACCAGAGACCATGACCAATGCAAACAGCAAAAGAGTCGTATATTTGCAAGCTCAAGCTTGGTCCTTTGCACATCGGGTTACCGGTGAGGCTAAGAGTCCCTAAGCACAAAATCAGCACAGCTTTAATAGTATTGAACAAACAAGTTTAGGGAACTTCCACACAAGCAGTTACATGGTTGGTTTGAGTCCACCCTAACCACATTGCCCTTTTTCTGAACTATTGGTATGTTCTGTTCCTGGAACACTTGGGCAACTGTTCTGCTTTCTTAAGATTGGGCAGGGTTGTTAGCAAACTGCGTTTTTTTCTCTCTCTTTGAGTTACTCTGAGGGCAGCCTAGCACAAGATGGTGGGGGTAATCTCAAATTGGAGTTACTGTGGCTCTTCATTCTCTCCTCTTCTAGAGCATCAGGGACCAATCATGGTCCCCTAATTGGTACAGTCTTCTATATTTACAGTTTGGTATTGGGATCTCAGAACTAATAGATGGACTGTGCTGATCTACAAGGTCTACAAGGTCCAATTGTGAGTAACAAAAATTAACAGTACCAAAGGTCCTTATATTTTCTTCCAGCAATCCTGACTCCATATACCACAGCTAACTTACCATTATACCAGCTGTACTCGTAAGCTCCAATTTTAAGACATACTAATACCATTTACTACATACTTAAACTTTCTGAGGTTTTTCTTCTTTACAAACATTTTAAGACAATCCTTACTTTTTAAATCCTTTCTTATCTAGTGGATACCAATTTTTCCCCAATTCCTTCCTAAGACTTTCTTTACTACACTCCTATTCTTTACAATTTCTTGAGCTCCTTTGTGGCTAGAGTTTAAAACTGCACATTTTTCTTTTGATTTGTGGAACCAAGTTATCTCAGAAAGCCTCAAGGCACCCGTGGGATGAAAAACTTGCAAGATTTTAAGGCTAAGATTAGGGCTGGGTGTCATTCCTCCTCTTACCTCCATTAATTAAAAAAATTCTCTCCTTTATCTTTAAAATACACCCAGGAGGAAGCAGATAATTACCATACCAGAGCCAAACTAGGTTGTGACCCTGAAGTGCCTAAGGCAAGGCAGTAATATCCTTGCCCCAAATATCCACTGTGGGAGTAGAGAGGTTACTTGATATCACCAAAAGAATGTCCCACAAGATCTTAGTTTTAGCAGCTTTCAACCAGGAAGCATTCTCAGGTGATGGAATCAGGCAGGAGTTCAGTCTACTTTTACCAGGGTGGAGATGGTCTTGGTGATGATATAGATTTCCTCCAGGTGACTGTCAAGTTGTCGTTGAACTTTACTCATTAGGGTGTGCAGCAGCAGCAGCAGCAGGGACTCTCTGTGGATTCAAGGGACTGTCACACCTCGTTCTGGGCTGCAAATTCCTACAAAGACTGGTTAGGGATTCATTGCATAGGCTTGGCAGGCTATGACTCACCTAGTTTTTTAGACTATTTAAATAGTAGCCCAGGACAATTAACCAAAATGACAATTTTTTAAACTAGATTGTACTTTTAATAAGATTAGGATTTTCTAAGCAGATATAGAGGGCTCAGGCCTGTACTATTATTTCCATGCCTTTTCCTTCTATCTATTCTATTTTGTCACATTTTTAAAAAAGTTACTCTGGTCCCTTGTTCTTAAATGGAGATATTGGGCAAAGATTCATCTTCTGTCACTTCTTCAAACTGACTCAGGGGTGTTGATCCTACCTAACCAGGAACATATAATCTTAGCCTATTTTACAAAGAGGTTACCAGGGTTAGATGTCATTAAGAACAACATTTTAACTTTTGAAAAATGCACAGACATTTTTTCTGGCTACAGCAGTGGTGCTTATTTAGCCATCTGCTTTGCAAAAGGATCTTCCAGGATGGCTTACGAATGTGATCTCTTGTAATCCTAACAATGTCTGAGTTTTCTCTGCAGGCCTTCAGACAGATATTAATAGAAAAAAAAACTCAAGTTATAAAACTTTCCTGAGTAGATGAATTTCTTGTAGCTGGTGACAGCTCAAAAGTTAATGCCAAAAAGAGCTTTTGGCACATACAAGAGTTGGGATCTAAACTATCCTCCACATTTTACAACCTTAGACTTTTAGTACTATCACAGATGACTGACAAGTTCCTGTCCCTTACAAGGTAGATAGTCATAGACATTAGACATGCTTACAAACTATCTTGTCATGACCTCCTGCCTCTGACCAAATTTTGAAGGGTCACACACAAATGACTCTAGGATCTGACATTATTTCTGCCATCCAAGCATTGGCTTACGGTCTCTGGATGCTCCTACATTGCTTTCATACAAGGAATGTTCTCTCCACATGGGGAAAAATGCCTTATTGACATTTCTCTTAGTTGGTTGCTGGACTTGAACTCAGGGCCTGACTGCTGTCCCTTAACTCTAGAGCTCAAGGCTAGCACTCTGTCACATTGAATCCTAAAGCAGGTCTGCTTGCTTTTTCAGCCTTCTGGTGACTGAGTAGAGGTGACAGTCTCACACGGACTTTTTCTGCCCGGGCTGGATTCAAACCAGTTACAGATCAATGAATCTCATAAAAGGCCACTTTACTCCAATTAAAAGCAACAAGGTGGTCAACATAGAAGTAGTTTTAAGCATATTCTTACATGAAACATATTAAGAGCAAAAGTTACATCTGACAAACTGACAAGAATCCTCACTCCTTTTTGTGGGCCTGATGAGAACTGTTACAAAAAAACCATGACAGCAAACTGAAATAGGAATTAATCAATTATTTTGGTAATCCTAATTTTTCCTTTTTGTATTTTGAGGCAAATGTTTAGAACAATTATACTTTTAAACTTTATATACAGAAACCCATTCTAATTTTAAGCCTCCTATTAATCTCTGTTTTAATATTCTATACTTTAGTTTTTAGTTGCATTTTGAAAAATCCCTTGAACTTTCAAGGCTAAGTGTGTCACCAATTTCCTCTTGGTTGCTTGTTTTAAAACAGATACACATGAAAACTTTTAAACTCAAATAACATTTTTTCTTAATGCAAAAATTACAATTACCATCACTGTACTAAGAAACTAGACTTAACACCTTTATGCCTTAAAAAAAAAAAACATACACAATGGCAGAATATCTTTGAGAGCAAATAACATTATACAAATAAAATTTTAACCCTCTTTTTAAGGCCTTCTTAATTTTAATTTTAACACATCCAAGGGGCAGTTTTAGCAATGCTAATCAGATCTTTATATCACTCATTTTTACCATCATGTTTCCAGTGTCTATGTGAAGGGAAAAGTGACAGAATAAAGATGGGCCACTTGGCCCTTCCTGTGGAATAGTTACGCACACAATCCGACACTTTAGGGTTAGATGAACTGCTATTGAGCCAGTTTGCCCACTTTCACCATGGGAGGACTCCTCCCATGGCCTGTTCCACCATGCATGACGAGCTGAACTGCACTTCTGCCTGTTCACTGTTCACTCCTAAAATAGGTTTTTTGTTAGCTTCTAAGTTTCTCCTTTTTGTTAAGCCCGATATCTTGATTACAGTATAAACAGCCTTATGCATTCTAAAATACCAGATTTTCTAATCTTCAAGTTAAATTATCCTTAAAAAGCTATTTTAAACCATTTGAAAATGCCTTAAAATGTTTTGGTAATGTTCAAACCTCATAACCTTTTGAATTTTAAACTCAATTTCACCCAATTGTTACATCACCATGGAAATTTCTATCATGAATATGATCACAAATACATACAAAACACACTCACATCTTTAAGCATCCAAAAATCAAATCAGTTGTACATACATTTTCTAAACTCTTCAAACAAAACGTTAAGACAATATTTCTTTTAAACTAGGTAATTTTCTACAGCTTCATTTTCTCAGGGATTGATTTTTTAGCAAGTCATTTCACCAATTGATCTTTTCACTCACTTCTGTTGGAGTAAGGCTCAGGAGGGGAGGTGGTCACCTGAAAATAAACTGTCCTGAATTTTATCCAATTTTTATTTTTATTTTTTTCTTCTTAATGTTTTTTTAAATTGTGAAAGTACTCTACAGAGGGGTTAAAATTACATGGGCAAGATAATGAGTACATTACTTATGAAGAATTGTAGCCTCATCCTTTGATTCCAGTTCCCATCCCTTCTCATCCTCTCCCCGCCCCCCACCCAATCCTCCTCCCCTTCTAACCCTCACCACCCAAGGTGTATAGGTCGTTTTTGACATAACCAATTGTATATCTCATTGTTGAAATAGGTCCGCCTGTATACTTATTTAAACGATTTGTTTTTTCCCTTCCTCTCCACAAATTATACTGACATCGAATACAGTGAAAGCAGGGGTTATACTATGGGGGAGGGACATACAAAGCACCAAAGAAATAATCTTATAAATGTGTTAGAAACAATCACATGAAAGAAAAATACATTTGAATATGTATTCAAATTATCTGCTTGATATTCAAATTATTTCTGCTTGACACAGACAAATATTAGTTAGTGCAAATAAGGGAAACCAAGGGACCTATGTTCCTTTGGGCCTGGCTTACTTCACTTAACAAAATTTTTTCCAAGTCTCTCCTTTTCCTAACAAATGGGGCAATGTCATTCTTTCTGATGGAGGCTTAGAAATCCATTGTGTGTATATACCACATTTTCTTGATCCATTCATCTACTGAGGCGCATCTGGGTTGGTTCCATATCTTAGCTGTGGTAAATAAACCTGCAGTAAACATAGTTATGCTGGTAGCTTTAGTGTGATCTTGTTTGTGAACATTTGACTAAATGCCCAAAAGTGGGATTGCTGGGTCATAGGGGAACTCAAGTTGATTCAAAACTTTGGCAAGTAGCCGGGTAGAAAATTAATCCCGAAAAATCAATGGCTTTTCTGTATTCCAACAATGAGAAAAGTGTGGCTGAAATTAGGAAACCAACTCCGTTTGGAATACCTCCACAAAAAAATAAAATACCTAGGAATTAACTAAACCAAAGAAGTGAATGACCTCTATGATGAAAACTTTAAAAACCTGAAAAAGGAATTCAAAACAGAACTAAGAATGTGGTAAAAAAAAAAACAAAAAAAAACAAAAAAAAAAACTCCCACGTTCCTGGATTGGACAGATCAACATAGTGAAAATGGCAATACTTCCCAAGGATATCTACAAATTCAATGCAGTACCTATCAAAATTTCAACTTCAGTCTTCAAGGAAATAGAAGAGGCAATCAAAAAATTCATAGGGAACAATAAAGGACCCCGAATAGCTAAAATAATTCTCAACAGAAAGAACAGTGCTGGAGGAATATCAATACCAAGTTCCTAACTCTACTACAAAGCCATAGTAATCAAAACAGATTGGTACTGACACAAGAACAGACCTCAGGACCAATGGAATTGAACCAAAAACCCAGAAATGAACCCACAGACCTATAGCCATCTAATTTAGCATAAGGAAGCTAAAAAAATAAAATGGAAAAAAGACACCCTCTTCAGTAAATGGTGATGCCAAAATTGGTTAACCACTTGTAGAAAACTAAAGCTAGATCCTTATATATCACTCTGCACCAGAATCAACTCCAAATGGATCAAAGACCTCGGAGTCAAAGCAGACACTCTTAAAACATTACAGAATGGAGTAGGAGAAACCCTAGGTCTCCTTGGCACAGGCCGAAATTTTCTTAATAGAGTTGCAGAAACACAACAAAGCAAAGAAAGGTTGGACAAATAGGATTGCATGAAATTGCAGAGCTTCTGTATGGCAAAGGACATAGCTAGCAAGATCAATAGAAAGCCCACGGATTGGGAGAAGATCTTCACTAGCCTTACAACAGACAAGGGTCTCATATCTAAAATATACCTCAAACTCAAAAAATTAAATTCCTCAACAACAAATCTTCAAAGAAACAACTGCCCAATAAATAATTGTGCTAAAGACTTAAAAAGAACTTCTCTGAAGAGGAAAGAAGGATTGCCAAAAGACACATGAAGAAATGCTCAACCTCCCTAGCCATAAAAGAAATGCAAATCAAAACCACATTGAGATACTGCCTCACCCCAGTAAGAATGGGTATAATCAAGAACTCTAATAACAACAGATGCTGGAGGGGATAAGTACAGAAGGGAACCTTACTGCATTGTTGGTTGGTGTGTAAACTTATTCATCCACTTTTATCCAATTTTAGACAAGAGCAATTTCCATTGTCTGGACTAGCTGAAAAGTCAAAACTGGCACATATCCTTCTATATGACTGAGCTCAGCTGGAGGCTGGAACTTTTATTTCACCAGAGATTTTCAAATAAATAACAAAAACACTAAAACCAAAAACCCACATTTAAAACTAGTACAAATTCTAAAACAGAACTAGACAAGACAATAACCAAAGGCTGAGTTTATCCCTACCAGAACTCTGTGCCGTTCTCACTCAGCAAGCTGAATCCAGAGTCTGCTGAGTGAGCCTACCACACTCAACCAGAACTTCCCTATCTCTGGAAACATACAACAGAGAACAATCAGGTCTCAGTGAATGGGCTGACATCTCATCAATATTTGTAGACCCAAGGGCCTTCCAAGGGGGAAGAGAAGTCCAAGTCACTTTGGGGCTAGGGAAATCAGTCCGTAGAGGCTATCCCCTCAGACTGGCAGAATCTCCCCCATACTCCGACCTCCCTGGGCCATGGCCTAAGGCTAAAATAAACCCCAAATGACAAACAGAACACTCAACACAAAGACACAACTTACAAAGGGACACTGCAGCTTTGTAAATTGCCAACCAAAAAGTGCCAGTCTACAGACTTAGAGTTTCCCAAAAATGTCCGTCCTAAACAGCAATCTACCCAGAGGAGTCTGAGGACATCTTACTCACAGACCCCATTGGCAGTCTTATAGCGTGTCTACCAAGACATCTTGCCAACCAGAGAATAGACCCCTTGGGAATCCAGAATTACAGGTACAGAACCTGCTGGCAACCAAATATACAGAAAGGCAATGACTTGACTCAAGAGCTGGGTTTTTTGGGATTCTGTGGAGGAGCGTCTAGAGGGTCCTATGAGGCAGGTACCAGATGAGCCCCCAGAAATGTTGTTTGAACTTGGTACCCCCAAAGATCACCGGAGACCATGACCAATGCGAATAGCCAAGGGGTCGTATATTTGCAAGCTTAAGCTTGGTCCCCTACACACCGGGCAACCAGTGATTCTAAGAGTCCCCGAGCACAAAATCTGCACAGCTTTAAACAAACAAGTTTAGGGAATTTTCACACAAATAGTTACATGATTATTTTGAGTCCACAATAACCGCTCTGCCCTTTTTCTGAACTACTACTATGTTCTGTTCCTGGAACACTTGGGCAACTGCTCTGCTTTCTTAAGGTGGGCAGGGCTGGTGGCAGCCTGTGTTTTTTTACTCTCTCTTGGCGTTATTCTGAGGGCAGTCTAGCAAAAGATAGTGGGGTTAATCTCAAATTGGAGTTATTTTAGCTCTTCAGCCTGAATAAACAATACCATACCACATACAAAGCTCTGTAAAACACAGGTCTGGTTTACACTTTTGGACCAATAGGAGGGTATGTCTAGTACTGTTGCAGGTGTGTCTTAAGGTGTGTGGAGTTTTTCATCTTGATAATCTTGAAATGATGAAATAGACTAACTACAGAATTAACTGGGCCGATACCTGCTGAGACCTATTTTAAGTCACAGCTTAACAAAGAGCAATATTTACAATGAAATATATAGAAGAACAAGACACCGCAACCGAAATTATTCACATATTTTCACACAATATGTATCTGCCGGGCAACAGAACCCCAAACTAGACTAAGGCATCTAAGAGCTATCTAATTATTGTTGCCTTTTTGCAATACTGCTTTCCTATCATATTGATTAGTATGAATTCTATGGCCAGTATAAAATCACATTTGTAATAAAAGTTACTAGATGGGACCTTCATGGATGAAGGTGGTGTGGGGTTTCTGGTGGAGGCCTGGCAGGTGAACTGGTTTTCAGTGAAGGAGGGACTGGTCACTGTGGAGGAGGCTGTTTGCGGCAGAGTTTTGAGAAGAAAGAACAAGGCTACAATGGAGGAGGTTAGCTAGAGAAGGGGTAGAGCACTGTGAGCCCTTGTGGGATATGTAGGGTGAGGTTTCCCATAAGGCAGGGCAGGAAATGGAGGCAAGAGGCTGACAGAAGGTGGGGATTCTGGTGCAGCAATGCGGAGATATGAGGTTGAGGCTTTTCAGGGTCTGGCTTTGAGAGGGCAGGGTAACACTAGGAAGACTTGGGCTAGTAAGGGGTGGGGTTTCTGGTGGAGAATGGCAGGCCTCCCACCCCTTGGTTTTTTCCATGATGATGTTTCCATTCTCATCTCTGAGTTTATTTATTTGGGTGTCTTCTCTTCTTTTTCTGATAAGATTTGCTAAGGGTCTGTCAATTTTGTTAATTTTATCAAAGAACCAACTCTTTGATTTGTTGATTCTTTCTATAGTTTTTCTGGATTCTAATGCATTTATTTCTGATTTAATTTTCATTATTTCTTTCCGTCTACTGGATTGGGGTTTATCTTGTTGCTCTTTTTCAAGGAGGTTCAGATGTGTCATTAAAGTGTTGGTTTCAGATCTCTCCAATTTGTTGATGTAGGAGCTCAGAGCTATAAACTTGCCTCTGAATACTGCCTTTGCTGTCTCCCAGAGGAGCTGGTAATTTGTGTGCTCATTTTTGTTGAATAGTATGAACATTTGAATTTCCTTTCTAATCTCTTCCATGACCCACTCGAGATTCAGCAGTGTGTTGTTCAGCCTCCATGTGTTACTGGACTTTCTTTGGTGGCTTTTGGTGTTGAATTCTAATTTTATTCCCTTGTGGTCAGAGAGAATGCAAGGTATAACTTCAATGTTTCTGAATTTGGACAAGTTTGCTTTGTGGCCTAAAATGTGGTCTATTTTAGAAAACGTTCCATGTGCTGCTGAGAAAAACGTGTATTCTGATTCTGTTGGGTGAAATATTCAGTAGATGTCTGTTAAATCTAGTTGATCTATGCAGCTGTTTAGATCTGCGGTTTCTCTGTTGAGTTTTTGCCGAGTTGATCTATCTAGTGGGGAGAGTGGTGTGTTAAAATACCCAACAATTAATGTCTTTGGATCTATGTGGGATTTGAGGGAAAGTAGTGTTTCTTGGATAAATTTGGGTGCTCCGGTGTTTTGCGGATAGATATTTAGAATTATAATATCCTCCTGAAGGAGAGATCCCTTAATTAGTATGTTGCAATCTTCTTTATCTCTTCTCATGAATTTTAATTTGAAATCTATTTTATCTGATATTAGGATTGCAACTCCTGCCTGTTTATGGGGGCCGTTTGCTTGGTAGATTTTGCTCCAGCCTTTAACATTGAAAATGTGTTTGTTTTTACGGGCAAGATGTGACTCCTGAAGGTAGCAGATAGAAGGATCTTGTTTTTAATCCAACTAGACAGTCTATGTCGCTTAATTGGAGAGTGAAGTCTGTTAATGTTAAGAGATAGGACTGAGAGTTATTTGGGAGTTCCTTCCATTTTATCCACCTTCTTTGAGGTTGCAAAATTGGGTTCTTCCTATAGTTCTTGGATTGTCAGTTTGGGTGCAGTTTCTTGGCCTTTATTCTGGTCTTGTTGGTTTTCTATGTGTAGGACATCTTTAAGAATCATTTGTAGGGCTGGTTTGGTGGAGATGTATTGTTTCAATTTTTCTTTGCTATGGAAGGTTTTTATTTGGCCTTCAGTTATGAAGCAGAGTTTAGCTGGGTACAGTTTTCTTGGTTGATAGTTGTTTCTTTTTAGGGCTTTGCATACATCATTCCAGGCTCTTCTTGCTTTGATTGTCTCTGCTGAGAAATCTGAGGTGATTCTAATTGGTTTCACTTTATAGGTGATTAATCTTTCTTCTTCACAGCTTTAATGATCTTTTCCTTGGTCTGAGTTGACCCTGTGTGGATTATAATGTGATGGTGGGATGTCCTATTCTGATCTGTTCTATTTGGAGTTCTAAAAGCTTCTTGTATCTGAATAGGCCAATCTTTTTGCATGTTTGGAAAGTTCTCTGCAAGGATCCTGTTAAACAAATTTCCTAGACCATTAACTTCGGTTTCTAGGTGCTCCTCTACTCCCATTATCCTTAGATTAGGCCTTCTGGTGGTGTCTTCCAAGTGTTGGATAGATCTATCATATTTCTTGGACTTGTCTTGGATGGTTGTGTGTTCTTTCTCTATAATATCTAGGCTGTCTTCAATCCCTTACAGTTCTCCTGTCCTGAAAAATTATTTACTGAACAAAATGGAACAATGATTGTACAGTCATATAAACCAGAGTGAGCAGTATCACACTAGTCAAAACACCAGAGAAAAATAAGTAGAGGAATCATTATCTGCATTTCACCAGTGTCAAACGACCTACTACTGCTCCATATGTTTAAGTGGGACAACTAATAGATATTTTGCTAGCTGCCAGTGGCTCACACCAGCAATCCTAGCTACTCAGGAGACTGAGATATGAAGTTTGTGGTTCAATGTGAGCCCAGGATAGAAAGTCCATGAGATTCTTACCTCCAATTACCTACCAAAAAGCTGGGAGTGTTACTGTGGCTCAAGTGGTAGCGAAGCAGCTCAGGGACAGCAGACAGGCCCCAGAACTAGCACACACACAAATACAGATGCTTTTAGTTTTCCTGGCCATGTTCATTTTTATAATGCTTCTTTTGGTGAAGATTTTGTAAGTCAAATAATCTTGATGCCAATTAATAGCTATGCTGTCTTGGGCTTGTAGTCCTCATCTTCATCTTCCTTGCCTGTACAATGAAGAAAATTCTTTACAAAACTGGTGCAGTAGGCTAATACAGTCATAATGTAAATGTGTGAAAGTGTAATCAGGTAAATTGAGGGGTGGGTTGGGAGAGACAGAGAAGAATGATAAAATTGGTGACATCAATCAAGATGTACTCACAAAATGACATTAAATTAAAACTCCTCAAAATTAAAAATTAAAACACCTTTTTACACTACTTATGTATAATTTCTTAATTAGAAAAAAGTGTAACCAATACATCAGTGCAATCCACACCTCTTAGGTACATATTGCACATAGCTGTTTTTTTTAAAGCATACAGAACAGAGAAGAGTGGAACAAATCATTTCCTGAATAAAACTGATCAAATCTACCCCAAAGTTATCATCAATATTTATGTTGACCTACACCCTTGATTTCATGCACTGAGAGCATATTTCCCCTCCATCCCTCAATCCTGGGTTTGAACTCAGGGCCAAGATTCTGTCCCAGAGCTTCCCCTCACCCACATTCCTTCAAAGCTAGTGCTCTAACATTTGAGCCACAGCTCCAATTCTGGCTCTATTTAGTTAACAGGAGATGAGTCTCATTGATTTTCCTGCCCAGGCTGACTTCGAATCATAATCCTCAGATCTCAGGCTCAGAATAGAGGTATGAGCCACCAGTTCCCAGTTTGACAACATACTTTTGCACTGTAATACTCCTCCCTGAAACCTCATAGCCACAATCTTAGGATAAAAGATTCAGAGAGCCCCCAATTGAAGAACATTCTACAGAATGTCCTGTCCCATACTCCTGAAAAAGGAGAAATGCCATCCCTTTCCCTTTGGTGAAAACAAGAGATGTTAGATTATTATGACAATAATAATAGATATTACTATAATGCTGACAATATGTATTCCCATACTGATTGATACCAGGCTTTGGTTGCATAGCTTACTTTGACAAATGACATGTGAGAAATGATGACATTTGTCTTTTCTGAGCTTTAGTCCTGTGGTTTCCACTCTTTTCTTCCCCTGGGAACCTCCAGCAGTCAATGAATCCCAGAATGGACACCATGCTGAGTGGAAGTGGACTTGGGAAAGGCTTGGTAGCATGAGAGAGGGTAATCAAAGTTGTAAACTCTTGTGTTATTGTGTTTGGTTTCCCACAGTAAAATTAAGCTCACACTCAAGTCCCAGCTCTAGGTAATCTAGGCCTCTTTTTCTCCACTTCCTCACACCCCTTCTCATTCTTCTGACTATTTTCTCTTCTACCAGCTTCTCCTCAGGTGACACCAGTTCCTGAGTCTCCTTATCCAAGAAACTGTTTTTAGGGTTAAACGTTGCAGCTTCCTATATTACATTTTCTCTTAGGTGTTTCCTCACTTTTGTCTTTCTGGGGTTTTCAGCCAGAAGCTCCCAAATGTGATGGATCCTGAGATAAAATCATTCTGCTGGGGTTGGGAAGGTGGCTCAGTGGTGAAGTGATTTTTTTGCATGCATGAGGCCCTAGATTCAATTCCTCAGCACCATATAAGCAGAAAAAGACAGAAGTGGCACTGCAGCTCAAGTGGTAACGTGTTAGCCTTGAGTTGAAGAGCTGAGGGACAGTGGACAGGCCCAGAGTGCAGGCCCCACAACCGAACGCGAAAAAAATCCCTTTGACACATCTCCCTTGCTTGATTTCACTCCCCTCATGTTGGAATACTAAGAGGCCAGAATAAGATGAAGCTCCAGAAACTTTTTGGACAGAAAAAGATAGCAACGCATGGGAAGTGAAGGGCGTTTTAGAAGAGATTGGGAGCTGAACACAGGCAGGAGCGCTCATGGCTTCAGCCTCAGCTGTCTTCTGAATCATTGCCCAGTTACCAGCTGTGAGTATTTGCTCCAAAATCAATGTGGCGAATTCTGTGTTTCTTATGGACCCATCCAC